>NC_064567.1:96788137-97422683 GCF_937001465.1 Orcinus orca | reverse complement strand
ATTGTCCCACCGATCCCTGAGGCTTTGTTCATTTTTTCCAGCCTATTTACTCTCAATTGTTTGGGTCAGTTGAATTCTATTGATCCATCCCTGATTTTATCAGCTTTATACTCTGTTGTCTCTACTCTACTCTTGAGCCCACCCAATAATTGGTTCTTTCTTGTTTGTGTTATTTGTTTGTTTGTTTGTTTGTTAATAACTTCCATTTCTTTGTTGAGATTTTCTATTTTTTATTTTTTTCAAGAGGATTTCCAATAGGTTGTTGTAGCATTTTTCTGATGGCTGATTTACAACCCTTGTCAGACAATTCCAGCCACTGATTCATCTTGGTGTGGGAGTCAGTGGACTGTTTTTTCTCATTCATGCTGTGATTTTCTCGCTTCTTAGTAATGTTTATTGTATCCTGCGCATTTTGTCTATTATGTAAGCAGACTCTGGATCCTATTTAACCTTTCACTTTAACAGGCAGCCACCCTGGTTAGGTTTAGCATGTGGTTCTTGGCCTGCTTTGCGGGCTGTGGTTCTAATGCAAGTTTAATTTGCAGAGACTTTCTGTGTTAGTTGGTGTCCTTGGTTTATCTGATGCCTGGGTTTCCTCCTCACCACTTTTGTGATGCCTAAGGAAGGGAGGGGTTAGCCACAAGCCTGCTATCTGTAAGGAAAGGAAGTAATAGGATTCCACCAGCTGGCCACCTCTCCTATGTCTGAGCAGTGTGAAGGGCTTGGGCTGGGGAACAAAGGCTCCTTGCCGGGAATGGGACCTTTCTCTCACCTGAGCACCCGGCCTCTCCAGTAGAAAAGGGGTTTTGGATCCAGGAGGGAAGGAGGGCAGCCCTGGCTTGCGGTCTCCCATCAGTCTCCCCAGGGGTTGTGTCTCTGAGAGGGTTTCCCATCAGTCTGGGTGAGAAATGCACCCACCTGGGCCACCTTCTGTTGCTAGGGTGGAGAGGGGCACCTCTATCAGGTGAGGGGGGACCAGACATCATGCCACAGTGCTCTTCCTGCTATCTTGGGGTCCTAGTCTAGCTTACCACCTTCCTACTACCTTCCAGAGTTTTCTTTGGGTGTCATTGTGTTCATCCAGGACCACAAGTCTGGCCTTTTTAAAAATAACCTTTACAAAGTTGAAATGCCTGAACTGAGCAGAGGTGAGCAACCGAGCACTCTATGCCAGGTGTGCCACGGACCCCCACCACTCCTAACACTGTGCAAGGATTCTTTTTAACGTACATTTTCATAAAATAAAATGCACGTTGTCATTTTTTCTGCCAGATGTAGCAGAAAAGGGGAAAAGAGGGAGAGAGAATGTCTGCATGTGGGCGTGTCATTACAAATATTCAAAGGATGGGGGACAAGAAAACCAGGAAAATGAGCAAAGAACATTCACAGACAAGGAAACCCAAAGGCCACTTAAAGTTTTATAAAGTGACCCAACTTTGCTTATAATTAAGGAATTATAGCAAAAACAAAATAGCACAATTCTCCTCTCAAGTTGTAGATACCACCATGCTTGGTAATGCAGTTTACTTTTGAAGTTATTGGAAAACAAGAATCTCTATATAAATGCTTAGTAAGTGAGAGTACACCTTTTTGTCATTGATTTGGCAACATTGACAGTTCAACCAGACCTTAGAATTCTAGCCACGCAGAAAACACACATACGTCCCCTTTGTCTGAGACATTCCACTTTTAAGGACTTATATGGACACATACATATTCGCACATGCACAGAGAGATACATGCATTCATAGCAGAATTCTGTGTGGTAGAAAATGACTGGAAAACAGCCTAAACACTCAGCAGTAGATTATAAATAGTAGTTAATTAAATTAAGGGTCATTGAAACAAGGAAACACAATATAGTCATTAAAGTAGTCTGCGAGTGATGAAACAAAATGTCCCCTAGAATTATCACATCAAAGAAGCTAAATGAGAAAAGTGTGTCAAACTTCTGCTCCCACGGATGTTCAAATAAAGGGTAGAGCAACACATTCACTCAGTCACGTCAATGCTTGTGTAGTCATGTCTGGACCAACGGACACAGAGGAAGCTGGGGCAGTGATGGGGGAGCTTGGAACCCGGTGTGGAGAGAAGAGAGGAAACACACTTGTACCGGGATAGTATTTTATAGCACTTGAGTTTTCTACTTTAAATAAATATTTTTCTGAAAAATAAGACATTTTTAAAATGGACTTTTGTGGGTAGAATATGACACTTCATCAAGTAAAATGAGAGAAGAATAAATGAGAAACACACACCTCCCCAGAGAACAGATAATTTTTCCAAACTTATTTATCTTAAAAACAAAACAAAAAGAAACCATAATTTGCTGTTAGAGAACTTCCCAGCAGTTGTTTGTATAATTTTATAATGGCACCATTTAGAAATGAACATAGTCTATAAGTAAAGTTACTTAGAATTAACCTTCTGCTTAAATAAGGCTTTCTTTTCAATACAGTTAAGACAATTTTTGAAAAGAATGAAAGTGTTTTTTTTTTAAGTGTTCTCTTGTCTATAACAATTGAGTTGCCAGAATGAACATAAGATGCATTTTTTATCTATTCACCTTTTTTAAATTAAAAATTTTTTTTAATTATTTTATTGACGTGTAGTTGATTTACAATGTTGTGTTTCAGATGTACAGCAAAGTGATTCAGATACATATATATGTATATGTATGTACGTAGTATATATGTGTGTATATATATATATATATATATATATATATATATATTCTTTTATTCCTTTCCCTTATAGGTTATTACAAAATATTGAGTATAGTTCCCTGTGCTATATGGTAGGTCCTTGTTGGTTATCTATTTTATATATAGTAGTGTATATATGTTAATTTTTGAGGCTGTTTAATTTTCAAATTCAAGCCCAAATTTGAAATTCAGAGTTTCAGAAATTAAACTGGTAATGCTATAAATAAATATCAGGACATGAACAGACACCTAGGAGCAAGGGAAACCCAACGGCAGCCCAGTGCCTGCTCTCCTGAGCTGGCAGCCCTGTGTGGACCTGAGGCAGCCTCGTGGTTGGTAGGTGGGCCTGTCTGCACTGGTCCCACCATGGGCCCAGAAGATGAGCCCTGCTGACAGAGGCCAACGGAGTCCCTGTGAATTAGGGACAGGAGAGTTCCTCTCCAGCAAGAGATGGGTAATTCCAGATGCTGAAGTCAGACACGGCTTGTTCTGTGTCCAGGAATTCACTTGCTATTTTTAGGTTTTGCACCCTTTGGGGCATGACCAGTTGATTCAATGTTCCCCAAAACGATTTGCATATCACTATTGCATATCGTTTTAGTGTGAATGGTTACAAATAATGCTGAAAATAACCTGACAGGTTCGCTCAGGGTATGAACAAGCTGGGAGGTGGAGGTGGCCGGTGGTGGTTACTATTTATTCCCAGGCCAGATCAAAATGGGTTTAGTTCTCAAAGGACACATTTAAGAAAAAAGTAACTACTTGATTAATTCAAATTAACAATCTTTTTTTTTTTTTTTTTTTGAGAAAATAGGCCGTGCCCATCAGCACAAGGACACAGATAAAATCAAGGCACAGAGCTACATGATGTCTGTACCAGGTAGAGTCATAGCCTAACAGAGAAAGACACATGTATCCAGGCAGCAAAAAATGCGCCTGCATCAGTAATTTCCTGGGAAACCCACCCACACGTGAAATCCCTTCCAAGCTCCATGAGAGATGTCACCAGGAGAAGTGTGACCTACAGGGCCTGGACCTGGGCCTGGATGATGCTGCCCACATGCCCGGTGGGACCAGCTGTCGACTGTGCTTCTCCGGGAGGATGGGTCTGAGTAATGGGGCCCTGGCGCCTCTCCCACTGGGTGCGGCGGCTCCTCTGGCCTAGAGCAGGAGAGAGGCTTTGTAGATTAAATCGACAATTTGCACCACACCCTGAAGCCAGCAGAGCTATTTCCAGGGGCAGCTCTGAGTTGAATTGTGCTGGCTGTGTGTTTTCACCCGAGCCTGGCCATCGCTATAAATGTGGATGAGCTCCGCTGGACGTCAAGGCAACCTGGCATCTGGATGTCTGGGCCATCTCTTGTGTTCTTATCCAGGAGTCCTTGAAAACCAAGGCCTCCACTTACTCTCATAAAAAGAGAATGACAGACCATGCAAATGGTAGCTATTCAATAAATATCAGTGCCCTGCATATTAGAGGTTGTTGGTTAACAGTGGTGAAGTTTGCAAAGTCAATGTTCAGTCCACCTTGCTGATTCTGAAGCATTGCTTAATTCTCCGGCTGGGGATTGAACCCAGGACCTGGCAGTGAAAGCACTGAGTCCTAACTCCTGGACACCAGGGAATTCCCTACTTTCTCCCTGGTGGCGCAGTGGTTGGGAGTCCGCCTGCTGATGCAGGGGACACGGGTTCGTGCCCCGGTCCGGGAAGATCCCACATGCCGCGGAGCGGCTGGGCCCGTGGGCCATGGCCGCTGGGCCTGCGTGTCCGGAGCCTGTGCTCTGCAGCAGGAGAGGCCGCAACAGTGAGGGGCCCGTGTACCGCCAAAAAAAATACTTTCTCTTAATTACAGGTGTCAAGGTGAGCCTTTCTCTGTGAAGAGAAAAGTTGATTTGCAAGTCATCTCTAGTCCTAGAGTTGAAGGTTCCTGTTCACCCAATGCCAGAGGAGTAGAAAGCAGACCTGTGAGGTCTCCAATAACACAGAGTTCTAGCAAAATGTAATTATAGGAAAGTGGGTCATGTGCAAAATTATACCAAGGTCAGGACAGTGGAATGCCCCTGCCCACATGCAGGTGATAAAGGGTGCATTGTCTGGAGAAAACTTAAAAAAAAAACACAACAACAATAATACTGAATAGGGCTTCCATGGTGGCGCAGTGGTTGGGGGTCCGCCTGCCGATGCAGGGGATGCAGGTTCGTGCCCCGGTCCGGGAAGATCCCACATGCCACGGAGCGGCTGGGCCCGTGAGCCATGGCCGCTGAGCCTGTGCGTCCAGAGCCTCTGCTCCGCGACAGGAGAGGCCACAACAGTGAGAGGCCCGCGTACCGCAAAAAAAAAAAAAAAGAAAGGCAGAGAAATGCCTGCCTTGCTTGGATTTTTTCATTCTGCATGACCACCTGGAGTTCTTATTTGTGTTTAAAATTTAACAGAAGAGCAAAACAGGGTGCACTCTGGGCGCTGTGGTCTCTTTATTCCATGAGACCTCATTGTAGTTCATATATTCAATATGCTACTGCATTTGATGAATGGATTGTAAAAAGAAGCATTCTTTTTTAAGCAGTTACTTGTTTCATCACTGAAGAATGAATCTAGAAAATAATCATTATTACAGATGATCCCGTGACTAATGAAAAGAATTTGGTCACATACGGAGGAGATTAGTTAAAAAATACTCTGCTTGGTTGTCTCATAAGGTATGCCAGTGGCTACATGATTGAGAGTACATTTAAAGATTATTCTATAATGATCTAAGGCACAAACAGGAAGTACATTTCCAGGCTCACACAACAAAATAATGGAATAGGAGGGCTCGAATCTTGGTGCTTTGACTCCACCAAAAGTGCTCTTTCTGCTACCAAGAATTTAGTCCTTAAAAAAGAAAAGCCAAGTGAAAATAAATTCTATGGTTTTGATATGTTTTCTGTATTCGGGCGTGGATTTGGAACCAGGTGACTGAGTTCAGGGCCCCAGCTGTGCCATTTTTCTGCATGACCCAGAACAAGTTAGCTGAACTCTAAGAGCTTTGATTTTCTAAATTCTAAAATAGATATGGTCTGAGATGACTCTCCTATGGGTGGCTGTTAGGTCATCCCATGGCTACTGCTTAGCAGAGCAGATAAAACTGTCCCCTCCCCTCGTCCCTTGCCTAGCACAGGGTCCAGCCTGCACGTCACAGAAGTACTGGCAAGGACCCGTTAGTGACAACCCCAGTGAAAGGCACCCTGTAGAAAGACAAAACTGGGTAAATTCCGCCTTCACATTTTCGTGTTGTAATTTTAACCTCCTTCTGGAATAAAGCAGGCAGGAGGCCAGACTGCTGCTGCTGCTTCTTCCTTTCGCCCTCCCCCTCCCCCCCCCACCTTCTTCTTCTGGAAAACAGAAATAGCTAAGTATAAATGATTCTAATGTCCCGGTTGAGAAACGCTCAGGCAGACAGTGGGCTGCAGGAGGACTGTAAGGGTTCAGAAGTGGCTTTTGCTGGATTATGGCTTCAGTCCTGTAGAAAAGACTAAAGAGGAACCCTCCTGAGTGAGGCATTTGTATCTGGGTTTACCTGTTCAGGGAGGTTGTTGCAAGGAGCACTCAGATGGCATTCTAAAGAGCATAGGCAGAAGGCAGGAACTCAGGTGGGGAGTCGCCCGTCCCCTGCCTGGGGGGTAAACATACTCAAGCTGGTTCCTACCCTAAAAATGCGTATTATGATTTTTTACGTTTTTTTTTTTCTGAAGTTGTACTGGTCTTCAAGTCGTTTTCATGTTTTTATCGTTGTTGTGAACAGTCACTTATACTCCCCTATAAAAATCTGTATAACAGAAGAACGGACAGCACAAGGTGGACCTTTGAGTTCCCATCTGCCTTCAGCGTGTCTCTGCCATATCTTGCTCTCCCATCAACTGCCTCGTTCCCAACCCACTTATCATGTTTGAGGAAAGTAGGATCCAATTCAATGTTGTGACTTGTTCACCGTCACTCAGTAAAATGAGCATCAAAAGCCTCTAATCAGAGGGCTAAGTGTAAGACCTAAAACTATAAAATTTCTCAAAGAACACATAGGAGAAAATCTTTCTGACCTTGGGTTAGGCAAAGAGTCTTTAGATACAACACTGAAAGCATAAATCATAAAATATATGATCAATTGGACTTTATGAACAGGAAATACTTCAGCTGTTTTGAATGACTTAAAAGAATAAAATGAGCTAAAATAATGAGTTTAAAGATTGGAAAGACAAGCCACAGACTGAGAGACAACATTTATCAAAAATATGTCTGAGGGCTTCCCTGTTGGCGCAGTGGTTGGGAGTCCACCTGCCGATGCAGGGGACACGGGTTCGTGCCCCGGTCCGGGAAGATCCCACATGCCGCGGAGCGGCTGGGCCCATGAGCCATGGCCGCTGAGCCTGCGCGTCTGGAGCCTGTGCTCCGCAACGGGAGAGGCCGCAACAGTGAGAGGCCCACGTACCGCAAAAAAATAAATAAATAAATAAATATATATATATATATATATATGTGTGTCTGATTAAGACCTTGAATCTATGATATAAAAAGAAATCTCAATACACAGAAAACAAGAAAACAAACAACTCAATTTTAAAAAGGGACAAAATATACGAATATACACTTTGTCAAATAAAGATTCCAGATGACAAATAAACATGTGATAAGTTGCTCAACATCACTGATCATCAGGGAATACAGGTTAAAACCACGATGAGATACCACCCACACCTATTAGAATGGTTAAAACTGAAAAGACTGCCCGAACCAAGTGTTGGCAAGAATGTGGGGTGGGGATTAGGGGGAGGATTGAAACTCTCCTACAATGCAGAATGGTGCAGACACTTTGAAGAGAGTTTGCCTGTTTCTTATAAAGTTAAGTATACAACTACTACAAGACTCAGCCATTCAGTTCTTAGGCAATTTACCCAAGAATTAAATCATATATGTGTCCATATACAGGAATGTTCATGCAGCTTTATTTGTAGTGGACAAAAGCTGTAAACAACCAAAATGTCCATCAACAGATGAATGAATAAGCAAAGTTTGATATATCCATACAATGGGATACAACTCAGCAACACGAATGAATCTCGAAATGATTATATGGAGTAAAGAAGGCAGACAAAAATGTACACAGTGTATGATTCCAGTTCTGTAAAATTATACAAAATATAAAGTAATTGATGGTAACAGCAAATCAGTAGCTGCCTAAGAAGAGGAGAGGTGGGGGGTGGTTCAAAAGGAACAAGGGAACATTTTGCAGTGATGGACGTGTTCATCATCTTGATGGTGGGGTTGGGTTTATGCACACAAACATATAACAAAGTTATTGAATTGTTTTATATATATGTCAATTACATCACACTGAAGGTTTATTTTTTAAAAGTCTCTAGTTCTCTAGGAGCAATGCAGTGAAGTATAGACATAATCTGAAATATTGCCTTCTTTTTTTCAAATACTAAGGGAGATCCCCAAGTTCTTGCCTTTTCCAAACAAAGCAAACACCACACACACACACACACACACACACACACACACCACATTAATGAGATGATGCTGAAGCATCAGGAGGTGGGATTGACTGAGCCAGAGCTGCAGGGGGCCAGGAGAGCAGGAGAGGTTGAGTTCCCCGGGGAGGGAGAGATGTTCACAGCAAACAAGAAACTAAGCCTGGGAACTAGCTTTATGGAGAAGGACAAGGTTGACCAGAAAGCTGAGTCAAGACTCTCGTGCACAGTGAGGAGGGGGAATGCTTCTCTGACCTGTCATTTAGATCTACAAGGATCCCACTGCCCAGATTAAACAATAAGCTTATAATCCAAGTTCACAAAACCCAGGAGAAAGCAAACAACTAGGACTGAGTGTTAACAGAAACAACAAATAACAGATTATATCCCAAAGGACTACAAAGTTGTGGATTTTCAGATACAGAATAGAGCATTGTCACATGCAATATATTTGAAGAAATAAACAGCATGAGTAAAAATGATTAATCAGCATAAGAGTATTAGAAAAAGTACACATGGTAAAAGAAAAAACAAACCCATAGTTGTTAAATTCATTTCTATATTAAACTTAAGTAATAATTAGCAAAATGAAAGATGTAGTAAGAGAAACACATGGAATAAGATGAAACACATAAAATAGGCATTAATGGATATGGATGAAATTATGAGAGGGTCTCTTGGCTTGGCCAGGTTTAGTAAAACTATGGTGACAAATTACTCCAACATCTCACTGCCTTGAAACAAGCACATGTGATTTCCTGCTCCCTCTACAAGTCCATCCTTAGTCCTTAGAGGCCTGCAGGCAGTGTCATCCTCCTCTGACACCTCCACTACTGAAACTGCCACAACTTGGAGTACTGTTCACATTGGTAGAAGAAGGAAGGGTTCCACTGCCAATTAAACCTGCAGGCTGGAAGGGCACGCATCACTTTTGCCTACAGGCCGTTGACTGGAATGCACCACGTGGCCCCGGGCAACCAAAGGTCAGGAAGGGCAACCCTTCCTGGCAAGCCAGGCATCCAGAAGCTGGACGAGTCTGATGAACAGTGCTGATGACAGTTGCATTTTAACACCTATCTGAGCAGTCCTAGCAGGAGAGAAGAGCGAAAATGGAAGAGAGGTAACCTCAGAAGCTCAAGGCTAGAAATTGTCCAGAACCAATAAAAAACAGGATACTGCAGATCAATGCATACTTATAAATTAAATAATAAAAAATCTGCTACCAGCATATTATTTTTCAACTGCAGATAACAAGAAGACCTCTACAAAGAAGCCAGGAAGGAAAAACAGAAGACTTCCAAAAAAATAAAAGTCAGGGAAAATATAGATTTCTCAATAGCAACCATGGAGGAAAGAAGACACTCAAATAACATCAGACAGAAGTGAGAGAAATCTCCCTGTCCACCTAGTACATGTACAAAGAAAACTATCTTTCAAGGAATACAATACAGACTTCTAAATATAATCAAAAAATGGAAAGAGGGACTTTCCCGTTGGTCCAGTGGTTAAGACTCCGTTCTCCCAATGCAGGGGGCAGGGGTTCAATCTCCAGTGGAGGAACTAAGATCCCACATGCTGCATGGTGCGGTCAAAAAAAAAAGGAAAGAGTTTGCAAAAATATTACATTAAAGGAGTTTCTAATGCAGGTACTTGTGAAGAAGGAAGATTATCCCAGAAGAAAGGTCAAGGGCCAAGAGGAAAAATGAGTGAACAGAACGCTGACCTGGATGCAAATCCAAACAAATACCCTTACAAATGTGTATTGATAAAACAAAGTACAGAACTAAATCCTCTAAAGCAAATGTATTTGACTCAGGAAAGGTGCATTGGATTTAAAAGTTTTTCATGTTCTTTTATTGTCCAGATGAAGTCTCCCTAGACCTTGGAGGAAATTCTCCATCAGCACTGTCTCCAGGCAGGCATGTCTCAAAAAAGAGTCCCTTGCCTGTCTGTTCTGTTTACCTGTTCTCTTTGCCTTGTGCAAGTATAGCCGACACTCATCTGGATTCCACACTGATACAATTCCTCTCTGGTCTGCAGGTGGATGTCAGCTATCTGAAGTCAAAAGCTTTTATTCCTACCAAGACACTGAAAATTCCACTTCCACAGAGATATACTTACTCCTGGTGAATTCTTCACAATGCCAGGCACCTACCTCTCTGTTCTTCATCCTCTGGCTTTTCCATCTGGGCTCTGCATTTGTTAGGACAGCCTCTGTCTCTGTCTCCTTAGGGCTTCCCAGAGCTCTGTGTCAAAGGGATAGGTTTGTCATGGTCTAATATATTAAATTTCTTTGTGTATGTTAGCACATAGTAGTTTGCATAATTGCAAAAATAGAACCAAGATTACATTTATAGTCTAAGGTTGATGTTTTCCATTTTCTTTGATGGTTTTCTTCTACTCTCCCCCTCTCCATCTGCATCTTTGTCTCAACTCTCCAGTCTAATTTCAGTTTATTCAATTAACCAGTTAGTATTCTGCCTTCTGTGGTTTTTCTTGCTCATAATAAAAGAATACAAACATACAGAGAGAAGGTTGCGTTCTCTTAAAACTTTTCTACATTTTGCTTTTTATACTTAACAATATCTTGTATAACTAGAAAAGAATTTGAAGCTTTCTTATTCTTGATGGAAAAAAAAATTCCTGATAGTGGTTCTGGCTAAAAATGCGCGTGGGCACACACACACACGCACACGCACACACACACACACACACACACACACACACACGCACACACCCCTCCCTGGCTTTGGTCCAAAATATGGATACCCTGTATGTAAAAGCCCTTCTCCCATGTCTCCAATATCCTTCTGTTATTGGTTAAATGTTCTACATGAAAGAACATAAAGGCTACATAGGCACAGACGTCAATAGACTAACAACTTGTAGTTATACAAGTGTAATGACCTGTAATCCAGTAAGAATCCAATAGTCTGAAGTTAACAATGCCCTAATGAAACCTCCTTAAATGTTCATTGGAAGTTATGGCATAAAAAGCTCTCACAATAAACTGGTAGAGATCACTTCCCTGGTTTTAGAGAAGCAACATGAAGGTCAGTAGGTATTTGGCAGCTCTCCTGAGGCCTCACTGCTAGACACTGCAGAGCTGCTACTCCAACTCCGAAGGGTTCTGCTGTGAACTTCAACTCTTTAGCTCAAATTACAGTACTTACAAGACTCCTTCTCATTAACTAGATTAAAAACAGATAAAATTATTTTTGGAGTCTTAGTTACTCAGTTCATCTCACCCCAACCTACATCCCCAACCCCATAAGGCTGATGTGAGTTTTCTCAAGCACATAAATTGAATAAACATTTATATGCCTAGATCATATACATACACATTCATTTTTCTACATGTATATAAAAACCCATTCTGATAATGAGATGGATTTTTTCTTTTTAAATTAATGTACCTGTAAAGAAAATTTAGTCACTAAAGCCCTGTTCATTGTAAAAATCTTATTACACTCTTGTTAAAGTATTCATTTGGTCTTTTACCCATACTTAAACAATAAAATGCAACATCATATTTTGTCCTCTGGTTACTAAGTCACCAGCAAAGACAACTGAACTGATCCCGTCCAGTATAAATTATATCTTTCAAAAGACCTGATACTTAATGAAAAGTAAATTGGCAATTGCACTTCATATAAAATCCATCCCAATTTGCCTCTCCACTCTGAATGGATGAAGTCTTTGTTACCAGGTGCCGGCAAGTACCCTCAGCATCTCAGTCCTTTCATTCACTTGGGAAAACCCCAGCCCCCAGCCGGACTGAGAGCAGAGAATTCCCGTCTTCATTTTATTTTATTTTTTCCATTTTACTTATTTATTTGTTTTCTTATATATTTTTAAGAACGTCAGTGGAGTGAAATTGACATCCAATAAACTGCATATTTAAAGTGAACACTTTGATTGGTTTTGACATATATGTACACTCCTGAAATCATCGACACCTACACAGAGAACACATCCGTGTCCTCCCAAAGTTTCCTCACGATGTCCCTTTGTAATTTCTCCTTCATCTCGTTCCTCACTCCCACCGCCCCCATCTTCAGGTAACCATTGATCTGTTTTCTGTCATTATAAACTAGTTTTCCTTTTAGAATTTTGTATGAATGGGACAATACAGAATGTATTCTTCCGTCTTCATTTTAGACAATATCTTTTCCACTAGAGCACAGGTGCAAGAAAAAGAGAATGTGACAAAGCTAAGTCATTTAAGTAAGTAAATGAAAGATAGAAACTTCCTTAGTTTTGTGTTTTTTATTTTTTTAAAAAAAGAGGTAAAACAAATGAGACCACATTTCTTTATAGACTGTGCTCACCAAAGAGGACCAGCCTTACGTCGTTCAGCTGAACTCTTGTTCGCAGCCTCACATCAAAGTGTCTGAGCCTCCACTTCTTTCCAAGTGAAGAAATGACTTTCATTAAGACTGTTTTGAAAGTCCTCTGTGAATATATGTGATTTATTGCAATAAACCCCATTGCAATAAACTATCCTAAATCTTAAAATACTGGGTCCTACATCACTACCCAACCTCTAGCACTATCATTTTCTACTTAGAAAAGTTTGTTTTTGTTTCTTTGTAGTTATGTCTGGCATGAAATTCTTGTATACATATCAAGAACCTGGTAAATAACAAGCCCTCAGCAAATCATAGTACAATTTTTAATTCAATAAACAAAAGTCATTATTAACTCCCAGTGTTTGTGATCAGCACCTACAGAATCTGTGCCCTAAAGAAAAGACAAAGGTATATTCTTTCTACAAAGCTCACTGAGGAGATAAACTAGCTCCTGCTCTGTGCCCAATCTTATGTCAGACCCTTTATCATCTTATTTAATCTTCTCAACAACCTTGTGAGTGGATGGTTTGTTTCCTCTTAGATAAAATAACTCACAGAAAAATTTAAAAGCTTAACCAAGATTGTATAATTAATAAGTGGTAAAGCTAAGTTTCAAACAAAAGACTCGTCAACACATTTTTTCCAGTCCACAATGAATTTCACATAGAAAGAATGCAAATTAATACATGTTCTCTCCAGTCCCTGAGCCACCATTATGTGTAGGGGTTTTTGTGGGTCATTCGTTTGGTCCCCACCAGTAAACCCAGTGAGACAATATGCCATTATTTGACTCTATAGATAAGGAGATTGAGATGCCACAGTTGGTAAGTAGGCCATGGTTTCAACCCATGTGTCTTTGTCTATGTCTGTTTCACGTACTTTTGTTTAAATCCATCCTTCCAACTGCTGTGTAATCATTTTTGTAATATTGTGTAATCGTCTTACCAAAGGGTGTACCACAGTTGATTCAACTTTTGACATGTGATTAGAAATTTACAGAATTTTAAAATGTTTTCTGTTACAAATACAATGTAATTATTAATATATCTGTGCATAGAACTTATTCTATACATGAGATTACTACTTCAGGCAAAATTTATAAGATCAAACATTTTTAAATATAGGGAAACCACTAAAAATATTATTTTTTTAAAACTAAATAATAAGTCAATTGAGGAGACAAAATGAAATCTTACAAAATGGTCAATTAAGCCTAGAGAAGGCAGAAAATGCAGAAACAGAAAAGAAAGTCCTATGAAACAGCTTGTAAGACAGGGTTACTCCAATCTTATCAATAAGCACTTCAAATGTGAACAGTGTGAATAAACACACTATTCAAAAAACAGATTGTCAGATTAGATTTTTAAAAGTTATCTTCATGGCATCTTCAAGAAACTCACATTAAATATAAAGGCATAAATAAAAGTAAAGGAATGAAGAAAGATAGACCATGCAAATACTAAATAAAATAAAACTAGAGTAGCTATATTAATCTCAAACAAAGCAGACTTTAGAACAAATAAGATTAATTAGGGATAAAGTAATAATTGCCTAATAATAAAGGTGTCAGTCCTACAAAAAAATAAAATAATCCTAAACATATATGTACTGAATAAGAGACTTCAAAACACATAAGGCAAAAATGAGTAGTTCTGAAAGGAGACATGGATAAATCCACAATTATACTTTGAAACGTAACATACTTCTCTCAATATTTCATACAATGCATGCATAGGCAAAAAAAACAGTAAGGATATGCGTAACCTAAGCAATATTATAAACCAACTTGGCCTAACTGATATTAATAACATACTCCACTTAAAAACAGCAGAATATACATTATGATTCAAATGCACATGGAACATTCACCAAGATCGATTATATTTGGGGTCATAAAACAACTCCCAACAAATTAAGAGAATAGAGACCATATAAATGGAATGAATGGAATTAAGCCAGAAATCATGATACTAGAATCCAAAAAAGTACTTGGAACTTAATGAAAATGAAAACACAAACCATACTGTAATCTGTGCAAGGCAGCTAAAGCAGTGCTTAGTGAGAAATGTATATGTTTATATTAGAGAAGAAAAATAATCTGAAATCAGTAACCTAATACTCCACCTTAAGAAACTTTAGAAAGAAGAACAAAGTTAGGCTAAAGCAAGCAGAAGGATTTGTATGCTGAAAACTGAAAACTCTAATGAAAGAAATTTCTTTAAAAATATCTAAACTAAGGGAGAGATAAATCATGCTCATTTATAGGAAGACTCAATATTGTTAATATTTAAGTTCTCCCTAATTTTACCTATAAATTTACCTACAAATTTTTACCTATAAATTTAATTCAAACACAATCAGAATCTCAAACTCTTAGCAGGGTTTTTCTTTTGTAGATACCAACAAGTTATTTTTTTTTAAATTTTTATTGGACTATAGTTGATTTATAATGTTGTGTTAGTTTCAGGTGTACAGCAAAGTGAATCAGTTATACATATACATATATCCACTCTTTTGTAGATTCTTTTACCATAGAGGCCATTACAGTGTTGAGTAGAGTTCCCTGTGCTATACAGTAGGTCCTTATAAGTTACCCATTTTATATATAGTAGTGTATATATGTCAATCCCAATCTTCCAATTTATTCCTCCCCCCTTTACCCCCAGTATCCATAAGTTTGATTTCTACATCTGTAACTGTACTTCTGTTTTGTAGATAAGTTCATTTGTATCCTTTTTTTTTAGATTCCACATATAAGTGAAATAATATGACATTTGTCTTTCTCTGACTTACTTCCCTCAGTATGAGAATCTCTAAGTCCATCCATGTTGCTGCAAATGGGATTATTTCATTCTTTTTTATGGCTGAGTAATAGTCCGCAACGAGTTAATTTTCAAGTGTATATGGAAATGCTAAGAAAGTCGCAGGACCAAAACCATTCTGCAAAAGAACAAAGCTGGAAGATTCACACTGCCCAAATTCAAGACTGTCTTTAAACCTATGGTAGTCAAGATAGTGGGGTTTTAGTGGAAGGATAGACATGTAGATAAGTGGAATAGAATAGAGAGCCCAGAAAGAAAATTTGGCAAAGATGTAAAGACAGTCTAATGCAGCAGTCCCCAACCTTTTTGGCACCAGGGAGCGGTTTCATGGAAGACAATTTTTCCATGGGGGGAGGCGTGGGATGCTCTGGGCTGTAATGAGGCGATGGAGAGCGATGGGGAGCGGCAGATGAAGCTCCACTCTCTTGCTCACCTGCCACTAGCTTCCTGCTGGGCGGCCCGGTTCCTAACAGGCCGCACACTCCGGTACCAGTCCGTGAAGAAAGACTACTTGTTTTAACAAACAGTGTGGGGATAACTGAGCATCCCTCTGTAAAAAAAAATGAAGCTCAGCAGAAATCTGACACCTTGTATAAAAATTAACTAAAAATGCATCATAGATTTCAATGTAAAATGTAAAACCATACAACTTAGAAGAATATATAGGAGACAATCTGTGTGACCTTGGGTTTGAAGATGAGTTTTCAGATGTGACATCAAAAACATGATCTGTAAAATAAATATTTGGCATAGACAATAAATTATAAAATTAAAAACAGTTTCTCTGCAAAATACATGTTGAAGAGAGTAAAAAGGTAAGCCACATACCAAAGGAGAAAATATTTGAACATCACATTTTTAATAAAAGATTTGTTTCCAGAATATGTGAAGAACTCTTTAAACTCAACAATAGGAAAACAAACTTCTCAAATTTAAACATGAGCAAACTATAAGAACAAATACTTCGCAAAAGAAGATAATGGATAGCAAATAAGCACCTGAAAATATACACAATATTTTTAATCGTTATAGAAATGCAAATTAAAAACACAATGCCAGTGCCATTAGAATGTCTCAAATAAGAAATACAGATAATATCAAATGGTCATGGGGATATAGAACAATAAGAATATTTATTGCTATTGTGAGTTCAAAATTATACAGTCATTTTCAAAAATCATCTGAGAGTTACTTATAAAAGCAAACATATACTTACCTTGTGACCCAGCAACCCTCTCATAATATTTACTCAAGAAGAGTGGACGCTATGTTCTGACAAAAACGTGTACCTAAGAGCTTAAGGCAGCAACATTCATAATTGCCCAAATATGAAAACAATTCAAATATCCTTCAATAGATGAACGAGTAAACAAGATTTGATGAATTTATACAATGGATGATTGCTGGCAATCAAAAAAATAAGCTGTTGACTGATGCAACAACATGGATGAATCTTAAATGTATTTTGCTGAATGGAAGAAGCCAGACCTAAAAGGTTACCTATTATATGCTTCAATTTATATGGCCTTCTGGAAAAAAACTATGGCAAAGGAAACAGATGAGTGGTTGCCAGGAGCTGCCAGTGGTGGTTTATTGACAAAGGGACAGCACAGGGAATTTAGGGTGAGGGAACAGCTCTGTGCATGGGTGATTGTGTTGGTTGACACATGACTGTTCTTGTCAAAACCCATAAGCTCTATACCATGAAGATTTGACTTCCCAAAGTATGCAAAGTTTTATAAAAGATCAACTAGAATATTAGGGGAACCATGATTGTATGTCATCACTACACTAAAGAGTTGGGGAAGGGAACTGACCTAAGTAACTTTGGGAAGAGTCACAAGACATTGAGAGGCAGAGACCAAAGGAACTACGGTGTAAATACAAACACGCTAGTGGGTACAGCTGTTTCTCACTAGGTGTTTTCTAGCAGTTCTGAAACAACTTTCATGTAGACTATAGTTGGACAAAATAGTAAATATTTTGTAAGTAATGAGAGTCCAGGATGTTTACCGTCAGATCAGGAAGTTATAAGTAACCAAGGAGGGAACCTAGAATGAAGATGTGGATCAGAAACAACAGTGTGAATTCATGTTTATTTCAGTACATATGCATGTACAAATAGACATGTACCGGAATGAATACAGACATGTGTGCATGGGTGAGTAAACATACGGGTACTTCTCTGTCTGCCGAGAAATTCTAGACACAATGACAGCCCAGGAACAACAAACACACTCCGTGCCCTTGACAACAACCAGGGTTCGTGGCCTTCCTTAATCAATAGAAATTGACCAGAGGCCAGACAAGAAATTCAGGCAAGGCTTTACTGGGGCCCCTGCTGCAGCAGGGGGGAGAGAGAACAAGTAAGAGGTTCCCCTGCCCGCTCCCCCAGGTGGGGCCAAGCTGGTTCCTTACATGGGGTGAGGGTAGGGGTGTGTCCAGGGGTCGAGCTTAGGTGGTTTGCCCACCCCTTTGGTGGTGCTGTGTGCAGGGGGCATGCACAGTACCCTGTTTTTACCCCTGGATCTTCAGAAATGGCAGTTGAATTTTTTGGTCTTTTGTATCTTTTTGTCCGTAATTTGCCTCAACTGTGCGTGCAGGCAGTTATTTTTAGTCCCATATAGTTTCTTTGTATTTTGTTGCTGAAGGAGAGGTCTGTCCAGGTGCAAGCATTGCAGCACTGCAGCAAAGGGTCCCAGGTCCCAGCCTGTCTCATCCTAACTGTGGTTTATAACCCCACTCTCCTGTAAAAGAACCAGGGCCCCTCAGAGCAGTGGCTGTTGCTAGGGCTGGTACAGAGAAAATATAAGGAGAGCCTGGAGCACAGTGTCATACCAGAAAGTGAGGTAGTGCTCAAACAAGCAAACAAGCAAAAAGCACTCATTAAAAGGACACACAAGTGAACCTGAAAGACTTCCCAATGACCAATGCTGGAACAACTGAAGTAACAAAATAAAACCCAAAGAATAAAATAAACACCCATGAGACCACACTGCTATAAATGAATGGTTGAATAAACAATAAATAAATAAATAAGAAATCTTCCTAACAGAAGAATCCTAATTAATAAACAGAAGGAATGAGGGAAAAAAGAGATCAGCATTAGAGCATCACAGTAATAATGACTGTAAGCAAGATCCACTGATGATGCCCAAAGTGGTGAGATTGTTAGGGGAAACAGGATATCTGCATAACCTCACAGTGTCTTCCCCAAAATATCTATTAATTACTGTCATTTTAATCTATGTATTACATGTATTTTCTAATCTGTTAGGTGAGGAAAACCACTTCTACCTCATCAGATAAACTAAAAAATCTGTATATTTTTTATATTAAAACATGAAAAAAATTTTATTTCTGTTAAGTTATTTCAAAATCTATCTTAAACTTATATTTTATTTATATTATATAAATATTTTCATTTAATTTACATCAAAATATATGAAAAGTTATATTAAAACATATGAAAAATATAACATCAAGCCCAGCTTGGAAACACATGATGTTGAGTATGAGTCTGACTCACAGAGTGAGGCCCACAGTGGCCACCAGGTGCTACCTGTGCTCTATATATCCTACTTTTGAATGTTCCACTGTATGTCAGAGCACATTAAATGCCCGGTAAAGTCTCCTGAAAAATAGCCTGTTTATTATGACCTAATCCAGCAGTAGCTCAATTTCATTGAGTAGACTGCTCCTTAGCATTTCCTGGCCCTAGAAGTCCAAAGACCTGGTGAGTCTACAGGAGACAGGGAATGACTCCTTAGGTAGGTATGTTTTGGGGGCCAGGGGAAGGAGAGGCTTTTCTTGGAAGTGGAAGGTTATTTAACTACTTTGGCAGAAGTTAAGTTTGGCAGAAATCACAGGGGAAGAAGTCTCACCTTGACTGACGGGACATCAGACTTCAAAGCATGAATTAGTGGGACAGCATCTATGGGATGCTACAATGGGCAAAGCCATGATAATACAGCATAAGTTCCTTGACATCCCCACGTTTCCATGTATTCTGATTCCTAGTGATGCCTGGTCTCCTTGTCATATATAACACCCTCCTGGGCATGTTACTGTTTAGAGTTTAACCATATAGGTCTCTTCTTTCTCCTAAATGGAATCACACCTTTCATGATATCCCTGCAACAAATTCATACACACCATCTATTTTTATTTTTATAGGTTTGATTTGTGTCTGCTGTATTTGATGCACTTGATAGTTCTAAGAAAAGAAATAAATTCTGGTTGTTTTCAAATTCTATGAGATTTCATAGAAATGTTCCCTGGAACACTAAAGCTTTTTATGTACTTAAAAAAAAAAAAAAAGCCAAAGGCTAAATTCCTTTTATGAGCCTGGAGATGACACATTTGAAAATGTATGTTGTTTCTCAGGAAGTGTAGACTGAATAACATTGAACATAAACAGAGTAACTACAAAGTGAATTTCTGGGAAATGGGTCACTGGAAATTTCTATGAAATGATAAACAAGATGACATATTTATTATATTAGGAAGAACAAATATGGGAAGAAAAAATTACTTTTAATTCCCCAATGATATGAAGTTGAGAATTGAAAATCATTTTTGATGAAGAGTTTGTGCACACTTGACTCTTTGGGTCATGATGTTTCACGAGAGTGCTTCTCTTGGGGTGGAGGTGAGCCGTGTACCAGCTGACAGGTAACGATGCATTCGTGGAGTACACCTGTGTAGAGGAGCTTGGTGTCCTTCAGCCAACAAAGCAGAGATACTTCCCTGGGGCCTTTACATCCTACTTAAGGGTCTCCACGGTGCACTTGTGGAGTTGGTAGCTATGTCAGAGTACCAGAATTTAAGTCAATCCTTCCTCAAGCTTGGGACCTCATTTTTCCATCTGTAAAATGATGCTATGCACTGAAGTGTTTCTCCCCTCCCCCACCCCTTCCCAAATCCATATGTTGAAGCCCTAACCCCCTGTGTGATGGTCCTAGGAGGTGAGTAGGTAGGAGTTGAGTAGGTAGGAGTAGGTAGGAGATGGTACTGGGAGGTGACTAGGGCTAGATGAGGTCATGAGTATGGGGACACTGTGATAGGATAAGTGTCCTTATAAAAAAAGGAAGAGACACCAGAACTTCTCTCTCTGTCACATGAGGGTACAGTGAGAAGACAGCCATCTGAAAGCCAGGATCTGACCACGGTGTCCTGACCTTGCACTTGCAGCCTCCAGAACTGTGAGAAATCAGTGCCTGTTGTTTCAGCCCCCAGTCAGCAATGATATGTTACAGCAACCTGAGCTAAGACCCATGGGGATGACTGTCCATACTTCACATACTTCATAGGTTGCTACAAGGGTTGGGAGGAAAATGACGTGAGAGTATTTGGTAAACCGCCAAGGCTCTGACACATACCACTGGTCCTGAAAATTACCCTCGTTTCCAAAGAGTCACTACATTCTGTATCCGTCTTGCCTTGTTTGAAGTGTGTTTAGAAGTCTTCAGTCCCAACAAGGTGGATGAGAACAGGGCCACTGACAGCAGGTTGGGGGAGATGGTGGGGGTAGAGTGCAGGCTGAGGCAGGAGCTCCCAGGGTCAAGGATCTGAGAAAGAGTCAGTGTCAAGTCCAGTGGAAGGGTATCTGTACTCCACACAATTGCACTTGAAAGTTTCCCTATAGTAGGGCACACGATGGGGCTAGATGTTGGACTTTTGTCCCTTGGGGTGGGGAAGGGGCACAAGGGCAGATTTACTGAGCAGCTTATGAAGTGTCAATCTCAGAGTTCCGCCCCTGCTTGGGCCCCTTCCAAGACCCTGAAAGGGCCCCTCACAACACACTGACGCTCATTGACTTATAGATTTGGATTCAGCAAAATTTGCAAAGGAAGCTATTTTAACGCAATTGTTGGGGATACTGTCTCTTTTCACCCACCCCGGTCCCTTCTGCACACTTCTACAATGTCAGCAGCATAGGTAGGACTGTGGGCATTTGGGCGGTTCAGGTAAAGAGGGGCAGGAAATGGTATAAACTGCATCCGTAAGCTAGGTTGAGTGGTTGCATTTGTGTGGTTCAAATTAGGTGACAACTGGGTCCTGTACAATTAGGTCATTGGCAGCCATCCCAAATCAGGCATAGCTTTTCAAAATCTATGTAGGGCATCCATGGTGCCTCTCTCCAGGCATCTGGACTCAAAGATGAAGGACAGAAGTCACTCAGAAACATGAAGTCTTCCCAAGGTGCCTCTTGCAGGAGGTCTGCAGGAAGGGGATGAGAAACAAGGTCCACAATACGCAGAGGCAAAGCAGGCATGCAAACCTTCAGAGCGTCTACAGACACACGCTGGTTCCTGGACATCAGACGTGAGCGATTCCTGCTCGTTTGCACAGAAGTCCCCTCCTTATGAGGAACAGACTCAGTGGGCACAATTATAGACAAACACACACGCGTCTTAGCCTTTTAACTGGAGTCTCATGCCTCTCGATGACAGCCCCAAACTGCATCATCATAACCAAGAGCAGGCACTGTCTGTGTGTGAGCTCCCCGTTCTACACACTCTGACCTGTCAGAATGTGCCAGAATATCAGACACGTCTCATCCGAATGAAGTCTGGCGGTTCCAGACAGGACCTCAGACAAAGCCTGAGAAATCGGAGTTCCAGCAACGAACCCCTCCACAAAGGCACAGGAAGGCGGGATATCTGGTCTCCTATAGGAGTCATTTGAGAATACAGTTATGTAGCCCCAAACCACACAGCAGCACATAAAAAATGTGTTCAGTTAATGTGTAATTTGAGATTGATTTTTATATTGTTTAGATTATTGTATCTGAATTTTAAAATTCAGATACGATCAGAAGTAAGTATTCTTACTACAAGCAATTGAACTGAAAGAAATGTGTATGGTATTTGTCCAGTTTTTAAATTTTTGTTGTGATTTCTTTTCTCATTCTAAATAAACTCTAGTTTGCACCTAAGTTTGAATTTGTGATTTTGTACTCAGGATTGTGTCATCCTTTTTAAAGAGAGGATCTCTCTGAATGGCACAAGCCTCACGTCCCACAAAACCTGGTCAGCTCACGGGCTCCTAAAGGCAGGGGCGTCAAAGCGAGGCTGGATCCATTAAAAACTGGGCCAGAGCAGAAGCCCAAAATCTGGGCTGTGGAAACTAGACTTTAAGCACAATCCCCAACAGGGCGCTGCCATAGGGGAACCCCAGGTAAGGGAGGGACCCCTAACCTGGCATGGCTGAGAACAGGGACACCACCCTGACCAGCTTTCCACATTGCTACCGGTAGGCCTGCTGGTATGGGAACAGGACAGGTAAGACTGCAGGGGAGGGAGTCCCAGGGTGGTCCAGAGAAGACACGGGCATTAGTCTGCTCAGGCTGCCACAACATGTCACAGGCTGGGCCGCTTAAACGACAGGAATATATTCTCTCAGAGCAGGGCTGGTTTCCCCTGAGGCCTCTCTCCTTGGAGTGTACACAGCCCTATTCTCCCTGTATCCTCACCTGGTCTTCCCTCTGTGTGTGTCTGTGTCCTAGTATTCTCTTCTTATAAGGACACCAGTCATGTGGGATTAGGGCCCTACCCATGAGACCCCATTTTAACTTAGTCACCTCTTTAAAGATACAGTTAGTGTGTCTCTAAATACAGTCACATTCTGAGGTTCTGGGGGTGAAGACTCTGTCATACGAATTTGGGGGGGATGCAGTTCGCCCATAACAGTACCTTAGGTAAGTGGGGAAAAGGGATGAGACACAATATGTCTCCTGCTAAAGTAGGAGGGAAGGACTGAAGGAGGGAAGGAAGGGGGAGAAGGGAGGGAGGGAGGGAGGGAGGAAGGGATGATATATGCATTGTGAATGTTTGACCAAAGATCTTTTTTTGTTTTAAAAAAATGCCACTTTTGGCCAAGATGGACTAACAGGGAACAGACTTATCTCCTGACTGAAATAATTAAAGAAACTGACAAAATACATGAAGCAATGGTTACCAAGACATTGGATATCAGACAATGAAAGACAGTGATCCCTAGGATGGAGAAAAGGTTGTCTCAGCTGCTGCCTAGAGAGAAAGTTTCCAGATCACAGGAGAGGGCAGGGAGCCCAGAGCCGAGGAGAAGGGGCTGGGAGTCAAGAGGCCCCGTGGCCACGTGCAGAGTCCCAGGGAGGGAAGATCAAACGGAGAGATTGCCAGGGACCTCACAGCCTCAGGCAAGCACAGGTCTGCACATGGGTGTGAGCAAAGTACCGAGGCCGGGAAGGAACAATCCCACAGCTCACATGGGAGGGAGAGGGACTGGCAAAGATAATTTTATTGCCCACTAGCGGGGTGGAAAGCCTCATCATCCACCGGATATTAGTTATAGCACCCAAACGCAACCGTAGTGGGCCAGAATAAGTCCCAGACCTGGGTCTGGTTCCACGTAACAAAGATTTAAAGTAAGATCTGAAAGAACCAAATTATTTTCAATAATTTATTGCGTTCCGGAATAATGCTCAAACACCAGTATAACAGCCATACATCCCCAGTACCCCATGATGTAACATTCGCAATGTTTGGCATCTAATAAACACTTAGCTGATAGGTAAAGAAGCCACAGAAGCCATAATGATGAAACCAGCCCAGGAATGACATGATAAAATAGTAGAAAAGGAAAGTAAAGCTGTTATTATAACTGTATTCCACATCTTTGAAAAGCTAGGGGAAAGAAGAGCATGGTAAGTACAGACATGGAAAATATTAAAAAAGACACACATAAAACTTCTGGAGATGAACACTCTAATGTTGAAGGTGGAAAATGCACATAACTGCAAAAGAAAAGGCTAAACTGTCAGAGAGGAAGAGGTTTTCCTTTACCCTTCTAAGTTCTTCTGGCTGGTCTAAGAATTAAATTGACATGAGCCAGATTAACAGGGGAAAGAACAAAGTTGAATGGCATATATACATGGGAGAGACCCAGGAAAACCAAGTAACTTGACAAAATGGCCAAAGTTCTCACTTTAAATACCGGCTTCTGCTAATGACAAAAGAAGATGTTGGGGTAATGGTTTGGGACTTCAAAGGGGAAAAAGGCAGTTGACACGGAGATGAAAAAAAACATTTGCTGGACCATGCAGAGACAATGCCACACAGAATGGACTCTGATCTCCAGGCCCTCACTTACCGCCCCTCACCCATATTCTTTGCAAGTTTCTCTGATAACAGAGCACTGTTCCAGAAACCAGTCCTTTTTCTAATTTCTTTAGGCAGCTAAGGGGAAGGTAAAAAGAAAGACTTCCTATGTCTTCTGTTTCTTAAAAATAATCAACCTAAATTAATCCTGCTGCCAAGAGACACGTGTCAGGGTGATAAATTTTGCTCCCCTTAGCGGTGTAAGTGGGCTCTGGATCTAATATATTTGGATGAGAATCACAGAGTCAACAACAGAGAGTGAGAAATGCATATATCTGGAGTTAAACACCCATGGATTCTTGCAAACTATGCGACCAGGGGCTCATAATTTTACGCCTCTGGCCACCCCTTCCACGATTCAGAATGAGGATGATAATGTCTCTGTCTTACACATAAGGAAAAACTAAACTTTAAAGTCATTGACCAAGAAATAAAATATCCCAAAGTAGACCAAGAAGAGATACAAAGCCTCAGTATCACCTAATTTAATAATGTACTTAAAGTTCTTAGTGATCTCTAAGAATATTTTGTACAAGGATGTAAAATGCTTGGTTTCCATAGCGAGATATTTCTAGCATAGCTTATTGAAGCATGAGAAAACAAGGCATGAGATTCAGACTGTACGTGTTCTTCATACACAGATCATAGCAATGTCAGGCATTGTCACAATGAACTTGGAAGGCGGTATCAGGTAACGATGAACAGTCTGCATTAGGTCCTGCCCAGCTACTTGTAAGCTGGGCAGCCAATGCAAGTCAGCCAGCCGTTTCAGCCTCAATTCTCTTAACTCTACACTTTGCTGAAACTGCTTATCTTAAAAATAATCTAAATACTCTCTTTTTAAGGCTACTTCTTTGCAGATGCTGTACACCCTCAGGAGAGGGTGTGGGTAGGAGAGGAGAAAAAGGGAGGGGAGGGTGGTGAAGCGTTATAGCCCCGGGTCCAAACTAGACTAAACAAAAATAGACTTGCCTTAATTTGCCTCCAGCCCCTCCCCTGTTAAACATAAATAAATAGAATAAATTAACTAAAGGACAAAATCAGAAGAGCAATCAAGGGAGTCCCATGCCATCAGACATTAACAAAGTCAATTTCTCTGTGCAAAACAAAAACAACAAAATAAAGTGTCCCCAAATAAACCATATTTGGAAAATTATTTAGAGACATGGTAAGACTTTTTATTTCAGACTTTCTATTTTTGTATCATATGATTACTTAAAATAGGTTATTCCTGGACATTGATTAAAAATTGTAGGTTTCAGCAGACTTGGTAGGCAGACCCACATGGGAATCCATCGTCTGGGCTGCTGTTATCAGCACAGCAGTGGCTGTGACCTGCTGGGTCTGGTGCTTGATTGACCCTCTGGTGTTTGAAACAGGCAAAGCTCGGTGCTCTCCAAGTTTTATCAACATTTAAATACTAGCACATGACGTTTCACATTCATTATTTCTGTACAACAGAGAAAAATTATTTTGGATGTAATTTTATTTGAAATTAGATAACTTGACAGCACTGTGACCACGAGCTTAGACTCTGATGCCTGGATCCTGGTCTCGGCTTGCCGCTCACCAGGGTGTGACCATGGCTGAGTGGCTGCGGCTCAGTGGTGTCCCCTCTATAATAAGGGAAATACTAGTACCGATCTCAGAGGACTGCCATTAGGATTAAGTGTTTTAATACTTTTTAATTGCTGAGAACAGTATCCACAATGCAGTAAGTCCTCTATAATGTTTGTTAATAAAATAAACTGGATTATTCAAATATTCTACACAATGATGTAGAAGTGCAGGGGCTATGAAAGAGCTTTCTCCAAAGTTAATTATGCAGAAAATTGGTATATTAGTTTTCACACTTTCATTCTAAAGAATGCAACTGATTTACTCCTGAGAAAAAATCATCCATTTAAAAGTCATAAAAACAGATTAAATACCTAGGAATTAATTTAAGGAATGTGCAAAGCCTACTTATCCAAAAGTACACTTACTGCAATGAAAAGATGTGTGATATTCTGAGATAGGAGACTTCACGTCACAAAAAGGACAGTTCTACCCAACTTAATTGCAATATTTAACAGAGTCTCAATAACGAAAAGCAAGAAGCTCATTTTAAAATTCATTTAGAAACATAAAGCCAGAATGGGTAGAACTCTGAAAAACAAGAAACAGATCTAAAAAGGTATCGGCTTTATCAGGTAGTAAGACATAGTGAATAGGTGATCATTATACCTGTTGGCATTCGCATATGAATAGACCCACAAACTGCTGAAAAGTCTAGAAATAGAACTAAATAAGACAGACAGCCTCTCAGATCTGTGGGGTTAAATAGTGACTTCCTGGCTATATTTCTGCAGTTTGTTTCTCATCAGAAATGGTTGCCTTTCTAAGAGCATTTTTACGCTGAAAAGTATTTTTCCCGAGATGGAGTTACCTTAGTCTGCTCAGGCTGCCATAACAAATACCACTGATTGGGTGGCTTAAACAATAGACCTCTATTTCTCACAGTTCTGGAGGCTGGAAGTCCCAGATCAAGGAGCTGACAAATTGGATTCCTGGTAAGGGCACTCTTCCCAGCTTACAGACAGCAGACTTCTGTGTCCTCACTACGGGACAGGGAGAGAGAGAGAGAGAGAGAGAGAACCAAAGTCTTCCTCTTCTTAGGAGGGCACTAATCCTATGACCTACCTTCATGACCTCATTCATCTAAACCTAATTGCCTCTCAGAGGTCCCACCTCCAAACAGCATAATGTTGGGAATTGGGGCTTATGAATTGTGGAGGTATAAACGTTCAGTCTATAACAGCAGCCATGGGTCTCAATGGGTATGTATATGCCCTTGCTCGTGGGCAATGGGGAACAGAGACAGGAAGATGGGAAGATATATAAAACACATCAGAAGATCAGACTGGGGTTTCTCAGGACCACCTGGGAATGTGCCTTTGCTAGCTTGCATCTGGAACAGCCCAGACTGGGAAACGTACAGTATCCTATGAATGTGTTTGGTGCTATTGTCTTTCCAAAGCTGAAGCAAAAACATGGCCCCCGTGGGTGGAGTGGGATCTTCAGCTGAAGAGGTGAGATGTTCACACTGTGAGTCACACTGGGGCATTCTATGGCAGGAGACAGAACTTCGGAGTATGTCTGAGTGGAAAAAAACTAAACTAAGGGGGGAAATGCTTTCTTTGCTTGGACCTCAAGTTCTCAGGGTCCTAAATGTTGAGTAGGAGGACATGGACTCCAGGCGTTTCTTCAGAGGAAGAGTTGCTGGTTCCTCTTCCCTCTGAAAGTAGGTCAGATGCTGGGCTTACACCTGTTCCCTAGAAGAACATTGTGGAATTCAAAGGGGTGGGGTCTGATCTTGGCGTCTCCGTTAGAACTTCCTTCCCATGTTCTTCCTGTTATCAAAGCAGAGTTACCACCTGCTTCCATGGTTATAAAAGGAGCAGAGCTTCACTAGAGAGAGGACAGGGAGAAGAGGGGGTCCTGAGACAGTGGGGTCATGTGGGGTCACCTGCACGGGCATAGATCAGCACCTGAGCATCTTTAGGACGGCAGAGTCCACAACCAAATGTCCAAAAGCTCAGTGCAAATCCCCACACTCTAAAGATTTCATGTATCAAATAAGGAGAAATCCATTTTCTCATCCTGAACGCGTGTACTTTTGTTTACGGGATGACTATGCCTCAGAAAGCTGGGGACACACTTGGTTAATACAGAGGTTCTTACTCAAGTCTCAGGGAAGAAACAAAAGAAGGCCCTTCATCAAATGCCTGCCTTTCAAAGCCTTCCTTCGTGAAGGACTTGGACAGACACCTGGGAAGAAGACAGATTCCAGTTGTTCTAATTACGGAATTGTCAGCCTTTTAATATTTACCCGTCCTCAAGACTATGCAGGCGATAACTCAACAATGAATTATTTGGAGTTTTGGATGTGGGGAAAATATTTTACATTTTGTAACTTAAAGGAGAAAGAGGCATTGAATATCATTTTGCATAGGGCTGTGCAAAACGATAGTTTAGAAAGAAAATGTGCAAAAGTGGGATAAATTAAAAGTAGGACAATCTCAAAAATTTAGGGTGATACAGTTTTAGACTAAACTGTGTTCACTGAGAAAGGAAAACAATGTTGAATAAGCATATTTGAATGAAGAATTGACAAACTTAACTGAACAATTGCATTTTAAAATGGAGAAAGATTTAGGATTTTTTATAGAGCTAGCTATGTTG
Source organism: Orcinus orca (assembly GCF_937001465.1). Lineage (NCBI taxonomy): Eukaryota > Metazoa > Chordata > Mammalia > Artiodactyla > Delphinidae > Orcinus > Orcinus orca. The sequence goes on along the minus strand of NC_064567.1, from coordinate 97,393,930 downwards.
TAGGTGGTCAGTAATTGTGAATCAGATAAATAAAATGATGAAAACAAATGCATTTAGGGAAGTAACATCTCAGCAGTGGAAAGGCCAATATTAATCCAAGGACAGACTACCTGTGTCTTTTATAAATGTGCAACAGAATCTTAGACAATTAACCAGATTTAATTATGTGATTTGGTTTGAATTTCCAGCCTTTTATGAGTTATAAAATGTGAGGTAATTTATTGAATCTCTCTGAATTTTTGTCCATCTTTTATGAAACTGGTCACAGTGCCAGTCTTGTAGGTTATGAGGATTCAGTGACCTAACAAGTATATAGGGATTGGCAGAATGTCAGTAACGTCAGCAGCAGCCTTCTCTCCGTCACCAGCATTACTCTTATTATGCATCACTTGACTACACAGGCCCCATCTTGCTTGGAGCTCAATGCAGACAAAATGCTCCCCAACACAGATATGGGTATTCAGTGTGGTTCTTCCTTCTCAGCATGGAAGTTCACATGTAAGTGAAATCGTTTGTAACTGTTGAAAGTCTTTTAAGAAAATAAATAAAAACACCTACAGAATTTTTTGCTAAATGAGAAGTCCCTTCATCTAAGACCAACCCAGAAAGCACATTCTTCCACTTGCTTTTGTTCTTACCATTTCCAAATCATTCTAGCTTGAGCTCTGTGTGCCAAAACCCACATCAAAGCAGAGGAGGAAAGCAGAGGCCCACAGGAAACAGGAGGCAGTGCTGGATCAGGTCTTTCCAGGGCTGTCAGCCCTTCTTGTTAACATTCACAGCATACTTCTCAGAGCAGACATTCAATTAGAATATGGAGCCCAAACAATGGAAAATGTAATAAATTCATACTCCCTGCCACTGCTGACGGTGGCAGGACTGTCCATGATATCCTCAGATTCAGGGGAGTCACTGGGATCGCTGTTTGAGGGGCTCACTTTCCAGTGGCTCCATGAGAAAAGACCTCTCCAATGTGAAGAAATCAACACTTTCAGGACTGAAATAAACTGACGATTGTCTTTATGGCCATATCCACTCAAGTTTATAGTACAAACTGCTAAACAGAATTACTCTCATTTAAAAAGAGCAAGAAGAAATTTCTGTATAGATATAACTACCCCAATTTATATTGAATGGCACAGAAGAGAAATAATCCATCCTTTGAGCCATGCAGCTATGCCAGTGACCAACCTGCTGCTACCGTGATTCCGAACATGTTGGCTGTACAGCTGCTGTCTGCAAAGAACCCAACGTGAAGTAACCCAGGGCAGGGTGCCTTGGAGACGAAAGATCTGTCCTTGGCTTCCTGCTTTAGGGTCCTTACGGTGCCACACATATGAACCTCGAGTCTGATGACATGTTTTAGGAGCTGTTGAAGAAACCAGAGCTTTAAGAAATTCCATCACTTTTAGGCACATGAGAGAAGGATGATAAAAGTTAATCAAACAAAATCAATATAAAATAAAGATTCCCCGGGCTTATGTCAGCATTCATACATTTTTCTCATTCGTTCAGTTCTGATTCATTCATTAGAGATTATTTCCAGCAGCTGACCACATGAACTGCCCTTTGCCAGGCTCTAAAGACACAGATAAAAAAAAATAAAGGCCCGATCATTTGCATCGTGGGTGGTGGTGGTGACGATATCCATAAATGCATCGAGAGGTCGTGCATGTGCACAGAGAGGGAGGGGTTATTTCTCCCGGATTCCTTACAGGCACTGCCTTTAGGGAGTGGCGGTGGCACTAGGGAGGAATTCAGGCTGGCCCTGCTCCTTGGCACCACTAGATACTGAGTCTCAGTCTGTGGCCGGAGGGTTTCATCGGCAGAACCTGCATTCTTGGCTATCACCTGGCTGTAGAGTACGATGGAAAGTAGTCTGAGCTTCACCAGCGAGTGTGGAAGCCTAGCCCCCATCACACCACTCTTCTTCCTCAAAACGTCTTTCCACACACTTGAGAACCATGGATGTGTTTTGACTTTCCCTATGCAGTGGCAAAAACGTTATCTCGATATCGTCTTAATTAACATTTCTCTGCTTACTCCTGAGATTGGACATATTGTCTTATTTTAGAGGATGTGTATATTTGGAGAAGTATTTATATCTGTGCCCTGCATCTTTATATCTCTAGGTTCTTTGTTTTCTTCTTATGGATGTAGTAGAGCTCTTTACACTTACATACGCTGAAAATATTTTATTCTGTCATTTGTCTTTAGCTTCATTTATGCTGCCCACCATCTAAGGAGCCTTCCTCACAGCTTGACCTCTGCATGTAGGCAGTTTGCTGTCATAACAGGAATCAGAGGTGAGGCAGACGTCATGGAAGTCTAAGTCACATGCCAGATTTCACAACCTAGTACCAAAAACGTGACATTTTTCAATGTTTTTAATACTGATCACATGCTGAAATGATAATATGTTGGATATATTGGATTAAATGAAACGTACTATGAAAATGTATGTCCCTTGTTTCTGCTTGCTTTGTTAAATGTGGCTACTAGAAAATTCATGATTATGTATACGGCAATTTATGTTCCACTGGGCACAGCTGATCTAGAGACTGAGTTCTGATCTAGAGCCACTTTGTCTTTGGCTCCATCAAAAAATATGTTGGTTCTACCCCAAGGCCAGCCTTTTTGGTGGCCAAAGGCTGACAGCAGCAGACAGTGCTTCGTGCCCCCTCTACCAGCCCATCACGGGAGCAGATGTAGCTCAGCCTCAGCAGAAAAGAAATGTCTCAAACCACTCAGCAAACTTCCATTTTTCAAAACCTATTTGTCCTGTGTTGAGTCACCTGTCCATTTGGAATTACTGAGGCCTTGTAAACAAACACCAGATGAGGGGTCATGATGCCCTGAAGTATGGGGCCCAGCCCAGGGCAGAGGCAGGTTCCCATCAGGGACACTGTGGTGGAGGAACAGGTGGATGTAGGGTTTCCATAACCTCCACCACGTCCCGCTTTCCACACCACATGCATGTTCACTCCTGTGTCAATTGTTTTATTTTTTCCCATGTGGATAATCAATTCCCCAAGTACCTTTTCTTGACTTGCCTCTCCTCATTCATAAATCAAGCTTCCCAGGTTCTCAGTTGTGTTCCCTTGATCGATCTGTCTCCATGTGAATGCCTTTCTGTCTTAATTCCTGTGGTTTTAAATAAATATGACTTGCTATTTGATGTCATCCTTCCTCCATTGTTTTTCTTCTGCTGAAATGTTTTGGCTATTCTTGTCCCTTTGCTGTTCCATACATTAGAATTAACATGCAGTTACACACTCATATAGAACACATACAGAACAAAAATGTGCATTGAGATTTGGATTATAATTACATTGAATTTATAGATCAATTCAAGTAGAATTGACCTCTTCAGAAAATTGAGTTTCCCTATTCATGAGTATAGTAAAGTTTTCCATTTGTTTCGGTTTCCTTGAGGTCTTTCATCTCTTGTTTTGTTTGTTCGATATTTTACATATTTATTTCTTCCTCATCTTTCACAAGATTCTCAAGCTGTCATTTGCTCTTATTTAGAAATGATGCATCCCATGTCCTTTATTCTAGTGGTGGCTCCTTTGTAAATTCTGTTCTTATTAAATTTATTCTATAATTTAAATATACATACAGTAAATTCCAAAATGATTTTTAAAAGATGCAATATGAACCATAAAACTTCCTATTTCTACTCATCCCAACTCCCTAGGGGTAATGACAATTTTCTGTAGCCTTCTAGAAATTAAGTTTAAATTTCTAATAACGTGTATTTTTCCTATTAAAAAAAGAAACAGAAATTATCACAAATAACTTTTTTCCTACAACAAGAAAGGATAGCAATAACTCAAAGTTCCAGCTCTGCCCACCTGTGCATCCTCAAGTAAATCACTCTAATCTCTGAGCATCAATTTCCCCATTTCTGAAATGGGAACAATGACCCCACCCTCAGGATTAGCATGTCAAATCATAAGGTCACCACGATGAGCTAGGGTGGTTCCTGGTGGCCCTAGGAGCCCAGTGAATGAGGAAGGGATGTAATGCCTGGGCTCCTGTTTCCCAGAGCCACCTTGCTGGTCTCAGGGAGAGCAGATTCCAAGCCCTACGGAGTCCTATGTTGCCTACAGAACACTCCTCCCAGAGCGTGTGCTTAGGAAGGGCCCAGACCACACCCTGAGGCCATGGTTATCTTTCACAGGAAGCCTGAAGTGGCCGGCTCTGGAGGCCTCTGGGAGCCCAGTCTGTGTGTCCTGCTACCCCGCCTGCCCTGGGATCTGGTCTTCCTCCCTCTTCTTTTCCTGATTGGTGCTGCAGCCTGTACCCCGAGTCTCTCAGTTCCCTGAATCTTCCCTCTTTTTATGGGGTGAGGGGTAATAGAGGGCTTCTAAGGAGACATGAAGCCAATTGTGCCAGACTATTTCAAACCTCCATGCCTGGAAATCTTCCTTCCATCCTCCTGAACACTCATCCATTTCTCAAGCCTTTGGAAATGAGATCTCCTGCTACAAAGGAGGCCTTTATCACCCACCTGGGCACACATGACAATTGCCCCCCTAACTGCCTCCACCATGCTCTAAATCTGGTAGGACCCATCATCTAAATGGTTCTCTCTGCTCAAGTTTGTGTCCTCAGTATCTGACAGAGAGCTTAGCATTCACCAGGCACCCGCAGATACTTGCAGGATGGGTGTCCTTATTCATTTTTATAGAGATTATAATCAAGAGCACAAACAGAGATGGTCTCTGCCCTCTTGTATCTTGAAACCTGCACAAGACAGGCATAAATCAAACTGCGGGACCAGGAGATACAAAATCACAGCAGTGGAAGTTCCACAAAGGAAGGGTGAAGTTTTCCCTGAGAACATTCAACAGGGGGGCCTGACCTGGTCTAGAGAATTAGGAGTCTTCCTTTCAAGTCAAAATCCAAAGAATGAGTAAGCATTAGGTGGAGGATGAGGTTGGGAAAAAGGGTGATCAGTTCCATAGCAAAGGTTTGTGGCCAACAATAGGATGTTGATAAACCATATCCAAGCAACTAGAAGAAGGCCAAGTCATTCAGGTGTGCTCCAGCTGAAACTGAATGCTTACTTCCTTGGGTTACAGAGAAAGGCATCCTCACGTCCTCAGTGTCAAGTTAGAATATGTTGTGGCCACACTGCATAGGGAGTGCCCGGGCGGGGGTGAGTGATGTCACCTGTAATATATTTAGGGGAAGAATTTGTATTCCACATTGAAGCTAAACTTGCAGTGACTTTTATTTCTTCACGTGTTCATTAAAGCTTAACTCAGAAGAAAAAAATCCTAGTTCTTCTAACAGTGAGAAAAATGAACCTTAAATTTATTTTTAAAAAGGGTATTTTACTTTGGAGAATAAATTAAAAGGAACACTTTGGCTTATTAAGCTTTTGCCATAACATTTAAAGTAGCATTAAAAGAAAGCAAAAGTGGCAAGGATTTAAAAGGCAATGGAAAAAAATAAGGATATTTTCAGACTATATTTCATTTTAAAATTAACTTACCTGCTTTTATTTTTCTTTTGACCTTTTGACCCCCTTCACCTATTTCTCCCACCCCAGCCCCACCTCTGGCAGGCAACCGCCAGTCTGTTCCCTGTCTATTGTAACAGGGAAGAACTTTTGTATTCTATTACAAGTAATGTTGCCTATAAGCTTAAATTATACATAATGGCCCATCTCTGGGAACTATGCTTCCCAAGTAATGAGCATTAAGCTAAAATACCTTTGTTTAGCTCACAGGAAACATCCTGACCAGGCCCACCTGTGAATGACTGCAGGGAGGAAGAAATCAACACACCCCCTCCGGAGGCTGACCGGAACCAGGAAATGTTTGACTTTACTTCCTTCCCTTTCAGTTTAAAAGCCTGAACTCTAACTCAGGCAAGATAGTTCTTTGGGGCAGGAGTCCACCAGCTTCTCGGTTTGCTGGCTTTCCAGATAAAGTCACTATTCCTTGCTTCAACATCTCTCTCGACTTATTGGCCTGTCATGCATCAAGCAGTATGAGCTGGACTCAGTAACACTATGAGCTTGGGATATTTTTGTTTGTTTTCATTTTGTTTTGTTTTTTTAATCTTAGATCCCACAGATAAGTGAGATCATACAGTATTTGTCTTTCTCTCTCTGACTTACTTCATCTAGCATAATGCCATTGAGGTCCATCCATGTTGCCTCAGAGGGCAAGATTTCATTCTTTTTTAAGGCTGAATAATATTCATGTATATATAATTTACAAATATAAATTTCTTTCTCCATTCATGGACACTTAAGTTGCTTCCATATCTTTTTTTTTTTTTTTTTCTGTGGTACGCGGGCCTCTCACTGTTGTGGCCTCTCCCATTGCGGAGCACAGGCTCTGGACGCGCAGGCTCAGCGGCCATGGCTCACGGGCCCAGCGGCTCCGTGGCATGTGGGATCTTCCCAGACTGGGGCATGAACCCGTGTCCCCTGCATCGGCAGGCAGACTCTCAACCACTGCGCCACCAGGGAAGCCCAACAAACAGATTTTTGATATTGATTTTTTAACCTGCAACTTTATCAAATTCATTTATTAGTTCTAAGAGTTTTTTGATGGCATCTTTAGGGTGTTCTATATATAATGCCATGTCATCTGCAAACAGTGACAGTTTTAATTTTCCTCTCCAATTTGGATGCATTTTGCCTCTTTTCCTTGACTAATTGCTCTGGCTAAGACTTCCAATACTATTTTGAATAAAAGTGGCAGGAGTGGGCATCCTTGTGTTGTTCCTGATCTTAGAGGAAATGCTTTCAGCTTCTCACCATTGGGTATGTTACCTGTGGGCTTGTCACATATGGCCTTTATTATGCTGAGGTTCATTTCTCTATACCCACTTTCTGGAGAGCACCTATCATAAACTTTATAAGTAACTCCCAGGTGATTTTTCAAAATGAAATGTATAAATGACTGTATAATTTTGAACTCACAATAGCAACAAATGTTCTTATTGATCATTTTCTTCTCTTATGGCACCCTGGTCTGTTTTTTGTGTCAGTGTAATGCTGAGTTCAGCATTTTAGAGGGGGAAGAGTTCCCCCTTTTTCTATATTTTTGGAAGAGTTTGAGAAGGATTTGTGTAAATTCTTCTTTGAATATTTGGTAGACTTCACCAATGAACTTGTCTTGCTCTGAACTTTTGTTTGTTGAGAGGTTTTTAATTACTGATTCAGTCTCCATTCTAGTAATTAGTCTGCTTAGATATTCTATTTCATCATGTTTCATTCTTCATAGGTTGTATGTTTTTAGAAATTTATCCATTTCTTCTAGGTTGTCTAATTTTTTGTTGTAAAACTGTTCATAGCAGTCTCTTATGATTCTTTGTATTTTTGTGGTATCAGTTGTAACATCTCCTCTTTCATTTCTGAATTTATTAATCTTTTGCTCTTTCTTTTTTTCTTGGTAAGTCTAAAGTTTTGTCAATTTTGTTTATCTTGTTAAAGAATCAGCTCTAAATTTCATTGATCTTTTCTACTGTCATTTTAGTCTCTATTTCATTTATTTCTGCTCTAATCTTTGTTATATCCTTCCTTTTACTATGGGCTTCATTTGTTCTTCTTTTTCCAGTTCCTTGAAGTGTAAAGTTAGATTGTGTATTTGGGACTTTTCTTATTTCTTGAGGTAGGAATTTATCCCTGTGGACTTCTGTCTTAGAAATGCATTTGCTGTATCCTACAAAATTTTGTACAGTATATTTCTATTTTCATTTGTCTCAAGGTATTTGTTATTTCTTTGACCCATTGATTGTTCAGTAGCATGTTGTTTAATCTCCACATATTTGTTAATTTTCCAGTTTTTTTATGTAACTAATTTTTAGTTTCATAACACTGTGGTCAGAAAATAGACCTGATATTATTTCAGTCTTCTTAAATGTATTAAGACATGTTTTGCAGACTAACCTACGATCTATCCTGTAAAATGTTCCATGTGCACTTGAGAAGAATGTGTATTCCATTGCTTTTGCATGGAATGCTTTGTATATATATCTGTTAAGTCCATCGGGTCTAACATGTGGTTTAAGGTGGATGTTTCCTTATTAATTTTCTAAACTTGTTTGATTCTTTACAAAACATTATGTAAAAATAAATTCATTCAGATTTTCCTATATTTTCATGGAAATTGGCAGAACATAATTACAAAGGCAGACAAATTTTGCTATATCTTTAATCAGAAAAAAAATCATTTTCTCTAAAAGAATTAAAAGATAAATCAATATAAGTATTTAAACTGATGTTTTAGAAAGGTTTTAATAACGAATTTATAGTATCCAGTGAGAATGATATAGTAGGTAATAAGACTGTGAAATTAAGTAATGGACCTAGGAGAAAAAAAAACTATGTTGGGCATGTGTGTCTGTGTGTGTGTGTGCAAAGTAATAAAATGTGTAATTTTTTAAATATGATAAATGTGAGGTAACAATGAGAAATATATGGCATTCAAAAAATGCAGTCTTGAAACTTCTTTTTTTTTTTTAATTATAGTATAGTTTCCTAAGGGAATTTTATTATTCCAATTACAAATGAAGTTTAAATTCTTTTTTTTTTTAACATCTTTATTGGAGTATAATTGCTTTACAATAGTGTGTTAGTTTCTGCTTTATAACAAAGTGGATCAACTATATATATATATATATATCTCCCCATATCTCCTCCCTCTTGTGTCTCCCTCCCACCCTCCCTATCCCACCCCTCCAGGTGGACACAAAGCACCGAGCTGATCTCTCTGTGCTATGCGGCTGCTTCCCACTAGCTATCTATTTTACGTTTGGTAGTGTATACGTGTCAATGCTACTCTCTCACTTCATCCCACCTTACACTTCTACCTCCCCGTGTCCTCAAGTCCATTCTCTATGTTTCGTCTTTATTCCTGTCCTGCCCCTAGGTTCTTCAGAACCTTGTTGTTTTTTTTTAGATTCCATATATATGTGTTAGCGTACGGTATTTGTTTTTCTCTTTCTGACTTACTTCACTCTGTATGACAGTCTCTAGGTCCATCCACCTCACTACAAATCACTCAGTTTCATTTCTTTTTATGGCTGAGTAATATTCCATTGTATATATGTGCCACATCTTCTTTATCCATTCTTCTGTCGATGGACACTTAGGTTACTTCCATGTCCTTGCTATTGTAAATAGAGCTGCAATGAACACTGTGGTACATGACTCTTTTTGAATTATGGTTTGCTCAGGGTATACGCCCAGTAGTGGGATTGCTGGGTTGTATGGGAGTTCTATTTGTAGCTTTTTAAGGAACCTCCATACTGTTCTCCATAGTGGCTGTATCAATTTACATTCCCACCAACAGTGCAAGAGGGTTCCCTTTTCTGCACACCCTCTCCAGCATTTATTGTTTGTAGCTTTTTTGATGATGGCCATTCTGACTGGTGTGAGGTGATATCTCATTGTAGTTTTGATTTGCATTTCTCTAATGCTTAGTGATATTGAGCATCCTTTCATGTGTTTGTTGGCAATCTGTATGTCTTATTTGGAGAAATGTCTATTTAGGTCTTCCACCCATTTTGGATTGGGTTGTTGTTTTTTTTTTTTTTGATATTGAGCTGCATGAATTGCTTGTATATTTTGGAGATTAATCCTTTGTCAGTTGCTTCGCTTGCAAACATTTTCTCCCATTCTGAGGGTTTTCTTTTTGTCTTGTTTATGGTTTCCTTTGTTGTGCAAAAGGTTTTAAGTTTCATTAGGTCCCATTTGTTTATTTTTGTTTTTATTTCCATTTCTCTAGGAGGTGGATCAAAAAGGATCTTGCTGTGAGTTATGTCATAGAGTCTTGAAACTTCTAATGGATGTCATTGCAAGAGCTATACATTTGAAGTTCCTCTACATAGATGTGCTTGAGAGAGCTACAACTGTGACTGAATTGGCCCAGAAATAGAATAGCAAAGGAAGTGAAACAAAGACCAGTTTGGGAATCTCAAACTTAACGTCCACTCTAAATAGTCATCAAAGCAAAATAATGTTCTCTAAAGTGTTCTTACATTTATTGAGACATTATTTTAAATCTATAAACTCACAAAGAAATTATTATTGTAAATAATAACTTTTAAAGAGAAACCTGACAAATATACCCTCAGGCAGGAGATCAAGGTCAACATCAACAACGATGAGCTGTGTTTACAGGATGTGCCCTTGACTTGATTAGGTGAGAAGGGTATTTCACCTCTGTGGTCTTCCTCCCATTGCCCGAGTCTACCCATAAGAAAAACATCAAATTCCACTTGAGAGTCATTCTACAAAATGCCTCATCAGTCCTCCTCAAAACTATCCAGGTTGTCAAAGACATGAAAGATCTGAGAAACTGTCCCAGACCAGAGGAGCCTGAGGAGACATGAGGACTGAATGTCATGTGATGCCATGTATTAGATCCTGTGACAGAAAATGGGTATTAGGAGAAAACCAAGGAAATATGAATAAGCTATGGATGTTAGTTCATAATAATGTTCTAATATTGGCTCATTAAATGTACCAGAAAAATTTTAATAAAATTATATTTAGTTTTTTTAAAGCCATAATATACTAAATTTTTTAAAGATCACTGTGTTCTAACATTTAACCAAAGTGGGAAAATTTAGAATTTCTTTTTTATTTCATTACCTTGTCATAACTCTGAAAATTAGAACTGCCTATTACAATGGAAAGTTTTTTTTATAAAATTAATTTTGTCATGATTCAGAGAGAAGATATGTATTGAGCTAATGCTATATCCTAATCATTCTTCTAGGAAATGGAGCTACTTGTCAGAAAAGATAAACTTTACATAAATAATTTTACTACAAATTAGAGATGCCACGTTCAAGAGAGCAGGAAGGCCATAAGATAGGCACAGCTTAAACTAGGAATTTCAGAGGAAATCGCTGTGGAAAATTCTCATGACACAAGTAACATTTAAGCTGTTGGTGAAAATAGGCATGTGCAAAGAAGAAGTTAATTATATATTAGAAGGAGAAATAGCATGAAAAAGCAGAGAGGAGGAGCCAGGCAAAGTGACCCTAGATAAGGGTAGATAAAGTGTGGTAAAGAGAAAGATGGGAGAGAGGGAGCTGAGGAGGCGAGATGGGAAATATAATCAGGGAAAAAATCATAGTGCAGGGGTCCTCAAGTTTTGGTTTACTGAAGTAAATGGCTAAGAGCAGATGTTCCAGAAGTTGACATTTTCTATAGACAAAGACCCAATTTTAGAATCACACAGGTTCATCCTCTGAACTAGGTGAATGTCCCCAAATCTGAAAAACAGAAAAATAACACAAAGTACCCTGGGAAATAAAGTCCTTTCCAGGCTGAAATACAATGGGAATTGGGAGAAGATTGCCTGGGAAGAGCACAGTAAACAGAGGCAGCACCTAGGGTACTATGGAGAGAACTATCAGGCTTCAGAAAGTGGGGAAAGCAAGAGGTGTAAGGAAAAGGGGAATCTGCCTTCACATTGTACATCATTAACAGTTCAGATGGACCAGGTGGGTAGAATTGTGCTTTGTATTGATAGGTTGATAAAGAAGTAAAATGCAAACCATGATGTAAGTGTTGGCTAATCAATTAACTAAATATGGGAGCCAAGATCCAGGATTTTCCAAGTTGTCTCAAGCCTGATTGTTCTGACATAGGAGGAACAAAGATGAGGATAACATGTGGCTAATATTTTTAATTAAATTTTTCTTGAGAGAATCATTTGTTCAAGTGCAGATGTAAGGAAAATACTGAGATCATATGTACCTTTTAGCCAGTTGCATGGATAGATTTATAAGAACATATCAAACTGCTTTTCAGAGTGCCTGTAATGTTTTACATTCCCGCCAGTAGTGTATGATTAATCCACTTTTCCACATTCTCACCTACAATTGGTATTTTTACTATTTATCTTAGTCATTCTTATGAGTATGTAGTAATTGTTCATTGTGGTTTTGATTTGCATTTTGCTGTAGGCTAATGATGTTGAACATCTTTTCTTGGGCTTATTTGTCATTTGCACATCTTCTTGGATGAGATGTCTCTTCATGTATTTTGCCATTTCTAATTGGACTTTTTTTTTTTCTGTTTCATTTTGAGGGTTCTTTATGTATTCAAGATACTAGTCCTTTGTTAGATATGTTGTTTGCAAATATTTTCTCCAATCTATAGCTTGTCTCTTCATCTTCATAAGAGAATGTTTCACATAACAAAAGATTTTTATTTTGATGAGGTCCAACTGATGAAATTTTCTTTCTCTGATTTTACTTTTTGTGTCAAATCTATGAACTCTTTACTTAGCCCTAAACCCTGAGGATTTTCTCCTATTTTTTTTTCTGAAGCTGTTATTGTGTTGCATTTTTACTTCAGTCTGTGATCCATCTAGAGATAAACTTGCATAAAGTGTGAGACTTAGGTTGACACTCCTTTCTTTTTTTTTCCTTCTGGTGTCCAGTTGTTCTGGCACCATTTTGTGAAAAGGCTACCTTTCTTCCATTGAATTCCTTTTTCAACTTGTCAAAAATCATTCAGATGTCCTTATGTGGGTCTATTTCTGGGTTCTAAATTCTGTTCAATTGATCTATGTATCTGACCTTCTGTCAATAACAATCAATCTCTATTACTGCAGATTTATAATAGGAAGTAATATGGGTAGAGTGATTCTTCTGACTTTCTTCTTCTTTTTCTAAATAGTGTTAGCTATTGTAGGGCCTCTATTTTTCTGCATGACTATTAGAGTAACCTTGTCTAAGTCTACAAAAACATAGCTGAGATTTTGATAGGAATTTAATTAAACCTGAAGGTGAGTTTGGGATAATTGACATCTTTACTATGCTGATTTTGCAATTTATGAACATAGTATGCCTCTACATTTAGTTTGGCTGTCTTTAATTTCTTTCATTCGTATTTGGTAATTTTCATCATATAGAATCTGTACATGTTTTGTTATGCTTGTATATAAGTACTTAATTTTCTTAGAAATGACTATAATTGGTATTATATTTTAATTTCATTTTGCATGTGTTTATTATTATTATATAAAAATGCAATTGTTTTCTGTATGTGGACTTTGTATCTTGGGACCTTGTTGAACTTACCTGTAACTCTGGGAGGGTTTTTTATAGTGGTTTTGGTGGTGTTCCATGAAGTCAACAATGTCATCTTCAAACAAAACAGTTTTATTTTTTTCTGTCCAATCTTTATGGCTTTTTTTTTTTTTTTTTTTTTTGCTTGCCTTACTTCAGGGTCTACAATGCACAGGGCTATGTTGAGAAATAAAAGTGATTAGAGAAGATAGCCTTGCTTTGTTCCTGATCTTAAGGGGATGGTGTTCAGTTTTTCACTGTTCGGTATTCTGTACGCTGTAGAGGTTTTTTTGTGTTCTTTATTAGGTTGAGGTACTTCCTCTCAATTCCTAACTTGCTGGTTAAATGGATATTGGATTTTGTTAAATTATTTTTGTTGTCAACTGATGTGATTATCTAAATTTTATTCTTTAGCCTGTTGATATGGTAGATTATATTGATCTTAGAATGTTAAACTATTCTTGCATACCTGAAATAAATACCACAGTCAGTGTATAATTCTTTTTATTTATTGGTGATTCAATTTGCTAATGTTTTCTGGAGGAGTTTTATATCTGAGCTCATGAGAGTTTTGATTTTATTTTTTTTGTAGTGTCTTAGAAGTTTTTGAGCATTATTGTATCAGGGTAATAATGTCCACATAAAATAAGTTGTAAAGTATTTTTTTCTTTTCTCTTTTTTGGAAGAGATTATGTAAAACTAGTGTTAATTCTTATTTAGATGTTTGGTATAAATCTCCAGTAAAATCATGTGTGTCTAGAAATTCCTGTCTTCGGAACCTTTAAATTACAAATTTAATTTCTCTTATGGTTGTAGAATTATTCAGATTATCTTAGCTGACTTTTGGTAATTTGCGGTTTTTGAGGAATTAGTCCATTTCATCCAAGTTGTTGAGTGGAAAGTTGTTTTCAGTGTCACTTTAGAATTGTTTTAAAGGCTGTGAGATCTTTAGAGATATCCTTGATTTCATCCCTGATATTGATGATTGTTTCTTCTGTTTTTGTCAGTTATTTTTTAGAGGTTAATCAATTTTATTGATATTTTTTGAAGAGCCTGCTTTTTGTTTCACTGATTTTCTCTATTGTTTTTTATTTCATTGATTTTTAGTCTTATCTTTATTATTTTCTTTCATCTACTTGCTTTTTGTTTTTCTTTTTCTAGTTTCTTGAGGTAGAAATTTAGACAATTTATCAAGACTTTTCTTCTTTTCTAATGTGAGCATTTAGTGCTGTAAATTCTGTTTCACACTTCTTTAGCTGCATCTTACCTATTTTGAAATGGTGCATATTCATTTTCATTCAATTCTCTCTCTCTCCATATATACATACATATATTGAATATTCTCTGAGCAATTGAAAGAAATGTATATTCTGTTCTTGTTGAATAAGATATATATTAGATCCTATTAATTGAGCAATCATTTTTCTGAGACCTTTTATACACTTACTATTTTGCTATTAGGTAGATATAACTGTAACTAAGATGGAGTGTTGAAGTTTCCAACTATAATTGTGGACTTAACTATTTCTCCTTTTAGCTCTGTCATTTTTTGCTTCTTATGTTTTGGGGTTTCCTATAGGCTTTGATCATTTACCATTATGTAATATCTTTCTTTGACTCTTATTCTTTTCTTTGTAGTCTATTTTATCTAATATTAATATAGTTACTCTTAGTTTTTAAAAATTAATGTTTCCATAGTTTATCTTTTTCCCTCTTTTTATTTTCAGTCTATCCATGTTGCTAAATTTGAAATGAATTTCTAATAGGGCAATAGAGAATTTTTTAATCCACTTTGCCAAACTCTGCCTTTTAATTGGTAGATTACTGCCATTTACATTTACTATAATTATTGATATGTTAGAGCTCACATCTGACATTTTATTATCTACTTGTTTCCTTTAATCCTCATTTCTCTGTTTCTCTTTTATTGCTTTCCTCTGGGTTATTCCTTCCTTTATAATATCCATCTTGATTTATCTATAGTGTTTTTTCATGTACCTCTTTGTAAAGATGTTCTTAGTGGTTATTCTGGATATTACAATATACACATGTGACTTATCACAGTCTACTGTTACTAATGTTTTAGCAATTCAAGTGAAGTATGGAAAACTTACTTCCATTTAGGTTCCAAATCTTTCCCACTTTTAAAACATCATTGTCTTGAATGTCAGATGGTGTTATAATTTTTGTTTCAATCATCCTGAAGGATGATTACACCAGATATGTTAATAGAATTCTGGGTTGACAGTTATTTTATTTTTCAGTACTTGAAAATTTTTATTACACTTTTTTCTGGTCTCATGGTTTCAGAAGTTAAATTTGCTGTCATTTGAATTGATGCTCTCCCATAGGTAATGAATGAATCATTTCTCTGGTTGCTTTCAAGATTTTTTTCTTTTTGTTTTTAGAGATTATGATGTGTTCTTGGTGTGGACTTCTTTGTGTTTATCTTGCTTAAGATTTTCTCAGCTTCTTGGATCTATAGGTCTGTTTCCTTCTCCAAATTTGAGTTTTCAACCAGTATGTCTTTGAATACTCTTTCAGCCCCAGTCTCTCCCTCCTGTCCTCTGGGACTCCAATGAGGCAAATGTTAACTTTTGGTTACTGTGTCATAAGTCCTTCATACTCTTGTTTGTTTAATTGTTTGGTCTATTTTCTCTCTGCTGTTTAGATTAATTAAATTCATTAGACGTGTATTCATGTTCATTGATTCTATTCTCTGACATCTCCACTCCACTATCAACACATTCAGACAATTACTTTGTTTTAGTTATTACATTTTTTAGTTCTATGATTTACGTTGGGATCTTCTTACATAAATTCTACTTCTTTGTTAAGTCTTTCTATATTTTATTTTTCTAAAAGAATTTTTAATTTCTTGTTGAATTATTTTTATGACGGTTACTTTAAAGTTCTTGTCATATTCTAAACATCTGATTTATCTTAGTGTTGATGACAATTTGTCTTTTCTCATTCAAATTATGATATTCCTACTTCTTGTTATATTGGATGATTTTCTATTTTTTCTGCCTACTTTTATTATTCTAGAAGGCTCTGGATGGTTTTATTTAATTTAGCAGGCAGTCACCTTATTTAGCTTTAGCATACTTTTGTTGGTAAAGGAAACCCGAGGAACGTAGGACTTGGAGCACTCTGATTCATCAGCATCTGCTCAAAAGTTTCCATTCTCATTGTCAGGGTCTCACCTTTCCCACCCAGTGTTGTAATTGTAACTTAAGCAATCTGTCAAGACGTCAAATCACCTTGTGTGGTACTTCAGCAAATCCAAAGATCAAACTCTGATGCAGTTTTTAGGAAGCACTGAACCTGAAGCTACAAAAGATATTTGATGCTCTAGAGACAGACACAGAAACTGCTTAGTTTTCCAACCGTGCCTTGTTCTGGAATTTTAAATCCTCAATTTTGTTTCTTTCTCTTCTTATGTACTCCTGAGTAGTGACAAGCAGTCTGTCCACCCGCTAGTCCTTGTACCCTCCTCACCATCACAATGAATTCTCCACTATGCTAATCATTTTGTCTACCAAAGCTTTGCCTTCCCTTGGTGCTGCATTCCAGGTAATTAGTGGTAATAATTAATGTGACTCTATGCTTGCAACAGCTAGTGTCCAATTTTCCACTGGGGTAAAATTAATTCTACCTTCAAACAATCCCTGGTTAAATAGTCAGTCTCAAATTCTCACTTTTGTGGTTCTTGTTACCTCCAAATCCCTTCCGAAAGCAAATACTCTATCAGTGATAGTTCATTTAGAAAAACAGAAGCCTTTTTAGATATTTTGAGTAAAGATATAATTAATGTAGGCAATTAAAGACTTATATAACCATTGAAAAGTCTGTTAGAGAAGGGTCAAAAGACTATTTTTTAAAATTATAATGTGCAAAGATTGTAGGGAAACTACTACCAATCATAGTAGATGCACTTAATGCCCAAGGAGATGATTATTAAGGAATTTTGGAGTCATTGAAAGTCACCATCAATGACCTCAGCTACTGCCTGAAGCTGATGCTGGAGGAAAATGGCTTCTTCTTCTCTTTTGTCTCCCAAATTGTGTGTGAATGCCTTGAAATGTTGACATAGAAGCTGGAAACTCAAAATATCAGCTCAGGATCCACCTCCGCTATGAAGGGGATCGTGTGGAATGGGAGGAGTTGGTACTGCATTTTCAACAGAGCACAAGGGACACTAGTTAACTGGCCTCAGGGATGCAGACCCTCACTTCCTCCCACAGCTTCTCTTGCTGAGTTTCCTCCATTAGCAGGAAACACTGACATCTAATTTTTACCTATTTCACACTTGACAATTCCTCCCGTGCTTTTTTTTAAATTTACATTTGAAGTGTAAATTTTTTACATGCTTTTGAAAATTTCTCTTTTGTGGACTCTAAAGCTCATGCTTTTATTAATTATACACACTTGAAAAATACTGAGGAAGGACTCTGGTTGACCTGGACCAATGTATCCAGCTCTCCTCTGGATCTTCCTCTCATTCTTGTTCCCATGGATAATTTTGTCCTACTTTTTTGCTCAATACAATTCTTTCCAAAACTCAATTCTGATTATGTTATCTTTTTAAAAATCCTGTAAAGTCTCCTTTGAATCCAGCATCCCTTGTCTGACATCAAAGCTCTCTCCAATCTAACCACTATTTTCCTAACCAGACATATTTTATGTTTCATTGCCTTACAACACATACTCTAAACCAAGTACAAATGGGTCAGTTGCTTACAACTCTGTCTAAACTTGACTTTGCACCTAATGATACAGACTTTACTCATCTTTCCTCTCCAGGGGCATTTCAAGTGATCTTTATTGATGTTTGCTTTGAGCCAGACTCTGTCTTGAAGAAACCTGTGGTCCAGTAGGAGATAGAGACAAACAAAAAGGTACTTATGATTCACGATCGGAGTGCAGTGATTGTGCAGGATACAGTGTGAGGGACCACAAAGAGGGCATGGGGAAGTCTGCTGCATCAGTTATACGTGAGGATTCCTGGACATGGTAATGCCTGATCTGGCTTGTGATGAATATGTAGGGAGAGCCAGGCAAAAAGAGGATGAATAACTTCGGAATCAGTGGTAAGACAGAAGAAAAGGGAAAATTTAGAATGTTCAAAGACCTACAAGTCAACCCTACAAGTCAACCCGGGAATAGAGGAGTCCCTGCATAAGTATAGAAACAAATGAAGCTAGAAGGACAAACAACAAACATATTACTAGAGATTATGTGGTCAAACTTCAAGGCTTGAGCTTCATCTTTTTCTTAATTAATTAATTAATTAATTTATTTATTTATTTATGTACCTTTGGCTGTGTTGCGTCTTCGCTGCTGCGTGCAGGCTTTCTCTAGTTGCGGCAAGCGGGGGCTACTCTTCGATGTGGTGTGAGGGCTTCTCATTGCAGTGGCTTCTCTTGCTGCAGAGCATGGGCTCTAGGCACATGGGCTTCAGTAGTTGTGGCACACAGTCTCAGTAGTTGTGGCTTACGGTCTCTAGAGCGCGGGCTCAGTAGTTGTGGCTCACGGGCTTAGTTGCTCCACAGCATGTGGGATCTTCCCGGACCAGGGCTCGAACCCATGTCCCCTGCATTGGCAGGTGGATTCTTAACCACTGCACCACCAGGGCAGTCCGGGCTTCATCTTAAAGACTATAAATAGCTTTAGAAAACTTTTAATCAAGAGAGTGACATAAAATTTGAATTTTATGAAGTGACACAAATAATAGTACAAAGAATAAATTAGATGAGATTGGGATTGGACACTGCGAAGTCTAGTTGGGAGGTTGTTCTAAGAGGAATGCAACAACACAGACAGAAAAGATATGAAGAAGAGGAGGAGCAGATAAAGCAAATTTATGGAGGCTGAGGCAAGGGAGCATTTCCAGGAGGGAAAGGCCAACAATCAAATGTGGTAGAGAAGCCTGAAAGGTAAAGAACATAAAAATACTGAATTCAGCAATCACAGGGTTATTCATAACCTTGGTGAGAAAAGTACCAGTTGAAAAATACAGATAGAATCTTTACTCATATCTCCACCTACCATGCTTTTGTTTATGACACATTCCAAGCTCAGGCTTTTATTAGAGATGCCAGAACAGTCATGCTTCACTACTAAGGCTAAATTAGATCCACTCTAACAAAGCTTATAATCTTCAAGTAATTCAATGTCTGTCAAAACAAAATTCATCACACTTTAGAAAAAAAAAAAAGAAAAATCCAGTCACTCAAGAATGCAACATTCACAATTTCCAGCATTCATCTAAAACTAAGTAGACGTGATAAAGTGGGGAACAGTGGGCCATAGCCAGAAAAAAAAAAATCAGTTAATTGATATCATAATAGAAGCATAAATGCCAGAGATAATGGCATTAGTAGGCAGGGACTATGATGAAGTTATATTACAAATATGCTCAAGAATTTGAAGAAAAGAATGAACCATAGTAAGAGGAGAAACTGAAGATGTAAAAAAGTTGATGCAACTTCTAAAGATAAAAAATAACATATCTGAAATTTAAAATATTACTGGTTGGAAATAACAGCAGATTAGTTGCTTCATGAAAACAGAGGGAAACAAAAACTAAAAAAATGTAAAGCACAGAGTTTCACTGGGTTGTGGACAATACCAAGTGGCCCCAAGTAGTTGTATTTGGAGTCCCAGCAAGAGGGAGAAAAAAATTGAAATATGGCCAATTTTTCCCATTTTAATAAAAACTATATTTCCACATATACAAGAATCTAAGTGAATTATAAGCAAGATATATACACATACCAAACAAACAAACAAACAAAAACTTAGCAAAGCACATCATAGTAAATTTGCTGAAATCCAGAGATAAAGATTTTAAAAGCAACTGGAGTGAGCTTCCCTGGTGGCACAGTGGTTGACAGTCCGCCTGCCGATGCAGGGGGCACGGGTTCATGCCCAGGTCTGGGAAGATCCCAAATGCTGTGGAGCGGCTGGGCCCATGAGCCATGGCCGCTAAGCCTGCACGTCCGGAGGCTGTGCTCCGCAATGGGAGAGGCCACAACAGTGAGAGGCCTGCGGACTGGAAAAAAAAGAAAGCAACTGGAGAGAAAAAGATAAGCATTACATACATGTAACCAAGTTGAAAATAAATGCTTGCTTTACTTTTGAGTACAGAAACATTCCAAACATGGAAAAATATGGAGCAATATTTTTAAAGTGATCAAAGACAAAAAGGAACCAACCAAGAATTCTATGTTCAGTGAGATTACTCTTCACACTTTTCAGACAGATACAATCTTAAAGAATTTATAGTTTCAGCACCACTTCTATTCAACAGTATACCAGATAGAGGTCCTTACTAGCCTTATGAGACAAAGATAAACAAATAGTTTAAATAAATAACACTTTTCAGGTGGTATAATTGCATATATAGAAATTCTGTGGAATCTACTAAAGACTATTAGAAATAATAAGTGAACTTATCAAGGTTGCAGGACTCTAGAATAACAAACAAAAATCAATCATATGTTAATGTAATAATGTCAAATAACTTTAAAATAAATTTAAAGAAAGATACTATACACAGGAATAAGTTGAACAAAATATGTGCAAGACTTCCACACTAAAAATTACAAAATGTTACTGAGAAAAATTAAAGATTTAAGTAAATTGAAATGTATACTAAGCTTAATTGAGTTGGAAGACTCAATTAAGATGTCCTTTATCCCAGAATACATCTATTTATTCAACATATTCCCAATAAAAATTCCAGCAGCATAATAACATAAATTGATATTTTCACATTTTATGGAAATACAAAGGTTCCAGAATGACCAAAGCAACCTTGGTAAAAAGAACAATTTTGGAAGGTTTATGCCATGTGATTATAGGTCTTATAGTAGAACTACAATGTGATATTGGCATAAGGATGGACATGTAAATCAATGGAATAAAATATAGGGTCCAAAAATAGACAAAAACATATATGATCAATAGATTTTGACAATGTTTCCAAGGTAATTCATTGGGCAAAATTCATTGGGAAAATGATATGCCTTTTCAAGAAAAATGTCAAAACTACTGGCTAAGCCCATAGTGAAAAATTGACATAGACCCCCTCATGTCAGCACCACCCCCAAACAAATAATTTGAGTACGTAATAGAGTTGCATGTAAAAGCTAAAACTATAAAACTTCTAGAAAGAAATCAGAGGAGAAAATATATGTGATTTCAGTGCTAGGTAGAGTTTCCCTAATCAAGTCATAAAAAGTGCTACTCCCCCGAAAAAAAGGAAAATGAAATTTGGACTTTATCAAAACTTAAAACATTCTGCTCATAAAAAGGTACCATTAAGATAACAAAAAGACAAGCTGCTGACTGGAAGAAAACGTCTGTAAGATAGACTTGTATACATAATTATTATTAATCATTGATAATTATTATTATATAAATAGTTTATGTATTATAAACTAAAACACAAGAACCACATTAACATTTGCAAAAACTTGAACAGACACTTCACAGAATAAAAAATATTGCTAATTAATGCTCAACATCATTAGTCGTTAGGGAAATGCAAACAAGATAGCGCTTCACACACAGAATGGCCACAATGAAAAAGCACTGACAATGCCAAGTGTTGACAAGGATGTGGAGCAACTGAAAACCTCATTATTGCTAATAGGAATATACAAATCTTAGTACCACTTCCATTTCTCACAGGGTTTAACATGCACCAACTAGACGACCCAGAATCCATTCCTGGTATTTAACTCCCAGAACAAAAATGTAGGTCCACAGAACATCTTGTATACAAATGTTCCAGGCAGCTAAAAGTGAGAAAAAAATGACAATTAAACCAATTACTTTATATCCATACAATGGCACAGCACTCAGCCATAAAAATCAAAAACTGGATACACACAGTAAGATGAATCCCATTTGAGCGATAGTAGCCAGAGACAAAGGGTTGTGGTCTCCTTTCAGTCCATTCTCTTGGACTCTCCTTGGTTTTGCCTCCAAAAGAGACAACAAAGTGAAAACACTCAGGACAGTGACTGCCTCTGACAACAGGGGGTGGTGGACTGGAAAGCAGCAGGTTGGAATTTTCTGGGTGAGGGAAATGGGAGGTGATTACAGGGATGCATGCATATGTCAAAATGCATTAAGCTGTACACTTACAATTTCCACACTTTATGGTATGTGAATTGTACCTCAGCAAAAATACTCCAGAAAACTCAAGTTAAATAATGTGTGCATGTGAAACAGTTCATAATAAAACATTAAAGAAACTAAAATTGTTTATGAGCAGGAGAAATATGGATTTAAAACTCAGCACCATCACCCATTAGCTTTGCGTCTTTGGACAAATTACTAAATATGCTTTGGGTGGTATATTTAATGGCAATAAAAGTAATATTTACCTCATAGAGTAGGTGTGATGGTTAAATGAATTAATATATATAAAGTGCTTAAAGTGGCTGGCAAAGAGTAAGCTCTATACAAATGTTAACTAGTCATATTATTTTTTCTAGACATGTTAAATACACAGTTACAGAAAGTATGAAAAAAACAACTCCCCTTATATTACTGAGTTGGGTAATTCCTTCTTGAAGTAAAAATTACAGTTTCACCATATGTAATTATGCAGAAAACACTATACCTCAAACAACTTAGTTGGAATGCCAATAAGTTAAAAAGGAACACTCCTCTAAAAAATAGTCTATTAAAAAGAAAAAAGAAAAAGCAGTGCTAACACTGGTAATCATACCATTAAAAGGTCTTTGAAAAATTTGTACAGAATAGCTGCAAGAATATGAGAGCAAAACTTGCAAATGTGATGATAAAATATTTGCTTTCAAATATGTAAATAGAATTAAATTCATGTATTGAATACTAAGAGAAGAAATTTGATTGGTGTATCTTCATCCCTGAACGTTATTCAAATTTGCAAAAATATTTTAAAAATTTTGATCCTGAATGCAGGGAGTTTTGTGCTCTGAGCACGTGTGGTCTTCGGCGGGTAGAACCTGTGGTGCCTCGTGAGGTGGGGTTTTGTGCCCAGGTCAGGGCCCTCCAGATTTGTCAGTTGCTAAAATGGGAGAATGGGAGAATGGGAGAATGGGAGGGAGATCAAGGTTTGAAGGCGGAAGAGCCTTGGGGAATGTGAACGTGCTTGTTGGCGGTGTCAGAGCAGGCCCTGGGCCATGGCCTGTAGCCTGGTGCTCAGCAAGGAGGTCTGGGTGAGACAGAGATTTGAGGAGTGAGACTCCAGGAAGGGGCCTGCTGATGGAGTGAACCGGGGGCGGGATGGCAGGGAGGCCTCAGAAGAGAGACGAGAGGCAGGGCCCTGTGAGCAGGCTACTGACCCTCTAGGCGCACAGGGGCTGGATATACAGGGAACCGCTAGGTGACGTGTATGTGTCATCACCTCTGTTGGGCTGGCCCACCTTCCCTCTTCCACTGTGACACCCGCTAAATCCTCCTCCTGGAATCTCGTCCTGACAGTTCCCGCCCGCAGCCCTGATGGTTCACACACTGGGCATAACCCTTCCCTGGGGAATAACACTCGGTTTATCTATGAGTCCCTCCTCCACCCACATACACCCCTGCCCCACCCCGGCCCGCGGGATGCATGTTCCTAACACGGAGCAAGTTGCCCCACAAGTGGCAGGAGCACATTAGGATTTACTGAATTGCCTTGGAATAGAAAACGAAATCACGGAGAATGGAATTAGCGTGTTCCTGCAGAAAAGTGATGGGCCTGTGAGATATGGACTTGGGGGCAGCAGGAGAGCCCTGGAGGAATTTGGAATTTCCCCAGGGGGTCGTGGAGGAAGGGCATACGGTCCCAAGTCCCTCGAGGCTGCAGGCCGCCTGGGCTGCCCTGGATGTGAGCGTTCCCTCTGCCCCAGCCGTGGCTTCCCCTCCCTCCTCCCAGAACCCGGTCCTAACGCCTTCCTCACAGCTGCCGGCTGGCCGAGGACATCCTGGCCTGAGAAGTCAGGGAGGATTCTCGCAAAGGAAACACGCACCACTGATTGCAGAGGCAGACAATGCAAGTTCAGGTTTCCAGCCTCATTTCTTTCCTGTCAGTTCCAGAGAGGATTTAGTGGTTAAAAAAAAAGAAAAAAAAAAAAAAAGGCCTGGTTGGAGAAAAAGGAAACCTGGACTACAAACGGCTACATTTCTACTTACTTTCTTTTCATGTGGCTAAATTTTAGATGGCTGCTCCGGCAGCTGGAAAGAAGAGGAATGATAATAATTTCAATCTGAACCTCTCAACGGTTCAGCCTACGTGGGCACAGTCCCCAGGGGCCAGGCCAGTCCTCCCCACGGAGACGGCGAGGCACCAAGGAAGGATGCCCCACATGAAGGAGTCCATGGTTTGGAGGGGAAGCTAATCATCTCTCTCCCCAAAGACTGATTATAAAAAGTATTTGCTAGAACAATTTACAAAAAGGGGCCTAGAAGGCATAAGAGGGGGCTGGGTTCTTCACAGAGGACCCCCGTGACTTGCGCTGCTGATGTCCAAGTGCTACATCAGGTGTTCCGCTTGGACTTCAGAGGCACAAGTCAGTCCAGCGTAAGCCATGTGCATCACCAGTCATCTGCTATTCCGTACACGGAGTAGTGTGCAGAATAGCAGGTGACTGGTGATTCACGTGGTTTATGTTAGACTAAAATATTTGCTGGAGTTTTATGTTGGTGTGTAAGAGTGCAGAGGTCATATCTGAGAAATGGGCATTTTCTCTGCAGGAAGGCTTTTTTTTTTTTTAATTTAAAAATAAATGTTATTGGTGATGTTTAAGAAAAAGGGCTGTGGGGTGAGAGAGCTGGAGGTAGGAGGCCATGTGGGCGGTCCCGCCGGGTCCTCCTGCGGCATCTGGACCCTCAGCTGTCGCCATGCACCCGCCCGGCGCATGTGCATCATGTGACTGAGGCAGCAGAAGACGGCAACGCCTCTCCGCACACTGGCACGAACAGGAAGCCACCGGCAGAGAGGCCCGGCCCCAAGCTGCCCTAGAGACAGGCACAGGGGCCAGGAAGAGAGTGAGCTCGCGCCCAGGAGGAGCCCCGCGCTGGGGAAGGAGAAGATCCACCTCTCTGCATTACTGTTTTTTTCTGTTTAAAATAATCAAGTAAATTGAAATTTGTGACATGTTATTGGTTAAGGAGTTATATTTGGCTGATGGAGGAAGGCTGCTGAGGTGATGGGCATCATTATTTGCGTAAGCACTGTTCCCCTTGCTGGAACAGTAATCAAAAGGGCTTTCCGAGGACAGCAATGACTGAGCAACAGGCCATTTTGTAAGTCCCTCTCATCGTTCTCTACTCCTCCCCATTCCCACCCCACCACACTGATCTGCTTCCTGTCACTAGAGAGTTATCTGCATTTCTAGATTTTTCTATAAATGAAATCAAGCAGTATGTACTCTATTTTGGCTGGCTTCTTTCATTAAACATAGTTATTTTGAGATTTATCCATAGAGTTGCATGTGTCCCTACTTTATTCCTTTTTATTGCTGAGTTTACTCCACAACTGGGATACATTACAATTTGTTTCTACATTCACCTCTCTATGGACTTTTGGGTGGTTTCTCAATAGTTTGGAGCTATTATAAATAAAAATGCTAGAAACATTTGTGTGCAAGTCTTCATATGTGCACATGCATTCATTTTTCTTGAGCAAAACTTAGAAGTGGATGACTGGGTCATAGGCTGTGTTTAGTATTTTAAGAAATGGACAACTGTCTTCAAAAGTGGCTGCACTGTTTACATTCAGAGGGTATGAGACTCTTACTTTCTTGACATCCTTGTCGACACAAAGTATGGACCATCTTTTCATGTTAGACATTCTAGTAGGTGTGCAGTGTAACTCACTGCAATTCTGATTTGCCTTTCCCTAAAGACCAGCCCTGTCAAGCATATTTCCATGTGCTTTTTTGCACCACCCATACTTTCTTTGGTGAAGTTCAAATTCTGTCATTTAAAATCTTTTGTTTTATTAGTATTGAGTTTTTTCTAATAAGAGGAAGTGATTTTTTTATTTTTAAGAAAATCTAAGCATTACACACAGTGGGGTCTAAAGATCAGCAGTACCAATGTCACAGACTAGGAGGAAGGAAGTATTGAGTTCTTTATCATATATGTGATTTATAAATACTTCCTCCTAGCCTGTGATTTATTTTTTCATTCTTGAAACAGTATCTTTCAAAGAGAAGTTCTTAATTTTGATGAAGTCCAATTTATCAATTTTTTTACGTTAACAGCTCATGTGTTGATGTTGTTTCCAAGAATTCTTAGCCTAACCCAAAGTGACAAAGGTTTTCTCCTAAGTTTTTTTCTTGACATTTCATAGTTGTATGTTTTACATTTGTCTATGATCAATTTTGAGTTAATTTTGGCATATTATGCAAAAGAAAATAGTTAATTTTTTATGTATAGATACCCACATGTTCTAGCATATTTGCTAAAAAGTTAATAAATTCTTTCTGAGTTTATTTTTGTAATTAAGGTGTGAGACAGGTTGAGGTCATTTTTCTCTCTATGGCTCACCAGTGGCTCCAGCATCATTGAATTGCTTTTACACCTTTTGTAAAAAAATCAGTTGGGCATATTTGAGAGGCTTATTTCTGGGTTCACTATACTCTTCTATTGAGCTACACCTCAATCCTGTCAATCAATGCCAAATAAATTTTATTATTGTAAATAAGTCTTAAAATCAGGTAGATTGATTCCTCCTACTTTATTCTTCTTTTTCCAAATTGTTTTACCTGTTCTAGTTGCTTTGCCTTTTCATAAAAATTTTAGAATAACCTTACTATACCTGCAAAAGTTTGCTGGGATTTTGATAGATATTACTTTAAACCTGTATATTAATTTGAAGAGAATTGACTTCAGAATTATGTTGGGTCCTCCTTTCTGTGAGGACTTAACATGTATATTTTTGAGAGGTTTTAAACAGCATAGTGTTTTTAGTTTTGTTATCCACATGGTCATTGCTAGTATATAGAAATATAATTGATTTTTGTAGGGTTATCTTCTTTCATATGACATTGTTGAACTTATTAGTTCTAGGAATATTATTATAGATTTCTTGGGATATTCTATGTAGATAATCATGGCATTTCCAGACAGAGACCCTTTTATTTCTTCATTTTGCTATGCATGCCTTTTATTTCTTTTCCTGTCTCAGTATACGGACTAAAGCTTCCAGCATTATGTTGAATAAGGGTGTTGAGAGCAAACATGTTTGCTTTGTCCTTCATCTTAGGGGGTGCCTCAGTCTTTTCCAGCTGCTATAACGCAATATCATTGACTGGGTGGCTTATAAGCAATAGGAATTTATTTCTCACAGTTCTAGAGAAGGTTCCAGAATGGTTGGGTTTTGGTGAAGGCCCTCTTCCAAGTGGGACATGGCCATTTCCTTGTTTTATCCTCAGAAGAGGGAGAATGTGAGAGATCTCTCTGGAGTTTCTTGATAAGGGCACCAATCCCATTCATGGGGACTCCACCTTCATGACCTACTCACCTCCCAAAGGCCTTACCTCCTAAAACCATCACATGGGGGTTAGGATTTCAACATATGAATTTTGAGGGGACACAAACATGCAGTATATAATTGTTGGGAAGCACTCAGTCTTTCCCATTAAGAATAATGTTAACTGTATTATTTCATATATGTTCTTTATCAAGGTGAGAAAGTTCACTTTCATTCCTAACTTGCTAAGTTATTATCACAAATATGTGTTGGATTTTGCCAAATACTTTTTCTGCATCAATTGATATGATCCTGTGATTTTTCTTTTAATGAATAATACAGTGCATTGCAATAATTGATATGTGAATACTGAACCAGCCTTTCATACCTGGAATAATCCAACTTGGTCATAGTGCATAATTCTTTTATATATTGCTGAATTCTAATTGCTGGTATTTCATTAAGAATTTTTGCATTTGTATTCATATGGGATGTTAGTCTATAGTTTTCTTTTGTGGGTATGTGTGCTGCCTTTGTCTAGTTTTGATAACAGGGTAATATTAGCTTCATGATAAGACTTAGGAAGTTTGCCCTCCGTTTCTTCTTTCTGGAATAGATTGTAAAGAATGAATACTCTTTCTTATTTGAACATTTGTTAGCATGCTTCAGTGACACAATCTGGGCCTAGAGATTCGGGCAGGGGGGAAATGGAAATTCAAAATGTTTTCTAAGTGGAAATTCACTTGTTTTAGCAGTTAAAGGGCTACTCAAATTGTCAATTTCATATTGGGTAAATTGTGCTAGCTTCTGGAGGAATTGGTTCAATTCTTCTATGTTATCAAATTTATATATATAAAGTTGTTTGTAGTATTCCCTTATTATTCAGTCTTCAAGGTCTGTGGTGACATCCCCTTGATTAATTCCTGATATGCATAATGTGTGTCTTAACTTGCTTGTTCTCTGTCAGTCTTATTAGATGTTTGTCAATTTTATTGATGTTTTTAAAGAAACACCTCTCTCTTTCCTCAATTTTCTCTATTGTTTTTCTGTTTTCAATTTCACTGATTTATGCTGTTTTTATTATCTCTTCCTTCTGTTTGTTCTATATTTATTTTTATCATCTTTTGAAGTTTCTAGAGCTAGACATTTAAATGATTAATTTGAAAGTTCTCCTATTTTAATTACTCATTTAGTGATATAAATATATCCCCCAGCACTGCTTTACCAGTGTCCTGCAAACATCTGTATACTGCAATTTTGTTTTCACTCGGTTCAAATTATTTTCCACTTGGCTTCTTTTGAAATTTCCTCACTGAACGACCCATGGATTATTTGGAAGTGTGTTGTTTAGTTTTCAAGTATCTGAAGATTTCCTTGTCATCTATTTTAGGTTTCTAGTTTCATTTCATTGTAGTTGGAGAACATATTGTGTATGGTTTCCGTTTTGTGAACATTTTCAAAATTGGTTTTATGGTATACTTTTCCTGAGTTCTAGAAAAGAATGTGTGTTCTTCTCTTTTGAGGTGCAGTGCACTGTATATTGCCAATTACATCCTTTTGGTTGGCAATATCGTTGAATTCTTTAGTCCTGGGTGATTTTCTGTCTAATTCTCCTATCAGGTGTTGAGAGAGGGGTGCTGAGGTCCCAACTATAATTGTGAGTTCATCCCTTTGTCTCTTTAGTTCTTTTTCCTTTACATATTTCACCATTCTGTTCTTTAGTGACTCTACTAACATTGCTGTATCTTCTGGGTGGACTTACCCTTTTATCATTATAGAATGTCCCTCTTTGTCCCTGGTTTTTTTTTTTTTTCTTTTTGCTCTAGTTCAGCTGTAATTTAGGTGTTAGTTTCTATCACAGTTTCTAGGATATTTTCTTTGTGATTAATTTTTAGGAATTTGACTTTGATATGTCCTGGTGTGGATTTATTTGATTTTTTCCTTTGTGGACTTCTTTCAGTCTCTTGAGTCTGTGGGTTTAAGTCTTTTGCCAAAATTGGGAAGTTTTCAGCCATTATTTCTTTAAGCACTTCTTACCTCTCCCTCTTATTTCATTCCATTATTCTAATGACATAAGAATTAGATCTTTTGTTATAGTCCCACAGCTTCCTGAGGCTCTGTACATTTTTTCATTCTATTTATTTCTGTTGTTCAAATTGGGCAACTTCTATTGTTGTATCTTGCATGTCACTGGTTCCTTCAGTTTCACAGCCTAGGTCTTTGTATTCTCTATCTCTCTGCTGAGACTTTCTACTTACTCATTTGTTTCAAGGGTGTTTGTAATTGCCCATTAAAGCATTTTTGCGATGGCCGCTTTAAAATCATCGTCAGATAACTCTGTCATCTCTGTTATCTCTAAGTTAGCATCTGTCAATTGTCTATTTTTATCTAGTTAAGATCTCCTGATTCTTGTTATGATAAGTGATTTTTTTATTGGCATTTGGGTCATTATATGAAACTCTGGACCTTACTGAGACTCCCTGTGCTAGCTGGCTTTCTCTAATATCAGTCTGGCAGGGGAAGGGGTGGTTACTACCTTGCTGCTGTCCAGGCAGGGGTTCCAGTTTCCCTTTTCCCTCCATTGGCACCCAAGTTGGGGGTGTTCTTTTTTACTTCTGGGTGGGTGTGGGAATTCTGTCTCCTCCAAAGGTCTTCAGGCACCACTGATTCCTCACTGCTTGGGTGGGATAGGACCACCTTATCACCACTCCTCCCGTGGCCTCCACTGATGCCATGGGGTGTCTTAATTATGGCTGTGCAGTGGTAGAGTCCTGACTCTCTATTAGGCCTCTCTGACACTGCCCAGTGCAGAGGGTAAGGGGTGCTTCATTACCTAGGGGCCAGGGAGGACATCCAGACCCTGCATGGCCTCCACGCACACCTGGGAATATGTGCTGGTGACCAGTGCCAGGAATGAGTGTCCTGGACCCTGCTTGGCCTCCTTTGACATTCCCCGAGAAGGGCTGGAGTGTCTCCTTACAGCCTGGTGAGGGTGGATGCTGAGGATTCCTGTGTGGCATTTCTGGGATCAGAGGTGGTGGAGCTACAGTTGTTGTGTAGTTTGAGGCTGGGGAAGAGAAGCTGGAGTCTGAAAGTTTTCTGTGTGATAGGCTGCCCTTTCCTGGCCCTGTGGCCAGAGAAAGCAGGTGTTTTGGGGGCATTTTTTGGTATTGATATTTCAGAGGCCCTGGCCCCTTTGGTTCCAAGTCCAGAATAGATGAGGCATGAGAAAGCTCAGAGGCCTCACCAGCATGTTCTTCCTGGAATCTTGAGGTCCCTGGGCAGTCTGCCTACTTCTCTTCCACAGTCTTCTTATGTTTGACATATAATGCCAGGGTGCTTATTATATTTATTGGAAGGAGTAGGGAAAAGCATATCTCCTGCACCTATCCAGAGACAGAAGTCCCAAGTTCTGCCTCTTAATTAAGGTGTTCAGACCTTTTACATCTGACATTGTTGGCATCCTTGGGTTAAAGCTACAATTTTGCTTTTTGCTTTCTGTTTGTCTTATGTGTTCTTTTTTCCTTTGTCCTCTTTTTCTGCCATACTTTTACCTTACTTAAAATTTCCAATAGACTTTATTTCTAGAATAGTTTTAGATATACAGAAAAACTGAGATTATACAGAGAGTTCCTCTATACTCTGTACCCACCTCACCCCGTTAACATCTTACAATGTGATGATATATTTGTGGCAATTAATGAATCAATATGAATGCATTATTATCAACTAAGTCCATAGTTTATTTAGAGTTTCCAGGTTTTTACCTAATGCATATTTTCTTTTCTAAGATCCCACTTAGGATACAGAATTACATTTTTGCTGTCCTGTGTGTCCTCAGGCTCTTTCTGGTTATGACAGTTTCTCAAAATTTCTGTTATTGATGACCTTGACAGTTTTAAGAAATAGTTTGTAGAATGTCCCTCTACTGGAATTAGCCTGATGTTCTTCTCATGCTTAAGTTTTGGATTGGAATTTAGGAGGAAGATCACAGAGGCAATTTTCAGGATATCTTATCAAGAGTGCATACAGTCGGGCTTACCTGGGGGTGCAGTGGTTGAGAGTCCGCCTGCCGATGCAGGGGACACGGGTTCGTGCCCCGGTCCGGGAGGATCCCACATGCCGCGGAGTGGCTGGGCCCGTGAGCCATGGCCGCTGACCCTGTGTGTCTGGAGCCTGTGCTCTGCAATGGGAGAGGCCACAACAGTGAGAGGCCCAAGTACCACAAAAAAAAAAAAAAAAAAGAATAAGAAAAATACAAGATTTTATTTTACGTATATTTAATCCTCCTCTGATTCTTCCCTTCCTTTTTGTAGATCCAAGTTTCTGACTGATAACATTTTTCTTCTCCCTAAAGTACTTCTTTTAAGATTTCATGTAGGTTACACCTACTGGCAATGAATCCCCTAAGTTTTTGTCTGAGAACCTCTTTAT
This sequence comes from Orcinus orca, assembly GCF_937001465.1. Classification (NCBI taxonomy): domain Eukaryota; kingdom Metazoa; phylum Chordata; class Mammalia; order Artiodactyla; family Delphinidae; genus Orcinus; species Orcinus orca. Next base: position 97,361,973 of record NC_064567.1, on the reverse strand, counting down.
TTCTCTCAACTGATAGAAAGAATATTGCCTGCCATATCAGTAAACAAAGGATGTCACAGTGATTGCAGCCAGAGCTGATGGTAAACTTGTGAGCCCTGAGGAAACTCAGGGTGTAAAACACAGTGTACTGGCCCCAGATAGCTGAGGTGCATATCAAAGGAATGATTTCAGTGAACCCAGACTCTTGCATTTTCCCATACATAGAAAAGCGCTAGTTTTCTTTTATTAATAGTAATCTTTTGTTCCTACTACCTGCCCTTTGTTGTAAAACTCCTATATATTTTAGCTCCCCCTTCACCTCCTCAGAGCAGTTCTCTCAGGGTTACTTGAGATGCTGCCTCCCGGCTTGAAGTCCTAAAAATTCCTGCAGAATAAAACATAACTCTCAACTTTTAGGTTGTGAATAATTTTTACTCAACAAAACATTTTTTTTCTTAATTAATTAATTTATTTTTGGCTGCATTGGGTCTCCATTGCTGCACGCACACTTTAGTTGCAACAAACAAGGGCTACTCTTCGTTGCAGTGCTCAGGCTTCTCATTGCAGTGGCTTCTCTTGCTGCAGAACACGGGCTCTAGGCACACGAGCTTTAGTAGTTGTGGCACGTGGGCTCAGTAGCTGTGGCTCATGAGCTCTAGAGCTCAGGATCAGTAGATGTGATGTCTGAGCTTAGGTGCTCTGTAGCATGTGGGATCTTCTCGGCCCAGGGCTCAAACCCGTGTCCCCTGCATTGGCAGGTGGATTCTTAACCACTGCAACACCAGGGAAGTCCTTGACAAAACTTCTGAAGGAACATTTCACTGGATATAGAATTCTAGGTTGCTAGGTTTTTGTCTGTTTTTTTTTTCCTAACACTTTCAGTATTCCACTGGTGTGGTTTTTGATGAGAGGTACCATGTGATTCTTAATGTTTGTTCAAGTCTATGTAAAATGTTTCCCCCCTCTGGCTTCTTTCAATATTTTCTCTTTGCCTTTGCTTTTCTACCATTTGATTATGACATGCTGAGGTTCAGGTTTTTGCTACTATTTATGTGGTGTATTCTCTGAGCTGCCTAGATCTGTAATTTTGTGTCTGTCATTAATTTTGGAAAATTTGCACCTATTATTACTTCAAATATTTCTTCTGTATCTTTCTCTCTTCTCCTGGCATTCCAATAACACATATGTTAAACCTTTTGAAATTATCCTTCCATTCTTGGATATTGTGTTCTGTTTCCTTTTGTAATTCTTTGAATTTAAGTTTGGGGAGTTTCCATTTACATATCTTCAAGCTCATTGATTCTTTCCTCACCATGTCCCAGTCTACCGATGAGCCCATCAAAGACATTCTTCATTTATGTTTTGCTGCTCTTGAGTTCTAACATTTCCTTTTGATTCTTAGAGTTTCCATCTCTCTGCTTACATTACTCACTTGTTTTTTCATGTTGTCTATTTTTTTCCTTTAGAGCCCTCAACATATTCATAGTTACTTTAAATTCCTTGTCTGATAATTCCAAAATCTCTGCCCATCTGAGTTTGATTCTGATGTTTGTTTTGTCTCTTCATACTATTTTTTTTCCTTGCCTTTTAGCCTGTTTTGGAACTTTTTTCATTGGAACCTAAATATGATATGTCAGTAATAGGAACTGAAGTAAATATAATTCTAGAGTGAGGTTTCAGTTCCTTTGACTAAGAGTTGAGCTGAGTTTAGTATTTGCTGTCCCTGCAGGCACCAGAGCTTCCATTTTCTCCAGCGTCCCTGTTTCTGTCTCCCCCACAGCTTCAGGGTTTCCCTTAAATTGTCTCTGAAATAGGGTCTGAGCCTTGCGGCTCTTTTAATTATAACCCATTGTTATTATATTATATTAGAGCCCTGGGGATGTGGTGGTCAGGTGTGGGAGAGAGGAAGCATTCTATAATCTTATATATCTCAGCTTTTACTGCTTCTGTGCCCCTGGGACATGACCTTCACAACTTTCCTTCAGTTTTATTTCCTCTTAGAGAGGGTGGTGAAGTTAGGTCGTTGTACTTAACCCTGGTCTGATAAAGCTGGGGTAAGGTCCTCCCCCTTGCAGAGTAGGCCTCTGTGATGGAGGAGAACACTCTGGGGAAATGGTAACTTGTCCCATCTTCCTGCCAGAAACAGGAGGTGTTTTTTCTTCTTGGCTCTTCATAATGAGAACCTGCTGGGATTCTTGGAGGTAAAACCCATGGAAGTGTGTGTCCCCTAAGTGTGTAACCCCCGGGAATTCCTTACGACCACACTCATTTGCAATCCACCTCCAGAAATTTCTCAAATGACCAGTTTATGGCCCAGTGGCTTCTGCCCCAGACGAGCCAATATTGATTCTGAGTCTCTGTATTCAACTATTTTTTGCAATTTCAGGGTAAAGTTTTGCCCTATAACCTTAATTCTCTGATGGGCCCAGGAAAAGGCATTTTTCTCAGTTCGTATAGCCATGTGTGTGTGTGTGTGTGTGTGTGTGTGTGTGTGTGTGTATGTGTGCATGTGTTAATCATGTTTGTGACAATTTCCAAACTCTTTCTGTGTTGGAGTTGAAAACATTTTAAGCAGTTTTAAGATTCTATTCTATCATCTTTGTGAACTTAGTAGCTCTGATATGTTATTTTGCTATTTTTACAGTAGTTGTAGGGTTTATAGTATACATCTTCAACTCACCATGGTTTAAAGGGGTGTTATACTACTTCATGTAGAGTAAAAGAAATTTACAGCCTTGGTGCTACTACTGTTATATATTTTATTTCTACATTTGTTGTAAATGGCACCGTAAGTTCTTACTACTTGTGCTTTAAAAAGTCCATTATCTTTCAAAGGGAATAAAACGATAAGGAAAACATCTTTACATTCACTCATGTCTCATCATTTCCAGTGCATCTGAAGGCCCAGCTTCCATCTGCCGGAAGGCCTTCCTTTCTCGCAGTGTGGGTCTGCTCTTTGTGGCCTTCTGCTCTGATATGTGAAAATTCATTTTCTCTCCTTTGTTTCTGAAAGATATTTTCACTGGGTAAATTAAAGCATTCTATGTTAATTGATTTGGTTTTTTTCTTTCAATATCTTAAAAATATTTTCTCATGGACTTCTAGCATGAGTGGTTTTTGATGAGAATTCATTCTGATGAGCCCCTTTCCCATCACAACTAAAGATGAGTCATCTTTAGCTTTGTTCCTCTGTACCTAAAATACCTTTTTTTTTTCTGTGTACTCTTAAGATGGTCTCTTTATCACCTGTTCTTAAGCAATTTGATAATGATGTGCCTGGTACAGTTTCCTTCATTTTTCTTGTGCTTGGTATCTTTGAGCCTCCAGGATCTGCGGGTTTATAGTTTTGGAAAAATTGTGGTCATTATTTCCTCTAATATATTCCTTCCAGCCCCCTCCTCTGGATACTACAGTCACATGTATATTTGGCTGCATGAAGCTGTCTCCTAGTTCACAGATACTCTGTTCACTAAATTTTTCTCAGTATTTTTATCTCTTTTTAAATTTTAAATAATTCTGTGTTAGTTTCTTAGGTTGCTGTAACAAAGTACCACAGACTGAGTGGCTTAGAAGAATGGAAACATGTTGTCTCACATTTCTAGAGGCCAGAAGCTGGAAGTCAAGGTGTTAACAGAGCCAGACCCCCTCTGCAGGCTCCAGGGAACACTTTGTCCTGCGTCTTCCAGCTTCTGGTGTTGTCAGCAATCCTTGGCGTCCCTTGCCTTGTGTCTGCATTGCTCTAATCTCTGCCTCTGTTGTCACATGGTGTTCAGTCTGTGTGCCTGTGCTTAAATTTCAGCCCAGGATGACCTCATTTTAATTTGATTACATCTGTAAAAACTCTATTTCCAACACTTGAACATATCTTTCTGGAGGACACAATCTTACCCACGACAGGCTTCTATTGTTATATATTCACTCATCTTCACTTTTGCTTTGTCTGATCTGCCATTCAACCCATCAGTGTATCTACCATCTCAGATATCACAGTCTTCAACTCTAGAAGTTGGATTTTTAAAATATATTTCCATGTCTCTATTTAACACATTCTGTCTTTATCTTCTTGAACATGTAGAATAAGGTTATAATAATTGTTCAAAGGTATAGAATAACTGTTTTAATACCTTTGACTAATAGTCCCATCATCTCTGTCATTTCTGGGCCAGTTTTGATTAATTTTCTCTGCATCCTGGGTTGTATCTTCCCACTCTAATGACATCCAATTGGATGCCTTGTGACTCTGAGCCCTTTGTGACAGCTCGTGTTCTTTTCCATCCTTGCAGGTTATTCTTTCCCTAGCTTCACAGAGTCCCCTCACACACCTGCTGACAGTACTCTGGTGAATCTAGAGGAGAACATCTACAGATGTCAGGCGACCTCTCTAGGTGAAGCTCTCTGCCTCTGGAACTCTGTCTTAAGAAGTCTGGGCAACTTGCCTTCCCTGGACTCCAAGCTTCATGTCTTCTGCTCAGCAAGATGGCCAGGTTCTGCTGAGATCCCCTCCCTATGTCCTGTCCTACTAACTGTCTCCAGGTGTGAAGGTGATTCCTGTCTCTTAGATACCACTGCTATCCATTGTCTCATGCCCAATGTCTGGAAGGCCATTGCTTTTTATCTTTTATCCATTTTTTTAGTTCTTCCATATGGAAAGGTTAATCTAATCCCAGCTATTCCATCTTGGCCAGAAGCAGAAGCCCATAAAAGTATCTCAAGCAGGCATGGAGACCTGAAGTCATATTTCTATTTTGGAAAAGTCACCTATCATAGAAATATGAAGGGTGTATTGTATGGTGAATTCCTAGAAACAAGGAGGAAAATTAGGCTACTTTTGCAGTATCTTGTCAAGACAGAGTAAGAGTTTAACAAGAATCTTGGCTAAAGGGAGAGGCAGGAAGGAGAGGGAATGGAGGAGAACAGTGTGGAGGTTCCTTAAAAAAATAAAAATAGAGCTACAGTATGATCCCACAATCCCACTCATGGGCATATATCCAGAGAAAACCATAATTCGAAAAGATACATTCATCCCAATGTTCATTGCAGCACTATTTACAATAGCCAAGACATGGAAGCAACCTAAGGGCCCATCAACAGATGAATGGATAAAGAAGAAGTCGTACATACATAAATAGAATATTACTCAGCCATTAAAAAAGAATGAAATAATGCCATTTGCAGGAATGTGGATGGACGTAGAGATGACCTTACTAAGTGAAGTAAGTCAGACAGAGAAAGACAAATATCATATGATATCACTTACAGGTGGAATCTAAAAATTGATACAAATGAACTGTTTCTGTTACAAAACAGAAACAGACTCATAGACTTTGAAAATAGATTTATGATTACCAAAGGAGAAAGGTGGGGGGAAGTGATAAATTAGGAGTTGGGGATTCATATATATACACTACTATATATAAAATAGATAATCAACAAGGACCTACTGTATAACACAGGGAACTCTACTCACTATTCTGTAATAACCTATATGAGAATAGAATCTGAAAAAAGAATAGGTATATGTATATATATAACTGAATCACTTTGCTGTACACCTGAAACTAACACATTGTAAGTCATCGATACTCCAATATAAAATAAAAATTTTTTAAAAGAAAAATAACAATATGTTCCAAAAAAACACTAAAAACAAGAATGACACTCACAGGCATAACAGAGAGAGCTCAGATGGAAGAACATGAGTAAAGCAGAATCCAGGATGATTCCCACACATAGGAAGCTAGGTGTTATTCCCTAAAGGGGGGAGCCAACTGACCCTACTAGAAGAAACAGTTTGGAGGGCAACCAATGAGAACTACTTTGTGTACGTTGATTTGAGCTGTCCATGAGACATCACAGAGGAGAGGCCAAGTGTAAGGCTGCAGGGACACACTGGGAGCTCAGAAGGCGGGTCTGGTCTAAAGACACAGGTTTGGGCAATGGTATATATTGATAAATCATGATTGGGAAGGTAAAGAGGGAAATCATTAATCATTCAGAATATGGATGTGGGTGTGGGAACTGAACTAACGTTACGCGGCAGCAGAGGCCCAGACTAAATCCTGCTAACTCCATGCTCAGGTGAGGTAACCATAAACAACGAATGCAGGGCATAATGAAAACAAAAGAAATGCACCAAATAAAACCATTATTAAATCATGTCTGAAAGCATCATTGATGTCTGTTAACTAAAGTCATTTTTAAAAGGAACGCTATTTCAAATTAAATGGGCAAGATGGCATAGGGGAATTTATGATGGGAACACTTTCCCATTTTGCAGAGTAGAAGGTGTGAGTGGGCTGTATTCTGGTGATAATTTAAGGGAATCTGTAGGAGTTGTACTTAAGTTTTCAAAGTTCAGCTATCATTCAATGAGTGACCTCACGGAGCAGACAGCCTTCCACCACAATTTTATGAGGTAATTGTTATTCCTAGTTCTTAGTTTTGGACACTGAGAATCAGATCGAGTTTATATCCTGAATAAGTGATGGAATCAAGCCCATTGAACTCCAAAGCCCATGGTTTTCCCACTGGACCAGGCTGCCCCTCCATCCTGCTCCCAGGCCATCCTATCTACTTCCAGGGGAGTAACTACAACAGTCCTGTATCAGATCCTAAGAAGGCAGTCAGTGGAAGAAACTGGAATTCCTCTCCCTTGCTTTTGGAAGACAACGACATGGTTTAGATTGGGTGATGTGATCCTCCCGGGAGGCAGGTGCCTCCACAATCTCTGCTGTTCGTTGTTATTGTCTTTTATTAATCAACCTGGATTGCCAGTTCTTTGACAGTCAGTTCAAAGAAAATAATAATTCAGCTGGACAAAAAGGAGCAATCCGTATATATATATATGATATCAGTTCCACATAAAGGAAAATGAGGGTTAAGTTAAATGAAGAAAAGGTGTTTTCCATGAATAGGCATTTGGCAACAGCTTGGAAAAGAATTTTCATAATGATTTGAATAACTGAACACACCCTCCTTGATACAAGATAATTGAGCTGATAAACTGAGATTGTGTAACACTAATTTGCTTGGCCCTGAGTAATGTATGTTATGTGTTCTCCACCCTTCTCCTTGAAAAAAAAAAACCAAGCAAAAGTAGGAGCTTCGCAAAAGAAAAAAATCGTAATTAACGTGGTGATTGTGACCTCAGATGGATGCCAAGTTGTCTCGTCCTAAATTGCAAAGTGTACGGTTTTACATAAGCAGCATAATAGCTATTGTTTTTCAAGTCATCCAACAGAATATTTTCATCTGGCTCATAGGCATCAAAGGCTTTCTTATCCTTTAGCTTTTCATAAAACTTCAGGTAGAGATGGGGGTTGGAGGGGATTACAGAGGCCATCTCATTAAATCATTGCTCAGGGTTTGGTTTAGTTATTAGAGAGTATTCTCCATTCTTGATGAGTTTAAATAGTGATATAATTAATTTGGGGGCTTTCATTAAATATCAATATAATTTAGAGGCAAGCAAGTGAGGTGACATGTTTCAAAGTCAACAATATAATCTATAACAAGCAGAAGAAGCAATAAATATGGTGATCTAAGTAGATGCTTTACTTTTAGCCAGTATAAAAAGATAAGAAATTGAAAGTCCAGCTGAGGCACTAATTTCAGTAGATGCTAAAGAAAATGTTTAAGTAATATTTTTAAAATAATTTAAAATTTATTTCAAAATTATTAAATATTTTTAAAATAATATATTTTAAAATACTGTTAAATCATATATAATTTTTAATTTAAAAAAATATATTTTTGGAAATGTACTCCTCACTAACTGGCCCGTCTCAGTCTGCATTGCCAGGAAGAAAAGTCTTAAATTTGGTTAAAGATCAAACTGTTAATAATTATTTTTGACTGGGAGGATAATAATTTCTGACTTGAGAATCTCCTTTGCAAATCAAAATTAACCTAAAACTCCCTATTAACATAAAACATTAACATAAAACTCCCTATTTCTTTCAAGGAATCAGAAAAAAAATGCTTACATCTGGCTAGAGTTTTTACCTAGCAGCTTGCAGAAAACTTCTCACACTGAATAAAAATTTTAAATGACAGTAACAGATAAAAGTAAGATTGAAGTTTGATGACATTCCATAAGTCATGCTATTCAACTTACGGTTCACATCCCCATTTATACCCTTCCAATAAAATAAGTATGGACCCAGAAAATTGTGTATTTAATACAGGCCAGTGGCATTACATAATATTAGAGTATTATTGCATGGAGCCTAGACTCACTTGCCTCCTTCTGATTCAATCCTATCCTCCAAAACAAAATTTTCAGCTCCATAGTAGAGAATGAGAGTCCTCTAGACAGTAGGCTTGGCCCTAACCCTAGCCCTAACCCTAACCCCAACCTTAACCCCAACCCTAAACCCACAGCGTCCCTTCTGCCATTGCAATTGGCACCAACCGAAATCGACACTGTGTCCTGGATTTGGACGTTAGTAGATCATTAGTACATTTTAGGAGTAGAGAGCAGCTTTCCAAACCAAAGAAACAAAGAAGAAAAAATGATAAATTTGTGTCCCTGGCTGTATCAGGGGAAGCATGGGCTCTGGATGAAAGAGGTGGGGTTTCCAGTGAAATCAAAAGTGGAGGAGAGCAGCGATGGAGGTGAGAATGCTCGCTACAGAGAGGCCCAAACCACTGTTTTCAAGTATTGAAGGGCCCTTGTACATTTAACAGAATTAGATTTGTATCATAAAGAAAAGACCAAGAGAGAGGAGAGCAGGCTCTCAGGCAACATGTGTGCCGTGAAATGAAAAATAACAGAGTCCAGCCTCCAAAGAGCTTATAAGAGGCTCTGGCTGCAAAACCTGTCACCTGGTCATTGGTGTGCATCCTGGGCAGGGGTCCCCACCCTCTCACATTCCCATGGGATCACTCTGAAGCTGGGAGTGTGCTCAGAAAGGACCAATCTTTCCACAAGCAGAACCTTTCTTTGACTGGACCCTCACATGTAACAAGGAGTTAACATGAGGATTAAATAAAATAGAAAAAGGAAAAAAAAAAAAAACAGGAACCCAAAGAGGGAATTTGAGAGACATTCCTGGTTCTTTCCCACCTCACCTTCCAGAAGCAAGTGTTCCCCCAGCTGTATCATGGTTATTTCCAAGTGTTTGTTCATTGCCCTTTCCAATCTAGGACATCAACCTGGTCAGCCCACGGAGACCCTGCACTAGCTTGCCTCCCTGTCCTGGGGCTCATCTCTGTGGAACATCCAGAATGTTCTTTGCAAAGGAATATCTGACCATCATGCCCTCCCCTACCCAGATATCCTCCCAATGCCTACTAGATTACATCTCATCTTCTTGACAAACCCCTGTATCCCATGAACCTCTCCATCCTCCTCGGTCACCCCCATCCCTCTCCGGCTTCCCAGCAGCAGCAGTAACTCATGCGGTATCCCCTCCCCACCCACTTTTTGTACCCCCAGGCCTTCCATCATTTTCTCCCTGCTGATTGAAATGCCTTGCCCAGCCCCTCTTCTCTGGACTTATTCCTACTTATCTCCGAAGGATTTCCCCTAGTGCCACCTCGTCCAGGCTCTCCCCTTAGCTAGGCTCTGGGTCTTTCTGCTCAGCGTGGCCTCTAGTGGCCCACACATCTGTCGCTCATCAGCCATGTGACAGCCTGGAAATGTCACTTCTCTGAGCTTCAGTTTCCTTATCTAAGATATATAAGTGTAATCATGGTAAGTGCTTTTGATAGTGAGGGAATAATCCATGTACAGTGCTTAGCAGAGAGCCTGGCACTCACTAAGTAGAAGGAGCTCATTACTACTCCCAGTGTTGGTGGTGGTGGTGGTGATTTCTTTCTGTAACTGCCCTTTAGGGTTTCACAGAAATCCTAAAGGGCAGCACGTGTACTGGATTCATCTTTGAATCCCCATCAGGTAGCACAGTTCTCACTACACGGTTGCTTTCAATAAATATTTAACAAAGGAAGATGGAATGAGAGTGAGGAGTGAGTTGTATTCTTTTCCCAACACTTTCAACCAAAGTTCCTCGAATGCTTAATACAGATTAAAATCAGTTTCGTTTGGCAATGAGAATCACCGATAAGCGATGTTGTTCGATATTGAAAATATTTGGATAGGTCCAACCTAAAATCTTAAGGAATTAAGGAGAAAGAATCAGAATAGAGATAATTGCTAAGCTCTGTTTTTCTTTAACAATGTCTTTCCGTAAACATTTATTTTAAAAATAATGAGGCAGTGGAAGAACTTCTGAACGGAAAAAGCTCTGCTACGCCAGAAATGCCAAAAGATTTCTAAATTCTAGACTTTCTCTCAAGAAATGTCTTAATCACTGTAAAACGAGCTTTTGGAAAACGGCTTTGTTCATTCAGACACATTCCTTGATGCTAAGAATGACTTCAGGTTCCTGTCTGACCTTTTGTTTCAAGTTCCCTATAGAGAAAATGTATCAAAGCGTCTGCAAGCCAACCTGGGTACTAACTAGAGGTGCAAACCTAGGGAGCCAGCACAGGTGGGCCATGCCCTGCCAGGTAGAGGGCAAGTGAGCTCCAAGAGAAAGGCAGCACAGGGCTTAGTTCTTTCATAAAAGATTTTTCACTCTGCAGAATTCACTCCATCATGCGATTAAGTAGGGCATCCCAGCATCTAAAATATAGCTTAATTTCTGCATACTTGATTTCTGTAGAAAATTTCCAATTCAACCTCATCAATATTTAATAAGCAGTTACCAACAGCATCATAAGATCCATATTCTCCCTCGCTTTTGAAACAACCTTTCTCTCTCATCATGTAGTAACATGGTCTAAATATTCTTCACCTTTGCACCGTTTTTTTTTCCTCCTCTACAGTGAAACCCTGTAAGAGAATTGATGATGTTCTCTGTCTCAGAGTTGTGTCCTTCCATTCTTCATCCTGTCAGGCTAGGTTTTCTTTCTTCCAGTGGAAATGTTCTCACCAGGGTCCCTAATAAATTCAACTTTATCAACTTTGACACAGTAAATGCAGCACGTTTTAAGAAAACATTTCCTCTGTGTGGCTTTCCAGACCTCACACCCTCCTGGCTTTCCTCTCTTATGCACCCCTCTCCCAAATCCCCTTTCATTCTCCAAGGACACTCACTTATCTAACATCAGCCCGACATGCTGACAATGTCCGCACTGGTGAATCCCTGCCCAACATTTCTCCTGTGCAGGGTCAGACACACAACCCCTTAATGAGTTCTCCATATTTGGATAATAGCTATGTCAGCCCTCGTTGTCTCCAACATTGAACTGTTGTTTTCCCAAACATCTCACGTGTGCTCCTGCCTCTAGGTCCCCTGTAGCAGTAACACCTTTCTCCAGCTGACGTGTCCTCGGGGTCTCCTCTCTCCCTCCAGACCCTCCCACATTTAACCCCTCCCACATTTAATCCCCTCTGTTGCCAGCCTCCCTTGTTCAAGTCTCTTTCTGCACTCCCTGGATGACCTGCAGATAAATATGCCACAAAATAACACCTTTCGATGACTTTTTAATATTACTAGAATAAAATCCAGTTTGGATTTTTTGTGTCTTTTAGACAACTAAATGTCAAATTTACTGACATAATGTTGTTCCTAGTATTCCCTGATTGTCTTTTTTTAATGTCTGTTGGATCTCTAGTGGTGCCCCTTTTTCATTTCTATCACTGTTTCTCTCCTCTCTCTCTCTTTCTCTCTCTCTCCCCTTTCCCCTTCCCTCCTAGCTAGAGATTTATCACTTTAATTCATCTTTCCAAAGAACTGGTTTCAGACTGCTCTCACTGCAGGTGGTAGATTACAGCAGCTCCTTTTCTCTACTCTCCAAGGCCAGCCCAAGCCCCAAGCACTTGCAAGTCCTTTGCTCTGTTCTCTCTTCAGATTCCTTGCTGTTCTCCTTGCCCATCACACATTTTCCCAGCTCTGCCCATGTGCCTGTGTGGTTCCATGAAAATCACTGTGTAATGCCTGAGGACAAAATAAGTATGAGACACCTTGCAACCAGTAAAATGCTACTAAATATTGTCAATGAAAACAATGTTCCCTGCCATACCAGTAAACAAAGGGTGTTGCAGCCATCAAGCCATCACATTATAGCTACTCCAACAGTGAGCCCTGCAGGAACTCAGAATGGAAACAGGATGCCCACCATCAAGCCATCAGCCACGGCACCCACCCCCCAATGGTTTACCCTGAGGAGACTCAGGTTGGGAAAACACAGGATACTGGCTCCAGATAGCCAAGGTGCATATCAAAGGAATGATTTCAGTGAGCCCAGACTCTTGCATCTTCCTGTACATAGAAAATCAAGTACCTGGTCTTTGTTGCAAAAACTCCTATATATCCTGTCTCCTCCCTTACCTCTTGGCAGCAGTGTCTCAGAGGTGAGAGGCTGCATCCCAGGCATAGGTCCTCACTTTTGCATAATACTCAACTTTTAGTCTGTGCATTTTTTTAGTTGACAATATCAAGGGTGATGGGGCTTTTGGAACCGGAAATCTCTTTTTCATGCATTCCTGATGCACCCTCAAGGCTCATATCCAATGTCAACTCGTCCATGTGACCTTCCCAGAGTCAAGCCATCAATGGTGGTCTTTCTTGGAATGGGTACAACTCCTGATTATGTGTCTCAGGACAGCACTTTCATCACTCTGCTTCTCTGCCTCATGTCCCAGTGGGCTCGGCCATTTGCATAGGTGTCGGTTAACTCCCTCTGTGCACAGCCCTGAAGAGGTGCACGCAAAAACAAAGAAAGGAAAGAAAGGTCAGAGCTGTTGGGTTACTGGGCATCTGTGGAGTCACTGGGATCTATGTGAGCCTGAACACGGTCATCGTACTCTTTGTGCCTCAGTCCTCTCATCTGTGAAACAAAGTCACACGCACCCACCTGGCAAGGTGGTTTTGAGGTTGCTGCTGAAGATGGAAGAGCCCTGATGCAGGTCTGCCATGGAGTCATCAGCTTTTCACACTGGACCACAGCACATTGGTCTCCCTGGGCTGTGGCTGTCCTTCCATCCATGCTCTCTTTTCCATTTAGTCTCCAAGGTCAGAGTCCTGAGTTTGCATCACAGTCTGGTGCCCCTCATTCTGAAACAATGTTTTTCAGGAAAATTAAGAAGAAGATGATGACTTCTCTGCAGCCTGCAATGCCGCCCTCCCCTCATCTCCCGAAAACTCGTGCATTCTGTAAGGCCCATGTCCACGGCTCTGCTTACAGCCCACTTGTGCCCCCTCCCTCCATCCCTCTGACCCCATGGACAGCTCCTTCCTCCTCTGCAACCAGGTGACCTCATGGAATGGGGGTTGAAAGTTCTGGTAAACAGTACCCTATCTGAGGTTGACAGCAACCTCACAGGAACCCGGCAAGCAGGAACCGGGCCTGGAGAGCGAGCGGAGAGGGACTGGACCCTCACTCCCAGGAGGCTCCAGGGCTTCCATTTTTCCAGAGTTCATGATACTTCAGTCAAGTTACCAACACTAGCGACACTTAATTCCTTCCTTGGCCCTTATTGCTTGCTTGGCTCCTATAGAAAGCTTACTGATTTTCCTGATTTTCCAGCTCAGATGCTACAGAGACAAGTGGCAGGGGCAAGAGGGAGGGAAAGACTAATGGGCTTCCTTTCTGCCATCCATACATGGACTGAGCCCTCGAGGCTACTGACCAGCTCAGGCATCAGTGGACAAGTCCACCTACTGGGTCAGTGTGTGCCCTCTGTGATCTGCTTGGTTTCTGGTGCAGAACAAGATCCCCTTGATTCAGGTGAAGTCTAGGCAGCCTCATAATTGACCTAACAGGACACAGAAGTCCTCCTGCCATTCTTCTCCTTATCAGCTGCTCCTGGTTGGAAAGGGAGGAGCCAGACTGCAACACCTTGGCTCTCCTCCAGCTGAAGATAAGGAGGACAGGAGCTGGACGCATTGGACGGTGGGTCAGGGATGGAAACACCACACCGATGCCACAGAGAACACCTGTTTTCACCTTCAGCCTCTGTGATGATTAAGTCAGGGAATAATTCATCAGGACCTTATCCACGTCTTCACTCCACACCTATTTATTGACCCCCTACTACATGCCCATCCAGGTCACCAGTGCCAAAGATACTTTAGAAAACAAGAGACAAGAATCCCTGCCCTCCCAAAGGTCACATTCTAGTAGGTGAGACAGACCCTAAGTGAGGTTAAAATATGAAATGTACAGAGGAGAGGAGCCAGGGTAGATGTGAGGAAGAAACCCATGAAGGAAGGGGAATTTAGGAAGGGTGTGAGTGCTGGGCAGGGGTGGGGAGTGGTAGGAGGGTGGGTGGAGAAGGCAGCTCTGAAAGGTGGAGGCAGCAGGAGAACCTGAGCAGAGGGCACCCCGGGCAGGGAGCAGGCAGAGCCCGAGCAGAAGTGAGGGGACCTCCAGAGAAGATGAAGGACGTGAACTGTGGGCACGGGGAGCCGATTCTGCAGGGACCGCGGGTCCTCCTGGCATGGCTCTCCCTCCAAGGACAACGATTCTTGTCTTCCCAACCCAGGAGTGACCCGGTCAGAGTCATTTTGTCACGGGATCAATGATGCACATGAACAGAAAACTTCCAGCGCATTTAAACAGAGCCAAGGAAAGCACTGTGACCTGGGAAACCTTAACTCTGTTCCCGGTAAACTACAGCTGAGTCCACATGCAGATGCTAGGTGCCCACCTCCAAAGCTCCTTGCCGTGCAAATATCTCTTCAAAGAAATCTCCCCTCTTCTAGGGAGACTTCCACGAACCCAGAGGCGAGTTAGTCCTCCTTTGCAGAGGAGGCAAAGGCCCCTTTTAACACTTGCACTGAGAGTCTCCATCTTGTCCCCTCATCTCCAGCCTAGAGGGTGGGAGTCTTATTCATAAACACAGCAGCAGCATTCACACCTATCCAGTCAAAGGGCAGAACCTACAGCCTTTCTCTTGTCGCTCTTGGGAGACCACGTGGCGTTCAGTGGGACCACATCTGTTTTATTTTCAAGTGACAGGAAAAATTGGGTGACTGTCCAGCTGTACAGAATGAGAGGAAGAGATCAAAGAGCACTCAGAAGGGGCATTTCAGAAAGGCTGAAGGAACTACACCCTCCCACTCCCATCATATCCCCTCCTGTGGGCTGACCGACCTTGGAGGACAAAGAAATCCCCGAGGGACAGGGATTCGGGGAAAAGGGCACACCAGGTGTTTTCTAAGAGCCATGTTTCCAGCTAATTCAGTAGTAACAATAAAATTCATTTTTTGAGACTCAGATCATCTATATGATGCTAAAATTGTGAAAGGATATTCCAAGAATAGTGTGCTACATGGTTCTAATAATCGTGGTATAACTGTTCTATATTAAAACTTAGTTGTTGGTTTTTGTAGGAAAAAAGGACTGTAATTGCAACAGATGAATGAAACATGTTCATTAAATATTAGGCAATGGAAATGTTGACACAGTTGTTACAGAAGAGCAGCTTCCTCAGAGAGCAGTGAGAAACCCTGGATTTAGAGACAGAAAAGCAATTGTTTTCCACAGAGACGGAAATCTTGGAAAGTTAAAGTCAGATAAAAAGGTCATAACAGAAAGTACTAAAAAGGATGCAAAATCTTAGTGGCAAAAACATGCAATATTTTAACAAAGATGTATAACAAACAATATTCATCTTCTTATGAAATTCATAGGCAATAATAACGAGAGAGAATGAGAGGAAGAAATGACGATTCAAAGATTCTGAACTATAGTGAACGTGAATTCAGTACAGGGCATGTCTCTGGACCCATTGATGGAGCAGCTGAAGAGCCTTTTCACTTGGATCCAAAAAACCCAGAGACCAGATCGTCCCTCGTGCAGGATTAAGAAACCAAGATGCCAGGTGACACCAGACCTACCTGGGATAGGATGGCCTTCTCTGGCTGCAGATCAGTCTCACGATTCAGTGTGGTCTTTCCGGGAGCACCACCCTCTTTCCATCCTAAGCCCAAGTCCTGACTCTTTCTCTCAATCAGAACAAAGACTGTATCTCTCAGACCTGACACTTCATGACAGGTGTGGTCCCCCCTTAGACGTAGCAACGTGACACCTTTCCTTACCTTCCGAGATTTCCTTTCTTTAATGTCCTGCTACTTTATTTCCATTTTTTTTCTCGCTGTGTTTGAGAACTATCTTTTCCTTCTTACCTCTTGTCCAACACCTGTGCGCAGGACGGCTCCGATAGGTCCAAGGACACGTCCAAGGCAGGCAGCCTTCCATCCCTGGTGTGTGGCTGCCCCACAGGTTCCTGAACCACTGGGTCCTTGGTTCTCACATGTGTAGGATGGTGTCAGCCTCCCCCTGCATGGGCTGCTATGGGGACGAAGTGACCTCACACACGCACAAAAGGGAAGTGTGTGAGCATTCGCCACTAGGATGAAAATGATTGTGAACACACAGGCCGCTGGGTTAGAAGGAGACTGTGAGCTCTAGTTCTCTCCCGAGGATCAGAGCTTGCACATGAGGATGGGTACACCAAGGAGAGGACAAGCCAAGAAAAGGCATGAGGATAAGTGTGAGGCTGGGGATTCCCGGGTTGGCTGGGCAGGTGGGTTAGATTCTCCTTGGTCTTCTCCAGATGATGATTAAAAACACCACACATAGATATCACATTACAGCTGTGATCCAACAACTGAAGGAGAGATCGCAGCTGTCCTGGAGGGTTACAGACTCACTCGCCGGGAACATAGAGCCAAGTGTGAGAACAGAGTCAGGTTGATTCGGAGGAGGACATGGGCAGGGAGTATTGTTGGCACAGAGAGCTGAGGGTGAATTGGGGTTTCTCAGGAAAACAGGGCAAGAAAGGCCAGGAAGCACTGTAGGCGTGAAAAGGCTCAGGGGTGAGAGGCTAGAACAGGACACTCCTGGTCCAACCCTGGCCCTGCTGCTGAATGTATGCCTGGTGATGGTGTAGAAAGTTCCAGAGCCCCAGGCGCTGCTGCTGGGCCGAACCTAAGTGACAAATCCAGCCATTCAGTGGCTGAGGACCTGTCTGTAGGAGAATTTCTTTATAAAGGACCAGCCAGGCACCCACACACTGTCTTCACCAGAGAAAAGCAGTTTCGGCCCCTGGCTGCAGCATCGCACTGCAGCTTAAACAGAGAAGGCGGCAGGTGTGGGCCTGGGGTCTTGGAGCAGGGGCAGGACCATGGTGCTGGGATTCTGAGGGTCAGAGTCCTGGTTATCCAAGGAGCACAGTGGCGTTTGTGCCGTGAATGGGCCTTTGTTCCACCATCATCCTGGGCTATTCATCCCTCAGCCACGAGGAAAGGAGGGAAGTCCCGCCTCCTTGTGGGTAAGTCCTCACTACCTGCCTCAAAAAGCTTTCCTTTCTAAAATCCTCTTACATAAGCCTCCACGTTGGCTCAGGTGCCCCAGACTTTCACAGGAAGGTCAGATAACAAGGGCACTCAACAGACGGCCTCTGACGTTGCTGGCCCACTGGAACTTCAGTTGTCAAAGAAGATGTTTCAGGGCCACTAGAATCTGACAATATCCTTTCTCCTAACTGGGGAAGCCTTTCTCTGCCTAAGGCCCAGCAGGAACCTTGTTCATGAGAGCCCCTTGCTCCTTTGTGAGGTCATTCTTACACACCAGCCTGTGCACTGGGTTCGTCCACCAAGACAGGCCCCAGATCGCTCCTCAGAGGGTCTCTGTCTCTCTCCCTCTATCTCTGTCTCTGTCTCTGTCTTGGTCTCTGTCTGTCTTTGTCTTTGTCACTATCACTGTCTCTCCTCCCAGGAAAGGACTCTCTAGCAGATTTATGAGAATCTCTTCTTAAGCAAAGGCCAAGCATCCCTTCTCCAGCCTCTAGAAGAAATGCGCTCTGGACACGGCAGTCACAGCTCTGGGGGGTGTCCTGGATTGAGAGCCCATTGGGAAGGGTCAGCCGTGGACCATGCAGGGCATGGAGGAAAGTGCTTGATGGAAAATACAGACGTGAAGCTTCACGACACCACTTACAGGGTCAAGGAACTCGGCAAATCCCTAACCTGGGAGCCTCAGTTTCCTCATTCAGAGAATGGGTGTGCCAGTGGTTCCCAGGACATTTGTGGAGAAAAGGGAATGGTGAGAACACTACTGTGAGGATCTACATGTAGTAGGTTCTCTACAGTATTGGAAGAACCCCCAAACCAAACTAACCCTGCTTAGGATCTCAGCATGGAAGGAGGAGCCCTCTCAGGTCAGGGGCAGGTTGTATGCCGGGATGCCAAGGGCACAATATATCTGGTGCTGGGGTCCCAGGCTGGGAGCTCAGGGAAGCAAAACAAGGGTGAGATGCAGTCTGCGTAGCAGGCAGATGTACAGCCCACCTCGGAGTAAAAGGGGGTGGAAACGACGTCCTAACAGGGACGTAGAAGAGAAGCAACACCCAGCAGGAGCTCGGCACGGGCCTGGGGCCAGGCAACCACCGGATGACTGGGAGGGGGAGGGGCTCTGACCTCACAGTCACAGCAGCCATCCTCCGGAGGACATGCTACAGGGGGGTCTGCCCCGCGGTCTTGCTGCTCTGGGCCCAGTGCATTTGGGTACAGATCTTCATCCACCAGAGTGTTGGAAGCTGCCTGGTGCCAATGGCAGCAGATGGGAAGAAAGAAACACTACTGGTCATTAAGTCACCTTGTCCTGCTTTATTTTCACGTCCTAGCTGTTTATCAATGGCCGGGTAACCATCACGAGAAAACATAGGTTGAATTTTCCTCCTGAGGGTAACTAGCCCACCATTTGGTTGCTTCCAGTGTCAGTGCCGGTGTGAGCAATGAGGCTGTATCTCAAACCTGGCCCTTAATGAGCACGCTGGGTCCACATGCCTGCTCAGCCCTGATTTACAGCAATCTGTGTGTTCCCTGTTCACTAGGGCTGACGTTGTCCTTGATTGTAGCCTGGCTTTCTTTGGGCTGATTTTTGGTTTGCTTGCTTAGTTTTCCTGAAGCAAAGGGGATCCTGGCCCCTGTGGTCTGGACCTGGAAGCTGAACCACCCAAGGTGGCTGAGGCCTGAAGATGTGTTAACAATGTCTTTTATTCCTGTGTTCTGAGGCTTTGGCATCTTGGGGCCTTGTTGGCCCTAGAAAGATGGCCCTTCCAAGGTTTAACCAATCCCTAGAGATAGTAAATAACTCTACTGCAGTTGTGTGTTTTATATTTGCAAACCAACCAATTCAGTCTCCATCTCAACCCCCAGCCACCTCTTCTCATCAGGTTCTTATACTCTGGTCCAATCTCCTCTGCCCTAATTGCTGCAGGGCCAGGTACCAGATAATTCAAGACATCCCTATGCTCTAGAGCCAGCTGAAATTATTCACACTAGCCATTCCTGAGCCTGCTCACCTGCCTTGCCCGTCCCTTCCTGCAGAAGCCACAGGAAAGGCCGCTGCCATGTTCCCCCACCCCACCTCTTCCTGACTGGCCCTGGTGCTTCCCCACGTGGTACTTCCTGCTGTGGCGTGTTCCTTCGTCTTAGGATCTGTGAGTCTTAAACTCTGTTTTCTGTGGCACTTGTCTCTTGATCTGTGGTCCTCACCATACCTGAATAAAACCTATATCTTAAAACAATAGTCAAGGCTACAGAAAGCCCCTCATCCCCCCGTCCCATGCTGTCTTTGGACCAGCACTGACCTTTGTCACTGGTTTCGACGGGTGCAGAGAGCCTGGAGAGGCCGGGGTATCCCCACTGCCTCTGGCCTGTTTCCTGATTTCACTTGTCTTCCTTCAGCCCCTGAAGACCTTTCATGGCCTTCCCGACCTCCCCAGGGAGGGATGCCACCCCTCCAGGCATCCTCAGCCCTGCACCCGGGGCTCTGCCACTGGCTTCTCTTCAGTGGAATTTGTGGCTCCTGTGCCATTTGTCTTCTGAGAGTCCTGGCTGGTGAGAAAGGGAGCGAACAGTAGCAGGGCTTGTGACAGGAGCCCCAGAAAGGGCTGACCTCCAGCTGGCTCCATGTCTGGGCTATGTGAGGATGCATGTGCTCCTGTATATGGATTTTTGTCACCACCCTACCCGGTGGTGGTTTCCCCAGCTGTGGAGAGAGACTTCTGGGATGGACGGTGGTGGACGTGAGGCCCAGAGCATCAGCCAGGACCCCCGTGTGGTTGCTCTGCCGCCACACTTTTCCCTCAGACGTGGGGGGCTGCTTCAGTGTGGTGAGGTCCCTACTTCTGGCAGAATGGCCCCCAAGTTCCCTAATGAGGTGGGATTTTTGTGTGAATTCAGTGAGGTGATACATGTCCTGGTGAGGTTTCAGCTCTTTTTAAAAAGCCTCAGTGCCATGTTCCCTGTTGTCATACGCTGCTGCTTCTTACCAAATGACCCTCTGCTCCCCCTCTTCCTTACAAAAGGCCCCAACTTGGCTCCTGCATGGGGAAGGGCACGATCAAGGCCATCCACCCACCTGGACCAGGGCTTGGCAGGGCATGAAGCTGTGAGCCGGTTGGTAAGCATGTTGGAGCTGCCTCCAAACATGCTCCCTGATGAAAGAAGGGAGGACAAGCCCCCCTTTCATCCTTCTTGGGGTGCTGAGGGAAGACACAGTGCTTGAGCCAGCTTCTCGAAACCACAAACACTGAAAGAGGCTTGCGGGATGCCCCCAGCAACCAGGACTGCCAGCCACCAGTCCTCCCAGGAGTGGAGAAAAACAGCTTAGGACTAAGGGTCCTGTGATATTTCAGCCAAATCAGGTTACACTGCACACCCACGCGTGGTTTCTGCAATGTTGTGTGTATTCCGTCATTGTGCCATGCCTTTACAGCTCTACGCACTGGCTCAGGACTCACTGGGCTGCTATGCCTTCTTCATGCCCTTCCTCCCTGTAGCCTGGTTCCCCAAAGACACTGTGCCCTGGAGATCGGTGATGATCCTGACACTGGAGTCCCATCAGGGCACAAGCAGCAGCTGCCACCCATCAGGATCAGAGGACAACGCGGCACCAGGCCACAGCTCACTCAGCCGCTCGGGCCCTGTCCCCTGCTTGCCAGGCCTCCTTCCCACCAACAGAAGCACATGTCCCCTCACCCGCCACGTGCACGTTCACATCCCGCTCCAGGTCCTGGGGTGGCACCTCCTCTCCTTAGACCAGGGAACCAGAGATGGAAACACAGACCTACACAGACTGGGAGATAACAGAACCCTGTCACTGAAACGAGACGGACTGCCCCAGTTCCTTTATCTCCATTTCCATAGCATTTCCTAGCGAAGACCTAGAATTGATACCAAGATTCTGCTGGATTCCTGGTGTGTCTGGGCCAACCCCTGGGCAGAAGAGTCTGTGGGAGGGCTGGGCTCTCTGGGTGGCCAGGGCAGTGGCTTTCACTCCCTTCACTTGCCCAGCACACCTTTCTAGGAGCAAACTTCAGACACATGCTCTGGAAACACCACCAGAGATAAGCTTTTTCATTAGGAAGCACGTATATCGTGTACATGACATTGGGGTGAACTCCCTGCCCACCTCACGGGGGAGGAAGACACCCCGTGGCACCTGTGGCCCCTCTGGTCCAGGTCCCCCTGACGTGGCTGTTGAGGAGTCGGGAGTGGCCACTGGTGGCAGTGCATTAGGCGGACCCTGAGGGTAAAGAGTGAGAGAAGGGAAAGCTTGTCCAACAGCTCAGAGTTGGGAAAGAGCATGACTTTTGAGGAAACACAAACTGCTTGATGCTTAAAAAGGAGGTGCCTGGGTTGAGAAGTCAGGGTGGGCCACCAGGCACTCCTGCTGCATAACCGGAAGGGGCAGCACTCTGGAATCCTGGCCACTGCGTGGTTCCTGATAAAGGAGGAATCATGCCACACCAAATCCATTGTTGAAGCCCTAAACCCCAAGACCTCGGAATGTGACTGTATTTGGAAATGGGGTCTTTAAAGAGGTGATAAAGGTAAAACGAGGCCATTGGGGTGGGCCCTAATCCAATAGGACTCGTGTCCTAATAAGAAGAAGAGGTCAGGACACAGACGAGCACAGAGGGATGACTACATGTGGACACGGGGAGAAGACGGCCGTCTACACAGCAAGGAGAGAGGCCTCAGGGGAAACCAGCCTTGCTCACGCCTTGATCTTGGACTCGCAGCCTCCAGGACTGTGAGAAAATAAACTTCTGTTGTTTAAGCTCCCTGATCTATAGCACTTATCATGGCAGCCTGAATAGATAAAGGCAGCCCCATTCTCACAGTGTCCCCAGAGCCCATGCCCCTGTCTGTCCTGAGAGCAAGCTGCCCTGTTTGTCTGTCTGTGACCTTCTAAGAGACCAGGATGGGGTGGAGTACTTATTCCAGGATGCAGTAAGTCCTGTGACAATGGCCTGAGTTCCGTGGCCCAGGGCAGGAGCCCCCCTCTCCAGGGCGTAATGCAGGTCAGGCGCAGGATCCCAGAACTGTCACATGAGGGCTCAGAAAGGAAAAACGAGATCAAATGTCTACTACAGAACCGCAAACATAGTAAGTCAGGTTAGCTGGTTCCACATGTGCAGTAAGCAGAGAGACCCACGCTCCTTTGTAAATCTGTGTTCTGGCCATGGGTCCCCCATTCTCATCCATCCTCAGAGAAGGACCCCAGCGCAGAGAGGAGCCAGGCTGCACAGGGAGCATGCCTCACATTCTCTCACACCTCTTCAGATGCAGGCTTCCTGCTCCCTCACCGGATCAGAATCCCTGCAGGCACTAGGAGCCCCTGGAAGACCAGATGGAGATGGGGACACCCTCAAGGAACTTGGAGCCACCGGGCATAGTAGGCCGGCCCCAAAGGCATCGTGAACAGACAGCCTGCCCAGTCTGGAGACAAATGGGGTTTCCTTTCAGATGGTGAATTTCACCAGCCGGCCATGCATCTGCAATGTCCGGGCTCTCCCTCTCTCCCTTATGGCTTGGGGAGGTCACCTTGCCTTCCCCACCTCCACACAGAAACGGTGTCAAGAGGAGGTGATGTCGAGGCCAGCGGAGGCCAGGAGCACAGGGCAGGCATGTGGGGCTGGCCTGCCCCCCTGGGCACTACCGCCCAAGTGTGCCCAGCCTTCTCACCTGGCTCCTAGCCCAGGCCCCAGGCCACATCACTCCTCAACAACCAGTAACTAGAGTCTGTCTGAGACAGGACCTTTGTTCCTTTAAACAGGAACGGGGTCTTCTGTCTGAATTCATCTCCCTCAATCTTTGGGTACAACTTGTGATGACAGGTTTGGGGACCACGGCCACATCTCAGGGCCAGGAGGAGAGGAGCTGTGGGGTCAGGTCAGCGTGCTGCAGGTGGAGGGCCGAGCACGGGGGTCCCGTGAAGGACCCTAGCTGCCACATGCCCAGCTCCACCTCCAGCTCTGTCTCATGTGTCCTGAGTTGATGTCTGGCCTCCTGGGCCACACGTCACATCCTGGTCATGCATCCCCACCCTGGCACTATTCTCACATTCAGCACCCCGTAAAGTAAATGGATGCCACTGACGGCCACAGTCCCTGTCCTGCTCCCACGCTGGGTGTCCAGGGGCCTGAGCCCTGGACAGTGAGGCTGGGTGACCCTCCTTGACCTTTGGCTGCTACAAGATTCAGTTCCTTCAACTGTCCGATGAGCCGGTGGGAAAAGAGCATCCCTAGGCTTCCTTCTCACTCAGCCTCTCTCAAATTTGTGCTGACATTGCATAAGTGCTGTTCACTGTCTCAATCTCCTGGGAGACATGCTGAGAAAACCATTTTCTAATGTAGCTTCTGCCTTTCCACAAGCTTGTCTTCCTCTGCATTCCTTCCCAGCGTCATCTCTTCCTCCCCAACCGCTCCTGCTGTGGGTGCTGGGATGGCCCGGTTCCCATGAGATGGTGAGGCCCAGGGACTTTCAGGGAATCACCCAGGGTTGTGCAGACTAGATTCAGCTCTGCCTGACCCCACATGTCAGTCCTTTGAGCTCTGCCAAGAGCGAGGCTCGCCCTTCTCACAGAGCCGTGAGGGCGAGGGCTGCACCCTGTGTTTGCAGTTCGGAAAGCTCCTGGGGCCCATGTAAGCCATGACAGGCTCGCTGGCTGCGTGCCCCTGGAGGAGGCCTCGTGCACACTGACCCCTACATGGTCTCCAAGGAGCTGGTGGAGAAGACAGACAGAGGAAGCACTGAGTCAGGAAGGTGGGGACAGCGGCAGGATTTAGCAAGCACCCTGGGAGCGCCAGCACTATTTCAGGAGTTGGGAATGCAGGTGACGCAGATACGGTTTCTGTGGGATCCTTGACATAATTTGGGGATTGGGGGCTGTCCTTAGGAAAAAGACACAAATGATGAAATCAAAATTAGGCACAGGGTCCCAGAAAGGGTAACAATCTAGAGCCCCATTTGCTTCCTGGTAACCACCTGGGCGAGCGGGAGGCAGGAAGGCCTGTCCTGAGGTACCTGCATTTTAGGGGATGAGAGAGCAAACACAGATATTCAGGGAATCCCGCTGAGGAGGGAAATGAGCACGGGTCTCAAATAGGGGGACACCTGTGAAGCGGGGCAGAGAGCCAGGAGAGGAACCCAGGGGTGGGCAGAGCAGATGAGGAACCCAGACTATCTGGCTGACCAAGGTGACTGCAGGCTCCAGGCACACAGGCAAGGGTGGAGGGAGGGAGAGAGGAGAGGCAGGCGCAAGGTGGGTGGGATCAATCTCCGGCCTGGGGGACTTTGGAGAAAGATGGGGATGCAGGGATGATCTGACCCAGTTTTCACACCCTATCTCTCCTTCTCCAAACTCCTACCCTTATCTGTATGTCATCCTTGCGTTCCATTTTCATAGCTCGTAGACATGCCCCACATCCTTGCTTGACCATAAGTTCCTGGAAGTGTCAAAACCAAATTCTTCTGAATACCCTACGCTCTGGCAAAATGCCTTGCATGTAGTCATTGCTCATGAAAGGTTTCCGTAGAAAAGACTATATGTTTTTTAATGTATGTATATGTATAACCAAATCTCTTTGCTGCACAGCAGTAATTAACACAACTCTGTACATCAACTACACTTCAATTTTAAAAAATACTAAACAAAAAAGAAGAAAAATGGTTTCTATCAAGAAGAAAACCTAAGAATGCTGTCCTGAATCATTCTCTCTGTCTTTTTTTTTTTTTTTTTTTTTGGAACGTGTAATAAGAAATCATTTAGGTTGGAATATATCTCTCCAAGCAGTTTCGTGCTATGCAAATTCTTGGAGATAAGTAAAGGCATTTATCTTCACTCTCTTCAGAGGGAGGCCGCAGACACTGACTCCACTCACTCAGGCATCTAAGAAAATAGCTCATGCTCTGGGCTGTATTTAGCAACCAGTGATTTCATTTGGCAACTTCTAGAGAAGCGGTGAAGACTTTTAGGGCTCCAGGGTGGGGTGGAACGGGGCATCCCCATGGAGACGCGCTTGGATGGATGGATGGCCATGAGTGTCAGGACACGCCCGAGTGCACCCCAGCATCAGTGCAGGAAGCGTGGGCACTGTGGTCCCTGGTGCACTTAAATGAGTGGAAGGTAGAAATGTAACTCTTCTAATTTCAAAGTTCAGGAAGATAATTCTCTGATTTACCTTTTTTTTTTCCTTTCCCAAATAAAAAGACATGGCTGAAAGTGCAGAGTCAAGAGCAGAGCGGCCACAGCAGGACACCTGGGTCCCGGTCAAGTCGTGCCCCAGCATCTTTCACAGGCCAGCCCACCTGCTCCATGGGGACATCATGGAGGGCAGCATGGGAGGCATAAAGGAGGCAAGGTTTCTGTCCACAGAGCTGGGCTGTGAAGAAACAGGGAGCCCCATGAGTAATAAGAGAGCCAGGAGACTGGCAGTGCGTGCACGTGTGTGTGTGTGTGTGTGTGTAAGCTTTAGGAGCTGAAGTTAGAGCCTGCTTTTCTGTGATGGGTAAAGGGCAGCAGAAGATGGACATGTTCGGGAGAGACAAGAATGGACCAAACGTGTGGAATGAGTGCACGTTTCTGTCTCTTGTCTCAATCTAAATCCCACTGACTTGATGGAAGAAATATCAGATGCCACCCAGGTGGCCCAAGGTGCTGTCAAGCCCCATCCTCTTTCTCCCCTCCTCCCACAAGTGCTGAATTCAGGTGAGCACCTGGCACCTCACCTCCATCAGCCTCTGCTTCTGGGGGATTCAGCCAGATGCAGGGAGATTTCTTCATGTCAAGGATAAAGGGACATTTCTAAAAGCCTCTGACAAGTTCATTATCTTCAGAACAATGAGAATAAAATGGCCTTAGCCGTCATCCACAACGCTGTATACTGTAGGAGGGCAGGTCAGAGTCCTCAAGGAAAATGATTGTGAACCTAATACTCCTGATGCAACTTCTCTGGAGTTCATCTGTGAAGGGGAGGAGGGGGAGGGAGGAGGAAAGCCTTACACATACAGAGACTCAGATAACCTACCAAACACAGACCCTTTCTAAAAGCATTATTCAAGACTATAAACTAGCAACATAAAAGTCATTCTCAAAGGAGGACAGCTTTGGCTGGAAGAAACAATGAAGGCAGATTCACAAACCATATTGTTATCTCTGCATAATTGTTATTGCACAATGCAAAACAAGAATCTGAGACTAAGTCTTCAGATAATCTCAGTTTGTAAATGTGAAGCAATTAAAACAAAACGCAGGGAGAGGGGGAAACAAGAGGAGGGGGAGGGGTGGGGGGAGAGGGAGGTAGGATGGAAGAAAAGCAAGAAAGGAAAATAGGGGGGACCTTCAAGATGGTGGAAGAGTAAGACGTGGAGATCACCTTCCTCCCCACAAACGCATCAGAAATATATCTACATGTGGAACAACTCCTACAGAACACCTATTGAACACTGGCAGAGGACCTCAGACCTCCCAAAAGGCAAGAAACTCCCCACATACCTGGGTAGGGCAAAAGAAAAAAGAAAAAGCAGAGACAAAAGCATAGGGACGGGACCTGCACCAGTGGGAGGGAGCCGTGAAGGAGGAAAGGTTTCCACATGCTAGGAAACCCCTTCACTGGCGGAGACGGGGGGTGGGCAGGGGGGAAGCTTCAGAGCCACAGAGGAGAGTGCAGCAACAGGGGTGTAGAGGGCAAAGCAGAAAGATTCCCACACAGAGGATTGGTGCCAACCAGCACTCACCACCCCAAGAGACTTGTCCGCTCACCTGCCGGGGCAGGTGGTGGCTGGGAGCTGAGGCTTGGGCTTGGAAGGTCAGACCCCAGGGATAAGACTGGGGTTGTAACACAGCCTTTAGGGGCCTAGTGCACCACAGCTAGCTGGGAGTGAGTCTGGGAAAAGGTCTGGAACTGCCTAAGAGGCAAGAGACCATTGTTTCAGGGTGTGTGAGGAGGGGGAATTCTTTCCCCATCTGCCCACAGAAGGCAGAGCACCGCCTAAACAAGCTCCAGACATGGGTGTGAGCCATGGCTATCAGCTCAGACAACCAGAGACGGGCATGAAACTCTGATGCTACTGCTGCAGCCACCAAGAATCCTGTGTGCAAGCACAGGTCACTATCCACACCCCCCAGGAGCCTGTGCAGCATGCATGGCCAGGGTCCTGAGATCCAGGGACAACTTCCCCGGGGGAACACACAGCACACCTCAGGCTGTTACAATGTCATGCTGAACTCTGATGCTGCAGGCTCGCCCCACATTCCAATTATGACTACCGTACCCCTCCCTCTCCCCGGCCTGAGAGAGCAAGAGAGCCCTACTCAGCCACTGCTTTAACCGCCTCCTGTCTGGGCGGGAAACATGCTTGAGGGCGACCTACACGCAGAGGCAGGGCCAAAACCAAAGCTGAACCCCAGGAGCTGTGCGAACAAAGAAGAGAAATGGAAATTTCCCTGTGCAGCCTCAGGAGCAGCAGATTAAATCCCCACAATCAACTTGAGGAACCCTGCATCTGTGGAATACCTGAATAGACAGCAAATGTTCCCAAAATTGAGGTGGTGGACTTTGGGAGCAACTGTAGACTTGGGGTCTGCTGTATGCAACTGACTTCTTTCTGATTTTTATGTTTATCTTATTTCAGTTTTTAGTGCTTGTTATCATTGGTGGATTTGTTTATTGGTTTGGTTGCTCTCTTCTTTTTAAAATTTATTTCTTTATTCTATTATTGTTTTTATTTTACTGTTCTTTTTTTTTATTTTTTTATATTTTTTCTTCTGAGCCATGTGACTGACAGGGTCATTGTGCTCTGGCTGGTCATCAGGGCTGAGCCTCCAAAGTGGGAGAGAGAAGTTCAGGACATTGGACTACTGGAGACCTCCCGGCCCCATGTAATATCAATCAGCAAGAGCTCTCCCAGAGATCTCTGTCTCAACACTAAGACCCAGCTCCACCCAATAGCCAGCAAGCCCCAGTGCTGGATGCCCCATGCCAAACAACTAGGAAGACAGGAACACAACCCCATCCATTAGCAGAGAGGCTGCCTAAAATCATACTAAGTTCACATACACCCCAAAACACACCACCAGACATGAGCCTGTCCACCAGAAAGACAAGATCCAGTCCCACCCACCAGGACACAGGCACCAGTCCCCTCCACCAGGAAGTCTACACAGCCCACTGAACCAACCTCACCCACTGAGGGCAGATATCAAAAACAACGGGAACTATGATCCTGCAGCTTGCAAAAAGGAGACCCCAAAACCCATTAAGTTAAACAAAATGAGAAGACAGATATGCAGCAGATGAAGGAGCAAGGTAAAAGCCCACCAGACCAAACAAATGAAGAGGAAATAGGCAGTCTACCTGGAAAAGAATTCAGAATAATAATAGTAAAGATGATCCAAAATCTTGGAAATAAAATGGAGAAAATACAAGAAACGTTTAACAAGGACCTAGAAGAACTAAAGAGCAAACAAACAATCATGAACAACACAATAAATGAAATTTTAAATTCTCTAGAAGGAATCAATACCAGAATAACTGAGGCAGAAAAACGGATAAGTGACCTGGAAAATAAAATAGTGGAAATAATTGCAGAGGAGAAGAATAAGGAAAAAAGAATGAAAAGAATTGAGGACAGTCTCAGAGACCTCTGGGGCAACATTAAGCACACCAATATTTGAATTATTGGGGTTCCAGTAGATGAAGAGTAAAAGAAAGGGTCTGAGAAAATATTTGAAGAGGTTATAGTGGAAACCTTCCCTAACATGGGAAAGGAAATAGTCACCCAAGTCCAGGAAGCACAGAGAATCCCATACAGGATAAATCCAAGGAGAAACACACCAAGACACATATTAACCAAACTATCAAAAATTAAAGAAAAAAATATTAAAAGCAGCAAGGGAAAAGCAACAAATAACATACAAGGGAATCCCCATAAGGTTAACAGCTCATCTTTCAGCAGAAACTTTGCAAGCCAGAAGGGAGTGGCAGGACATATTTAAACTGATGAAAGGGAAAAAACTACAACCAAGATTACTCTACCCAGCAAGGATCTCATTCAGATTCGACGGAGAAATCAAAACCTTTACAGACAAGCAAAAGCTAAGAGAATTCAGCACCACCAAACCAGCTTTACAACAAATGTGAAAGGAAGTTCTCTAGGCAAGAAACACAAGAGAAGGAAAAGACCTACAATAACAAACCTGAAACAATTTTTAAAATGGTAATAGGAACATACATATCGATAATTGTTAATCCTTACATTTAATCCTTAAATGTAAATGGATTAATGCTCCAACCAAAAGACATAGACTGGCTGAATGGACACAAAAACAAGACCCGTATATATGCTGTCTACAAGAGAACCACTTCAGACCTAGGGACACACACAGACTGAAAGTGAAGGGATGGAAAAAGATATTCCATGCAAATGGAAATCAAAAGAAAGCTGGAGTAGCAATTCTCACATCAGACAAAATAAACTCTAAAATAAAGACTATTGCAAGAGACAAAGAAGGACACTACATAATGATCAAGGGATCAATCCAAGAAGAAGATATAACAATTGGAAATATTTATGCACCCAACATAGGAGCACCTCAATACGTAAGGCAAATGCTAACAGCCATAAAAAGGGAAATCGACAGTAACACAATCATAGTAGGGGACTTTGACACCTCACTTTCACCAGTGGACATATCATCCAAAATAAAAATAAATAAAGAAACACAAGCTTTAAATGACACATTAAACAAGATGGACTTAATTGCTATTTATAGGACATTCCATCCAAAAACAACAGAATACACTTTGTCTCAAGTGCTCATGGAACATTCTCCAGGATAAACAATATCTTGGGTCACAAATCTAGCCCTGATAAATTTAAGAAAATTGAAATTGCATCAAGTATCTTTTCCGACCACAACACTATGAGACTAGATATCAATTACAGGAAAAAAGAACCTGTAAAAAATACAAACACATGGAGGCTAAACAAAACTCTACTAAATAACCAAGAGATCAGTGAAGAAATCAAAAAGGAAATTAAAAAATACCTAGAAACAAATGACAATCAAAACACGACAACTCAAAATTAATGGGACGCAGTAAGAGCAGTTCTAAGATGAACACTTATAGCAATGCAATCCTACCTCAAGAAGCAAGAAACATCTCAAATAAACAACCTAACCTTACACTTAAAGCAATTAGAGAAAGAAAAACAAAAAAAACTCCTAAGTTAGCAGAAGGAAATAACACATAAAGATAAGATCAGAAATACATGAAAAAGAAATAAAGGGAACAATAACAAAGATCAATAAAACTAAAAGCTGGTTCTTTGAGAAGGCAAAGAAAATCGATAAACCACTAGCCAGACTCATCAAGAAAAAAAGGGAGAAGACTCAACTCAATAGAATGAGAAATGAAAAAGGAGAAGTAACAAGTGACACTGCAGAAATACAAAGGATCATGAGAGATTACTACAAGTAACTATATGCCAATAAAATGAACATCCTGGAAGAAATGGACAAACTCTTAGAAAAGCACAGCCTTCTGAGACTGAACCAAGAAGAAATAAAAAATATGAACAGACCAATGACAAGCACTGAAATTGCAACTGTGATTAAAAATCTTCCAGCAAACAAAAGCCCAGGACCAGATGGCTTCACAGGTGAATTCTATGAAAAATTTAGAGAAGAGCTAAAACCTATTCTCCTCAAACTCTTCCAAAATATAGCAGAGGGAGGAACACTCCCAAACACATTCTACGAGGCCACCATCACTCTGATACCAAAACCAGACAAAGATGTCACAAAGAGGGCTTCCCTGGTGGCACAGTGGTTGAGAGTCCGCCTGCTGATGCAGGGGACACAGGTTCGTGTACCAGTCCAGGAATATGCCACAGAGCAGCTAGGCCTGTGAGCCATGGCCGCTGAGCCTGCGCATCCGGAGCCTGTGCTCCACGACAGGAGAGGCCACAACAGTGAGAGGCCTGCGCACCGCAAAAAAAAAAAAAAAAAAAAAAAAGATGACACAAAGAAAGAAAACTACAGGCCAATATCACTGATGAACATAGATGCAAAAATCCTCAACAAAATACTAGCAAACAGAACCCAACAGCCGTTAAAAGGATCATACACTATGATCAAGTGCAGTTTATCCCAGGAATGCAAGGATTCTTCAATATACACAAATCAATCAACGTGATACACCATATTAACAAATTGAAGGAGAAAAATCATACAGTCATCTCAATAGATGCAGAGAAAGCTCTCGCAAAATTCAACACCCATTTATGATAAAAACCCTCCAGAAAGTAGGCATAGAGGGAACTTACCTCAACATAATAAAGGCCATATATGACAAACCCACATCCAACACCATTCTCAATGGTGAAAAACTAAAACCATTTCCACTAAGATCAGGAAAAAGACAAGGTTGTCCACTCTCACCACTATTATTCAACATAGTTTTAGAAGTTTTAGCCACAGCAATCAGAGAAGAAAAAGAAATTGAAGGAATCCAAATAGCAAAAGAAGAAGTAAAACTGTCACCATTTGCAGATGACATGATACTATACATAAAGAATTCTAAAGATGCTACCAGAAAACTACTAGAACTAATCAATGAATTTGGTAAAGTAGCAGGATACAAAATTAATGCACAGAAATCTCTTGCATTCCTATACACTAACAATGAAAAATCTGAAAGATAAATTAAGGAAACACTCCCATTTACCACTGCAACAAAAAGAATAAAATACCTAGGAATAAACCTACATAAGGAGATGAAAGACTTGTATGCAGAAAACTATAAGACACTGATGAAAGAAATTAAAGATGATACCAACAGATAGAGAAATATACCATATTCTTGGATTAGAAGAATCAACATTGTGAAAATGACTATACAACCCAAAGCAATCTACAGATTCAGTGCAATCACTGTCAAGCTACCAATGGCATTTTTCACAGAACTAAAACCAAATTTTCACGATTTGTATGGAAACACAAAAGACCCTGAGTAGCCAAAGCAATCTTGTGAAAGAAAAATGGAGCTGGAGGAATCAGGCTCCCTGACTACACACTATACTACAAAGCTACAGTAATGAAGATAATATGGTACTGGCAGAACAACAGAAATATAGATGAATGGAACAGGATAGAAAGCCCAGAGATAAACCCACACACATATGGTCATCTTATCTTTGATAAAGGAGGCAAGAATATACAGTGGAGAAAAGACAGCCTCTTCAATAAGTGGTGCTGGGAAAACTGGACAGCTACGTCTAAAAGAATGAAATTAGAACACTCCTTAACACCATACACAAAAATAAACTCAAAATGGATTAAAGACCTAAATGTAAGGCCAGGCACTATACAACTCTTAGAGGAAAACATAGGCAGAACACTCTATGACATAAATCACAGCAAGATCCTTTTTGACCCACCTCCTAGAGAAATGGAAATAAAAACAAAAATAAACAAATGGGACCTAATGAAACTTAAAAGCTTTTGTACAACAAAGGAAACCATAAACAAGACGAAAAGACAACCCTCAGAATGGGAGAAAATATTTGCAAACGAAGCAACTGACCAAGGATTAATCTCCAAAATATACAAGCAGCTCATGCAGCTCAATATCAAAAAACCAAACAACCTAATCAAAAAATTGGGCAGAAGACCTAAATAGACATTTCTCCAAAGAAGATATACAGATTGCCTACAAGCACATGAAAGGATGCTCAACATCACTAATCGTTAGAGAAATGCATATCAAAACTACAATGAGGTATCACCTCATACTGGTCATCAAAACATCTACAAACAATAAATGCTGGAGAGGGTGTGGAGAAAAGGGAACCCTCTTGCACTGTTGGTGGGAATGTAAATTGGTACAGCCACTATGAGGAACTGTATAGAGGTTCCTTAAAAAACTAAAACTAGAGCTACCATATGACTCTGCAATCACACTCCTGGGCATATATCTAGAGAAAAACATGATTCGAAAGGATACATGCACCCCAATGTTCATTGCAGCAGTTTTACAATAGTCAAGACATGGAAACAACCTAAATGTCCATCAACAGAGGAATAGATAAGGAAGCTGTGGTACATATATACAATGGAATATTACTCAGCCATAAAAAAGAATGAAATAATGCCATTTGCAGGAACATGGAGAGACCTAGAGATTGTCATACTGAGTGAAGTCAGTCAGACAGAGAAAGAGAAATATATGATACCACTTATATGCAGAATCTAAAAAGAAATGATACAAATGAACTTATTTACAAAACAAAAACAGACTCACAAACTTAGAGAACAAACTTATGGTTACCAGGGGGCGAAGGGAGTAGGGAGGGAATAGTTAGGGAGTTTGGGATTGACATGTACACACTGTTATATTTAAAATGGATAACCAACAAGCACCTACTGTATAGCACAGGGAACTCTGCTCAATGTTACGTGGCAGCCTGGATGGGAGGGGAGTTTGGGGGAGAATGGATACATGTATATGTATGGCTGAGTCACTTTGCTGTGCACCTGAAACTATCACAACACTGTTAATCGACTATAGTCCAATATAAAATAAAAAGTTAAAGAAAGTAAAAGCAGAGAGAGTTAGAGGAGGGTGAGGGCAGCGCTTTTGCAGTCTTGCATTAGGGAGGGTCCCAAAAGAAAGAAAAACTTGCCCTTCCTGTGACCTTCCCGTCCTGGCAAGTTCATCCCAGAGCCCAGGTGGAGTGAGCAGTTGGACACATAGGCGAGAAAAGGATGCCCGCTGCGGGGGTGGGGAGGGAGGAGGCAGCAATGTGCAACCACCGTTCCCTCCCACTCCCAAGCCCCGGGCCCTCCCCTCCAGAATGAAGGTGTAGTTGCCTCCTTTATCTTGTCCCGCATACAGCTGTACTCACAGCGATGTCCACTCCTGAGACAAGCCTCAAGAGCATCCCTCATATTAACCTGGAATCAATCATGAGTGGCTGACACCTTTCAGAAAGGGGGACAATCTAGAATTTTCTACTGGTTCCCACCCTGCCCAGGTCTTCAGGACAACATCCCTGTAAACAGCCACACATTTGCAGAACGCCTTTCTCTTGCCAACGGGTTCTTTCCTCACTAAGAATGCCTGCATTACCCAATTTCCCTGATGGGGCCAGGAATACACTCTATGGTGTGACCCAACACTTCCCTGTCTCACGCTGACCTCTTGGCTTTGCAGAAAGTCGGAGAATGCCATGTGAGAAGAAAGACCAGAAATACCCACTGAGACAGAGACAGACAGAGACAGGGGTCTGGGCATGAGACTAGCATGATATATGAACTCAGCCTGAAAAATCTTCACGGAAGTCCCCCTGTCTCAGCCAGTCTTTGGCAGAGCAATTCCTTATGCCCTTAGATTCAGCTGATGCAGACTCAGGACTGTCATGGACCCTGTGTGGTTTTCCCTTTTCCCACACACTCAAAGCCATCATGGATCCTTAAAAAGGGAGGTGACCAATGGCCATGTGTCAGTAATATTCCAGCCCTGCTGGCTGGGGTAACTCGACACTTCATCTCACAGAATCCAGAGATCTGACAACCACAGGCATCCACAGCTGAGAAGCGCCTTGTCTGCTGACTGTGGATTTCACTTGGACCAGGTGAGCAGGTAGATGAGTGCAGAGGTACCCTGTGAGCTGGTGGGGAAAGGAACAAGTCACAAAATCACGATGCAGTTCCTGCACGCAGGGGTTTCACAATCTTTGCGGGGGGTACAAATGGACCAAATTAACCCTAAAGAAAGACAGATGGGTAGAGATGCCCAAAGAGAGATGTTCTGGGTCAGCAATTCTCTGAGCTGAGCACTGAAATGGACCAAAAGACTGAGAAGGATTTAGACAGCCTTGGGGATCCCAAGCAACTGGCCAACACAGCCATCTAAGAGGCAGAACATGCTGGAAGCCTCATGTTTCATTTCAGAAAGGTACAGGGGCAACAGAACCTACCCAAGCGCCAGGGCAAGAAGAGTGAGTGCCAACTGGGCTCTAACGCCCCTGCTAATGTAAGCCCTGGGGAAGGGGGCTGACATCGCATCAGACTTACTTGTTGGCAAGGCTTTGGCCACAGAAGTGTCTCATAGAGCAGTGAACAAACATAATTTCTTCTGAAAATATCAGCGTCCACTCCCATTGCTGCCATTGTCAATTTTGTTGCTATCGTTTGTGGTTGAGATCCGTGTTTATTTATACTGAGTAAATTCTATCATTAGTCCTCACCACATTTCTGCAAGATTTAATTGTTATTCCTCCTTTTCTAGTGGATGAAGCCGGGTTCAGAGATATTAAGCCATGGGCTTCTGCAGCCGTGCAGGAGAAACAAGGCTGGCATGCCCAGCTGTCAGAGGCAAAGCCTCTGTCCCTCCGCTCTCCCCACAGTGTTGTCCCTTAATGAACACCAGTCAGAATAGCAGTTGAAACACAAAAGATACCCACATTTCCATGGAAAGATGCTGGCAGGATGTCTTGGTATCACGATTAGGCCAATCTGGTCACCTGATGGTAAGATAGACACACAACTCAACAAATTGCTCTGTTTGCATCAAAGTGAAGCCAGAGAAATGTCACCGGACTGACCAGTCAGAGTAACTCACCCAGCAGTGTGTTCTAGAGAGCTCGGGAAAACCAAATCCACACATTCCACCTGTGAACGTTGCTGGCATATTTACTGAGGCAAAGGGGGAGCAAGTGGGCCGTACCAAGCAAGCAAGCAATGTGCACTGAGACAGGACGAGGGGGGTTTACACGACTGATCACTGAAACGTCGCAGATGACACATGATTCTTGGCTGGAAAAGTACTGGGAAGGTCTACTACATGGCCAAGGTTTTGGAAGATGGTGACCAACAAGCAAGACAGGACAGGAGTCAGGGACAGCGGCGGGGGACACCTGCAACCCTGCAGCAAGGGAGGGGGGCGGGAGGAGGAAGGAAGTGGGGTGGATGTCCAGGGGTGACCACATAGGAACATCTAAATTATGAATAAACAGCTGAAAGGGGGTTCAGTCATTAATGTATCCACTCATTCACTCACCAAATCCAGGGACACCCTGGGACAGGCCAGATCACACCCTCTCCCCTCTCTGAAATTATGGTCTGTGGGGCTTAGAGAACAGGTGGTGTGGAGGACAATAGCACGGAGTTGACACCACCAGGTGAGGATGCAGGAGTGCACACAGGTCTAGGAGCCATGGGGATGCTCTCGTGACTCCGGCTGCGGCGGCACTCAGTCGTAGCTCCAAGGACCATGACTCAGTCTGCGTTTCTCAGATTTGATACAGAGTGACACCCTAGTACTACTGGGCCATGTGGTCCAAACAGCAAACAGGAGGTCATTTTTCTGGGCTGTGGACCTCAGGGAGAGGAAGTAGGTTCTGAAAGGGGTCCCTAGAGCCCACTCAATGTTCCCATAGACCTCTTCTTGTTCTGCTGCTCGACAGACTCCAATCTGTGTGACCAGGGTGTCCCTCCCCACGCTTCTGACACTGCTTTGCATTCCAAGAAGGCTCAAAGCCTGAGTCTGGCTTCTGCCTCCTGGAAGATGAAAGGACATTTATCCAGCAGGACGGCTGAGCTCCCGCTTAGCACAGAAGACCTCCACCCAATTCTCCAGCCTTTACCTGCTCCTCCATCTATTTCCAGAGCATAAATTCCAGTACAAGGGTGAGCGACCTTTAATCTTAACTAAAATATGTGTTCCAGCATTCCCATTATGCATATCATAACATCAGCTCCAATATCACCACATCTAAGTATTTTTCTGGGATCCCAAGAGCTGAAGAGTATCTCGTTTTTCAAGCCACCTTATTGCACTTGGGCAGCTCATCCCTCATGGGCTTGTCATTTCCAACTTTGTGGAGAAGATGCCTCTGTCCCCAAAGGGTGGAAGCTCTTCACCAACTTAAATCTCATGATGTCCAGGCGATATTACCTGAATGCGTAAGTGAAAAATCATATTGGATTTCCATCTGTGACACTGTACACACAGCTACTCTTTGCAAATCTCACTGACATTCAGTGCTGTCCTTCATCCTCTCTTCCCCTTACTTAGGCGGCAGCCTGCTAACTGCTGGTGCACCTGCCGTCAAGACTTCCTTCTCTTCTTGACCTGACTGAAGCCTCCATCTGACCAGGTCAGCAGCCTGCTCAGAATGTCCCGTACCCACCAAATTCTCTTAAGCTCCCAGGGGCAATGCACCCCCTGACTCCTTTGTCTTTCCCCCCAACAAGTTGACATTCTGCATTCTGCACTGAAACCAGTCTTGAGAGTTATCCAGTGATTTCTCGGTTCAAAAGTGCGGCCCCCATCTCCCCTTCCAGAATGCTTCCTTAGCTCAGCCTGTTGCTATGATGCCCATGTTTCCAGGTCTAGCCAAAGGCTTTTTTTTTTCTTTGAAGTCCTTGAACCCCACGTTAAGGTTCACCCCTCTCTCTTCTGGGCTCCAGCGGTCACTACGCCCGTGTCTTGTGCTGCCTTGAGAAAGCACGAACAAAAGATAGGGAGACCCCAGGCCCAGCGCCCACCAGCTGTGCAACCCTGACTAGATCCTTAACTGCTCTCATGTCAGCAGTTGGGTGATGACACCTTCTTCTCAGCTGTTCTGAGCATTCAGCTCAATTCTCTGTGAAAGGCACCTGGTCCATTATTGTGACCTAATAAATGTACAGTGTTTTTTGTACTAGGCGTAAAGTCTCCTAAAAGACTAACAGAGCCAAACAACGCACCTTCTCAAAAGGCACTAGTATGTGATTTATGTGATTTGCTTATGGAGAGATTTAATAAAAACTAAGCTGCGCTGCTAATATTTAATAGAATTGTAGAGATCACTGTGATTACATTAAAATATAAGAAGACTGATTATTGAAAAGGTCTAACTCACTACTTTTCAAACAATATGGCATCACATTGACTACCTACAAAAACATCCAACAAAATAGTCATAGAAAAACAAAGGTATTCAGTAAAACTACTAGATATTACATAAATCCAGAAGTGTCAGTATGTTCCCATAGGAATATTAATAAGATAGAAAATATAATGAAGAAATCCAATTTGCAACCAAAAAATGGGAGACATGGAAAAAGATGCTCAACACCACTAGTCATTAGGGAAATGCAAATTAAAACCACAATGAGATATCACCCTCCCACCCGTTAGAAGGGTCTTTATCAAAAAGACAAGAGATAACAAATACTGGCAAGGATGTGGAGAAAAGGAAACCCATGTGCACTGTTGGTGGGATCGTAAAATGGTACAGCCGTTGCGGAAAACAGTATGGGAGATCCTCAAAAAATTAGAAACAGAATGACCATATGATCCAGCAATTCCACTTTGGGGAATATATCAAAAAACAATGAACACTAACTTGAAAATATACACCTCCACGTTCATGGCAGCATCATTTGCAATAGCCAAGACATGGAACTAACGTAAATGTCCATCGGTGGCTGAATGGATAAAGAATTTCTGGTATGTATATAAAATGGAAGATCCAGCCATAAAAAACGAGGAAATCTTACCATTTGAAATAATACAGTTGGACCTTAAAGGCACTATGCTTATGAAATAAGTCAGTGAAATACATATATGTATGATTTCACTTATATGTGGAATCTAAAAACAAAAAAATCACCAAAAAACCCAGCTATCTCATAGAAAAAGGGAAGAGATTTGTGGTTGCCAGAGGCAGAGGATGAAGGGCAGGGGAGAGGCATTGGAGAAAGGTGGTCAAAATGTATAAACTTCCAGTCATAAGATAACTAAGTACTAGAGGTGTAACACGGTGACTGCAGTTAACACTGTTGTATGATATATAGGAAAATTATTTAAAAAAAAAAAGTAGATCCTAAGAGTTCTCATCACAAGGAGTATTTTTCTTTTATTTTTATTATATCTATATGAGATGACGGATCTTAACTAAAACAATTGTGGTACTCACTTCACAATATGTGTAAATCAAACTGTACATGCTGTACACCTTAAGCCTACACAGTGATGTTTGTCAATTATTTCTCAATAAAACTGGAAGAAAAAAAAAACCTGCCTCTGGGAGAACTCTTACCATTCTGGGCTTTAATCCAGGGACTCTGAGTTCTAGTACTGTGGCATATACATTTCTGTAGTTCTGGCATAATGGCAGGCATAGACTAGGTGCTAAATAAAATAAAAGAAGAAAGTAATGCAAGCAAAAGTATACACAGAAAGGAAACCAGAAAGGAAAGCTGGAAGAGCTCAGGACAAAGTGAGGAGTAAGTGCAATGTGAGGGAGGGCAGTCAGGGTATGAAGCTGGCATCAGGAGGACCAAGGATATAATCAAAATCCAGGTCAAGGTTCTAGTAGTTGGGATTCAATAGCATGATGAGTCCAAGACACAAACAGACAGCTCCAAGTTAAACCACTTCAATGGTCTTGTTTTTCAAAACTGAAATGCACTCCTTAGTCTTGGGATGTAAGGAACGCTGCACTGACACTAACCGGAAGTGGAAGACTGATGTGTTTCTTACTAGCTGCACCCCTTGCAGGGGGTGAGGGTTGGCTTAGTCTCTGCAGACCTCAGCTTCTAATTTGTGAACTTGGAATCAACTTGAGTCAACACAATGTAGGAAGATTCCTGGGCCACAAGTCAGGATAAATTGTCTTTACTGCAGCCCGGCCATTACTTTTGGTGGGACCCAAGAGCATCTGGGGCTAACAGGGATGGAGCAGGACCCACAGGCTCTCAAATCCCATGATTGTCGGGCAGAAGAGAAACACTTTCCAGTGTGAAGTAAAGTCCTCCCACCTTGGTTCCTTGACTGTCCAGAGCAACCCCCTTTGAAAAGAGGGGTTGGACCTCTGAGTTCCTTTGCTTGTGTTTCTCAAGGATGAATGGATGAGGATCTTAGAAGAATAGGGGTCATTGGGAAACAGAAGTAGGTCCCTCCTGTGTTCCATAGGCCACAAGGGTGCTGAGAATGGCCTGGAATGACCTGAGTTGACATCCCTGCCTTGCCAGTCATTATCTTAATTCACATATGGTTCTGTTTTTAGCACATATTTGCCCTTCTCTTTATTCCAAAATTAGAACCATTTAGGATTCCATTATTAGCCATTATAAGATATTTGCATGCTTACTTGTTGAGTTTTTAAAAGCTTTTTTCTTTTTAATTTATGGGGACATTTTGGTATTGCACTACAACATAGTATTATACAACATGCTGGAGAAGCAGTCTTTAAAATATTGCTCACTCTTTTACAAAAGTCACGCTGCCTTCATGGGTTCTGAAAGTGCTTATGAAAGGTTGTCATCCACAGATGAGTGTTAGTTACATTTATGGTGAGGCCACAGTGGTGCTTTGGGAAGAACTAGGAGAATAAGAACAGGAGAATAAGTTCTTTTCTTGGTTCTGTGATCTGAGTGGAGTCTTTTCATCTCCATATTCCATTTTTTCACCATAAATGAGAGTTTGGACAAGGTCATGGTAGGCTGAGTAAAGGCCCCCTAAGTATTCAATGTCCTGTTCCCCAGAACTTGTGAATGTAGCCCTCTAAGGCAAAAGGAGACTTTGCAGGTGTGATTAAGTTAAGGAACTTGAGATGGGAGATTATCCTGGATTATCTGTGAGAGCCCAGAATAATCACAAGTGTCCTTATAAGAGAGAGGCATGAAATCAGAGGAAAGAGGAGGGAATGTGAAGATGGTCAGATGCAGCTACAAGCCGAGGCATGCCAGCAGACTCTACAAGCTGGGCGAGGCAAGAAACGAATTCTCCCCTGAACTCTCCAAAAGCAATCAGCCCCCCAACACTGTGATTTTATTTATTTATTTCTGACACGGTGATTTTACACCAGTGAGATCATACTGGATTTCTGACCTCTAGAACTGGAAGAAAAGTCATTTGCATTGTTTTAAGCCATGAAGTTTATAATACTAACCGACAACCCAGAGGGGTGGGATAGGGAGGGTGGGAGGGAGGCTCAAGAGGGAGGGGATATGGGGATATATGTATGCATATAGCTGCCACTTTGTTGTACAACAGAGACTAACAGAGTATTGTGAAGCAATGATACTCCAATAAAGATCTATTTAAAAAAAAAGAAAACTAACACGCAACTTTTCTTCTTTAGGTTGCAACATTACTCTAGCAAAGAAAATTTTATTAACAAAACAAAATGCCCACATTTTCCAAGGACAGAGACTTGTAATTGAATGTTCCTCATATGGTACTCTTACCCTTATGGTAAGAGTAAAATCTGAAAATTGACTTATCGTATTATTGGAATTACTGAAAGTATATTGTATGGCTATCTCCTTAAAGCAAATAGGTAAAATTCTACTTTGACTAGTTAGGCAGTAAAGTTGATCTGAGAAGGGGGAGAAAATTAGAAGTGTTAAGTGCCAAGTGTGACCAGGAGCACAACAAACACCTTCAACATTCATTGTTGACCTTGGCGCATCCTTACTTAAAAACATGAAATGGCTCCCTGGAGATGGACAGAATATAGTCCAGTCTTCTCGGCATCATGAAAGGTGGGAATAAGGCATTGAATGTTCTTTCAATTTAACAGATGTTTACCGAGTTGCTCTCTGCCAGGAAGTCTGCCAGAGGCTAGGAAAAGAGCAATAAATACTATATAGCTCTTAAGTTCAAGTCACTCTCTTACGTCTGAGGAGGTAATCAGACATGCTAAAGGATGCTCAAAGAACTCAAATACCAGTTGGTCATTTCCTCCCGCCCCACCATGGGAACCGACGGCATTTGGATTCAAATGAAATCACTTCTTTTTTTCCCCAGCATTTCCTGTCATCTCCAGCCTTCCAGGATTTCTCTAGGAGGGGTCCCATCATGCAGGACACAGAATGTCTCTCTACGCTCTTCAGAAGGATTGCTTCCCAAGGCTCCTCTCTCTATCTGCTTGGCCAGCTCCAGTCCTCTCTTCTCCCCCTTTTTTTTCCCACCTGTGCTTAGCTTTGTTCCCTTTAGAAGTTCCCTTGGGCTTATGGATCCTGCTTCTCAGCCAGACTCCCAGATTCTGGAGGCTGCTCTGAGCCCACTGGCCTTATCCAACCTCAGTCTCAGGATGGTGAAGCTCTCTCTGCAAACATCATCTCTGGCACAGTGGGGAACCCCACTTAGCATCACCTAATCCAGCCTGTGACCCTCCAGGGAAGTGAACTGAAGATGGTGATGTTTGGTTTGAGTGTCAGGAGACTTTATAAAGATGAAACGTCAGAGAGAAAAACATAAAGAAGGGAAGAAAAGAAGTTGGTAGGCTATACAGGGCAGCATAAACAACAGCCAGGCCACAGCCTATGAGAAGACAGAGTGACAATGCTTTTACTGCTGCCAGATGCAGATTGAGAACCAAGGAGCAGTGAGCAGGTAGATGCTACAAGTTCATGATGCCAAGGAGACTGGACCATATTCTGTCCATCTCTAGAAACCCAGATAATAGTCTTCAGTAATGATGCAGCACATCACAATGGCTGTCTGTGCATCACTGGTGTGTGGCTATAAGGAGAAGAGAATTGAGAGGTGAATTGGAAGCCAGGACCAGTTAATCTGAGCAGTAGCAGAGCTGAGAGATGAAG
The DNA here is from genome assembly GCF_937001465.1 of Orcinus orca. NCBI lineage: Eukaryota > Metazoa > Chordata > Mammalia > Artiodactyla > Delphinidae > Orcinus > Orcinus orca. The sequence goes on along the minus strand of NC_064567.1, from coordinate 97,319,079 downwards.
AGTGTTTCTACCGGGGAGTCACAAAAGGATTGAAAAGAGGGACAATTTCAAGAAATGTTTAGGAATTAAAATGAGTAGGACTTGGGAATTTATTACATATACAAGGTAAAGAATAGAATTAGAGTCAAGAATGAGATCTAATTTTCTATCTTCAGTGACTAGTTGGAAGAAGGCCCAGCCAACGACACTGAAACTATACAGATAAAGGAATATTAAAGAATTTGATGATAACTTCTGCTTGGGACATGGGAAAATAGAGTGGTGCAGGGCTCAAAATATTTGTCATCACCCTAAGGAGGTCCAGGAGCCAGTGGTGTCACAAGATGAAGTTCCAAGCCTGAGCTGAAAGACACGTGTGTCGGTCATGAACATGGGCTAACGCTAATGCTTAGGCACAGTGACAGAACATAAGAGGGCAGCGCATTTCCAAATGGCTCATGGGTCAAAAAAGAACCTCAGGAGTAATTTTAAAATATTTCAAACCAAATTAAGATGAAAATACAACTTATCAAACTTTGTGGGATGCAGCAAAGCAGTGCTTACAGGGAAACATCACACTGAGGCATATATTAGAAAGGAATAAAGCTCTGAAATCAATAATCCACCTTAGGAAACCAGTAAATAAGAGGAATTTATGCATACAGCAAGTAGGAGAAAAGAAATAACAAAAATTAGAGCAGAAGCCAATGAAGTTGAAAACAGGAAAACAATAGAGAAAAAGGTCAAGGAAATCAATAGTTGATTCTTTGAAAAGATATATAAAACGGATACACCTCTAGCCAGTTTAACCAAGAAAAAGAAAAGAAAACACCAATTACTAATATTAGAAATAAAAGAGGAATTATGAATACTGGCCCCATCGATGTGAAAATGTTAATAAAGGAAAAATTCAAACAGCTCCATGCCCACAAATTTGATACCTTACATGAAATGGACCAGTTCCTTGAAAGACACAAACTAACAAAACACACACAAGGAGATACAGATAACCTGAATATCTGACATCTACTGAATGGATCAGTTATTAGAAACCGCCCCCAAAATAAAAGCACCAGCCTAGATTGTTTCAGTGGTGGATCGTCTCAGACATTTAAGGAAGAAGTTATACCAATTCTCTACAATATCGTCCCGAAAATAGAAGCAGAAGGAACACATCCTAACCCATTTTATGATGTCACTATTAACCCAATACCAAAACCAGATTAAGATATTACAAGAAATTTACAGACCAATATTTCTAATGAACATGGACACAAAAATCATCAACAAAATACTAGCAAATCAAATACCACAATGTACAAAAAGAATTATATACCACGACCAAGCAAGATTTATTTCCAGTATGCAAGACTTGTTCTACGTTCAAAAAGAAATTCATGCTTGTAACCATTAATTAAGGTCTGTAATCAATTAATGTGTAATCTATCACATCAGCAGGCTGAAGAAGAAAATTATTATATCATCATAACGATTGAAGCAGAAAAAACATTTGACAACATGTAACACCCATTCATGATGAACACGCTTACAAAACTAGCAACAGAGAGGAATTGCTTCAACCTGATACAGAACATTTATAAAAACGTGCAACCAACATCTTACAGGTCCATTAGTAGTAACCGATATGCCATGGTCAGGTAAGAGATTAATAACAAGGGAAAAGGGTGTGAGGTAGATGGGAACTCTCTACTCTCGTTGCAACTTTTCTGTAGCATAAAATTATTCTAAAATTAACAGTTTATTTTTTTAAAAGAAGGTGATGTGATCCTTTCTTTAGTAGAGAAGAGAAGTATTTTCATAGCCAATTATAAAGCAGGGCAGAACATGGAATAGGAATTGTTCTGTTGGCCTTAAGTGGTGGAACTCTAATCAGCTTGGGAAAATAAAGTTGAGAAATTTTAAGCTCCACGTAAAAATTCAAAGCACTGCTTGGTTGGGAGTCCGCCTGCCGATGCAGGAGACATGGGTTCGTGCCCCGGTCCGGAAAGATCCCACATGCCGCGGAGCCTTCGGACCCGTGGGCCGTGGCTGCTGGGCCTGCGCGTCTGGAGCCTGTGCTCCGCAATGGGAGAGGCCACAGCAGTGAGAGGCCCGCGTACCGCAAAAAAAAAAACAAAAAAAAAATTCAAAGCACTGCTAAAGGAAGCTAAATGGACGGCCTTGGGAGCAGGACATCCAGTCACCAGGGGCATTATGCAAACAGCAAACGTGGGAGTCCTTGCCTGCGTGGTGTCTCACCCATAGGAGGGGGTGCCAGACCGTGTCTGTGCTTCTGTGCTTGTCCGTGCATTAAAACCAAAAGAGTTGTTCTTTAAAATTACCATTCCCCGGACCACCCATGGTGATATTAATCGAGTAGGTCTGCAATGGGACCCAGGCACTTTTCTATTTAAAGTGGGTGTACATTTCAGTCCTAAGCCCTTCTGTTTAGATGTTTACAACCCCCATTCTTTCAAATAAATTATTCAAATAGTGGTTAGAATCCACATCCACATCCTTTTCTCCTGACTGGAACTGAGGAAGCCATTTCCCGTTAGCCCATCCTAGACACGCATGAGTCATTCGTCACTTCCCTGTTACAAACAATGCCCATGCTCCGTTGTTTGATGAATGCAATTCCAGGTACTAATCTCATTTGAACAGTTTCCTCTACGTTTGCACAGCTGCCTGTTTGTCTTTGTCAAGGTTTCACGGTCCCTCCATATTTCAACACATTTGCTCAAGTCATAAGTTCAAGCCTGTGAGCTAAGTGGGGATGGGTCTTTAAGCTAGTGAGAATGAACCTAGGAGTTAGCTAATTTGAACGAAGGGTGTAGCTCAGTAAAGCCTGCATTGAATCATTGTGCTTCTCAAACTTCAGTGGGCATTTAAATCCTCTGGCTCTTTTTTAAATGTCGATGCTTTTTCAGGAGGTCTAGCGTGGGGAAGAGATTCTATCCCCAGGTGTCATGGGCACTCTTGGTCTCTAAGTGACCATGACCCTCTCCAGGTGACGGGTGCTGTGTCTCTAAGGCAGTATCCGCTCCAGGGGAGTGAATCTCCAGTTACAGGAGCAGCACATAATCATTTCTCACTGAACTTTCTATAAGACAGAGCTGGGCTTAGAGGATCATGCACCTCGGTACGTATAGACTAAGTCTTTACTTGAAGCTCGGAAATGATGAAAGGGGAAGAATGGCATGACAGGGCATCAGTAGAAACTCATCATTTCTTCCTGGGAATCTTGCAGGCTGAGCAGATGCCACAGGAAGGGGGTCTTCTCCTACAGTCCCTGAGTATCCAGACAGATTTCCCAGACAGAGCCCTACCCTGTGAGCAGTTCAGAGATACGGGAGACACTCCACTTGCTGGAGGAGACTAGGGTTGTTACTACTGTTTACTTGTAAGGTACGTCATTAGTCCCTTCAAGTGCGCTATTTAAAAAAAAAAAATCAGGAACTTCCCTGGCAGTCCAGTGGTTAAGATTTCGCCTTTCAATGCAGGGTGTGCATGTTCAATCCCTGGTCAGGGAGCTAAGATCACAGCCACATGCCTCGGGGCCGAAAAACCAAAACAGAAAACAGAAGCAATATTGTAACAAATTCAATAAAGACTTTAAATATGGTCCACATCAAAAAAAAATTTTTTTTTTTAATCTGTATTGTAATTTGTGCTATGAACTTGAAATTCTGAGAGCTCCTGTAGTAAGATTGGAGCAGCCTTGAGCTGGTAGATACAAGCTGTACCCCTGGTTCTTCCGTTCAGGTTCTCACCCATTTTAGGAATGTCCATGTGTACAACGAGGAGGAAAACAGCCTCTGTTCTCACATAGCTTTCACTGTAGCTCAGGAGACAAGGACGTCAATTCATAAATCACAGTGCTGTTCTATATAAAGGTGACAATATTTACTCAACAGAGATTTTTTTTAACTGCCTATGATATACCCGCACCATCAAAATTTATAAATGGACAAATAAATAGTAGCCAAGAAAAGAAAATCTGTGTCTCCACAGAGCTTACCTTCCAGCAGGGGACATTGAGTAACAAACGTAAGGAATAAGTAAATGATATACCATGTGCCCATTAATACGTGCTATGAAAACACGGAGCAAGATAGGGGCTTGGATTCCAGCAAAGCGCAGAGAAAGAGAAGACGGGTCAGGCCTCTGTTAACACACTGTCTGGAATGGCTTTCTGGATGAGATGGCATCTGAGGTGGGCTTTCAAAGAAGCTGAATATTTAGAAGTGCTTCCAGAACACCAAAAGGGCCAAAGTATGTCGACCAGAGAGAAGAGCCTAGGAAAAGCACGTGGAGAACCAACCCTGTGCTTTGAGACGCACCACCCCCTTTACAACTTAGGAACCCGAGACCAGAAAGTGCAGGTGGAGGGGGTGTCCTACCCTCACCCCATCCTTCCTTCAGGGCCCCAAGTTTGCCCTTACCTTGAAGAGAAAGAGTCCTACTTGAGTATTAAAATTCCTCTTCATTTGAGAGGAAAGGGCAGACATGGCTGTGAAAGCCTTCCATGCTCACTGCAGCATTATTCACAACAGCCAAGACGTGGAAGCAATGTACGTGCCCGTGGACAAATGAATGGATAAGGGAAATGTGGTCTATACACACAGGGGAATATTATTTGACTTCAGAAAATATAGAAAGCCTGCCATTTGGTGCAACATGGATGAATCTGGAAGGAGTTGTTATACTAAGTGAAGTAAGCCAGACACAGAAAGACAAACACTACATGACACCACAGAGATGAGGAATCTAAGTCAAACTCAGAGAAGCAGAGAGTGGAATGGTGGTCGCCAGGGCCTGGGGGAAAGGATAGTGGGAAGTATTAGTCTAAGGCAGGGGTCCCCAACCCCCTGGCCAGGGCTAGGAACTGGGCCTCACAGCAGGAGGTGAGTGGCGGGTGAGCGAGCAAAGCTTCATCTGCCACTCCCCATTGCTCCCCATCGCTCCCCATCACTCCCCATCGCTCCCCATCACTCCCCATCACTCCCCATCACTTCCCCATCACTTCCCCATCGCTCCCCATCACTTCCCATCACTCCCCATCACTCCCCCATCACTCCCCCATCACTCCCCATCACTCCCCCATCACTCCCCCATCGCTCCCCATCGCTCCCCATCACTTCCCCATCACTCCCCCATCGCTCCCCATCGCTCCCCATCGCTCTCATTACCGCCTGAAACATTACCCCTGAGCTGTGGAAAATTGTCTTCCACGAAACAGGTCCCTGGTGCCAAAACGGTTGGGGACCACTGGTCTAAGGGGACAGAGTTCGGTGTATGCAACATGCATCAGTCCTAGAGATTGACTGTACAAAGCAGTGCCTGTGGTTAACAATACCATATCGTACACTTAAAAGTTTACTAAGAGGGTAGATCTTATATTGAGTGTTCTCATCGCAAAAACTAATAATAACTAAAGAGAGTAGGAGGAAACTTTTGGAGGTGATGGCTGTGTTTATGGCGTTGATGCTGGTGATGGTCTCACAGGTGTATACTTATCTCCAACCCATCAAGCTGTGTACATGAAGTATGTACAGCTTTTTGTATGTCAACCATACCTCAATAACATGGTTTATTTAAAAAAAAAAAAAAAAAAGAAAGGGCGAATGATCACATGCTAAATTTATATGAAATTTGGGATAGAACAATTTCATAATGGATACAGACAAGTTCAGAGTTAATAACTTACTCCTCCTCTCTGGAGGAATAAGGTCAGTCCAAACACTAAGCACTTACCATGGGGCTTGGCAAGCACTGTGGTCCCTGACCCGTCTGTGAGTGTCTTTCCTCTGGTGCAGCCATTGTCTGAGGGGAGAGGGGTGGCAGGCAGGCCTTCTGCAGAGGTGAGCGTTTTGACCATGAGCTGTCAGCTCTCTGATGAAGATGGCGGGCGGGGTGAAAGCACAGGCTCTCTCCAGGGTCAGCTCCACATGCCAGAACAATCGTGCAAACCGAAAAACCTATCTGACTACAGCCGGGTGTGTGGCGGCTTCTAGACTAAACGTCACGATCATTCGATTTTCAATTTTCACTTTTCTTCCAGATATTTTCTCATTGTGTAGCCGTGACCAACTAGGAGTACATTTATTCGCTAACAAGTAAATGTTCTGGGGCTTCCCTGGTGGCGCAGTGGTTGAGAGTCCGCCTGCCGATACAGGGGACGCGGGTTCGTGCCCCGGTCTGGGAAGATCCCACATGCCGCAGAGCAGCTGGGCCCATGAGCCATGGCCGCTGAGCCTGCGCGTCCGGAGCCTGTGCTCCACAACGGGAGAGGCCACAACACTGAGAGGCCTGCGTACTGCAAAAAAAAAAAAAAAAAAGGTAAATGTTGTTGTTTGAGGAAACACATGAATCTTGTCTTCCTTTACAAGGATATATGTCTACATATAGTTTTACCCCAAAAGCTAAATAAGAAGACTCAGTCACCAGACATCACACCATTGCCAGTAGCATCTCTTAAATAACGGGCAGCATCCTCTATCTCTGTATTCCATCCTTCAGCACAGAGGGAACCTGGGTTCCACTGTACTCAGTCCAGAGGACACAGGCACTGGGAGAAGCGTTCCTGACACAGGGATGCTGAGAAGAGTAGACTGAATAAATCCATACAATAGACTGCAACGCGCACCACAGCCGAGGAGCCCCCAGAGCACGTGCGAGACCCCTAGGATGGACAGCGGGGGAGGGCGGGGGTTGAGACTCAGCCAGGAAGGAAGAGCTACACCTGTGGCAGAGGAGAAAATTAGGAAGACTAGGTAGAAATGTGTACTCTACCATTTAAGTGAAAACGGGTTACAAACTCGTATTTCCTTTTCTCAATGGTATTCAAAAAAAAGTGCTTATCTGAGAAAAATGATAGGAGGTGTTTTAAGATGTAGAAATTATAGGTGATTTCTGGGAGGGGCTTAATTTTTATTTAACAGAGGGTATATTTTAGTGTTAACATGAAAGAGGAAAACCACAAATAAAAATGTCAAAGGTAAATTAAAATATATGAAGAAGATTTAAAGGAACTAAGGTAGAATGTGACACCTTTCTCAGGACTAATACAAATCAAGCCATTTGGTCAAAGAGAATACAGAACACTTCTGCAGAGGTTTTAAAAATGACTTGTTCTCATCTGGGTGGACTCTGGTGTCTTTCTGTCCAGAGTTTAAAGCATACTCTAGATGCTCTCTCTAGATCACCCTCTAATCTGATTTCCTGAGTATTCAAGCCAATTCTCTCAGGTTCCAGGAATTAGCAAAGCCAAGGAGCAGAAAGAAGCATCTCCTCTGGTGTAAGATCTGCCCTCTCACACCCCTGCAAACTCACGTGGGAGGAAGCAAGGCTCCCCTGAGCTATGCCTGATCCTGTGATAACACAGAACAGCCCCGTGTGCGGGGAAGTCGAGAGTCAAAGACCTGATCTGCAACCAGACTACCCCTCACCTGAGCAGCATATCACCCCACCCAGCTACCAGCCCCACGTGTCAAAGTCAGGATGAAATGAATGTTCCCACGATTGCTGTGAAGTGCAGTTTTGCAAACTGTGACATGAAACAGAAAAGTGGGTGGTTCATGAAGTCCTTAACATTTATGCAGTGTGGATAATGTCAAAGGCTTTGTTTTAGTAAGTAGCATCTAGGGACTCAGGCTCCTGGAAGAACAGATGCGTGTATTAATAATTCTGATGAAAGGAGACGAGGGCTCTGCCATGGAGTTGGAGGGTCTTGAGATGGTATCGTGAGGGCGGTATGGGAACAATAGTATTTGCAGATGGTGACAAGGGCTTTCTGGAGCCAAGAAACATAAAAATGCCTTGAAATTGGAAAGTTGAAGGTGTAGCTCAAGAAATGGCAAATTTTGGAGGCTGGTTCTAGAATGTGTGATCAGGGGAGAGGCCAGATAGAAAAGGAGACCAGACTGAGCAGGGCTGAGAAGGAAGCCTGGATTTCATCCCACCAGCAACGGGGAGTCACTGAAGGCTCCTCAGGGGAGAGCATGGCACGTCTGGCAGGGCAAACACCAAAAAAGTAGAGTGGGGTGGCTGGTCAAAGGAAAGGTGTGATCTGCCAGACACTGCCTTCCCAAGCGACTCTCGCAAGCTCTTTTATTTGAATTCAGAGAGCATCCAGCCTTTGTGGTGACACTCCTGCTGAAGTTTTTACAGCCCTGATCTCAATGAGATCAGTGAAATCATACTGCCTCGTGTTTTGGTAACAAGGTTCTTCAACTGACCCGAAATATGACAATTTTTCTCAGTATTCCACAGGATAAATTAAACTATCACGGTCCCAGCTCCACAATCTGGTTCACTGCAAGCCTTCTTAGAATTTAAAAACTAAGGAAATTGTGTTATCAAAACACTGTATGTACTCAAAGCGAGACTTCGAGGAAGAGCAGGACGTGGCCTGCAGGGGGAGGCCGATGCCCGCTGGACCCGTCACCCCCGTCCCCACGGGTGCCCAGCCCCAAAGGGTGACTGCACACGATGCTACTTTTTTTTAAAAGATGATAATGGATATTTTTTAATAGTGCCAATTTGTAGTTAAAAGCAGGTTATCAGAAGGAAACAAGCCCTCCACTCAGAATGCTGTCTGAGATGTAGACAGAAAAGCTGGCCAGACAAAGCCCGGTGTCTACACAGGCGGTGCTCACGCTGGTCACATGATTCTCCAGTCATGCAGTGGGGAGGGAAGTGCCCCGTTCTAGTGTCTCTGTGGCCAAAGCCTCACAGCCAAGTGATCCTCCCCTTCCAGCCACAGGCAACCAGGTGGGGAGGGAGGACATTGGACGCATGGACCAAACCAGGAAGAGCCAGGTCCTCAGAGCTCCGCCCACTTCATCTTCCCTAGGATGTCACCTTCTATAGCCACAGTCGCCAACCTCTGGACAAGGTTCGAATCATGGTGCCAGAGTTTGCATGAGAGCAATTTCAGATAAATACCCTGAGCAGATGGTGCTGGAAGGCGTTGCGGGCCAGAGGAGGACCAGAGGCGGGGAGAAGAGAGACGGGCCAGCGGGCTTCCCGGTGGGAGGACGTGGTCCTGGCCATCCGCTTCACCAACTCCACCTGCCCTGTTGGCTTCTCCTAGGAAAATTAAAGAATTCTATATTTGAGCAGAGGGAGAAAATAGAGCACACATGTCACACTGTGCAGTGCTCAATTCATTCACACAAATACTTGCTGTTACGTGCCCTGTGCCAGGCCCTGTGCTGGGCGTGTGACAGGGGTGCCTCCTCGGTTCAGTGGACACACGCGTAAACGCACCCACGGAGCACAGGACACACGTGTACACACAACATGCGTGCACGCACACACACTTCAACCCCATCCACTGTGCCAAATAACAAGCTGTGCGTCACTGTCGTCACACCCCGTCTGCGCTCCACATGTGGATTCGATGTAGATGTGATGGGCAGGTGGACGCGGGAGAGTGAGCTGACCTCAGGGGTGATGCTTGGAGGATGAGGATGAATGATGTAGCCTGGGGGGGGCCAGGCAAGCGGGTGTCCCGTGATGGCACCTGCCCCAACGGAGGAGACCAGGGGGGACTCACTGTCCTGTGTCCAGCCCCGGAGAGGCCCCGGACAGCAGGTTTTGTTTTGCTCCGGGTCAGAAATCAGAGGTAGGTGTATTTGGAGAGTAAGTGACAGGAGGGAATATTCCAGGTTAATGTATGACGGGTTTTCAATAATTAGAGCAGTTCTGAAATGGATGCGACGTCTTCTCAAAATGAAGAGGGGCTTGCTCACCCTGGGGAAATCCCCAACAGCAGCCAAACGGCCACCTGTTGGGGAAGAGGTCCCAGCACTAAGTAGAGCACAGGTGTCTCCGGGGAAGCTCAGCCCTCCCCGCCATGTGCCACTGGCGTTCACCCAGCCCACAGAGTCTGCAACAGAAACCGAGAGCGGAGAAACAGGGAACGTTAGAGCAGGCAGGCCTTGGGAAATAATTCACGTATCCATCCCATTTTACAGATGGGAACACCGAGGCCCTGAGAGGGAAAGCGGTTTGACAAAAGTCACAGATCGTGTACGTTTATACTTGTGAATATTTTGTAAATATTTGTGTATATTGAAGTATAATGCACACTGAAAAAAGTGCAGGATTTGTCAATGCACCGCTGCCACCCACATGGCTAGATACAGAAGTGCTGGCTATGCTGCCTCTGTCACAGTCCCCACAGAGATGACCACTTTGCAGACCACTCGCGCCACTGGTCATTTCTGACTCTTTGAACTTTAAATAAATGGAATCATACAGCGTGAATCTTTTTCTCGACCTCACATTTGTGATATTCATACAAGTTGTAAGAAGGAGTAATTTGCTATTTTTCACAGCTGCATTGTATTCTATTGTAGGCCTACAACAAGATATACATATCCATTAAATTTTGCAGCCATTGGATCCTTTCCAGTTGGGAGCTAGTGTAACACTGCTTGTGTGAATATTCTTGTAATGTCTTTGGTGATTCTATATGTATGCTGGTGATCTTGAAGTGCAACAGCTTGGGTGCAAGGGTGTGCATGTGTTCATCTTTAGTACACACTTCCAGAGTGTCCCAAAGTGGTGGCTTTGATTTGCACGCCCCCTGCAGTCATTCACTGCATGACCCAAATAGACCCCAAAAGGCCGGTCTCCACCGTGAAGTCGCTGTGACCCGGAAATGCATTTCACTTCCTGGCACCTTTGTTCTTTCATCAGATGTGTGCAAGGGTACCATCCAGCCTTAATTTTTTTCGGATTCTGGAAGACACATGTTTATGTCTGTTCAGGTACCATAAAGAGAGAGAGATTATAAAGGTACGTTTATGCCGATGATACGTACGTCAAGATTTTGCTTCAAAATGCAAGGTTTTCTGATTATCTGAATCACTCTGAAAGTGATGATGGAATTAAGGAGACAATAATTTTGCTACAATGAATAGTAAAAAACAGATCTTTGTTTTAAAAAAGCCATTCTGACAGACATGTGAAGAGCAACCTAAAGCACTCACATGCTCATTATGAGTATTTGAAGTGTTGACAACAAGCTATGCTTAAACAGGAAACATTAACTCTTATAACTCCTAGGTTGAGTATTGTGATGTCTTTGAGTTAGAAGCCCAATTTCGCCTGAGAGAAACACACGTAACTCCTGTGAAAGGGTCAGCCAGGACCTCGTGGTTATATCTTGTGCAAAACCATAGAGCTTTTTACATAATCAACTAAGAAAATCATTACTACCTCTCCTGAAAGGGGAGGATAAAGGAATACCCAAATATAGTTGTCAGTATGGTACGGACATTCCCCAGCCACCTGCTTATTTTTGACTGTTGGAGAGGAAGCAGACAGCTTCATGGAGAAACTTGCACTAGAATTGAATCTTAAGGACGTGTAGAATTGTTATAGACATAAATAAGGTAGCAAACATTACAACCAGAGCTTGTGGGGCTGTACATAGGTATTCCAACCATCCATCTAATAGAGAGAAAGTACAGGAAAAGAGCTAAGGGAGACATGCCTGTCTGTGTTGCCAGACAGACCTGTGTAAACAACGGGAGAACTCGGTTCCAGGACTTTCACAGAATTCTGGGATTTTTTAATCACCTTTCTGGGTCAGTTAACTTTGTTCCACTTCACATGTTTTCCCAAGAAGCTTTCCAAAGAGATTCCTAATAAAGAAAAAGGTCAAGAATTCTTGGCAAGATACAGGCAGTAACATGTGTCTCTCTACTTAGTCTTCTCTGAGATTGCCACAGTAGAATATACAATATAGAAAATCTTAAAACAATGCTGGGAATGACCAATCCATGTACCAGAAACAGTGAGGAATTGATGCCAGATAAATTAATTCATGGGTCCAATATGAAGGACTTCCAAGAGGGTGAGTACAAAGCCATGAGGCTGTCTGGGAAGATATTGACCTCCCTGACATCCCTGAGCTTAGAGGGGAAAAGGTGGGTGTTTGCAAAGGTCCATGAGGCAGGACAGGAGGAACACCAGACATCCCTTCTCGCCTCTGTGATCTAGAAGTAATTGGACCCCACCAAGGCACTGGATAATTTCAGGATACTGGCTAGTTGTCCCAACCCTGTCAACACTGTTGAGCAGAGAGAATGGCACACTGGGGCCCTGAGTGGATGCCTGCACCACTCAGAGACTATAAATGCTCTGTCTCTGCTCCCAGAGTTGTAACCCAATACTAAATATGGTCAAAGCCATTTCCAAAACGGTGAAAAACGAAGGCAAAAAAGAAATTGCTGTTAAGAGTGACGCTCTTATGAATCTAAAGAAATGCTCCATGCTGAAAACATCTTCCCCAGGAAAGCAGAAGAGTTCCTAATTATGTTCTCAACAAAGATGAACACAACATGATATTATAGTCACCCAATTAGAACCAGTATTCAGTAGGAGGAAAAGAAAATTAGGAATCAAAAAGTGAAGTAGACAGAGACAGGCAAGCTCAATTAGAAATAATGACAGAGACAACACAAAGTTGAATAGACAATGTGGGATATTGAGCTATTAAAACAAAAGGCTAACATGAAGCATTCATGTAAAATGTGGAGGAAGGTGGATGAATAGAGGAGCGTAGTTTGGGAAAAGCCATGGAATAAGGAGAATGGATCCAGGGAAGCCACGTTGGCTCTTATCACGAAAGAACATGAAGAAATGCAGCCAAATCGATGATCAAAGAAATGAGGGCAAATATCTGAACCAAAGGAAGATTCAAGTACCACGTACAGGCATAACTTAATGAAAAAAGAAACCACCTTGATGGTCTTTAAAAATAATGAAGGTGTATAGATAAAGAAACAAAGTCGTCTACAAAATACATATGTATTGGTTTCCAATTCCACTAGGTTGTAAATTAAAAATAATTTTTAAGAGAAACTATTTTCACTCTAGAATTTATTTTCTGGATAAGTTTTCTTTCATGAATAAAGACAAAAGAGTGGCATTTTCAGGTACCCAGGGCATAGAACATCAACACATACGCTTCCTGAGTATCGCTGCCTGAAAATTAACACCAGCCAAGCAAAAGGTTAATCAAGGCACAGAACTCATGACAGTGACTGGAAGAGAAACTAAGTTATGGCAAACATTTTGGTTGGAAATCTAATGTAAGGAACAAAATAATTCTTGAGAGAAATGAAATACTGTTTAAAAAGTACAAGATAATATTAAACTGGCCCTAGGGGAATGAGTGATATCAAGAACTGTAATGGAGATCATTACTGGGGGAAATTAATAGAAATAATAGCTTATTAAATTATTCATCTTATTTACTGGTCAGAGGAATTTAATATAAGCTGAATGACATTGGGCATTAGAGGGAAACTGTATTCAATATTAGAGTGGAAAAGAATAAATAACTTCCAGAATATTAGAGAAATATATAAGAAAGGAGACATATTCCACAACTGAGCAGAAACGGGGTGGTGGGGAAAGAAGGTACATAAGATTGAATAGTAATAATACAATTATCACTTATAACAACAAAATGTAAATGTGTCATATTCCTCCATTAAAAGTGATTTTATATTGAGGCAAAAGTAAAACCAATTATCATTTATAAACTGTACACCCACAAAAAAAGAAAATATACAACACATACAAACTTAATATTTGATATGGTAGAATGCATTAATGGTCCCAAATCTTCTGCACAAGTTCTACCCATGCTCTCTGCCAAGTCAAGATGCAAGCTCTCCAACTATGGGTCCCATAATTCCCTAAACCCAGACTGAGTCATGTGATTACACTTGGCCAATGAGACACTAGCAGACATGACATAAGTAGAGTCTTGGTAACTGCTTGTTCCCTCTTGTATTCTGCAGTCACCAGGAGAAGAGCCTGCCTATGCTAGCCCCTTGGTTACAGAAGATTACGACAGACATGTGCAGTGAGACACCCCAAGCTTCACCTAGACCTGCTCAGCCAACCCTCAGCTGATCCCCGGAACCATGAGTGAGCCCAGCCAGAAGGGACGAAAGGCTAAGCCCCCAGATGCAGGAGAAACATTGTTATTGTTGCATGCCCCTGGTTATTTGTGCTTCAATGTCTAGAAAAAGCTAACTGATCAGAGTCTTTCAACCATAGTACTACTGAGATTTAGAGTGGGATAATTTTAACTTAACAACACCATCAACCAACAGAATCTAACTGACATTTATAGAACACTCCACCCAACAACAGTAGAATACAAATTCTTTTCAAGCACCTGGAACATTCACCAAGTTAGGATGAGGGAGATTTTGTGGTGATGGAACAATTCTGTATCTTGATGGTACTGTTGGTTATACAAATCTACACATGTGATGGAATTGTATAGACCTACACACACACACTGGTGAAATCTGAATTAGCTCTGTGGATTGCTCCAACATAGGTCTCCTGGTTTTGATACTATACCGTAGTTATGTAAGATATTATCAATGGGGGAACTGGGTGGGAACACAGGGCCTCTCTGTACTATCTTTGCAACTTTCCTTAAAGTGAATCTGTAATTATTTATAAATAAAAAGTAAAGAGAAGACACTGTGGGTTATGGTTTATACCCTTCTATACAACGTAATTAAATTTACAAACCAGAAGACCAACCAAGGCAAATGTAACGTTGAGTTAATTTCATGGTGAATATAATACTGGCCTTATTTGAAATAGGCTTGGATTAGTACCTGTTACTCTGCCCCTTCTCTTTTTAAATGACTGATTCTAATTAAATTAATGCTTCCTGACAACAAAGCAATCTTAAACAGAAGCACAAATTTGGTCTTTGGAACCACAAGGCAGTGCTGGAAAATGATATTTTTATCCACATAATCCAAAGTACGCTTACATTTTAATTTATTCTTTATTATTATCAAAATGAACAATTAACTTTTAGAAATCTCACAAAATTCTGAGAATAACTCTGACTCCAATTAAAGAAACACATAATGTCAAATCTAGCTCAACTGTATCACCGGTATATTTTATGCTATCATCCAGTTTAGCTTTGTCGGTCTCCAGTGACAGAGTGACAAATTAAAACAAAAAAAGACAGGAAAAAAAGTAATGTGCAAAAATGCTCACAAGTTAAGCAATGTGATATTTTTAAAAGCACGATACAAGGCTATGTATATTCACTATAAACCCTATTTTTGTTTTCATATGTGTGTACATTTATGGGTCAGAAAATAAAATGGTGTGTCAGTACTGGTTTTGCCTGAGCAGTGATATGACATACCCTTTGTATTACTTTTATAACTATTAGATTTTCTAATGTCTACTAATGAACATGCATAACTTTGGCCCAAGAATCATGTTTTTAAAACAAATTCTGTGACGACTGCTCTTTACGTTGCCGTGGCTGACACACCACCTTTCCACACTGGACTTGCCCAACCCCATGCTTCAGAATGTTAGCATTCTTGGTACATTTCTTTTGAAAAATGCTTCACACTTTCCAGGGGATGAAAATAATCTTGGAATTGGGGAAAGACGTATATAAAAACAACAGTTGAGCTAGGATTTCCCATCACTGGCAGAGCAACTACTTCTATCCAAGAAATCTTTAGAGCATATATTTTCAAGAGAACGAAGCTTTTATTTAAAACAGATTTTTATTAGAGTATAATTGCTTCACAATACTGTGTTAGTTTCTGTTGTAGAGCAAAGTGAATCAGCCATATGCATACACATGTCCCCATATCCCCTCCCTCTTGAGCCTCCCTCCCACCCTCCCTATCCCACCCATCCATGTGGTCACAAAGCACCGAGCTGATCTCCCTGTGCTATGCGGCTGCTTCCCACTAGCTATCTATTTTACATTTGGTAGTGTCTATATGTCAATACCACTCTCTCACTTCGTCCCAACTTACCCTTCCCCCTCCAATGTCCTCAAGTCCATTCTTTATGTCTACGTCTTTATTCCTGCCTTATGCTAACACATATATATGGAATCTAAAAAAAAAAAAGGTACTGATGAACGAAGCTGTTTCTGAAATGGCAGAAGAGTAGCAGTGTCATCCCTCCAACCCCAGGTACAGGGGTAGTTCTGTGAGAACTGAGAAGTATCTCTTACTTGTGAGCAAATGCCCGGGTTTTCTATTCAAGCACATACACATTTCTAAGAGTGCTGGATGAGTCCATAGGAGAAATTAACTAAGTTGCACGTTTTTACCTAACGGTATGTTTTGGTTACATTGCAGACCCAAGTGAGTAAAAGATGACAACTCCACATCATTGATCAAATGCATCCCCTAAACTCTTTGCCGAGTCCTTGAGAGACGGTGGGGTGCTGGCCACTGTCCCTCTTACAGAAACTGGACCTCTCCAGGACACACGTTCCCAGGGCACAGCTCTTGTGATGAGCACGTGTTTTTACAAGGCACCTGTGGTTTAATGGAAAGAATTCTCACAGCCAGCCATCTGAGCCACACCCCTGAGAACCAGGCACGTAAAACCTGCCTAGAGCTGCATAGAGAGAATCCAAGGAGGTGTCTCGTGATGAGTGTGAAATGACAGGATCAGGCTCACGTGCCATGCCTGTCCGTCTTGAAGACATCAACAAGAAAACAATGTGGGAAAAGGATTACACTTAGCTCACATTTATATGTGTACAACCGTTCATGTGCACCTTGAATCAAATGTAAGGTATAATTTTCTTCCAAATATTTCTCCTTAAATGTACCTGGTCATCGGCAATATCAGTAAACATTCAGAAATTTACCGTCATGATGCCGCTTAGCTTGTAAAATGGAGCTTTCGGTATCTCCCTTTCTCCAATTTAACAAGCATGTGCTTTTAAAATAATTACCTCACTTACATTCCATATGGTTGATAGTACATTACCTAAGTACATAACACAAATAAAATCCATTTAACTGGCCAAGTAGACTACGCAGTTAGTAATCTGGTTGTAATTGCCCCAGTTTAGCTGGGCATAACTGTGGGGCTAGGTGGACGCAGAAGGTGTGGAAGAAAGAGCTCAGGTCGAGAGACAACTGGTAAGAATAAAAGGCAAGGTCCTAGCTGTGCAACCGGGGCAATTATTTCAAGTTGGGGACCCTCAGTTCCCTTCACCGAAATTGAGCAGAACAAAACTGACTTAGAAATTAAAGGAATAACATGCTTCAGAGGCTGGCCTGTCACAAGATGGCTGCTTCCTAATAACTATCCTCTCTTCTGATTCAGAATCAAAGTGCTTTGTAATACCTCCCATGAGTGGCAGGTATTAGATCTCCCAACACTGTGGAAATGGAATAAGTACCAGTCTCGTACACCAGTGTCTTTTCCTTTTGAAAATACCAGCTGTAACAATGTAGGCAAATAGTTAAACATAACCAATTTTTTACACTACTTACTCTATACCTTGAATATAGGGTCTTTTGAAAAAGTAGCGATGATTTTATATTTGCAATTTTACTTTTATTGTCAACAAGAGGAATGTGTAGGTGAGAAGGGCAATGATGCAATTTACAAAAAACGAGCCGATGGTCCCACGAGTAACCTTCACCTGGCAGATGTTGAAATATGCTACAAGAGTTACCATAGAAACTGATGCCAGATTCCCGAAAATAGGCGAGGGCTTACAACCACTGTGGTACGTTTACTTTAAAACATTCAGCCCGGGCTTCCCTGGTGGCGCAGTGGTTGAGAGTCCACCTGCCAATGCAGGGGACACGGGTTCGTGCCCCGGTCCGGGAGGATCCCACATGCCACGGAGCGGCTGGGCCCATGAGCCATGGCCGCTGAGCCTGCGTGTCCGGAGCCCGTGCTCCGCAACGGGAGAGACCACAACAGTGAGAGGCCCGCGTACCGCAAAAAAAAAAAAAAAAAAAAAAAAAAAATTCATCCCATTTGGGACAGGGTGGTATGTGTTTCCATGGAAACAGGAGCTGTTTGCTGTTAGGAGATATCTAGGGTGTCTAGAATCTGGTTTCCAGGGACATGTACTGGTTTTCAAAGAACCCACAGTCTTCTGTGTCCCAAATTCCCCCAAATCAACTGGTTCACGAGCTGAGAAGTAAGTTCATGTCTCTTTGAGGTAAGGAGTTGAAGGCACGTAACCCCACAATCCTAGTGTGGTGGATGCAGCAGACCTGCCTGTCTGCTTCTCAAGCTGGGTGCAGGCTGCAGTTCTGTCCTTTACGAGCTGGTCTGCCTGCGTGAAGCCTGAGCTTCTGAGAGTCAATGTCCTTTCCTCCAAGAAGGAAAGCCTGCACTTGTGCATAGGGATCAAGGGATGGGACAGGTCGGCCCTGCATGTCTGCCTAACGGATCACTTAACAGAGCTCTTCCTGGAGAAATGGCCACAACACAGAGCCTGACTTAGTTGACAGAAGGAGGATATTTCCCTAATATTTTTTTTTTACTGGGTTTACTAAAACTGAGCCTAGAAATCTAAACCTGATATTGAAAACAGAGCACATAATAAAGAAGATGTGGCACATATATACAATATATAAAAAGAAATGAAATTGAGTTATTTGTAGTGAGGTGGCTGGAGCTAGAGTCTGTCATACAGAGTGAAGTAAGTCAGAAAGAGAAAAACAAATACCATATGCTAACACATATATATGGAATCTAAGGGGAAAAAAATGTCATGAAGAACCTAGGGGTAAGACAGTAATAAAGACACAGACCTACTAGAGAACGGTAGAGAATGGTATCCTACTTGAGGATATGGGGATGGGGAAGGGTAAGCTGGGACGAAGTGAGAGAGTGGCATGGACATATATCCACTACCAAACGTAAAATAGCTAGCTAGTGGGAAGCAGCCGCATAGCACAGCAAAATCATCTCGGTGCTTTGTGACCACCTAGAGGGGTGGGATAGGGAGGGTGGGAGAAGACACAAGAGGGAGGAGATATGGGGATATATGTATATGCACAGCTGATTCACTTTGTTATAAGGCAGAAACTAACACACCATTGTAAAGCAATTATACTCCAATAAAGATGTTAAAAATAAAATAAAATAAAGAAAACAGAGCACATGACAGGGAGTCCTTGGATTTCTTATCTGTAAAATGAGTGTGAAAGAAGATTAAATTCGAGACATCAATGTGAGTTCCATCTCAGACGTGTTGAACAAGTCCTCATAATTCTTCATGATGTAGTAATATTTTAAAGAACAGCCATCCTTGTGGAGGGAGCTCTAATACAAAACCCAAAAACCCTTAACTGAGATGAGGAAGACCCAATAATTTCTAACACTGATCCCTAAAGTTAACTCTTCTTGTTAATCTAAAAAAAAAAAAAAAAAAAAGCACTAGAATTATGCCAGTTAGCTTCTGCTGTGTAATAAACCACCCCAAAACTCTGTGACTCGAAGACAACTATCATTTACTCACCTCTTGATGTGGGGATGGTAAAAGGTGGTGGGCTCAGCTGGGTGGTTCTTCCCATCTCAGTTGGTCTCATTGATGTCTGAGGTCAGCAGCTGGCCAGCTGGAAGCAAGTTGGCCTGGGTGGGCCTCAGCTGGAAGGGCATGTCTGTTCCACGAGGTCTCTGATCACCCAACAGACTAGCACGGGGTTATTTACTTGGCAAATGTGTCAGAGCGGGTGGGGGGCACGTGTGCAGAGCTTAAACTCAGAATGGTCCCAGCGTCACTTCTGCTGGGGTTTTTGATCACAGGGCATCATCACAAGGCCAGACTCGGGGTGAGCGATGGCCTCCACCTCTTAAGGGGAAGGGCTGCATCATCACAGTGTGGAGAGCAGCAAGATGGGGGTGGAGCCACTGCAGCCATTTTCACGATCTATAGCCGTAAACCAGTGGCCATATACATCCGTTGTGACACCAACTAGTGCATATATGTTAGAAAAATGCTAATTTATAATAGCTTCAAGGGAGGAAGACGGTTTAAAAAAAATAAAAACACTGAATTTAAGCCCAGTGTTTCTCTGCAAGTGTGAGTTGTTACCTAAACACTCAGAACCTCTATTCCCTCCTCCCTGCATGGCCCTACCCTTCATTTGTCACTTAAACATCAGACTGAAGTTGGCCAAACCTAATTTCACAGCCTTTGATGGTTCACGTCACCTTTCCTGAACCTCTGAAGATTCCTACAACTTTACTCGTTTTTTTACTTCTGTCCACCTCCCACTCTGCCCACATGGTCAAGGATCAGTGCCAAGGCTCCCCAGTACATACACAGTCTACCCCCTGGTTCCCACAGAACTCCACTGATTTCAACCTGTTAAATGCATCCATGGGTTTTGTAAAAGCAGTTGGGAATTCCCTGGTGGCACAGTGGTTAAGAATCCACCTGCCAATGCAGGGGACACAGGTTCGATCCCTGGTCTGGGAAGATCCCACATACCCGCGGAGCAACTAAGCCTGTGCGCCACAACTACTGAGCCTGCGCTCTGGAGCCCGTGAGCCACAACTACTGAGCCCGTGTGCCACAACTACTGAAGCCCGTGCACCTAGAGCCCATGCTCCGCAACAAGACAAGCCCCAGCTCTCAGCAACTAGAGAAAGTCCCTGTGCAGCAGCGAAGACCCAATATACCCCAAAATTAAATAAATGAATAAATAAATTCTTTTAAAAAAAAGCGGTTGACGGTGAGAATGGCTGCCCATTGCACTAACTCCCCCCTCGTCTCCACCTTCCCCCTCTTCCCTCCTAGCCCCCCACACAGCTTCCCACCCCCACCCCAAACCCCACACACGTGCCAGCGCACACAGGGCCTCTCCCGGGTTCCCCATCTCCCCCCAGCATTCATCCAAGGTGCCATTCCTGCAAACACGGATCCCCGCCCAGTAGCACCCTGGTGCTTGGTATCATTTCACTCTTTCATACTAAGTAGGATAAACTTCAGGTCAAAGACTTGCTCTTAGCATCAGAGCTAAAGATGTTAAAACAGCGAGACGAATTCTTGACTCTTTAGAAATGACCATCATTTTTAGGATTAGCAGTAATAGGAATAATAATAATTTTTTTTAAAAAAATCAAGCCAAAATGCACCACTAGCAAAACATAAAACAGGGAAATCATGAGGTATGAAATTGTTTCCATCCATGTGTTCTGTTTCCGTGAATAGGAAGGAGGCACTCATTCCTAGGATGTGGCCACCAGCACCTGAAATGAACACGAGCTCACGTCCGGGAGCAGCTCTCTCTGAAGCCGGGGGTTTCTCATCTCATCCCTTTCCGTTTCCAGTTCCTTGTCTGTGAAAATAGGAGAGCGGCATCCTGGCCGCAAGGACCTCTCAGCCCCACCCAGAGCTGGTGTCCCCAATTCTACCAGCGGAGCGGTGGGGATCCCACCCAGCGCTCATCTACATGCCTGCCCTCCCACCCAGAACCTGCTCCAGGGTAAAATGATCCCCTCTTTCTGCAGCGTGTCTCGCTTTCCCTCAACAAACAGGCTCCAGCCTGCACACTTCCAGCGCTGGGCACGGTCGCAGCTGCTGCTTCACTGTCAACCTCTAAGGCGGGTGTTGTTACCCGTTTTAAACGTGAGGAACAGAGGCCCCCGGAAACTTGCCTTCTCCAGCATCACAGGGCCCCTAAGATGCCCACGCACCTGCTTCCGGACCTTTACCACCCGGTCACCAGCTGGTTTCTCGTGACTTTGGCTCTCCCCTCTCCGCAGTCCCGAGGGGGCTCAGTCCAAGAGCCCCAGATGCCGTGATCTTGTCAAAACGGGCGCCAAGCACACAGACTGTCAGCCCAGCCTGCCCAAGGTCTTTGGTGCTGATGTCAGGATGCTGCTTCACTCAGGAGAGCTCCCGTGTCCGATGCCGCAGTTCCAGGCGCTGCTGCAGGTTCCTTCCTAGATGTGTGGAGGGATCCCTGCTCTCCAATAAGAGTGCAGGGGCCAGGCCCCCACCCCCAGGTACCACGTGACTCTGCCAGGTAGTCAGAGCGAGTTCGGAGTTCACAGGAGCACGTGCCCTGAGAGTGAGCCCCAGCCATCGGGCTGGGGTAGAAAGGGGCCCCAGGGGCTGTGTCCCCACCACGTCCTCAGGTCCCCTGCACCCGGCCCATCGCAGCGTGTGAGAAGCTGGAAATCAGCTCTGAGAGCAGAGCCTCACAGCTTTGACCCGCAACTCCCAGTGGGCAAGATTTGAGATAAAAAAATAAAATAAAAATATGGAGGGAGGCCTTAAAATCTGGATGCTTCCTGCCTTTCTAGAAATAGAAATGAATATTATTTATTTTCAAAATTTCAGGCAGGGAGTAATGTGACTAGCCCCAAGTAAAATGCTCAGGATTTCTCATTTTGGTCACAAATTGTTCATCTCAATCAGCACAAGTCAATGGGCCACTGGAGGGCAGGTGGTTAGAGACCATTTATATATCAAGTTCTGGCCCCTAAGGCCTGCTGTCTATAGATATTTGGATGGAACGGCTTCCAGATGCTGCCAGCAAAGTTGCTAAGAGACTAGATCTTAATTGTTCTCACTGCAAAAAAAAAAAAAATCTGATGGATAGAGGTGTTGGCTGACCCTGCGGTGGTGATCACATTGCAATAGGTAAGCGTATCAAATCATCTCACTGTACACCTTAAACTTACATAATGTTTATGTCAATTATATCTCAATAAAGTTAAATAAATAAATGGATAGGCAAGCAAGCCACACACGATTCCTTGATAATTGCATCAGGTCAGCAAGCAGGGTGAGGAGACAGCTCTCAGCACGTGCAGACACAGGGATGACGGGGTGTGAGCACCACTGTAACCTTTCTACCCAGAGGTGGGAACATATCATCAAAGTGTTTACTCCAAGAAAGCTTTCGATTTAGAATAAAAACCGTGGTTCAGCCAGTAGCAGAGTGACTAGACTAAACAGAAACCAAACTCAAAAATTACAACGTTCCCATCTTATATCATCACCCCTGAAGAAACACACCTTTTAATTCATTTATTCACAGTCCACATCATGGGTATAAAATAGTAAGGGAGGAAAGATAATCTAGAGAGGAAGAAACATTTTAAACCATGTAAACTATACAAGAATTTGCTGGTAATTATAGCAATGAAATGTGTGTGTGTGTATATATATACACACACACACACACACACACACACACACATGGGTGAATGCGTACTTGTGTGTTAGTGTGTGAGTGTGTGTGTATATGTGTTTATAGTTTTTAAAGATCGCTCTGGCCATATGTGGAGAATGGATTGGACGAGGGGGCCTTCTGGGGGTAAGATAGTCAGTGAGGGGCAATCAACAATTGGGGCCTCAAGGTTGAAGGTGATAGCAGCATGACCAGGATGGAGGTAGTGGTGGTGAAGAGAGACAGATGGGTTTGGAAGACACTTAGGAAGAAAAATCAGCTGGACATGATCATGGTTAGAGATGCAATGTCCAGTATGACTCTCAAACTTTGGAGTAACAGGCGCAGGGGTTGCTATCCACTGATCAGGAAACCATGGAAAAGGACCACATCTGGGGCAGGATTTCATGAGCTTGTTTGATGAGCTAGCGAAGCCTTGGAGAAATCCAAGTGTAGATGTCCAGCGAGCCCCGGCTGGATGTGCCCCCGTGGAGTTCAGAGGAGAGGTTCTATTTCAAAAACGCACCCAAAGGTCATCGTCCAGGCCTCAGGAGAGCCCACCAGAGAAGGGGTTGGGGGCGTCTTCAGGATCTCCAGTTAGGCACAGAGGACGTCAAAGAAGCCCCGAAGAGTTAAAGCAAAGCCAGGACCCTGCGATGTAATAGGAGCCAAGGAAGTCCAGCCTTGACGGGAGCTGGAAGATGAAGTAGAACCAGGACCCAGAAATAACCACTGTATTCCTGGCGTTGTCAAGTGGAAGGAATATCGTTTACTCAGAGGGAAATCGCCCCTGGAGTGTTGTAAGGGAGAGCAACGAGCAAAGGAAACTCGCTCTAGAACATTTGACATGAAAGAGGGCACAGGGTCCCATGGCTTGAGGGAACATGTATTAGAGTGAGGGGTTGCTTAAAATAGAAGTTTGGCACACTCAACTGAGACAAAGTAGAAAGAAGGGACGATTGATATCTTAAGATCTTAAGAAGGGAAGAAATCTAGAATGTGCCTGGGAAATCTAGCAGGAGACAGGAACAAGAAATGAAGAGATGCTCACCCAGTAATGTGACTTTAGCCAACTTAATTTGTCTAAATGTGGGCTGCATCGTTTGTAAAGTAATATCAATATCTCCTTCCTCATCTATTCCTCTTTGCTTACCCTCTAACTACATTGGCTTTCTTTTTGTTCAACAAGCATGTGACCTCAAAAATAGCAATCTCCCCCCTGCCACAAGTCCTTTGCATGTAGAGCTTCTTTTGACTGGAGTCTTTGCACGGTTCTCACTCTCATCATGTTGAGATGAAATGATAAAGGTCCCTCTTTCTGGCCTCTGTCACATCACCCTGTTAGTTCTTTTCATTGTACTCACCACCACTTGAAATTACTAGTGTATTTATTTCATATTTGAGTGAAAGTTCCTTGAAAATCAGCCCTATATCTGTTGTAGATCGTGGAACCGCGAGCACATGGCATAATCATTCCTTGTTCATAGAAATTTACCAGAAAAACATTTGTTGAGCGGATGGATACAATGAATGAGTGAATGATATCTTAGTGATTAACTGAAGTAAAATAATGAAAGTGAAAATATCTAGAAGTTCCAGACACATGGTAGCCATCCACACATGTCAATTCTATTCTTGCTACTTGAATTTCCCATTGAATCACTTCTCAAATGTGGGGATAGCTCCTAAGGATGACCCCAAATCAGGAGACGCACACCTTTGGCGTGACCATGCAGAAAATCAACAAATACCCCCGCCTTTTCCCTTGCCTGTGTATGTTGACACGTGTCTGAGCTAAGTGCAGAGTATCTGCACGGAGAACAGCCTCTTTTCTGCATCTCCACACACTTCAGATACTGAATTGATTCACAGGGTGTGAAGGGCAGTGAGGGACCAGCCACGGGGTGGGGGGCGGAAGTGGGACATCCTGGCATTGCCATCAATACCTGCAACAGTGTCGAGCATGTTCTTGAACAAGGATGTCCTCCTCGGGGAACAGGGAATATTCATAACTGTATTCACTTTCTACACTGCGGAAATGGACTGCCACAACTGTAGCAGCTTCAAAACAACGCAGATTTACAATTTTACTGTCCTGTAGATCAGAAGTCTGGTACAGGTCCCGCCAGGCTAAAATCAAGGTGTCCTTTCCAGGGGTTCTAGGGGATGTTTTCTTGCTTATTTGGATTATGGGCAAAATTCAGGTCTTTGGATGTTATGGGACCGAGAGCCCCATTTCCTTGCTTGCTGTCAGCTGGGAGCTGTTCCTATTTTCATTCCTTGGTGTGTGGCCTCTTCCTCCATCTCCAAAGCCAGCAACAACTTTATGAAGCTGTCAAGGTCAGCCATGGTGAAACGGAGGGCCTGAGAGAATGCCAAGGGTCCTCTGGTCTTTGTCATCAGGACCTCTCCTGATCCAGGGACCTGCTTTCACTCCCAGACCTAGGCTGGGGAGACAGAAGCCCGCAAAGAGCTGGTCAGCCAGGAGACATGCCGTGAATCCTGAGGGCTGGTGTTTCCACCTGGGCCAAGCCCATATCCTCCCAAACTCCCAAAGGGAGCCCCCCAAGGGGTGTTCCTGCAACAAGTTACAAGCGAGAATTCCATTTCTGCATGATGCCGCGAGGGTGGGGTAACCAAATTTAAAGTGTATGTCTATGAACATTAGTAGGCCGAAAACATCAACCACCATGGGATTTTGAAGATAACCTATTTCAAAGGGAACCTATTCCCAGGCAGCGTTGACTTTTACTGAAACCACAGGAAGCTATCATTTTTCTCCAAGTCGCATATCGATCCAGGCTCAGCTTCCTTCCAGTCTGGGCTCACACAGCACTTTCTCATCGGGCTGCACACAAGCAGAAGAAAAGTGTACTCAGCCACGGCCTCCTTTTTCTCCTGATGTCAATAGCCAGTGTGATTCTGTCCATCTACTCACTTCTTCTCGACAACCACTTATTGAGTGGGTTCTGTAAACCAGGCACCGGTAATAAAGTTAGTTAAGATGTGCTGAGGCTGGTATGAAAAGCCATACCAGGCTGCGTTTCGAAGGGATGGGGCAAAAAAGAGCCACTAAATTGACCGGCCACATGGACCATCTGTATTCTCCCTGGAGCAAAAACAAAGCAACTGAAATTTTGGTTTCCATCTTGAAACAGTAAAAACGCATCCTGTGCTCTAAGTTTTTGAAATTGCAAATTCTTGCAGTTGAATCTTAGCATTATCTAATTTCATCAAATGAGGCATTTGAATTACTGAATTCCACAAATGTTACATCCGACTTTCAATTTCCTTAGTAAATTTTCCATTGAAAAGCAGTGGAGCACAAACATAATTCCTACTGAAAAGCTAAGCAAAACATTAGGGAAAAAAAAGTCATCAAGAAAAAGTCTGCAAAGGCCACATTTTCTCACAGATTCAGTAAACTAATTTTAAAAGTTAAAACAGATTGCTGTCTTTTGCAAAAGCTTTTAAGTATTGAGTAGCCGTGAGAATTTACTTGTGTTCATTATTCTGGAGATGAGGAAACACATGTTTTCACACATGTAACTTTGCATTATAGGAAAAGGACCCTGAATTAAAATAAGGTGGTATGGAATGTTTGCCCTTCGAAACCGACCTCTCTGGGCTCCCACCGTATCTGCACGAAGGGTGAATTTTTACTTCCATTTTTTCTGCCCAGTGCCTTTGTCAACACAGACCCCATCCTGCATCATGCTGTCCCCTCCTTCAAAGCCGTTCTCTTGAAAACGCCTCCTTTACCTTCCAATGTTGGGGAGGATTCCATTCAAAACTGCTTCTTCTCTACTCACAAAGCTATGGACTCCTAACAGGCAGGTCCTTAGGAAGGGCAGGCGAATTCTGATCAGAACACTGTGGTGCTGACGTCCCAGCCTTCCCCAGCCAGCGCCGGCCCCTCTGGACAAGGCAGGAGGGGGGCAAGCTCTGAGACACATTTGTAGTGATATCAGTCACCACTATATGTCTGGCTGTTTCTCATGCTTCAGGAGGTAACTACTAATGATGCTGCTCTGGGAAAACTTGACAGAGAGGCTACAGGAAAGCAGGGTGGGGAGCGTGGCCAGGTACTAGCTGCATTGCCCTCACTCAGCTTCTGTTGACTTTGCCGGACAGATACTCATGTGTCCGGCCCATTTCACACACAGCACTCACTCCTATGTCTTCTGCAGGCATCATCCTTACAGTTCACTTGTTCTTCTTCCCAGACACGCTAGGTGACTGTGAGGGTTGATTTTATGCGTCAACTGGACTGGGCATGGCTGCCCAGACAAGCGGTCAAACCTTATTCGTGGTGTGTCTGGGAGGGTGTTTTTTCTGTACCAGATTAACATGTGAGTTTGTTGCCTGAGGAAAGCAGATTGCCCTCCCTAATGTGGGTGGGCCTCATCCAATCCATCAAAGTAGAAATCAGAACAAAAAGACAGTGCAAAAGGGAACTCCTACTGTCTGACCACTTGAGCTGGGACACCGGTCTTTTCCAGGCTTTGGACTCATCCCGAAACATCAGTTCTTGGGTCTCGAGCTTGTTGGCTTTTGAACTGGAACTCACACCATTAGTTCTCTGGGGTCCCCAGTTCACTGACTGCACCTCCTAGGACTTCTCAGCCTCCCTAAGGTTATGAACTAATTCCTTATCATAAATCTCCTCTTGTATAGATATAGATATGGATGTAGACATAGATATAGATACATAAATGATAGAGATACAGACACAGACAGATACACATCCTACTGTGTAACTTCACAGGATAGCTCCCCTCTCAGAATCACCCTAAGCTATCAATATCCACACACAACGGATGAGGGCCCCAGAGCTCATGGTGACTGGTCCAGGATGACCCTGTGGGTGAGTTGCGGGGTTTGGGAACCCAACCATCCCATGGAATCTCACCTCAGGCTCCCTCTGACTAGCAATCATTGTTTCTATGCCCTCGGGCCCAGGATTCCTTTGCAAGATCTGGATGTCTGAGGTGAAGCGATCGTCTTCCAGCCAAAATGCCACATCGTGAGTGGGGCAACTGGCAGCACTGTTTGCTTTTTAAAAAATTAAAAGCTAAGAAAGCACTCATATTTTTCACGCTTAGGCTTGGGAAGCCCTTTAGTGTTTAGGAAAGGATAGGAGCAAAACATACTCCTTTACTGCTCACTCTGGCCCTCGGTACAACTTACTTTCTTGTAAGACCTGCATCCTGCTTTTTATTTTTGCTCACCAAAGCATTACACTGCCATGCGCCTATGAAGGGGGGACACATGCAAGAGCATCAACAGGTGTGAGGACATCCTGGCACATCCCTCACCAGGTGACCCCACCGGACCATGTCTGCTCCAGAGCCTCCTATTTCATAGGTGACTTTCTCTGCATATTTGTAACTGCACAGGTCAGGACCATCCTCACTCAGGGGGCAGGTTTATGATCAGTCTAGGCTTTGGCCCCTGGCGTGAGTGTGGTGGGAGAGAAGAGAGGCTGGCCCTGTGTGTGAGTGGGTATCAAAGCATGGGAGAGGGCTTCCCTGGTGGCGCAGTGGTTGAGAGTCCGCCTGCCGATTGAGGGGACACGGGTTCGTGCACCGGTTCGGGAGGATCCCACATGCCGCGGAGCAGCTGGACCCGTGAGCCATGGCCGCTGAGCCTGCACATCCGGAGCCTGTGCTCCGCAACGGGAGAGGCCACAACAGTGAGAGGCCCGCGTACCACAAAAACAAACAAACAAACAAAAAAAGCATGGGAGAGGAGTCCCCCACCCCAAATTCTGTGTTGACTTTTATCAATGGCACCCATCCTTTGAGAGAAGAAATTCAGTGTCTCTCTCTTTTCTCACCTTCTGTCTAAACCTCAGTTCTTTATAAACAAACTGGCTTTGAAACCACAGAGGCTCATGCTAAATCTTATCTTGGAGGAACAGGAACACATGCAAGCGGAAGTGGGACATGTGGCGGGAGCACACTGTGTGTGTGCCTTTGAACATAGGCTGCGCTTTCTGAAGTGCAGATTCTTGGGACCAAGAGGTTCCAGGGAGGCAAGCAGAGGCACACAATTCACCAAGGCTCCTTCTGGGAAGATTCCTGCCATCCCACATACCTACCGACCTCTTCATTCCCCAGATCCAGATGCCTTCCACTGCCAGGTACTGTCCCCCTGACGACAGGCTCCTTCACCCCCAGGTCCACGACCATCATATACCTGATGCTCCACTGTTCTTTACGTCCATCTGTATCCACTACCTTCGCCGCCCAGTTTACTCACACTGTGGGACAGGTGATGAGCATCAGCTTCCTTCAAAACTGGGGAACCCAGGGCTCAAGGCAATGCAGCCACGCATTCTACTCAAGGATGCTCTTCCAAACACAGTCACCGACGGAACTTAGTGCACGTGGCAAACTGTTAAGCTGAAGAGGTGAGGAGGCTGCCATGCATTTTGCTTTTTTGCAACACCAATGTAAGCAACATTTACTGTGAACTTGTTCTAACGGAAGGTTAAATGTGTAAGAAGGAAACTGTGACAGGATTTGGGCTGGGTGGGCAACTTGGGGGAGGGTCCACAGAGACAGGGTTTTGCTCTAGATTGGATGCTGTCAGAAAGCGGGGGCAATTCTATGATTGGATAAATAAGTAGAAGTCACTTGTTTTGTAAAAGGGGGATATTAGTATTTTGCGGGTTGCAGTGACCTCATTTTTGTCTGTATATAGACACAGTTTTGAAGATACCTTATTCTGTCTCCTCTTCTTGTGGTCTCAGAGTAACCTTGTCTAAAGTTTGTATTCTGTGAGATTATTGTTATCTAATAACCAAATATCATGAAGTAGCTGTGAGTTTCAAGGGCTCCTTTGTAGATAATAGATAGATGATAGGTAGATAGATGATAGATAGATAGATAGATAGATAGATAGATAGATAGACAGATTTTAAAAGACAGATGGTACACAGTCGGTGCCTCAGTGCTACCTTTTCTAGCCCCAAGACTAGGCCCCAGTTGACTGACACCAGCCATCTTGGTTCCATGGCCCTAAACAGACAATTCCACAAATAGAGTTGTGCACTTCCCAAAGTCCAAACTGTTGAGTGCTTTCTATGGTCATCATGTAAAATATACAAAGGGTTTATAAATGACATAGGCTTTTGATGTCTATGTTAATGTTAAAAGTTGAAGACAGGATAAAAATAAGATGTAGATATAGACACAGCTATAGCTATAGGTACAGATGTTCTCCCTAATCCAGAATGAAACTTGTAAAATGTAAGGAAGCTCGTATCACTTTTGTCACTGAGAAGAACTGGGTCCTCAGGACGGTCTCCAGGGCGCTGACCCCTAACCTCTTTGCTCCCCCCTCCAGCTCCCTCCACTGTCCTGAGCTGCTCCCCTGCCTGGTGCCCTTTTCCCAGAATGCCTGCTGGATTGACCCCTCACCTCCCAGGCAAGGCCCACCTGAATACACTAGGAAACTACAGCCCAGCCAGCCCCAGGCACCGGACCCTATGTCATCTCTGCTCTGCCCATTCCCCCTCCAACCTACCACATCATTTACCTGCTCTTTTTATTATTGCCTTTCTCCCCCCAAAAATCTAAGTGCACGAAGGTGGTGATCTCTACCCATCTTGCTCATCGGTGGTGTCTGAGCACCTAAAACTAAGCTTGATGGAAGGCAGTAATACACATGTGCTGAACTTGTGAAACTGCATGTGAGAAGTGAACCACCACACGGAAGATGCCATATTAGAAGTTGTTATTACCAGGCTGTTGGGTAGATTATTGACTTTTCTTCTTTATGTACCATTTGGCTTTATTTCTAATGTACAGACAATGTTCAACTTCAATTTACTCATTAAGAAAATGGGATAATAATTTGTCTTCTCACCTTCATTTTATTAAACAAATATTTATTAAATATCGATTTTTCTGCCATCAAAGTATAGAGTGATGAAATTATTTTTCTTAATTATAGTAAGTGCAAACAACATATGTTTAAGATACACAATTTTAAGATAGTGATAAGTAACGTGCATATCCATTGGCTGTTGGGCAGCAGGCTTTTTGGGACAACTTTAGAGAGAAGGGTTAGGTAGGGAAGAGGAAGTTGCACACTAAGGCCTAAAGGAATTGTGTCCCAGGCAGAGAAAATAACAAGGACGACAAAAGAACCAAAAGGAAGGCAACTGTGACGGGGATTTCACTCACTCATTGTTCTGAGTGGATTTTCCTCTTCCTGCGGGAAGTGTACACATCCCTGCCGAATGGTTCTGTACCCGATTTCAATGTGTGGAGATTTTTCCCACACCACCAAGCAATTCTCCAACACCAGCTGGTGTCCTACAATTAAATCAATTCTGACGCTACTTGCCTAAAGATAGCTTCAGATTCCGAAGGTTGAAAGTTCAGTTCTGCAAGACTTCCCACCCCTTTCAGACGCAAATCGCAAGCCCAAGTGCCTCTGACCGAACAGTTATAGATCCCAGTTTCCCAGAACCCCTTCTCTGGGTCTGATTAATTTGTAGAGCAGCTCACAGAACTCAGTGAAACATTTTACTCATAGATCATCAGTTTATTATAAAAGGATATAATTCAGGAACAGCCAGATAGAAGAGATGCAGAGGGCAAGGTATGTGGAAAGGGCACAGAGCTTCCACGCCCTTTCCAGGCACCCCACTCTCCCTGAATCTCCACATGTTCACCAACTTAGAAGCCCCCTGAACCCCATCCTTTTGAGTTTTTATGGAGGCTTCATTACACAGGTATGATTGACTAAATCACTGGCAGTTGGCAATTGAATGCAATCTCCAGTACCTCTCTCCTCCCTGGAGGCTGGGGGTGAGACTGAAAGTTCCAACCCTCTAATCACGTGGTTGTTTTCTCTTGACAACCAGCCTCCAACCTTAGGTTACCTAGAGGCTTTCCAAAAGTTACCTCGTTTAACATAACAGAAGACACCTAGATCTTCTCAGCACTAGGAAGTTCCAAAGGTTTAATTAGCTCTGTGCCAGAAACAGAGACGAAGACCAAATATATATTTCTTGTTATAAATCCCATCAGCACATTGCCCGTGGTGTGTTGTTTGCAGGCCCCAGTGGGACGAGTCTTCCCTGCCCCATGGATGGTGAACAATGGTCATGGTCATATGACTGGCTTGCCCACTGGAAGGGGCGATGACAGTACCATTTGCACGCAAGCAGAAGAGCTGCAGCCACTGTGTGCTTTAACCACGCTGTCCTCCCACAGCTGTGGAATGGTGTGTCCCATGTAGGGGTGCCCCTTGGCCAGGATACTGGAGGGAAGGTGGTGCATGGAGCGGAGATGTGGCAGCCTCGCGAAACTGGCTACCGTGAGCCCAGTGAAGATAAGAGCTTAATGAAGCTTTAAAAACTGCCCAGGGCTCAACAAAAAAAAGTGCTTATTGAGAATTCCAAAAAGCGTGCGAGTCTTAGTGTTTTGGTAGATTGGGAGGTTCCTTTCCAACATGGCTTTGGGAATGTGTGCCCTTCCTGGGGCCCCTCCATGGTTGACTCAGGGTTTGGTCTGCAAACTGCCTTGGCCAACAGATTATGAACACACGCGATCTCAGCAGAGGCTTTGAGGACCTTGGACATCGGGAGTCACTTCCTCTCTTGCTGGTTTTGAAACCAGCCCCCATGAGAAGAAGCCCAGACCAGCCTCGGACATCTATAACCCATGGGGTAACCAGCACCAGACACAGGACAGAGGCCATCTTAATCCAGGCGGCCCCAATCAAGACTGTAGGTCAGTCCGTCCAGTAGGACTTTCTGTGCTGGTGGAAATGTTCCATAGCTGTGCTCTTTTCCATGGCCCTGTGTAGCTAGTTTGGCTGAAGATCTGAAATTTTATTTTTTAAGCTAATTTGAATTTTAAGAGCCACATGTGGCTGGTGGCCACTGTACCAGGCAGCATAGTTTCAGATGACTGGAGCTGCCAGTGACCCCAGGCGAGACCAGCAAAGAAACACAGAGCTGAGTACAGTCCACATGTCTGACCTGCGCAACAGACTGATGCGGCTGTTTTAAGCCACTAAACTATGGAGTCGTTTGTTACCCATTACTTGATAACTGATCCACTGTCCCAGAGTGCATAAATAAAAATCTTAATTCATTGCTTGCCTCCAAATCAGAGGCAAACTTATGGCTGGAAATCATGCTATTTCAGTATAAAAATCTCCATTTTTAGGTTTCACTTTCAAGTGGTATAAATTCCTACATAAGGAAATTTATTCTCCTGAAATGTCATATGCTTTCCTGAAAGTCACGTAGCACACATTCTTGGTCAAACAAAATACATCTGGATGCAGAAACTAGCAGTGCAACCTAGAGTAGAAATTACAATCAGCACTGACTTATCATTAGGAATGGACCCAGACAGTATAGTCAGAGTCCCAAACCCATCTCTAGGAGCTTTGCATTTCAAGTTATCATCTTGGAGCCAATGAAAAGGAAATTAACACAGCTGTGAAACAAGATCACAAACAAAGAGCCGAACATACAAATCAAGTTGAGGACCACCCGGAAGCGTCCCTCAGGACCAAGGCGGCAGCCACACGTCCCCACTGGGGTAAGTGAGCGGCTCGGCTGTGATCTCGGCTCTGTCTTCATGGGTCCCAGTGGGCTGCACACTGATGTCAACCAGGGGACCTTTCCAAGCTTGAGCCTGTTCCTCCATAGAACCTTCTCTGGGCACCGCACACCACATGACAGGAAGCTGACTGACCTTTCAGGCATGCTCAGGAAGGGCCAGAACAGGGCATTTATCTGGAATGCTCTCCTTCCCATCCCCCCACCCACCAGACAGGAGTGGACGACGTCAAGGCTGACAGCCACAGGAACTGGAGGCACCTAGGCCTTCAGGTGGGGTTACTTGTACTGAGCCTCAGTTTCTTCATTCATAAAATGGGATGAAGGCCCATGCTGAGTTCATCCTCAGGTAGCCTTGGGTTTGAAAAGGGAAAATGAGCAAATTCTTGGAAGTACAGTGAAACCATAAGGGATTGTTATGAATGGTATTTCTAGCTCAACTCTCTGTGCTAATTTAGAATAATCTCAAATCTCCACTATTTGTGTTATAAATGTATAGTTTGTAATTGCTATAGTTATAGTATAGCTATATAGTTATAGTATAGTTATATGTATAGTTATGTTATACATCAAGCTTTAAAAATTAACAAAAATCCATCAATCACACTCCTTGATATTTACCCAAGGGAGTGAAAGACTTCTGTCCGCACAAAAACCTGCACATGGATGTTTACAGCAGGTTTATTCGTAACTGTCAAAATTGGAAGCACAATGTGGTTCGGATATACAAACTGTGGTACATCCAGACAGTGGAATATTATTCAGTGCTAAAGAAATGAGCATCAATCCATGAAAAGACATGGAAGAAACTTAAATGCATATTATTAAGTAAAAGAAGCCAATCTGAAAAGGCTATAGACTGTATAATTCCAACTACATGACATTCTGGAAAAGGCAAAACTATGGAGACAGTAAAAAGATCAGAGGTTTCTAGGGATGGGTGAAGGGTGGGATCAATAGGCAGAGCACAGAGGATTTTAGGGCAGTGAAACTTCGGTATGGTACTGTAGTGATGGATACATGTCATTATACATTTGTCCAAACTCATAGAATGAACAATGCCAGGAGCGAGCTTTGGGTGATTATGATGTGTCAGTTTAGATTCCTGGATTCAACAATTTCTCCTTTTTCATTTCTAATTTTATTGATTTGTGTCCTCTCCCTTTTTGTCTTGATGAATCTGGGTAAGGGTTTATCAATTTTGTTTCTCTTCTCAAAGAACCAGCTTTTAGTTTTATTGATCTTTGCTATTATTTTCTTTGTTTCTATTTCATCTATTTCTGCTCTGTATTTATGCTTTCTTTCCTTCTACTAACTTGGGGTTTTCTTTGTTCTTCATTCTCTAATTGCTTTAGGTGTAAGGTTAGATTGTTTATTTGAGGTTTTTCTTATTTCTCTTCTTGTTTCTTGAGGTGAGATTGAATTGCTATAAACTTCCCTCTTGGAACTGCTTTTGCTGGATCCCATAGGTTTTGGGTTATTGTGTTTTTGTTGTCATTTGTTTCTATGTATTTTTTTTATTTCTTCTTTGATATCTTCAGTGATCTCTTGGTTATTTAGTAGTGCACTGTTTAGCCTCCATGCATTTGTGTTTTCTGCAGTTTTTTTCCTGTAATTGATTTCCAATCTCTTAGGTTTGTGGTCAGAAAAGATGCTTGATAGGATTTCAAGTTTCTTAAATTTTCTGAGGCTTGATTTGTGACCCAAGATATGATCTATCCTGGAGAATGTTCTGTGTGCTCTTGAGAAGAAAGTGTATACTGCCACTTTTGGGTGGAATGTTCTATAAATATCAATTGAATCTATCTGGTCTCTTGAGTCATTTAAAGCTTGTGTTTCCTTATTTATTTTCTGTTTGGATGATCTGTCCATTGGTGTAAGTGGGGTGTTAAAGTCCCCTACTATTATTGTGTTACTGTCAATTTCCCCTTTCCTGGTTGTTAGCATTTGCCTTACATATTGAGGTGCTCCTATGTTGGGTGCATAAACAGTTATAATTGTTATATCTTCTTCTTGGATTGAACTCTTTTTTTTTTTTTTTTTTTTTTTTTTTTGCGGTACGCGGGCCTCTCACTGTTGTGGCCTCTCCCGTTGTGGAGCACAGACTCCGGACGCACAGGCTCAGCGGCCATGGCTCACGGGCCCAGCCGCTCTGCGGCATGTGGGATCTTCCCGGACCGGGGCACGAACCCGTGTCCCCTGCATCGGCAGGCGGACTCTCAACCACTGCGCCACCAGGGAAGCCCTTGGATTGAACTCTTGATCATTATGTAGTGTCCTTCCCTATCTCTTGTAACAGTCTTTATTTTAAAGTCTATCTGATACGAGTATTGCTACTCCAGCTTTCTTTTGATTTCCATTTGCATGGAATATCTTTTTCCTTCCCTTCACTTTCAGTCTGTATGTGTCCCTAGGTCTGAAGTGGGTCTCTTGCAGACAGCATATATATGGGTCTTATTTTTGTATCCATTCAGCCAGTCTGTGTCTTTTGGTTGGGGCATTTACATTCAAGGTTATTATCGTATGTATGCTCCTGTTACCATTTTCTTGTTTGGGGTTTGTTTTTGTGGGTCATTTTCTTCTCTTGTGTTTCCTGCCTAGAGAAGTTTCTTTAGCATTTGTTGTAAAGCTGGTTTGGTGGTGCTGAATTCTCTTAGCTTTTGCTTGTCTGCAAAGCTTTTGATTTCTCCATCGAATCCAAATGAGATCCTTGCTGGTTAATCTTGGCTGTAGGTTTTTCTCTTTCATCACTTTAAGTATATCCTGCCACTCCCTTCTGGGCTGCAGAGTTTCTGCTGAAAGATCAGCTGATAACCTTATGGGGATTTCTTTGCTGCTTTTAATATTTTTTTCTTTGAATTTAATTTTTGTTAGTTTGGTTAATATGTGTCTTGGTGTGTTTCTCCTAGGGTTTATCCTGTATGGAACTCTCTGTGCTTCCTGGACTTGGGTGATTATTTCCTTTCCCATGTCAGGGAAGTTTTCCACTATAATCTCTTCAAATATTTCTCAGACCCTTTCTTTTTCTCTTCTTCTTCTGCGACCCCTATAATTTGAATGTTGGTGTGTTTAGTGTTGTCCTAGAGGTCTGTGGGATTGTCTTCAATTATTTTCATTCTTTCTTCTTTATTCTACTCCTCGGCAATTATGTCCACCATTTTGTCTTCCAGCTCACTTATTCGTTCTTCTGCCTCAGTTATTCTGTTATTGATTCTTTCTAGTGTATTTTTCATTTCATTTATTGTGTTGTTCATCTATGTTAGTTTGTTCTTTAGTTCTTCTAGATCTTTGTTAAACATTTCTTGTATTTTCTCAATCCGTGCCTCCATTCTGTTTCTGACATTCTGGATCATCTTTACCATCATTACTCTGAATTATTTTTCAGGTAGATTGCCTATTTCCTCTTCATTTATTTTGTCTTGTAGGTTTTTACCTTGCTCCTTCATCTGTGACATATTTTTTTACCATCTCTTTTTTTTTTTTTTTTTTTTATGAGTGGGATTGTGTTCCTGTCCTACTGTTTTTTTGGCCTGAGGCTTCCAACACTGGAGTTTGTAGCTTGTTGGGTAGAGCTGGGTCTTGGTGCCAAGATGAGGACCTCTGGGAGACCTCACTCTGATGAATATTCCCTGAGGTCTGAGGTTCTCTGTTAGTCCAGTGGTTCAGACTCAGAGCTCCCACCATAGGAGCTTCAGCCTGACCCCTGTCTTGTGAACAAAGGTCCTCCAAACCATGCAGGGCA
Organism: Orcinus orca; assembly: GCF_937001465.1. Taxonomy (NCBI): domain Eukaryota; kingdom Metazoa; phylum Chordata; class Mammalia; order Artiodactyla; family Delphinidae; genus Orcinus; species Orcinus orca. The sequence continues at coordinate 97,281,767 of NC_064567.1, read as the reverse complement.
GGAAAAAAAAAAGAGAACAGTTCGCTTGCGGGTTCCTCCCATCTCCTCGGGCATCAAGGTCTCCCACCAGCATCTGGCAGGTGCCCTATTTATGGGGAAATGCAAACTCCATGTCTTACCACACCGCCATCTTGACTCCACCCTCAAGAGTAAAGTCTTAAAGGTAAAAATTAAATTTTAAAACTAAAAACAAATAAATACAATAATGCAGAAACAAGCTGTGTACTTACATCATCTATAGTGTTCACTCTGATGTGGACAGTGAATGGTTTTCCTAGGCATAAAGGAAAGAAGGCTCCCCAGGTTTCTTTATCCCTAGTCTCTCCTCCCCAGAATTTATGCCCCTGGGTCCAAGCACCAGGCTCAGGGTGGTGGACTGAGGCCAAAGCCAGGTGGCCCTGCACATCAAGGCACATTGAACAAGCAGCACCACAGAGCCTGGAGCTAACAGGCAAACTGCAGGTATGGGCCTTTCCGCTGGTTCATAGGCCCAGCTTTGCAACCCCATGCCAGGGAGCGTGTGTCAGCGCACAAGTGTGTGCACAAAAAACCCCAGCTCCACACACCCCCAGGCAACTGCGGCACCTCTTGGGAAGCCCCTTGTTCCTGCCCCACAAGAGTGCAAGCAGATGACCCAAAGCAGGAAGGTGCAGCGGGGCCCAGCACTCAGCTCTCCTCTGGACCTCACTTCTTCACCCCGACAGTGAGGAGTGACCACCCGAGATCCCTCAGTTGTTTCTGATTCCTCAGAAGACGTTAGTATTAAGACACCGCAGTCTTATAACAGCTTCCTAGGGGCCATGAGGACCAGAGGAGATGCCCACTCATCTTCCTCCTGCCCAGGGCTCTCCCCTCAGCATGGTGCCCCTTTCCTGCCAAACACGTTGGAAAACTCTTTTTCCTGCCCTTTGAGCCCACTCAGGCAGGAGGGCAGGGTTCCCTACAGCAGGAACTGAGGGAGGAAGTGACAAGAAGCTGAAACTTGTTTTCCCACATCAGCATCAGCCAGGAAGAGCAGCCCTGGATACTCTTTCTTGGCTGCTCAGCACGTGGCTGGGGGAGCATGGATCGAGGCCAGTGACCTGCTTCCCCTCATCCAAAGCCTTCCCCCAAGGCAAACCTCCTGTGGGACTGCCAGGCCCAGGCCTGACACAGGAGTGTCCTCTCTTCACTGCTCCCCTCCCCTAATGTGTCCTACTGACCACACCTTGCTTCTGGAAGCCCTCCTTTCCAACACATTCCTCTCTGGACACGCTTAGGCAAACCCCCTTCTTGCCCATGTCCTGGATATGTGGACTCACCCAATTCAATCCTCATCCCCTTTTCATTCACTCTAAACATGCTCTTCCTGGCCAAGCTCGTCCAGGCTTTCATTGCTGCCCACGAATGGTCCTCAAACCCCAAAACACCAGGATCCTAAGGCACCTGCCCTGGGGTCCTCTCCCCTTGAGTTATTAGCAAGCCCAACACATCCAACATGGCCCTCACCTGTGCCTGCTGCCCCTGGTCTTCCTCCTCTCGTCCTTTCCCCTTGGATAGCGTCAGTATTCCATGGAAAATACTCCACAGAACCATCACTGATTCCTTCCTCTCCTCCATACATAGATCCAACCTGCTCCCTTGTTACCATGCCTGCAAATTCAAGCCTCACTTCCATCCACTTATCCCCTCCTCTTTAGTCTCCCTCTGGGTCTCCATTCACTTTGTGAAGATTATTACCACCCTTACCTACTTAGGTCTTATTCTCTTGATTATCCTACCTCCATTCAGCTCTGCACAAATACTCAGAGTAATCTTCCTGACCTACACACCAGGTCAAAATGCAGATTTCCTTATAAAATGAGGTTCAAGGTCCTTCTAAGTGAGAGAGGGTGGTCTGATTTGCCCTCTCCCCTTCCTGCTCTCTGACCTCATGGAATGACTTGCTGTCTCCTTCTACCCACTGCCCCCCTGCCTAAGATGCCTTCCACAGACCCCATTTCATATCCCTTCAATATCCTACAGATCCCACCTCCTCATGATGCTTTAGGCTATAACTGCATGTGGCCAGTGACATGATTCTCAGATTCTAGTAGTTGAAGCAATACAATACAATATTACAATATTCAGAATCCCCCCAAAATGTTAATACAAGCTTCTTGGAAATGGGCTAAAATTACACTTAGGAAAAACAACAAAACTCCAGGGATGACATGATGTACTTTCAGAAGTAAAAGACAGAGATTGGGAGAAAAAAATTTCTTGTCGTATATACCACAGGTCAAATTTAATATTGTCGCAAATGATATACCACAATCTCCTTGGGAGTATTTCCTCAAGGGCTGTTTCTCATCCAGTTCAATTCTCTGGGGAGCTGTAAAAATGAGACAACATGATTCAATAAACATAAGACACTAATATTTCGCAATCGTATAGCTCTTGAATGTCAACATTTATCCTTATATGACGTCATTCAAATTTTCATTGCCTCTTAGAATAACTGTTCCGTGGTTATAACCAGTTTTTCTCAATAGTTTCTCATAGGACCTTATTTATCATGGTATCATGTTGCCTCTCTTTCAAGCACTGCCCTTGGCATTGAAGGGTTGTACACACAACACAGTGGGGAGACTGCAGCTCCCTTAAGTCTCCCTACACCTGCATGAGACACACAAACACTCTGAGGGAAGTGGCATTGGCTCCCTGAAGTACATAGTTATCCTCCTAGGCTTACTTTATTCTCTCCATATCTCCTCCCTCTTGTCCACAAACATAGTCTCTTTTCTGTTTTTATCTCTAAGAACAAAATTGTCTTATTCTATGTCTAGTTTGCCTTGACAATCCGCAGATGCACATATCTATGATAGTGGTAAGTAACGTGACTGTCCATTGGCTGTTGGAGAGTCAGCTTGTTGAGACAACTTTAAACAGAAGCATCTGGGGAAGAGGAGATCAGAATAGTAAAACCTGAAGGAATCACATTCCAAACAGAGAAAATGACACGGGCAACAAAAGAACCAAAAGGAAGGCTGATGTGACAGGAATTGCACTCCTTGTGAGGCCCTTTGGTCGACTGAATTATTGTTCTGAGTGCTTTCCTCTTTTTGTGGGAAGGCTGTACTCTGCTGCCCGTGGTGTGTTGCTTGCAGGCCCGGTGGGAGATTTCCCAACTGGACGTTTCTATGGCCAGAGCAATCCAATTTTCTCTCCAGACCCATGCAGCCTTCTTCAAGGAGCAGAATAATTTTTTATTGCAGTAATTCTCTACATCTTGGGAGGCAAATAATGAAACAAAATAAACCCTGCCATTTTAATAATAGGATCTTACAGAAAATGTCTTCTCCATTCTTAAAGGGTCACGTGGTACATATTTATGTACAAAGTTCGAACAAAGTAACATTCCTTCAGACCCCTGGAAGTGGAGACAGCAACCACGCAGTGTGGAGGACACACCTATATGGTCTGAGTGGACTTCTCACAGCCCTGAAGAAACAGGACAGTGTTTGGTCAGAACTCTACAGACAGTTACGGTGAAACTCTGCCATTCCTGTTGGCTTTCTGTCTACCTCAACATCAAGTCTGGCTCATAAACCAAGCGTATTCCCACTTTATAAACTCAGCCATGTACACCAGACACCCTCTTGTAAAGGGCACACTTTCAAAGGGTGTGGGCTAGATTTGGACTTGAAGTCAGCCAAGTCAGGAGTGCTAAAACTTTGCAACCTTGGTCATGTTACATTCACGCACCATAATGTATTCCTGAGCAAAATGTTATACCTCAAGATAAGAGTGGCACTAAAATACATAAAAGGCTGAATCAAGGTGGTATTCAGTCTAGACTCTGTGACTGTAAAAGGGGCCTTGCGTGTGTTCAGATCCTCTTCCCAGCTCTGAGCACCATCCTTGGCTTCCATGGGGGCTGATTCTAGTGCCACCTGGGGCCTTCCTCAGAGGACTGCCCTCAGGCTACCGGACTGAGTGTACAGGGCAGTTGACATCCCCAGGGTGGCCCCAGTTAATATCTCATTCCAGCAGGAGAATAAAAGCCCAGCTCATTCCTTCAGGGGAAGAATTTCTGCAAACACACTGCTCCTCCCCCAAAGTCCCCAAGTGTCACCTGAGCCTGGATATTTGCCTGGATTTTAATTGGTTCCTTCCTATACCCCATCCATCCCCAGCCCCTTTCCTTTTCCAGTTTCTTCTTGGAGCAGATGCTTAATAATTATTTTATACATGAAGACTTGGCTCAGTGTCTGCTCTGGGATAACTTGATCCAACACAAGCTTTAAAGGGCAGGGAAGCTATAACAAAGTAGAGTGTGTTTGACTCAATACGAACTACCTTTCTCATGGACTTATTGATAAAAGAAATTGTGTTTTCTTTATCACTGGAGGCTTCAAGACACGAGGAAACCATTTGGTCCATTATGATCAAATCAAACATAAAAAATAATTATTTCAGAGCATTTCGGACTTAACCATGGGCACTCCGTTAGGTGACATCAGCCATAGAGGTAGGTGTTCGTCAACTCAGGCATAAACATACATGTGACAGACTTCTCAACTTTTGTAAGAGGATATCAACCAGAGATGTCAGACAGGACCACACAGGCTTAGAGCACACAATACTAGAGCATGTACAGCACCCCCTAGAGTTGTGCAGAGCACAGTGTAGCCAAGCCGGTGGTTCTGCGTAAGCATCATGGTGGTGCTTCACTGTACACCTTGGAAGGGCTCTTGCATCTGAAAAGGGTTGGATTAGATGCCCTCAGGGTCTCTTTCATCTCCAGGAGACAACGCTTGCATGATCTCTGATCATATGAAACCTAACACATCACCATAACTCACTGTTCACCTTCAGAGGAGGATTCTGCTGACGCATGTAGAACCCACGGCAGGTGTTCTTGATCTCCGCAAGGAACCTTGATCCTCCCAGAAAAGCTGAGCTGTGAGCAGTGACAGCTTCTCTAATATGCTCAGATAGTATATCTTTCCTGAAATTTGTCCCTGAAGAGGTGCATGGAAAGAAGCAGTGAGAGCCCAAGCACCTGCCAACTGAGCCTGTGGGTAACACACGGATGGCTCAGGGCAGTAAGTAATAGCAGTGTGTCATAGCTCATTGAGGCCGGGAGAGAACACACAAGTTCTGACAATGGAGCTATGAAAATTAGAAAATACCTCTGGCTCACAGATTAGTTCTCCTCTCCTCTCTGCATTTCATGGAATGCAAGAAGTTAAAACACTCACTGTGAACACCAAATAACAGCACGGAAAGAGATTGCCCCAACCAAGATGGCTAAAATCAAACACTGGTCTGTGCAGCCCTACCTGTATGTAAGCTCAACATTCAGCAAGAGCTGCCCAGATATTTTCAGAACCAAGCTTCTCTTCCAGGGTAGATGGTAGAAAACTTCAGGGTGGAATTGACTGCAATCATTAGAAATGTAATCCCTCCATTTCCCATGACAGATTATTAAGGATCTCAACGCCTCACCTGTTTAAAGCATAGCCAAAGATAGAAAAAAATCACAGTGCAGGAAAAATTTCCCTTTGCTTGTGCAATAGCTTTTCTTGTGACAACACCTTGCTTATGAGACTATTTTGAGTAAAAGCTCTTCCAGATGAGACTTCATATATAGAATAGAAATTTTTGCAGAAATTCTCGTATTGAGTCATGAGTTAACGGGGGAAAAAAATGGTACTGCTTTCATTCGGTGGATGTTTGCACAGAGGTGCGACGTTTATTCAAAGTTGAAGCAAGGCATGAACAATTCCATGGAAGGTGTGGGCTGTCCTTCCCAGACTCTGCATAATGCTGCTCAGACAGCATCTGATATTCTTCTGTTGACATCACAGTCGGTGTCATGGAATGGTCCTCTAACTTCAGCGTTTATATGGTTCAAACTGGTCAAGCTAAAGGACCCTGGTGGTTTTGTTGGCATTTAGTGTTTGCTTACATTTAAAAACCACTTGGCTCTCTTTAACAAATGCCCTTGAGAGAATCTTCAGTTTACTTGAAGCAGTGAATTAATACTTTAATTCTGAAGAAAAGTCCCTAAATTCATGTTGACTTTTTAAATAATTCATTGAGTGACGTCTTCCTGTTTCTTGTTTATTGTTTTCAAGATTTCTGCTGCCAAAGATAAACAAATAACATTACTACACTTAAAGGGGATCTGTTGAATGCATGACAGAAATAATTGAACAAAAAATGCATCCCTTTAAGCGCCAAGGCTATTATTAAAAGGAACAACATTGCTTATAAACAGAAAAAGGAATTCTGAGTTGAAGTGAATAATTATCATGGCCCTTGTCCTAACTGTGTTTGAAATGGATTTCATCCCTTTAAGAATTCTTTGACACAGGTGTTACTAAAAACTCTTCCTGCATGGCAACAAGTAAAATCATATTGTGTAATGTTGAAGAGGAAGGGAATAAAAATTGACAGTGGTGTGATTTTGTGTGTGTGTGTGTGTATGTATGAACAACATTTTAAAAAGTCATTGAACAAGAGATGCTACAGAATCCTAAAGGATGGAAAAGTAACTTCTACCAGAGAAGGTGCTGTGATGCGCCTCCAGAACTCAAATTTGCAGGATAGTTCTCAGAGCTGCCGACTTTCTGCCTGTACATGCTCGGTAGACCAGCTCATACTGCTGACATTAAGCACGTCTTCTCACTAATAAATAGTCAACAGACAAAGGAATGAAATAAGGGGTAGGTGGAGACTTATCATTTATTTCAGATAAATAAAAAGTAATTTTTAGTGCGAATAGCTCCCGTGCAATATTTTCTTTTATCTCAATGTACACATGCATAGGCAATTAGAAATCAAATTAAACTGGGCATCCTGTGTGTTTATTTGCTGAATCAGGCAACTGTACAGTGAACCCAGCCTGACTTGGAGTTGAAACTGGAGTTTGTGGGCTCAGCTTCCAGGCTGGCCTCTCCCAAGCTGGAGGACCTTCAGCAAAGCTCTTGCCCTCTCTGGTTTTTCTCCTCACTTAAAGAACAGGGAGAACGCTCATTTAATAGGGCTGTTATGTTGATTAAATGAGAATGTTTACGAGAATGAAACTATATGTAAATGAACACAAATGTGTTAATTTCAAAAGAAAAGTGAGTTGCTTACTCTCCTCCCCTTTTTTCTATATGCCTTAAAAGTCAATTATTATCTAACACATTCCTAATGTCTTTACTTATTTGACCTAACTATTCAGCTCAATGAATGTCTACTTCGGTCATTTTTAAAATTTATTTTTCTTGTTTTTTTAATGTTCTATTTCTGATCCACAAAGTGTATTCCCCACTGAACCATCTTCATCTTGACGCCTTGTCGATGTGACCCTTAGCTTTCTGGATCTTCTTCAAGCTCCTGAATGAAGAGGACGAATCTGGGGTGTGCAGGTGCCTTGGCCCCGAACGTAGCATGGAGGAAGCCGCAACACGGGACTGGACCCTTGTGTTCCCAGACATCCTGCGCCATAGCCAGATACAGGGGACCCATGCCCACTCCCCTGGTATCCTCGTCCAGGATCGAGGCTGGCGCCAGGAGCTCTGCATCCCCAGGTAGGGTTTCTCCCTTCTTCTCAGGGGTAAGATGGGGTCCCAGGAGCTGCCCCCCTTCCCCCTCCACTCACACCTGGGATCTGCTCTTTCTCTCTTCTGCAAGGCATCCCTCCCCACAAAAGGCTCCCAACGCAGCTCCCACCCTGCTCCCCATGCGGTAGGCCTGCCCTGTATTTCACAGCTCTTCCCAGCCCTCCCCGCCCAGTAAGGCCCTTTCACCATCTCTCTGGAGCACTCCTGCAGTGGCCTGGTAGCAGACCCCGCCCTGGGCTTCTCCGTGGTCCGTTCACGCAGCAGCCAAGCGCTGTTTGACCTGACCGCTCCTCTCCCAAAGCACCTGCTACGGCGCTGCCTCAACTCCACCCCGGTCCTGCTCCCTCTAGCCTGTCGCTCCAGCCTCCTGGCAGCCCCTCGCGCTCACCTGAGGCTGCTTCTGGTCTGTCTGGGACCCTCGGCCCACAGTGCTTTCCAGGCGGCTGACTCCCTCTCTCGCCCCAGTCTCTGCTTCTGAGAACCAATCAGACCACCGTCCAGCAGCTGCACCCCACCCCTCGCCCCCTGGCCCCGCCGCGCCCGAGCCCCTGTACCTGCGCACTCTTCATCCCTGTAGTTTGCTCTGGCTTCTTTTTGCCCTGGTGCTCAGCACCTGCCAGCTCCTCTGTGATTCACTCACGTATCCTGTCTATGGTTTTTGAGGGTTTTTTCCCTGTTCGAACCTAAATTCTGTAAAAGCAGGGACCTCTTTTGTTCAGCAGTGTGTCTTAAGTGCCCCCGGTAGAGACCTCTACGTAATAGGCACCTGGGGAAAATATGTTGGATAAATCAATCTACACCATAAGAGGGATGTGAGGGCGCACTCCAAGGATGCTGTAAGCCCAGCACTCCTGTGGGCTGGACTTGGCTTGTGGGAAGCAAGCCTGCAGCAGCCAACCTGGGCATGGTTCTAGGTCATGCTTCACGATGCAAAATCTGAGGAGATAGTGACAACAGCAATACCAGACTTCCGGGTCATTCTGCTGCCCCAGGAAGGTGAAACACAATCACTGGACCCGCACGCACCAAACACACCGGTGGCCACCCAGCATCTTCTTTTCATAAATGTGCTCTTTGACCTTTGTCTCTCTCCCTACCCCACTTTCTGAAATGTCTATATATTTTAGGGTTACAACTGAAAAATATATCCATTATAGAAGAAAATCCATTTCTTTTCATTGCTGACAAATCTACTTTCTGAGGAAGAGAGTATGGTTCTTATTGTTTTTCTTTATTAGAGATGAAATGATTGATGAAGTCATAATAAATTCTCAAACATTTGCCGATATCAGGAAACAAAGTTGAATTATACCATTTTTTTTCAAATTCTGCAGAAACTTTAATTCCTTAAAAAAATTAATAAAATCTGGTTTCTGGCCAGGAGAGGAAATGGAAATGTCAAACCTCCCCCAGAAAAGCATATTTGGCTGTAACTTGGAATAGCAGAGCCAGAAACCCCATGAGAAAGCCTGATTTTATTGCCCTCCTAGCTTGGTCAAGACTGAAAACAGCTACACCCCAGCTTCACCCCTAACCGTTGGCACAATGAACCCCACACTGCCCTCTTTTCATACATCCATAATGGAGATGCCAGGAGTAGAGCCCGGCTGTCAGACAGTCACATAGATAGTTAAGATTACCCTGAGTCTCAATACATTACGAATTAATTCCAAGGATAAAAGGTAGTTAGCCTGACATGCCTTTGAATAACTGTGGAAATAGAAACAATGGAAAACAAGGTGGGTTATTAGTATTGCCCTAGAAAATACCCTCTTTCCCTTCCAAGCCCAATGTTCTAAGAGCTCTGAGAAGTCCAGAGCAGGGCTGGGTAGAAGAGATCAGAAAGAGGTCCAAGCAGGAGGCACAGACCAGGAGGAAGTGTGGCAGCTGGGGGTATACCCTGAGACCCAGTCAAAGCAAACTGGTCCCTCTATAGGGGTTCAGGTAGACTCCAACCAGGGGACGGAACTGGCAAGGATCTGATTCTCGGTAGGTTGGCTGAGCCTTGCTGGCGGGGGAAGAAGATGATAGCAAATCCCAGAGGATGGGCCTTGACCCAGTGACAGGCTGGGCAGGGCGAAAGTTCCTGGGTCTGGAGCCTGGATCCAGGGCAGCCTGGAAGGAGCAAAGTCACTCAAGGTCATGGCTGACTAGCAGGGCCGACACCACTGACCCTGACCAGAGGGGGGCCGTTCCCCTTGTGAATACCTCATGAACCCATTCACACCTTTCACACCCCAGCCTAGATTCTCATGTTCTCTGGTCTGAACAATTAACAGCCTCCGAACGGGTCCTCCTGACTTCAGATGCCCCCTCTCTGTACTTCCCAGATTCCAATCCTCCCTACACTCACCTGCGAGGATTTATGAGTTCTCAGGATTCGCCTGCATCCAGTCACAGGAGGGCTGGCCAAAACCCAGGCTGCTGGGGGCATCTCCAGAATTTCCAATTGCATAGGCCTGGGGAGGGGCCCAAGAATTCACATGTCCATGAAGTTCCTAAGTGAACCTGTGGCTGCTGGTCTGGAGACCACACTTTTAGGACCTCTGATGAAAGGCTACGAGGCCAGGGGAAGAGGCCTTCAGAAAGCCAAACAATCAGCAAAGAATGGAGACAAAATGGCTTAAGGTCTTCAGAACGCACATAGCAAAGCCATGTCCTAGACCAAAGAACTCAGCAATGCCTTGTGAGAGCTCAAGTGATGAGGTGTTAACAGGACTGATCTTACTAGAGCCAGCCCCAAATGAGCCCATTTACCCAGGAAATGGTATAAGGACATTCTATGAAATGAATAGGGTGTAAGGAGACGTAATCACTCATCTTATTTCTGGCTGTGGAGGGAGAAAGCAGGAGCTGCATTGAGAGAGGAAGGCCTGGGTGCCAAGGCCCAGGCTCCAGGAAGACTCAGCTCAGCCCCCCTCAGCCTCCACCCCCAGTCCATGAGGATGCCTCGCTCCAGCCTGATCTGTGCTTATTCCTCACCATGGTTTGTTCTCATGTCCCCTTGTAAAGACAAGGGGAGGAGGAATGAGGCTAATGATGGGGAGGTTATGCATTAGTCTACCAGGGAAGGGGCAGGGCTTTTTCTGAGGGAGTGGGGTACCACTCCCTTTTTATCCTTTTTCGGTCCTTAATGCCCCATCATGGCCACCGGTAGGTGTGTCACTTAGTATGCTAATGTAGTAAAATCAGCATATAATGAGACTCAGGGTCTGTTGGAGGTCAGATTCACTCCCATCGTGGTCCCAGCTGGTTCCATCTGGGTTTTTTTTGTTGTTTATAGCTTCCTTCTCTCTGGACCTTTAACCTAAAGATTCATGCTAACTCCTGCTAAAGATGGGGGTTGTCAGGTTTGGAGCAAAGACCTGGAGCAGCTCCAGCCGCAAAATCCCTAGACCTTCATCCCAGAAGGGGAAGACGACGTGAAGGTGGACAGTGCAACTACGAGGCTGCCACCCAGTCTCTCCATTCCTTCAACAAATCCTTACTGAACTCGGCAGGAGACCAGCTGTCGTCCCCTCAGTGCTGGAAGACAACAGTGAACAAACCAGTGAAGGCTCAGAGCCAACTAGACTTTGACAAAAGAGAGGCCACTGAAAGGCCACATGTTTGAAAGACTGGCCACAAATGAGAGAAAGGGCTCAGAATGTGAGCATCAGGGCAGCAGACAGAGGTGAAAGGGAGAAAACACCAATTGTATGTGAAAGCCCAGAATAAGAGCCAACACGCAGGGCACAGAGAGGAAGGACGAGGGAGAAAAGGGCTTCGATGCTCTGACACAAGGAAGGGCAACTCTTCCATTGAAACGGAAAGAAAACTGAGCAGGTCCGCAACAAAAAGCATGAAGAAAGGAGATGCCTAGGGCGCAGGGAGGATGATAATCTTGCTTCAGTGGATCTGTGGTGCTGGTAGAACCACTGGGTTTGATCGGGACTTGGCCTCTGGAGCGAGGACAGGGTGCCACTCCCACTCAGTGAGAGGGAGAGAGTCTGCCTGCTTCCTGTCACCCCCAAACCCACAGAAAATCAGACCACAATGCAGGCAAGGGCTCTGTCCTTTGACCCCAGGTGATAAAAAGCAGAGGAAAAAGTCTTTGGGAGTAGAATTTCTGCACTCAGCACCTGTTCTCAGAGTTATTTCTAAGCCAGGCCACTTCCTACCAGGTGTGAGGACCAACTCCAAGCGCGAACAGCCTAGGATCACATCCAGGCTTTTGGAGGTCAAGTCCAGGTCCGCCTTCTGCCTCAGCTTCCCCTCCCTCCCCACCATGACCAATCCAGTCCCTACTCCAGGAGACGAGGAATGTATTATTTTTCTTTTTAAATGTGTCTGTGTATTTCCTTCCGTCTTTCTTCAGGACCCATGTGCCAATGCTATCTGGCATGTAGCATGTGGTTAATAAATATATAAGGAGGAGAAGAGAGAAAGGAAGGGAGGAAGGGAGGGTGGGTGAGCTCACTAGTATAAAGAGTTTAAAACCAAGTCAGGAGGAGAACTTGGTGGGGATAAGGGTAAGGATTCAAGTACTGGATATAAGGGTTGGTTATAAGACTTATAAGTTCCTTACAGCCTAATTTTTCATATATTTGATTTCAAGCCCTAATCAGGACTTGAACATTCCAGGAACTCTTCTTAAGGAATTACCTACAGATTTGGTGGCATGTGAGATCCTTGACACCCATGCCTGGGCCAGGAGCTGGTCGTCACCTCCCTCAGCCCTCCTGAAGGCCATAGAGGTTTGGTGTCTGCACCGTGACAATGAGAAAACAGGCTGTGAGATTCAGGCGATGGTGCCCAGCATCGCAGGAGGGCAGACGAGAGCTGAGCGTGGTCCCGCACCTCTGGGTCCAGGACTCCTTCAGCCCCGTGTTGAGCTAGAGCCACCTTGTGAGGCTGGGCTTAATTCTGTAAAACATTCAAGTGTATTAAGAACTAACTCAGGTAAAATAAAATTAAATTGCTCCTGTTATGTGATAAGCTCACTTTGGTGTTCTATGTCACCTTCATCGTGACTTAAACCTCCTCCCAGGACCAATATGCTGACTGCCAGGACCTTCATGCCCTGCTACCCTTCCACCCTGGGAGGGTAGAACTGTAACTCTGGGGTCTGAGCCCTCAGACCAGGTGATGCGCTGGTCCCCTCCCCCAGGGCCTCAGTCTAATCGCAGGGCAGGAGGGCAGGCAGGAGGCTCCTGAGCTTGAGAAATGAGTCATCCACACAGGGCTCTGCTCACGGCCACCTTGCCAAGGACAAGCCAGGGCAGGACTTTATTTTGTCGTATTACTCATGGTTTTAGAGGAAAAAAAATTTTAGGTGGCTATTTCAGTACTCCACAGATTAATCAAATTTAATCAAATCAGCCTATTTTCAGATAAAAAAGGAAGCAAATTTGAAGTAGCAGAGAAATTACTCTGCACCACAGATGGCCATCTTTCACAGATACCAGATGTTGAAGAAGGGAAAGACCTAGAATGGGCCCGTTGACTCTATTCCTTCATTCCAGTTCACAGATTGAAAGGCCAGTGTGTGTTACTGCATTGATTCAAACTCTGGGCTGTGAAATAAAATTCATATTTTATGGCAAGACATGAAAAATTTAAACATAAAAAATTTTCTCTGCCCTTTGGCCCCCCCTCTCTCCCCACTGTACATTGTGTGTCTGCATTATGCATTGACCTCCCCATCAGCAGAAATACCTGTTCAATCATAAAAAGCAACATTCTTCTAGCACCAACAAGACTACCCCTTAAACGATAACCTTCCTTCCTTATCTTGTAAGGGGTCATCATGACGCATGACCCACCACTCGCTAGATGGTGTTGACTGTCAATAATACGTCATTTAGTGTACAGCCCTCTGTCTCTAAATGTACAGCCCTCTGTCTCTAAAACTTATATAACTGTGCTTTGATCTCTAACCAGCGGGGTTTTCTGAGAGGCTGTTCCTGTGTTATAGTCCTCAAATTGGCTTGAATAAAATTTTCCATTTCTTTCTTAGATTACTTTTTCTGTTGACAGGACCTAAGTACTCTCCTCCTCAATCCTTCTAGGTCATATTTTCGTCATTGTAACTAAATTAACATTCAACATTTACATTCACTTTTGCATTCAACGTTGTAATCCCTCAGAACCTAAACACATAAAGCAAACACCATGGGACAGGGCTTCCCTGGTGGCGCAGTGGTTGAGAGTCCGCCTGCCGATGCAAGGGACACGGGTTCATGCCCCAGTCCGGGAAGATCCCACATGCCGCAGAGCGGCTGGGCCCGTGAGCCATGGCCGCTGAGCCTGCGCGTCCGGAGCCTGTGCTCCGCAACGGGAAAGGCCACAATGGTGAGAGGCCCGCGTACCGTAAAAAAATAAAAATTAAAAAATTTTAAAAAGTGTCTCTCTGAGTTAATCAAACCCAATTGGGGATCACTGGAACCTCCAATCTATAGCCAGTTAGTCAGAAGCACAGGTGACAACCTGGACTTGAGATTGGCATCTGAAGGGGGGGTGGGCAGTCTTGTGGGACTGAGTCCTTAACTTGTGGGATCTGACCTTATCTCCAGGTAGATGGTATCAGAATGGAGTTGAATTGTAGGACACCCAGCTGGTGTCAGCATGGATGCATGGGAAAAATAAACCCAACACACTTTGGAATTGGGTGCAGAACCCTTGGTAGCATTGTGTGTAGGGTTCTGTGCTTTGGAGAAAATGTGTTGAACACTTTTGAGGAGACATAGCAGCAGTTTCTCCATGTCCATTGAGGAAATCAGGCACAGAGTGACAGTTACTGCTGCCCTCTCTGGATAGGACACCGTTCTCCAATATAATAGGGAGATGGTCAAAGCTTGGCCTGCGAGAAAGGGCCATGGTGTTGGAAGAACACCACTTCCATTTCAGTGGGAGAGTCTCCCAGGATCCCACTGTGGCGATTAATTTTGTATGTCAACCTGGCTGGGTTCTTGTGCCCAGATATGTGGTCAAACAACTCTGGTTGTTTCGGTGAGTGATTTTAGGTGAAATTAACATTGAAATCAGTAGACTGAGTAAAGCAGATTGCCCTCCATCATGTGGGTGAGCCTCATCCAATCAACTGAAAGCCTGAATAGAATAAAGACTGACCTTCCCTGAGCAGGAGGGAATTCTGTGAGCAGATGGCCTTTGGACTTGAACTGCAAGAACTGCAAGTTCCCAGTCCAGCCTGCCAGCCCACCCTGTAGATTTTGGACTTGCCAGTCTATAGTTGTATAAACCAGTTCATATATAGATATAGATATTAGATATATAAATAGAGATAGAGATAGAGATAGATTAGTTCTGTTTCTATCAGAACACTGATTATCAGAACACTGATAATACACCCAGGCAGTGATTCGAGGCCCCCCAGACATGACTTAAAGCACAGGGACTCTACCAGCAAGTTTATCAAAGACTATATTAGCATATAAAAAAGGCAGAAACAGCCAATGAAGTTCTAGGCTTGAACTTGACCCCTTTGCAGTGCAGATGGTTCCAAAGTCCCTCCCCAAAGGCAAACCCCAGGTTAAACACGTTTACATTCAGTGCCTACTAATCCACTGGTGTGGAAGGCCTGTCCTCACACCACAGTCCAGGGAGGCTGGCCATCCTACCATAGCCCCAGACAGTGGAGCTATGACTGAAACCAGAAGTGAGCCCATCAGCCAGAAGTGTGGGAAGCAGGACAAATCCCAGCCTATCCCACTTATGATCCTAATGGGGCGTCGAGTTCTATGGAAGCAAGGGCAGCTTCACAGCGAGGATGAGGCTACAGCACTGGCACCTCAGACAAGGAAATTCTCCCTTATGATGATCCAGCAAAACTTAATGCTATTCCTCCCACCACTGTGTTTGACTAAAATCTTAGAAAGTGCTTTTGAATGATTACCCTTTGGAGGAGATAAAGGAAATAACCATCAACTATTCATTAAGCATCTACTAGATTCATAGCACTTGCCATGACCAAGGGATAATAATGTAATAAACCTTCATTTTGAGTTTTCCCATGTAGCTTGCTATTCGATATTAACAGTACTCTGGGAATAAAGGATTTAATCACATTTTACTGATCATTTTGCTGAGTTTTAGAGTGTTTAAATCAATTTGTACAACATGAGGAAGCTGGAACTTGAATCCAGGTGATCTTTCCATCCTACCTAGGAGAGTTTTACTAGCATGAATTTGTCTTCAATGCAGGCAACATTGCAGATTTAATCTTCATATTTATGAACTCGAATTCATCACTCTCGAGCCTCCAAATTCCTCCAGCCTCCTGGCCTGAGTCTGGGGGATTTTTTATCTCACCTATTTGGGACAAAACCTTCTGTAAGCAATTTTACCTTTGTAGAAAGTTATCTTGTCCTTGTGAATCCATGAGAAATATATCAATCCAGAGGAAGAAACAGAAAAAAAAAAGGAAGCTACGTAATTACTGGTCTTCTCAAGTTGCAAATCACACCAAATTTAAGAAGTCTATTCTCCCTTCACTGAGGCATAATTTATGGAATATTTGTCACTGGATATGCACTTTCTACAGGTGAATTTATCATGAGGGAAGTTTTTGTTTGCTCGCTCCGTAAGCCCACGTCGTATAGACCTGTGAGGGTAGGTAGGCAAGCTTTGCACATCTCAGTCGTTCATCTGAAATATTCTCAGAGCAGTTCCCTAAATGTGAAAGCCTTCATTCTGTGCTCTCTGCATGCTGGGTAGTGCTCCAGGCACTGGGACAGCACCTTCTCAAGGACAGAGCAGAGGCACTGCCGGGGCAGCACTCTTTTTGTTGGGGGTTGGGGGATAAGTAATAAGCAAAAGGGAAAGTCTCAGGCAGTTGTGAGAACCGTCTCAGGCAGTCACTGAGGGCTCCTTTAGATCAGGTGGCATGGGGGAGAGAAGCCCCTCGAGGGGGTGGCATTTGAGCTGAGATCTGAATTCAAGAGCCAGCCCACAAATCACCTACAGACACACTGAGAAGAGCACGGGCAGAGGGGACGGCAAAGGCCCCGCACAGAGCTGCCGAATGAGGCCAGTGCAGCTAGGACGCCATGATCACTGAGGAGGGTCTGAGAGGCAGCAAAGGTGGACCCGGGAGACAGGGCTGCAGAGGGAGCTGCTGTCCTGCTCTTGGTAGAAAGGGCTGGATGCTGGGGGGAGTGGCCTCTTCTGCCTGACGCCCTGGCTGCTGGGAAGAATCAATTGTGCAAGGGCAAACTGGAAGTAGGGAGAAAGCTTCAGGGTTGACATTGAATTTCCTTTTCACCATTCAGTAAATATTGGTTTATTTCATACTACCCATCAGACAGATGACATAAATACACCCCCGATCATTTTGGGGTTTCAGATATGAGAGTCAGAAAAGGTCTCCCAGGAGAGATGACCCCAGGGCTCCAGTAGAATGATTAGGAAATGAAAGAAAGGGGCATGCCTTACACACAGAATGTTTGGCAAGTGCAAAGGCCCAGGGGCACAGTGAGGGGCGAGGTGAGAAATAAGGGTCCATAAGAAAGCAGGTGCCAGCCTGAGTTGGCATGAGGGCCTTGCCTGGCGCAGTGTAGGGCATGGAGTTCATCCCCAAATTTGTCAGTAGCATGAAATGATTTTCATATTACATTTTAGAAGGGTGACTCAGGTAATAAGGTGACATTTATGCCAGGCACTGTGCTAATCAGTTGGGACCCAGAACTGAATAAAGATGTCCTTTCCCTGAATGAATTCAGAGTCCAGTGACTGGATGAAAACACACACATCACTACAGAGCATGACTGTCCACCTTGTGGAGATCCCATAACCGTGGAAGAGAGGTTCTGACCTGAGGGTCTTAGCAGGGGTTTAGAGAAAGTGGAATCCTTTCATCTACCCACCTACCCATCTATCCAACCTGCCAGACTCCAGGTTCCTTAGGAAGTATTTTCTATGTTTTTTTAAGTACTCAGTGTTGAGCACGGTTTCATTCTATAAGCAATGACAAGTTGTGTTGGCTATTCTGTGTCTTTTGCCTTTGTATATCAACTTTACTTTGTCGATATTCATAAAATAACTTGATGGGATTTTGACTAGCATTGCACTGAATCTATAAAGTTGCATTTAGATTATTTACATCCAAAGTGATTATTGATATAGTTGGATCAGATGAAACTTTAAGGAAGTTTTTAAACTGGGGGTAGAAACATGGAAAGTCCTGTGTACCTCCAAAAGCATTTTTGAAAAAGATACATGCATTATCTAGGGAGCAGTTTCAAGCATTTTTCATAGTTTCGAAGGGCTCAAGGATTTTATAATCTGGGGACACCCCTGCCCTAGAGCTGATACTACAAACCTGCTAACCATTTATAGGGAATCTGCTGTGCCAGGCAGGACAAAGAATGTTTCATAAGAGTTTCTTTCTTTAATACTCATGGCAACTGTGTCAGGTGGGAATTATTTTCCTTATTCAATAAATGAGAAACCTGGGCTTCTGTACAACTTCGTAACTTTGAGGAAAAAGACATAGCAAGTGGTTACTGGATCCAAAATGCAAAATCATGTCCTATCTTCTACTCAGCGGTACACTAGAAAGTCAGTATTATTTTTACTCACAGGTTTCAATGCAGAAATTCAAAAGATCTCCATTGAATCATTGATTTATTCTAAACATGTATATTCACTGGATTGTTTCCTAACCAACTGCTCCTCTTTTCAACTGGTTTGTAAGCCCCTCCAATTCTACGTAAGAGACCTCTCATCTTCCATTTTGACACTCCTCATAGCTCTAGCGCAGTCCCGGGAGGTGCAGGGTACAGGGGAAAATAACTCTTTTATGCCCTAAAGATCTGAGTCTGCATCCCAGCTCCTCTGTTTGCCCCTGATTCATCATTGGACAAGCTCTACATCCCCTATGCCTTCTCTGTAACACGGGGTGATCTTAGCACCTGCCTGTTGACCTCTCAGGGTTTGGCAAGGAGCAAATGAGATCAATAAAGTGAGAGCTTTGTAAATTGTAAAGCATTCTGTGTTCGTTTATTTTGGTGGGCACTTAGCAAGTAATTGCTAAGTTGATGTCAATAATGAATGAAACTCAAGGAATGGTTAATGGAATTTTTATCTAGAAAACATAAGTAATACATTTTATACAATATGTTGAATTATATTTTGTACTCTTTTTTATTTATAACATGGTAAAATATGGACCTAAGACAAAAGCGTTAATAACCTAGCCTAGTAAAAGACAATATGATTGAGCAAATGGTCCCTGTACAATTTATGAATGAACAGAAAAAAGAGACATTTTATGAAAGCCTTCACAACCGTGACCTGGTTCCACTTATTCTAATCAAAATAACCAGTGTCAACCCAATATTTGAATGAGTGAATTCTTCGAGATTTTCCCTGACAAATATTATTTGCTTCTAAAAAAGTTCCTTTTACCCATGAGTTGTAGTCTCTCCTGTGTAATCATATTTTAAAAGTTGATGAATATAGCAGCAACTCTCATCAAGACACAATGTTCTTTCTAATGAAGTCGTGAGAATGAAGCCACGTGCCTGCTATTTGTCAAAACCGTGACCATCTACAACAGCTGTTAAGGGCGAGCGAGTTCATTCAGCCCGTGAGGTTCCAATTTTGTTCCACCTGTTTTGAGTTTTCTTATAAACTGCACGTGCTTCTGTCCATAAATTTCAGGAATCCCATGTTGGCCCTCAGATTTCCTGCAGGGGGTTTGTAATGAAGTTATACAATTACGTGGTCTGACAAAGCTTTGTCCCTACAGCTGCGAATTATAGGTAATCATCTGTTCCAATGTAATACTAACCTTATGGGTCCCATGAGTGCAATTTCTATGGCCACGAAAGCTCACATAACTGGTGTCTAGTTCCATATTTAGAAAAGCAATTTTTTAAACTTTGAATATAAACACTGCAGATATACCATGCTAATTGGCACATACTATTTCTCTGTGTTCAGAACCAAAGAGGAAAAAATAAGCAAATTTTTAGACAAATCAAAGAAATATTCATAAATAGATGAATTGAATGATTTTAAAGCAAAACTTAGAATATACATTTTGGAGAAAATATACTTTCAAATGACAGATTTAAATTATGGGGTTTTTCCTCTTCACTGTGGGAGAATTACTGTGATTTTGAGAAAATAAGTCCAAAGTATAGTCTGACTTGAATATTCTGGAACAATCTTCATTATTTTGCTACTCAGTTTAAAAATTGTGTGTGTGTGTGTGTGTGTGTGTGTGTGTGTGTGTGTGTTTAAGGAACAATGTTATGTTTTATAGAATTCAACACAGGAAGGAATGATAATTCTCAGAAAATTAACCCTGAAATTTAAATTACAGGTTAAAATTTGTATTGCATATGTTCATAATTCATAGAACTTTCAAACTGAAAGGTGTTTATATTTCATTTATTTGATCTCGATACGGAATCAAGACTCGCCTAAATGATACCCACGAGACATTTTTCCAGGCCCCATCTGACTGTGCCAACAGTAGAGAAATGTCCATCCCTTGGACTTAATTCCCACTGGCCACAACCAACCAGTGGCTGGAGGTCAAGGGTGCCCAGTAATGCCACTTGCAGAGGTCAGCCCAGTAGGAAACAGGACTAGAGGGGCCAATGGAGAACATCCAGCACAAACCAAATATGCCCCACAGTCATGAATGTTAAGGATTAAGCAGTTCTTGGAATTCTTGTCCAG
This sequence comes from Orcinus orca, assembly GCF_937001465.1. Lineage (NCBI taxonomy): Eukaryota > Metazoa > Chordata > Mammalia > Artiodactyla > Delphinidae > Orcinus > Orcinus orca. The sequence continues at coordinate 97,261,497 of NC_064567.1, read as the reverse complement.
ACCTCATTCTCATATAAAGGGTCAGAGGCCTGGGGGAGGAATGTCACCTCCCCAGGTTCACCTAGAAAGGCAGGCAAGGCAGATTTGAAACTCCAAGTACAGTAAGTCCCCTACATACAAACATTCAAGTTGCAGACTTTCAAAGATGCAAACATGTGCTCCATCAACATCAGGCATGAGTGAAATTGCAGCTTGCCCTCCGTCTCCTATTGCTGACGATCCTTCAGCTCTGCCATCTCCCACCTCCTCTCCCTCCTCCAGTCAGTAACTCTTCTTGCCTGTTCACTCGATGCCAGCCCCTGTACGTCAGCTGTTATACTGTACTACTGTACTTTTCAAGGTACTGAGCTGTAAGATTAAAAATGTTTTCTTTATTTTTTGTGTTTGTTTTTATGTATTATTTGTGTGAAAAGTATTATAAACCTATTACAGTACAGTACTATATAGCCCATTTCGTTACTTGGGTACCTAGGCTGACTTTGTTGGGCTTACAAACAAATTGGACTTATGAATGTGCTCTCGGAACAGAACTCATTTATATGTAGGGGACTTTCTGTGTAAAACTTTTTCATGCTTTAGGTGGATTTGTATGGCTTTCTCTTAGGACAGGGATGATTAGTCTATTGTGAGAGAAGGCAGTGAAGTGTCCCCATATGAAACAAATCCAAAAACTTGGCCTTAAGAATCTTGTGAATTATCCAAATGAGTGAAACAGTAAGAGGCCCACCGCCTCATCTCAGAAGGCACGCTGTCTTGATCTGTAGGGCAAGAAGACAATCAGTGCTCTAAAAACATGCTTAACCCTTTCTAAAGAGCCAAAGTTTGTGTCTCGAACCCTTCTTCATTTGGAAATTGAAAAAATACAATGAAGAAAATGAGAATTTTATTTGCAAACCACATTTTAATGAAAATATAATTAAAAATTCAATTTTAAAATATCATATAAAATGTGTTAGTTATGTTTTATAGATGTGAACTCAGAAATTCATTAACTTGGTAATTATTTCCAAGTGCCCACCAGAGTCAACAAACAGGATGAGTCACAGTTTACAAACTAATTGCTCTGAAAATGTCAAAGAGCTCAAAGTAAAAACCTAAGAGCCCAGCAGGCACATGATGATAAAACAGAGAAAAGATAACCCTTAAAAATGGGGGCAGCAGGACTTCCCTCGTGGCCCAGTGGTTGAGAGTCCGCCTGCCGATGCAGGGGACATGGGTTCGTGCCCCGGTCCGGGAAGATCCCACATGCCGTGGAGCGGCTGGGCCCGTGAGCCATGGCTGCTGAGCCTGCGCAGCCAGAGCCTGTGCTCCACAACAGGAGAGGCCACAACAGTGAGAGGCCCACGTACCACAAAAAAAAAAAAAAATATATATATATATATATTCAACCACCATTGTAGTGAGAGAAATGTAAATTGAAACAACAATGAAATATAATTGTTTTATAAAAATTAAACATGTATATAGTTTTTGTCCAGGAATTCCATTTCTAAAAAATTTATCCAACACATATAGTGCCACATATGAGAAGTTAGGTATCTATGTTGGTGCATATGACAGTCAATTTTTTTCTCAATACCACTAGATAGGAAACAACCTAGATATCCATCAAAGGGAAATGATTGAATCAATTATAATCAGTTTGTAGAAAGGAATTCTAAAAAGCCATTAAACAAAATGCTACCATTCCATGACTGTCATGTCCAGTGTGTTTATTACTTGCATGTTATCCATATATACTCTTGGCACATGGAAGCATGTGTCAGTGTTGGCATATAAAGAAAGGCTGGTTATGAGCCCTTGGAAGGGCTGTGTATCTGGAATGATAAATAGGAATCTGATAATGGTGACTGTCCCCAGAAAGGGGGTACAATGGTTATATAACAGAGCAGGGCCCTATGAGACCTTCCCAGGACAGACCACCCCTCCGTGTCCTCTGCCTGCCTCTTGCCTGTAGAAAGACTTTAGTCAAAGAATAAATTTAATCAGAAAATGCAGAAGTAATGAGAAAATGCAGAAGTAAAGGAAAGCAGTCAAACAAGACCAAATAATAATAGTCTAGTCGTTAAACAAAATCAAGGACTTTTAGTTCCTCCTCAAGGGCTATAGATAATATTCTGAGTCATATCCTTTGAGCCGTTCTGTAGATACTGAAACCCCCACCAGGTGGAAGAAGTTAACTACATAATGATTGGAATATAGCCATGACATAAGTTGCCATAACTCCAAGAACTGAGCTCAAAGAAACGGGAACAAACTGACCCTGGAACTGAAGATTAACTGTACTTAAAACAATCAAGATGACATTGATCAGACTACTGCATGACTAATTTTAAGGTGACTATCAGAGCTGACTGTGCTGTTCTGCATGTAGCCCCCTCCTTCTGCCTGTGCACCCCTGAAACTCCCTTTTAAAAACTCTTGCCCCCTGATCAACAACGGAAGTTAGTTCTTTGGGACATGAGTCCACCTTCTCCCCAGGATTTCTGGCTTCCTCAATAAAGCTATCTTTCCTCCTAGCCAACACTTGTCTCTCAGTATTGGATTCTTAAGCAACTAGCAGCCAAACCTGACTTCATTAACAGTTGGGACAATGGTGGAAGCTGACGTCTGCTCCGTCTTTTTAATTTTGTGCCATGCACATATGCAGCAGAGAGTGACCCAGAAACGCGGTGAGTCAGGTAGAATGCAATACTGTTGGTTTGTAAATATTAAATTTCTTAAGTAGGATGATGACAGAAAGAGTGAAAGAGCAGTCATCCAGTGACTCCAACTCTAAGACATCTGTGCTGCAGAGCTGACACCCGCTCTGGCCACAAGTTCCCCTTGGTGAATTCAGGACCCGATGATCTCGTGGTCAGGGAAAGTTCCAGATGTGAGCCCTGCCGGTGACTCCACACCATGGGTAAAGTGCTGCTCTGCTTTGCAGAAATTCTTTCCTTGGAATCCTGGTTGATTTGCCCTAAGGTTCTCACTTACTTTCTCTTACTCAAGGGTGAGATCACCTAGGAAGGTAGGGAGGCACCATGTGTTTTCTCCCTACTCCATTTGGAAATCTCCCTAACAAGCATTACTAAGGCCAGCCCTGCCTAACTGGTGAAAGCCCACTAATCTCTTGCCTGGGGCACCGCAGCTCCAATGACAGGTGAGTGTGGGGAGTAGAAAAGCAGGTTTCTGTGTAGTTTCAGCTGCCTTAGTTGTGAAGCAGGCGATACCAGGAGGGTGCCACCCTGGAAGGCTCCAGGTGCCCCGTTTCTGCTCCAGGCAATGCACATCAGCAGGCAGTGCTCTCGAGGGGTGAGGGTGGCCCCTTGCACCCCCAGCACATGGTGGGAATAGTAATTCACCCCAGTGGAGAACTTTCAGTTCCATGACCAGCCCAAACTGCTTTTGTGCCACATTAGAGAAGCTGCCCTTCCTCCCAAAACGTAGCTGCTGTGGTAGTAACACACCCTTGCAAGGTTTGCTTGTGAAGAGATCCCTGTCCTCGGTGCCCAGTTCAGAGAGCAGAGACATGGCACCCATGTCACAGTGTGGACCACAGTTTCAGAAGCACCAAATGATGTGCCTCACGTCATGCTACCTGGAATGGACTAGCTTTAATTCCATGAGGAGAAACAAGACCTAACACATGCGGAGCTGAAAATGGTCAAATATTTATGGGAGATGCCAACATTGCAAGAGAACAGCCATTTAAAATCTAAAATGTGCTGGAAACAAACAACCCTTGTTTATGACTAAGTCTGCATAAAGTACGATTAAGGCTGCTGAAGTGTTAATTGGCAAAAGAAAAAAAATCCCGGTAGCTTACATCTCTGGTGTGGTACCTCCCTGTTGCGTGTTGGTAAATCTAATACTCACGTGGATAGGACGTATTGGAAAAAGACAGAATCCTCCACATTTTGATGTGAGGAGGACTGTGAATAAAAGTTCTCCAACACAAGATATTCAGTGACAAAGTTCAAACGTGTAACATCAGTAGTTGTCAGAAAAACACAAATACCATAACACACCTTCTAGAGCAGCTGAAATTCATAGCACTTGCCATGTCAAGCATGGATGAAGATCTGGTGGGAACATAAAAGGTACCACCGCTTTGGACATGTTTGGCAATTTTTAGTAAAGTTAAACACACAATTTCCATGTGACCTAGCGGTTCTACTCCTGGATATTTACCCAAGTGAAATGAAAAAATTCTCAGAAAGTCTTGCACACAAATCTTCAAAATAAACTTCTTTAAAATAGTGAAGGATGAAAACAAAAGATACGTCATGCCTGCAGTAATCATGAGAAAATTTTGCTTGCTAACATCTCCAGGTCTCCCTTCCCTGGACCTTAGCTAGATGCACATGCGTGCCTGCCTTCATTTTAAATGCTCATCTGGCATTCAGGGTCACATGTATGCAAGCTAAAGATGGAATGTACAAGGAGAATCTGTCTAAGCATTAAAATGAAAGTTTTGCCCAAAATGTCAAGATGAAATAGAAAGAAAATCCCAAAGGTAGACCATCATGAAAATTTTCCAGGGAAAGTTTAAAACTGGTTTTTTAATACACACACACACAAACATACACACAAATATTTATATATGTTGAACCCTTGTTATTGGGTGTTAAGTACTTAGGCTAAAATAACTGGAAACAGCCCTAACTTCTGTAAACAAGCAAGTGGATAAACAGTCTGTTGTATATCTATACAATTCAATACTACTCCGTGATAACAAGAAACAATGATGCACACACTAACAGGAGTCTCTAAAACATTAGGCAGTGTGAGAGAAGTTAAGATTTTTTATGTTTATTTGTTGGTTGGTTGGTTTGCCTGACAAGATACACATGGTTTCCAGGTTAGAGACAGAATTTTAATTACTCAAAGAATACCTTGTGATTTCCCCAAGCCCCCACTCCCTACGGGCTAATGCCATGAGAGCAGGTGACACCTGTGCATGAAGTGGGGTTTGTACCCTGGAAGAAGAGCTCCAAACTGCCAAATGTATAATTTTGGTCTGTGGACACTGCTGTCCATCCTCCCCTCTGAAGAAGAAGAGAGAGTAACCCCATCTTACTGATGTAGCCAGGTCTTCTCCTGGGAAGGAAGGGGAAGGGCTTCAGGTCCATTACCTTCTGGAATGTAATCTAGTGTTTCCAGGGGAGATACACTGTGAATGTCTCTGGAGAGGTTCACAGGCTCTCACCTCCCCGACATGGCTACATCCTTCGACCCTGGTTGGCAGGACTTTTTCCTCAAAAGCCCTGATCACGTGAAAACTTGAAAACACTCATGGAGCATTGTTTCCGAACAGAAGCCAGCCATAAGAGACTCCACGTGGCATAATTCTATCTTTATGAAATTTAAAACATAGAATGCAATGTACAGGGACAGAATCTAGTCAGTGGTTGTCTGGTGCTGGAACCAGTGGCATGACTGACTGAAAAAGGCACAAGGAAAATTTTTGAGGAGATGGAAACATTCTGTATCTTGATTTGGGTTGTAGTCTCGCCTCTGTAATATTTGTCAAAACTCATCCAGCTGAACACTTGAAAGTGGAGCATTTCTATTCGTGCTGGCATCTTCAGTAGCATTGCCCATGAGCCCAGCTTGGATAGAGCCCTTTTGAGCTGTTTCTATGGAGATCGTTGGGCACCTTCCAGCCACACTGCCCAACACCCCTATTTATAGATCACCCTTTCTCATCCTTCATCAATTCACACATATATGTGATTCATGTGCTCAGCAATGTATACATAATGTGCTGCTATAGCATAGGCACCAACAACTACAGCCTTCTATTTTCCATTTCTTACACATTCAGGCCTCATCCTTAGCAGACCACATGTTCTTTGCAATTATTGTAATATCTCGTTCGTCGAGCACGCTACCATTGCAGGGATGGTTCTATAATCGCTACCACTCCACCAACAGACATAGGAATATGTCAGTAGGAAAGCTAAGGGTCTGCACTGTGTTCTCACCATATCTAAGGGTTTACTGAGCTCTTTCTTTCCATTTGTGTACAGAATACTCAGAAGTAACAAAACGTCTCTTTCCTTAGTTAAAATTTAGCTATTGCCATATGGCCTTAAAATTGATGACAAAAGTGCAGCTTCTCTAAACTTGCAACCTGGGTCCACAGAGGAATGTTTAAGCACACTTGGTCTGTTTGTCTTTTCACTGGTGCTAAAGGGTTGAACTCAAACCATATCCTCTAGCAGCGAGTGATATATCGGTGTAAAATATCTTTTAAATATTTTCTATATGTTACAAACATAATATATTGCCATTTAGAAGAAAAAGAAGGGGGAAACAATAACAGCCACAGCATATATTCAAGCCTTTAGAAATTGTTTTCTGCTAAAGGACTCATGATTTATTTACTACCTTTCCCCTTGCCCCTGACTTACCCAGTGATTGCTTCACTTCTCTGCTTTGCAGACTCCTCTGCCCCGTGAGCCCAGGAAAAGTCATCATTTTTGTGCCAGCAATCAACGTCATTTAGGGTTTTCACAGGGCGAGAAGGACTTTTGCGTTAGAGACTTGCCATCTCGTGTTTCATGTGGAAATGACGCATGACCCAGATGTCATCCACCTTGCTAATTTTGTATCATTCTTTAGTCTGGAAACACCTTCTTCACTCCAGCTGCCTCCTACTTATGTTCATACCCATCATCACATGCTTTTCTTGTTAACAGAAGTCTAAAGTTTGCATCCATTTATCCCTCAGAAAGTGAAGCACTCCTTCTGAGGGGGTCCTACAAAATAGGGAAGAATCAGGTACAAACCTGTATGTAAGACCAGCGCATAAACACTGATACAAGGCAGGAAAGAACTGATAGCTTAAAAAGTGAGTGGAAAGAACAACTTGGATAGCTATAAATGCACACTGGGATTGAATGATTAAGTAAATGGATGGTGGATGGTGGCAGCTGGGTTTCTCACTGTTGGTTGGAAGTTTCAGACAAGCAAGGGGAGAAGGTTAAAACGATCTATGTGAAACGGATTACAGTTGGAGACGGATTACAGTATGAACTCATGATTAGCTTAATCTAATATAAATACAGATGGATACATATAGAAGTTTTTATAGAAAAAGATGAACACACGTGGGTTCGTGTGTTTACATATTGTCTTGCTCCGTGAGCCTGAAACTCAAAGCAACTACACTCCAGTAACAGCAAGCACACACACCTCGCATCCAGATTTTGGTTTCTAACACAATTGTCTAATAAAAGAAACCAAGGGTCCTCAGAGAAATGGCTGGTTCTAGGGCCAAGGCAGGAAATATACAAGATGAGCCTGGAACATCTTATAGAGCCCAAAAGTAAGGAAGTACTAAAAAAAACAATAACAACAACAAACACGATGATGGGGCTATGTCAGAGGGACACAGAAACCTACCAGAAAACTCCCAATGGCCAAAGCTGGAACAATTTGAGAACAAAATTAAGTAATATTGGATTATAATCCAAAATAGGAAATAAGTCAACATGAGCCCACACTGATAAAAATCAAAGACTGAATAAATAAATAAATGGGGGAGAAGAGACACATCAGTGCAAAAGCATTCAAACTCATTTATGTAGATTCTCTGCCCTCTAGGAGGAAAGCATGACTGCCCCTCCTTAGATGTGAGCTGCACACAGCGATATCCCGCCAAAGAACAGAGTATGGAACGCTAGGCAAAAACCTGTAACTTTATGGTGGAGAAACGACAGGCCCCGACCTCAGCCAGGTGATCAAGATGGTATCAGCAGTGACAAGTCACACTGACAGCAGGGGCCCTTGATATGAGGCGGGGAGGACGGCACTCTGCCTCTGCTGTTCTCATTTCAACTATGAAGAAACTCAGAAATTCAGCTACTTATCCAGTGTCACAGAGCAAATTCTGGGTAATGTATATATGTGTGTGTTTATAGTATTTGCTGTACTTTTCTATATTTGAATATTCTTACCAATAAACACAATCACTGCTGACTCAATAAATACAGCAGCAGAGAAGTCAGGAGAATAAAAGAGCTCGTCTACATTTAGTAATGAGTCCCCAACATTTGCCTGGTATTTAGGGACATTTTCTTCTCCTTCTTCATGTAAGTTTGGAGTGGGGCCTGTCAGGTAGACTGTAGAATCCTGACCTTCTACAGCCATAGAAACTGACCAGTCAGAGACCCCTGGTCCCCTGACCTGGGTTGCACTGGGGTCCATTCAGGAACCCCGAGGAAGACAAGAGAGCACCCCTTTCCTTCCAGGATGGACTCTGAAGACCTGACAGTTCAGAGACTTCCTTTCCACCTCACAGAGAGGTCAGGCAAGAAGGATGCAAACATCATTGAGAGAAGCCGTTCTGGGGATGGGGCGTGAGAAGCACCTCCATCAGCCCTGCTTGCCAGGTACCACCTTGGGTCACTCACTTACGCAAGCAAACAGATTTCCCTCTTTGCTCACACTATTTTGTTATGTTGTATATAAGGGGTTTTTCCCCACATCATTTCACGCATCTACGAGCTACATACAACCTTTATCCAAAAATACCTGAATATCTTTTAAGTGCCAAACACTAACAAGGCTGGCCGGGCATCTGAAAGAATGACCCATTTTGCTGCTTTTAGAATAAAGCGTAAGTGCTGTGGTAGGAGTATATTGACAATTTAGTAACATGGCAAATACATACATACATATACATATGTATAGATTTTATATGTATATATATACACACACACACACACACACACACACACACACACACACACACTATATGTCTATTGAATTAATAAAGGAACAAGTTAATGAGAAATAAAAGTCACCAAAGTCACAAACCCATGGTCTCTAATGACGAGGATTCCACAGGCACATCTTCGCCCAGGGCCGACCCATGGATACTCTTCTGATAACGTGTTCTCCTCCAAACTCCATCTGGAAGGTTTTCCATCCTGAAGATGGGGCAGTTAGGCCCTCCCCCTACATCCCCTCCTAACTGCAATCCTCGCAGAAACCCTGAGACCATTACTGTTTAATGCTTTTCTTCTAAGTTGTTTGGGGGAAATAAATTGGATAAATCATATATATCAAAACTGGTCCCCCACATTTGATACCTCCCCTCTGGGCACCCAAGGGGAGACGTGGATAAGGACCACCTTGCACATCCTGGAAATGTTGATGACAGCTGGGGGTCATGTTTTTGTTTTTTCCTTTTTCTTTTCCTGAATTTTGCTTAGTGTACAAACATTATTGAAGAATGAAAATTTTTTTAATCCCCAATACCCCACCACTCTAATTTGTAACTGTTTGAATTTCTTCCTGCACTGAAGGAACTATTGAGGATGATGGAACTTTTCTATAACTTGTTTACACAACTATATTCATTTTTCAAAACTCAACAAAATGTTTTCATAAAACTGTGAATTTTACTAAACATGAACTATATTTATTTGGTCAATAAACCGGACCAAAATGTATTTTTAAATAATTGTGTCTGCCTGTGTCTATTGTGTCTGCCTGTGTCCTGTCTTGCAGAGAGAATCTTGTGGTGTTATAATAACAACATATTTATCATTTTCTCAGAACACTATTTCTGCCTGATGTATTTTTAAAGAACCTTCCCATGTTGCTACACCGTCCTGATGCAGCGATTCTAAGAAGCTGCTGTCCAGGACGGTCAGGGTCTCTAACCACTGCAAGGAAACAACACCTGGTAACATCAGCATCTTTAAGACATTTCTTGGTGCTATGAAAGTAATTCATTATAAAGTTAATTCAGAAGTACCACCAACCCCAAATTCATATTAGATCACAGAGGAATCTGGAGGAGTTCAAGCCTGTCAGAGAGAAGAAGGGCATCGTATGTGGGGCAGGAACAGACACCCTCTGAGCAGGTCATGGTCAGGTTTCTCTTCCCTTTTTTCTCATGCTCCCAGCCTGAAGCCCACAGGCCCACGCCAAGTGCACTTTTAGAGACAAAATGCACCAGCCGTGCCACTCTTTGTTTGTACATGTTGGAGCAGAGGCTGAAGTTGAACATCTGCTTGGGAATAGAGAAGGAACCCAAACAGATGCACTGTGATCCTTTCCAAGAATTAAAGACGTAACATTTTCGTTATCAATACCTGATCATCGCTTCACATTCTTTTCACTTGGTCTGTTGCAACGTCACCTGGGACATTCCTAATGTGCAATGAAAATTATCGAGCAATAAAAAAAGCCCAAGGTTCAGGTCCCCACAGTGAGCCTTGCCCCCGACCCATCAAATCGTCCTCCTTCATACCAAAAGCAACCGTTGGATGCTTTCTATGACTACCCCCTCCATGGGCCTTTCATTCCCCCCAATTTCTCCAATTTCAATGACCCATCACATTGTAATGTCATGATCCCCTAAGAACCCAAATGTTCTGCAAACCCTTTCAACTCCGGAAACCCCAGAGGCAGGAGTAGACTGAAGTACAGGCCAAAGGAGGACACTATAAAAGACAAATGGTGGGGCTTCCCTGGTGGTGCAGTGGTTGAGAGTCCGCCTGCCGATGCAGGGGACACGGGTTCGTGCCCTGGTCCGGGAAGATCCCACATACCGCGGAGCGGCTGAGCCCGTGAGCCATGGCCGCTGAGCCTGCGTGTCCGGAGCCTGTGCTCCGCAACGGGAGAGGCCACAACAGTGAGAGGCCCACGTACCACAAAAAAAAAAAAAAAAAAAGACAAATGGTGCCATTTCCTTCCCAGGGGATAAGAAGAGAGTCATCAAGCAGGGTCATTGATGTGAGAAATTATAAAGGAGTTGAGAAAGCAGTAATCACTTCTGCAAGGCAGGAAGAGTATCAGTAAAGACATGGTCGGGAAGCCAGTGGAGCACAGATAACTCAATGGTGTTGGGAACATGAGGAAGTTCCAAGGAAAGAAACAGAGGATTCAGGTTTGAGGGGCGATGACCTAGGGAAACAAGGTCCTGAGAGAAATGTGCCATGAGGGCAGGTGGAGAAGTGGTCATTTCAGCAAGTGAGGGGAGCTGTGCATAGGAGACCTGGAAGGAGGAAGGGGGTGGACAGGATGCGACAGTGGGGCTTCCCTGCACACGGCCCTGTGCCTTGGGAAGCTTTCTTTCTTTCTTTTTTATTTTTTAACATCTTTATTGGAGTATAATTGCTTTACAATGGTGTGTTAGTTTCTGCTGTATAACAAAGTGAATCAGCTTTACATATACATATATCCCCATATCTCCTCCCTCTTGCGTCTCCCTCACACCCTCCCTATCCCACCCCTCTAAGTGGTCACAAAGCCCCGAGCTGATCTCCCTGTGCTATGTGGCTGCTTCCCACCAGCCATCTATTTTACGTTTGGTAGTATATATATGTCCATGCCTCTCTCTCACTTCGTCCCAGCTTACCCTTCCCCCTCCCCGTGTCCTCAAGTCCATTCTCTACATCTGCGTCTTTATTCCTGTCCTGCCTCTAGGATCTTCAGAATCTTTTTTTTTTTTAGATTCCATATATATGTGTTAACATATGGTATTTGTTTTTCTCTCTGACTTACTTCACTCTGTATGACAGACTCTAGGTCCATCCACCTCACTACAAATAACTCAATTTCGTTTCTTTTTTTGGCTGAGTAATATTCCATTGTATATATGTGCCACATCTTCTTTATCCATTCATTTGTCGATGGACACTTAGGTTGCTTCCATGTCCTGGCTATTGTAAATAGAGCTGCAATGAATATTGTGGTACATGACTCTTTTTGAATTATAGTTTTCTCAGGGTATATGGCTTTCTTTCTACTGAGTGATTTCTGAAACTAATAAACTGAAGCTTGAGCCCCACTGGAAGGCTATCTCCCACACCCGACACTCGTAAGGTTTCTCCCGCTGGGAGTTCTGGTGCTGAACCTGGGTGGTTTTCTGACTGCACGCATCCCCATCCTTCTGACATTCACAAAGCCCACCCCAGCTTGGTTCTCCACTGTGCTATAAAGCAGAAGCCACCATTGAGCATTTTCCAACATTCATTACGTTTGTAGAAGTCTTTTATCAGCGTGGAATCTCTCATGCTGAATAACACCCAACTCCAGCAGAAGGCCTTGCACCCTCTACATTCTCTGATGCCGAATAAGTTTTTAGTTGTATCTGGAGGTTTTCTCCACAGTCAGAGGGCTTCCCTCCACTCTGAATTTTCTGGTGCCGGAGAAGGTGGGCTTGCCACCTACGTCTTGGTATGAGTAGAGTGTTCTCCCCAGGGGCGATTTTCAGCTTCTCTCGTGTCAACCTCTGGCACCGGTGAAAGTCTGAACATCAGCTGAAATACCTGCCACAATCACCATATGTATAAAACATCTGTTTTCTAGAAATGCTCTGAACTGCACTGAGATGTGTGCTGACTTTATGCTTTTCCCCCAACATACTGGCTAACTCCTCTTTCCATAGCGAAGGATGATGGCCCTGGGCTGTCAACTCTATGAAACCTCTATGCTTTGACTTTGTTTCCTTCCCTGGGTCACACAGTTGGGCTTCTCTAAACTGCCCTGGAAGTCAGGGTGCTGGGGAATATCCATCAACATCCCTGCCCTCGATATCAGTTTGTGGGACTCGGGTTCTTCAGAAACTTGGAAGATGGTTCTCGTTCTCAGTCAGGCACCTCTCAGGAATCTTCCCTCCACAGGAGTCTGAGGTCTGAGCCCCGAGATGCTTCCCTTCGTTTGAGCTGGGTTTTCAGTTTTTCCTCTACATGCCTTGAGCATCACGTTAGTAAGTGCTATCATTTTTGCTCCAACTGTCAAGTATGATTTAAGAAATTCATAAAAAGTCTATTCTATTTATATAGTCTAATATTATATTTATTCCTATTTTACCCACTCAGTTGTTCTTCTTTCTTTTTTGAAGTTCCAAGTCTTTTTTTTTTTTTTTTTTGTGGTATGCGGGCCTCTCACTGTTGTGGCCTCTCCCGTTGTGGAGCACAGGCTCCGGACGCGCAGGCTCAGCGGCCACGGCTCACGGGCCCAGCCTCTCCGTGGCATGTGGGATCTTCCCAGACTGGGGCAGGAACCCGCGTCCCCTGCATTGGCAGGCAGACTCTCAGCCACTGCGCCACCAGGGAAGCCCGTCCAAGTCTTCTTCTTTTATCATTTCCTTTCTGTTTGGAGAATTTCCCTCAGTCATTCTGTCAGAGTAAGCTAGCAACATATCCTCTTATTTCCATTCATCTGAGAATGCCTTTATTTCTTCTTTATTCTCACAGTACATTTTTACCATATGTAAAAATTCATGGCTTGACACTTCTTTTTTTTCTTTCAACACTTGAAAAATGTGATGTCATGTCCTTCTGGCCTTCATGATTTCAGATGAGAAATCTTCTGTCATTTGAATAATGCATGATTTATTTTGCCTGTTTTCAAGATTTTCCCCCTGGTCTTTAGTTTTCACAAGTCCAATTATGATGTGTTTCTGTTTGTATTTATTCGGGTTGATCCTGCTTGGAATTAACTCAGCTTCTTGAATCTGTAGATTTATGCCCTTTGTCAAATCTGGGAAGTTTCCAGCCATTATTTCTTCAATTACTCTTTCAACCCCACATTTTTTTCCTCTCTCCTTCTGGGACTTCAATGATACAAATGTTAGTTCTTATGTTACTGTCTCACAGACAATTTTCACACCATTGTTCAGATTGGGTAATTCTACTACTCTAACTTCAAAGTCACTGATACTTTCTTCTTTCATATTCATCCTGCTAACAAACCCATCCAGTAAGTTTTAAATGTCAATTGTTACGTTTCTTCTCCATCATTTCCTTTCAGTTCTCTTTTATGCCTTCTTTGGTGAGACTTGCTATTTTTTCATTTGTTTCAACAGTATTAATTTTTGCTTGTTGCAGTATTTTTATGAGAGCTGCTTTAGAATCTTTGTCAGACAATTCCAACACCTGATTGTGATCAGTGTTGTCATCTGCTGCTTGTCTTTTCTCATTCAAGTTGTGATTTTCCTGGTTCTTAGCATGAATGAATGTCCCTTGTATCCTCAAAATTTGGCATATTATCTTGGGAGACTCTGTCTCATACTTAGGCTTTCAATTTTAGTAGGCAGTCACTCTACTTAGGTTTAGTATGCAAATTCTTGGCTGCATTTGTGAGCTGTGGTTCTAATGACAATTTTCAGATGCCTGGCAATACGATTCTGTACTGTTTTAATCACCTGGAACTTCTGGGGCTTCCTCTCAGACCCTACTTGGGCTTCAAGGACAAATTGTGTTTCCCTGGGCCTGATATGCCTAAGTGGGAGGTATGGTCACTGGGCCAAATGCATGAAAAGTTCCTCCCCAGTCTGCCTGATGCCACTAAGTGGGAGCCCACAGGATGGAGAATGTTTCCAGGGATTCCTCTGGTCCCCATAATGCATATGGAGCCCTGAGGCTATCCATGCTGGTACCACACATGTGGGTGAAAACTCCCTCCCTATGGTATGAGGTGCTGTTAAGTGGGGAGGGGGATATGCCAGCCCAGAGGTCTGAGACTATTTCCCCAAACCCACTCTCTGAGTCACCCAGTGTCAGCATGGCTCCTGTTCCAGTTTGCTGATGCCATCAGGAGTGGGAAATGCCTAATAGCTCATCTTCTGACACTGTGTGGAGGTTCTGGAGGAGCCAAACTTGACGTTCCCTCTGCTGAGTAGAGGACTGGGAGACCCCAGGCCCAGGCCACCCTCTGACAGTGGGTGGAGGATTGGGAGATACTGGATCTGGGTTACCTTCTGCCACTCAGAAGGTGGAGGTCAGGAGACACTGGGTTTCTGTATTGTTCTCAAGTCCCAGGGTAACTAGCCAGTCTGACATCTTCCTTCTACCCTTCAGAGTTTTCTTTTGACTCTCTACTATATTATTTTCAGAAATTTTAGTTGTACTTAGTGAGAGAAGCAAGGAGAGATGACTTTATGCCATTTTGTCCCAAATCCATGACTACCTGTTTTTGTAAACTAAGTTTTATTGGAACACAGCAACACCATTCATGTACACAAAATCTATGACTGATTCTCACTATACTAACATAATTGAATATACAGAATTGCGATACAGTCTATCTGGCTCACAGAACCTAAAATATTTACCATTTGGCCCTTTACAGAAAAAGTTAGCTGACCCTCGGTTTAGACATGATCTTAAAATCATTTAGAGTTTAAAGCCCTACTACATTAGAATTTTGATAGGGTTTGCATTCAGTCTCTAAGTGGCTTCAGGTAATATGGACATTTTAACAATTTTCATTCTTCCTGTTCAAGAATATGGGATATCATTCCATCCATTTGTGTCTTCTTCATTTCCTTCATCAAATTTTTGTAGTTTCCAGTGAACAGATCATTTACCTCCTTGGTTAAACTTATTCCTAAGTATTTTATTCTTTGTGATGCTATCCGTAAATGAAATTGACTTCTTAATTTCTCTTTCTGATAGTTCTTTGTTGATGTATGAAAATTCAACTGATTTTTGCATATGATTTTGTACCTTGCAACTTTACTGAAGGTTTTTTGTTTATAAAATTTCTTTAAAAGATTATTAACTTTTTTTAGGTAAGCAAATCACTAACAATGAATTTGGGGGTTTATGACAAAAGAGGAAGTAAAATTTATGCCAAAAATAGCACAAAGGTAGGGAGACATGTAATAGGAGTATATTGTTATAAGGGTCTTACATCACACAAAAAGTGCTTTAATATTATTTGGAGGCATTTTGTGATGACATATTATATATATATATATATATATATTATTTGGTTGTGTTTAAACAAATTAATACCCCTGTGTATCCCTCTAGAGGGGTGGGATAGGGAGGGTGGGAGGGAGACGCAAGAGGGAGAGGATATGGGGATATATGTATACATATAGCTGATTCACTTTGTTATACAGCAGAAACTAACACACCATTGTAAAGCAATTATACTCCAATAAAGATGTTAAAAGAAAATAAAACATAAAAGGAGGATTAAAATATCCATCTTGCAAGGTTGACGTGACAATGAGCTAGTACATACAGGGACCCAAGAAGTAGCAGCTACTCGTGCGTTAATATTATTAATAATGATAAAGATTTTTAAATAATTCCACTGTAATACCTTATTGGCTTGTTTTGTGCTCAGTCGTTTATTCTTTTTTTAATCAGTGGTGTTAGCTGTCAGCTTTACATTGTGTAT
Organism: Orcinus orca; assembly: GCF_937001465.1. NCBI lineage: Eukaryota > Metazoa > Chordata > Mammalia > Artiodactyla > Delphinidae > Orcinus > Orcinus orca. The sequence continues at coordinate 97,245,351 of NC_064567.1, read as the reverse complement.
CTTCACAGGTTCCATGTGCGTGTGTGTATACACTCATGTAAGTGTTCCAACAGGAGTTCCCATGTTCCCATTAGAAGTTTTCCTCTGGAGTCTGTATAATTACAAAAACAAAACATTCAAAACAATACCCCTGTGTGATCTCCACCACAAATAATAATAGTAAAACATTAGATTAATAAGACATTTCCAAGATCCCTTCTCAGTCAATGCTCAACTATTTCAGCACCAGGAAATTATTGATAGGCTTTGTGACACTAAGACAAGATTTCCTCTCCCTACAGTCTCAATAAAAATGGAGTCATACAGCACGCACACTTTTAGGTCAGGATTTTTTTCCCCCCCGAGCATGTTTTTGAGATTTATTTATATTGTTGTGTGTTCTAGCATTATATTTCTTTTCACAGCTGAGTGGTGTTCTGCTGTATGACCATACCACAGTTTGTTTATCCATCCATGAGTTGTTTTCAGTTTGGAGTCATTATAAGCTAAGCTGCCTTGAACACTTGTATATACATTTTATGTCGATATAGGCTTTTATTTATCTTGGGTAATTACCTAAAAATAGAGTTTCAAGATTGTACGGTAAGTGAATGTTTAACTTTAAAAGAAACAGCAAAATTGTTTTCCATCATGTTGTACCACTTTCTATTTTCAAAAAATATATATGCTAATAATACTTTTTAATTTTAGTCATTCTAGTGAGGGTTTAGTATTTCTCACAAGAACAGTCAAATGATTTCGACAAGTTTGCCAAGATCATTGAATGGAGAAAAGACAATCTTTTCAACCAGTGGTGCTGGGAAAACTGCATATTCACATGTAAAAGAATGAAACTGGACTCCTACCTAATACCATATATAAAATTAAGTCAAAACAAATCCATGACCTTAATATAAGACTAAGGTCTATAAAACTATTGGATTAAAAGAGGGCAGTAGCTTCATGACATTGGATTTGGCAGTGATTTCTTGGATATAACACTAAAGGCACAGGTAATAAAAGAAAAAATAAACAAACTAGACCTCACAAAAATTTTTTTTAATTTTGTACACCAAAAGACACTACCAACAGAGATCCCACAGGCAAACCACAGACTGGGAGAAAATATTTGCAAATCACATATCAGATAAGGAATTAATATCCAAAATATATAAAGAACTCCTAAAACTTTCCAAAAAAAAAAAAAACCCAACCCTGATTCAAAAACAGGTAAAGGACTTTAATAGATATTTCTCCAAAGAAAATATACAAAAGGCCAATAATTACATGAAAAGAGGCTCAATATCACTAATCATTAGGAAAATGCAAATCAAAACTACAATGAGATACCACCTCACATCGTTTAGGAAGGCTAATATGAAACAAAACAAAACTGAAAAGAAGTGTTGGCAAGGATGTGGAGAAATTGGTATCCTTGTACACTGTTGGTGGGAATGTAAAATGGTACAGCAACTGTGGAAAACGGTATAGCAGCTCCTCAAAAATTTACCAGTAGAGGGACTTGACTGGTGGCACAGTGGTTAAGAATCCGCCTGTCAATGCAGGGGACACGGGTTCAAGCCCTGGTCTGGGAAGATCCCACGTGCTGCAGAGCAACTAAGCTTGTGCACCACAACTACTGGGCCTGCGCTCTTAGAGCCTGTGTGCCACTACTACTGAGCCTGTGAGCCACAACTACTGAAGCCCATGCACCTAGAGCCTGTGCTCCACAACAAGAGAAGCCACGGCAATGAGATGCCCGCGCACTGCAACGAAGAGTAGCCCCCACTCACCGCAACCAGAGAAAGCCCGCGTGTAGCAACACAGCCATAAATAATGCAGCCATAAATAAATAAATAAATTTATTTTTTAAAAATTACAAGTAGAATTACCATATGATTCTGAAATTCCACCTCTCGGTATATACCCAAATGAATTGAAAGAAGGATCTTGAAAATATTTGCACACGCATGTTCATAGAAGCATTATTCACAACAGATAAAACATGGAGGCAAATTGTCCATCAACAGATGAATGGATAATCAGAATGTGATATACACATACAATGGAATAGTATTCAGTCTTAAAGAGGAAGGAAATTCTGACACATGCTACAACATGAATGAACCTTGAGTACATTATGTTAAGTGAAATAAACCTTTGCCATTTTATCAGATTATGTGTCTTACTGAATCGTAAGAGTTTGAATATTCTGGATATTCAAGTCCTTTGTCAGATAGGTAATAAAAATACATATATATGTTCATTTTCTTAATAGTACATTTTGAGGAATTGAAGATTTTAATTTGATGAAGTCACATTTAGAAATTATTTTTTTTATGGTTCCTATAATTTGTGCCCTGTCTGAGAAATACTTGCTTATCCCATGGTCATAAAAAATTTTCCACTGTTTCCTTCTAGAAGTTTTATGGTTTTAGCTGTTATCTTTAAATCTATGACTCATTCTGAGTGACTTTTGTGAGCTAAGTTTTGTGTATGGCATGAAGTAAGGGCTGAGGTTCATTTGTCCTCACATATGCTTATCCAGTTTTTCCAACACTGCTTGTTGAAAAGACAATTTTCTCTCCAGTTAATTACATTGAAAGTTTTGTCAAAAGTCAAGTTGGTCTATTTCTGTACTTTCTATTCTATTCCACTAACCTACAAGTTTACTTCTCCAACGCCACACCGTCTGGGTTACCGTAGTTTTATGATGAGTATTGAAAGAACATGGAGTGATCTCTTTAATTTCATTCACATTTTTCAAACTTTTTGGATAGTTTATACTATTTGCTTTCCCCTCTAATTTTTGAATCAACTTGTCAATTATAAAACAAAAAAAAAATGATGTTTTAATTGGGATTTTTTTTGAACCTCAGAAATGGAGAGTGAAGAATTAAAATCTTAATAATGTTGAGTCTCCTGATGCATGAACATGGTATATCTCTTTATTTAGATCATCTTTCATTGTTCTGAGTAATATTTTTTTACCTGGCACATATTTCGTTAAATATATTTCTGATTATTATTTTAAATGGTATGATTTTTTTAACTTCAATTGCAATTGTTCTTTACTATTGTATGTATGCTAATTTTTTGTGTAGAGACTTTGTATTCTGTGTCCTTGCTAAACTCGCATGTTAGGTTTAATAGAATTTTGTAGGCTCATTAGGATTTTCCATGAATTTAAACATGCTACTTGTTAAAACAATTTTACATCCTATTTTCTAATATATGACTTTTGTTTCTTTGCCTTGCCTTATTGCCCTGGATCTCCAGTTTAATGGAATCAGTGAACGTGGGCATCCTAGCCTTGTTCCTATTCATAACGGAAGCATTTGGTCTTTTACTGATAAGTTTGATGTTAGCTGTAACTTTTCCATAGATGCCCTTTATCATCTTGAGGGAGTTTCTTTCTATTCCTAGTCTGCCAAGAGTTTTTTTAAATCATGGATATGTGTTGAATTATGTTTATCTATCTGTCTATCTATCTATCATCATCTATCTATCCCTACATACATGTATAGATAAATACGTATATATAATATACATACAAAAATTATATACATACATAATTTTTTGCATCCATTATGATAATCATAGGGCTTTTTTCCTTTATTCCTTTAATATGATGAATTACACTGTTTGATTTTCAAATGCTTATACAATCTTGTATTCACTAAATAAAACTCATTTGGCCATGATTCTTTCTGCAATTTGATAAATTCTACTTGCTAATATTTTATGAAGGATTTTACTGTGACTTTTCATGAGAGCTCTAGTTCTATGATTTTCATTTCTTATAGAGCTTTGGTCTGGTATTGGTATTAAGTTAATGCTGGTCTTCTGAAACGAGTTGGGAAGTATGCCTTCCTCTTCTATTTTATGGAAGAACTTGTATTTCCTTCCCAGGGACCCTACAGCTGATGTGGAGGCTTGGAAAGATGTTTCAGAAGTGAGTCCAGCTCAGAGAGTCAGTGGTTGAATGGAAATAATTCACAGCAGCTGGTAACGTCTGAGCTACAAGTCCCAAAGACTGCCAGCCATGGAACAGTGGAGGGAGAAACTTCCCTGCTCTTGGGACACCTCAGTGGAAGGGTGGGACTGACCTGCTGTGTAACTGATGCTGCGGACAATACAGCCCATGGGTGCTGTTACTGTGAGATGCTCACAAAAGTGCCAAACTTCTGGAATCACAGAAGAAAGAAGCAGGAGGAGAAAAGAAGAGGAGGAAGTGGGGAGGGAGGGAGTGCTCTTCCTCACAGAGCCTTCCCTCTGTTTCACTCATCCCTTGTGGGTATCACCAGAGCTGTGGTACCAGCAAGTCGGGACCAGCTGAGATACTGACAACCATGTTAAGTCTGCCCAAAAGAAAAGGATGAATGACAATCTGTACAGTTTTAAGACCAAGTTGCAGTAGTTGTGTTGTGAGCCAAAACGCTAACTTTGAAGGAGTCTCCAAAGCCTTCAACAAGCCTAAATGGAAAAATCCATTTTCTTCCCCAGCAGAGGCTCTCTGCCACAGCCATCTGCGTGTAAACCCAGTTACCACGGGAGAGAGCATTTTTGTGGCGTATCAACTGAAAAAATGACCGACTGCTCTTTCTTGTGGTTTTTGAGCTGATGAGAAGTGAGCCTTCCCAGCAGGACCTGCACGGGGGCCAGCAGGGTGATTCTTGAGGAAGGAAACGTAAAACACAGCTCGTGTTAATCAGACAGAGGGAGAGCCTGCACAGGGTGGAGAGAGAAAAAGAGAAAATGAGCATTTTCCACTCAAAGCTATTTGGAAAATATCTTTTTGATACACTGACTATTCTAATGTCCTTTTGTCAGTAGTACATGAAGGCATATTCTATTATCAAATCATTCTGTAAAAGCATTTCCTCTCTCACAGAAAATCACAGAACAGTCATAAGGACTCAAAAGTTTTGCCTTTCTTCAAAGTTTGCTCTAGCCAGAGGAAGACTACTTCAAACATATTTCACAGTCTTTCCTTCATGTTCTAATTGATCCACATCTCACTTTACTTGGAATGCATCCTAGGATGAAATGCTTGTATAATATAAATGGCTCACGAAAGTTGCAGTCACTGTGGTGATGCCCAGAGTGGGTGCACCAGCCCGCCACCTGGACGGGCCAGTGTTTCCAACCCCTCCACCACCTGCTGCCCTCATGCCCCAAGTACCTGCCAGGTCTCACTGCAGAACTGCCACCTTGAGATTCTCCCTAGATTCCTCATCCTGTACCAAGAGGGGTCATACGAAAGCAATCTACCCACGGAAATGTCTGTTTTGAAAACTTTGCTCTTCAGACAAGTGTCAATGGCACACAGCTGCTCTCCAGGCTCTGGCTGTAGCACTGGCTGACCCCACAGGGCCACCTGGAGACCAGGGAGTGAGTGAAAGCCTACTGCCCTCTGCACTCCACTGCAAGCCAGGCTCCACTCTGCTCAGACTCATGGGCACAACTGATTCTGCCAGAGCATGCTTCCACCTTCCTTGTCCATCAACTTCCAAGCGTCCTGCAGGGGTGAGGAACATCCTCCGCATCAGCATCGCTGGACGGGCGCCAAACCCATGTTCCCTTCCTTCTCAGTGCACACAGCTCAGCCCCGTGTCCCAGCGTCCCTGGCAGCCCAGAGTGGCCGATGATGGAGTTCTGGCAAATGCCATGCGAGCAGCAGTCATGGTGACTCTTTTCATCTGGGTCCTGCGATCCCCTCCTGAGAGGCGGTGATACTCACAGCAACAGGCAAGTCACACACTGGAAATGAGAGAGTAGTGGCCCTCCTGGCTTCTGAGTGACCACACGGAAGAGAATGGCTGCCGACCAGAACACTGGTCCAGGAATGTCACATGAGAAACACGATTCTGGGGCTTCAAGCGACTGCGATGTTGCTTACTTGCTCCCAACCTAAATCATATCCCCTCTCTGACCACCTCCCAACTAAGTCAGGTAGCCTTCTTATGTATGTCTCTAGACCCTCTACTTGTCTGCATTGTTCATTCAAAAATGTGATGAAATGATTGTTTGTGGAATTATGTTTTTTTATATGGGTATTCCTCTGGGAACTATAAGCTCTATGGAAGATTTCAACCTAGCACAAAATCGGTGTTTAACAAATATTTGTTGAATGAATGAACAGTATGCACTCATATTTGTATTATCCCGCTGAGTTGGCTTAGTGGCCTGGAGTGCTCGTCTTCATTATCCTCCTTATTACAGGTAAGTAGGTAAGATGAGTTACGTAATTTGCCAAGTACCCACAGAAAAATAAAGTTAGCTCTGAGATTTCCACCCAGGACTGCCCTCCATGGAGTACGGTAACTGGGATCACACTAGGGACATAAAGTTAATGAGACATCAGACATCGTGTCTGCTCTGCAGACCCTCACTCTAGTAAGACAGACCTGAGCACACAACGGAAGACAGGTGACATCCACCTGGCCTTAGAAAATGGATAGCACCTTGTTGGCAGAAGGAGGAAGGGCATGAAAGGAGTAAGAAAGGACAGTGCAGAAGCCCAGAGAGAAAGAGAGGCATGGCATAGTCAGGAGGGGTGGAAAGCTGCTGCCTGGGTTCCCGGGTTCAGGACAGGTGAGGAGTATGAAATACCGACTCAGCACTTGGCCTGAGGGCTTCTGTTCTCAGGATCTCAGCCTTCACGCTGCAGGCCAGAAAGGAGGGGAGGTGTCAGGGACGGACAGCCTGAGGCTTTTAAGCATAACGGTGATGTGATCAGTCGGTTCTTGGATTTGGAATGATGACTCTGGCAGCCAGGACAGGGGACGATAAGCTGGCTGCATCTGGAGGCAGGAAGAGCAGTTGGCACGTCGATGTGACGCTCCCGGATCCAAGAGCAGCACATCTGGCATCAGGAGGAAGCAGACACAGAAGGGCGAGTCTTCCTGGGGTGGAACCAGCCGGACGTGTGGCCGTGGAGAAGGGGGCAACACGTGAGGAGGAAGAGACAGAGGAGGAAGAGACAGGTGTGGGAAGGGGAGGGGGGTGGCGTGGGCTTTCGAATGAGATCTGGGTCTGAAGGACCACAGTGCAAGTGAAGACCGGCTGACTGACTCGGTCCATCAGGTTTGAGTTTAATTCAGAGCCACGTCCTGGGTCTTCAGGAATCTTCTACACTCGTTGGTAAATGAGCTGTCCATCCTCTCACAATGCAGGCTAAAGAGTTGTGCTTTTGGGTTTGCCTTTGAAAAATATTCCATGAGCAGGACTTCCCTGGTGGCGCAGTGGTTAAGAATCCGCCTGCCAACGCAGGGGACATGGGTTCAATCCCTGGTCTGGGAAGATCCCACATGCCGCAGAGTAACTAAGCCCGTGCAGCATAACTACTGAGCCTGCGCTCTAGAGCCCGCGAGCCACAACTACTGAAGACCGCGTGCCTACAGCCCATGCTCCGCAACAAGAGAAGCCACCACAATGAGAAGCCCACACACCTCAATGAAGAGTAGCCCCAGCTCGCCACAACTAGAGAAAAGCCCGCACGCAGCAACGAAGACCCAACGCAGCCAAAATAATAATAATAATAATAAAATTCCACGAGCAATTTTAAACAGGCAAAAGCTAAGCTAATAGGTGAGAAATTCATGGGACTGTGTCCCAACCAAACAAAGTATTTGATTAAATATGCAGTTAACTACTCTAAATCATTTTTTGAAAGAATCAGCCTCTAGATGAAATGAATTGTGTAGAGGGAGCAAAACTGCAAGCAATTTCTGGTCTCTAAATGAAAACACTTGCATTTTAAAAAGCTGTGTGCATGGAATCTAGAAACATGGTACAGATGAACCGATTTGCAAGGCAGAAATAGAGTCACAGATGTACAGAACAAACATATGGACACCAAAGGGGGAAAGCGGAGGGGCGGGGTGGGGATGAATTGGGAGATTAGGATTGACATGTATACACTAATATGTATAAAATAAATAACTAATAAGGACCTGCTGTATTAAAAAAAAAAAAAGAAGTTAAGGGAGCCTAGTTGATACAGTCCATGGAGGTGAACCTTCCAGCACTCAGAACAATGAACCTTCCAGCACTCAGAACAAATGGGAAATAACCAGAATATAGCCTCTTATAATTAAGTCATTAATTATGCAAAATAGAAGTGGAACAATCAACTCTATGAAGAGTACAGCTAGGTTTTCCACTCACCTATTTTCCATTCAGTCCTTCTTAAAGTGAAAGACTCCCCCACTTTTCATAAACTCCATTGCAGCAAATTTAATTTAGAGAACAACCAGCTCTGGTGAAGAAATAAATATTATTATTCTTTTTTTTAAAAAAAAAAAGCTATGTTCAAAGACTGATTTTCCCAATTTTTTCTTGGGAGCTCTGGGAACTAAAGTATACACTCCTGGCAATGTATCTGCTCCTAAGACATTGTGAGAATAAGAACAGCAATCCATTTTTATTGAGCACCTACTGTGTTCCAGGGAATGGGCTAAGTGGTTGGGGAAGGGGGTATAATTCTGTAGAAATCATATTTAACTTTCTTAACTACGCTGTCAGGAGAGTTGAGGGTCCAGGGGATGCCACCTCCTCTTCCTTGGTTCACTCTCCCACTCCTCTGGGAGTTCTTGTTTCAGCAGCCAGCACTACCATGCAGCCAGTGTCTGTAGCAAATCTCGGAATCCTTCTGGACTCTGCTTTGACTTCTCAACTAATAAATCCACCCACAAGCCTGATTGCGGGTATTTCTGAATGCATTGACTTCTATTCCCATTGCCGCTGCTTTCTCTAGGTCCCTGGGCCTCCCAGCCTGACCCTTCAACAGCCTCTTCCCTGGTCTCCCTGACTGTAAATCGGTCCTGCTCCAATCCAGCCCTCAACCCACAGCCAGAATGGTCTTCTCCAATATGTCTCTCATCTTAAAAAGAATGTGAATAACTCACAACATCACCATTTACGGGGTGTTGTCAGGACTCTCGGTGGTACTCAGTTGAATGATTTCCATTACTTAGGATAGCTGAACATTGAGAGGCAGCAATGTTAAGGGACATTCAGAGCAGCACTGTTGATGAAAATAAAAACTGGAGACAACGCAAATGCCTACCAAGATACTGTACAGCGGATGAGTGGCTTGTGATAGGTTAACACAATGGTTAGTATAAGGTAGGGAATACGAATGCATCTCAGCTACAAAGTCAGTAGAGATAAATCTCAAATACATGTTGCATTTGAGAAAGAAACACAAGTGTCAGAGGGACACATGAAACATGATGCCACTTACATAAAAGCTCATCATCACTCAAGTCAGGCAATGTTTTTCTTAGAGAAATATATACATGATAAAACTAAAGAGTAGGGGGAAATAGACACAAAACATGGGGAGGGGAAGGGGAAGTAATTGGGGTAGCCTCAACAGGGGCTCAAAAGCTCTGCTAAGCTCTCCTTCTGAAGCTAGGCTTTGTGTCCTTTGGTTTTCATTTTAGCATTATTCTTTGAGTGGTATAAATAGGTTTTACATATTGTGCATATTTTACAAAAAAATAAAATAAAACAAAAGGAGAAAGGATTCGATGGGAGTTCAACCCCCAGGATGAAAGCAGAGCTCCCCAGCATGGATCAAGGGGTTTAGATGACCCCCGCATCCTGGTCACCCTCATCGGTGGGGCTTGTCCTTCTGGGAGCATCCTTGCCCTGGCTTTGGTTCCCTTATCAGCTCTGTCCCATAGAATCTGCCTCCTTTCCTCATGGACTCAGTTAATGCTCACCAGACTTCGGGGTCACTCCAAGGCTCAGTCTGCCTTGGTTCCCCTTCAGCAGGTCCCTGTGCCCATCGGGTTCAGAGCATTGGGCTCGCTTCCCCCAGCCACTCACTGCTCCCGACACCAAGCTGGGACCTCGGAGCCCCAGGACCACTCTCGTCCATTTCTACAACTAATAATGCTGTGCCTGTGATGGGCACGTGAGCTTTTCTTGGAGAAGATGTAAGGGAGAAGGAGAGAAAATGAGAGAGACAGAAAGAGAGATTAAAGCCAATAGATACCCATCAAATATAGGGAACATTCTTTTCAAGAAATATGCTTCGGTTCAATTTCTCCATTACCCGTGTGAGTTCATATGCTGAGTTTAGTGTCCTGTTTTTATATCCCTCTCTTTACCTATTTAACTACTAATTAGTGGAGCATCTGGTAATTAGCTTCACACTTGCATCAGCTGGTGATTCTTCAAAGTAACTGGCACACAGTTATGTCGGCCAGTTCCTGGAGTTGAAATTGAGGCAGACATCTGTAGAAGTTCTGGTGCCAGAAAGGGATTCAATTGAATTAATATGATTACTTTCACCCAATTTCAAAGGCACATGATTGACTACTAATTTCTTCTGTGGTTTTTAAAGTTCAGGTCTGCTTAAAATGAGAGCAGTTGATGAAATACAGGACTGCTTTAATTGGGATATTGAATAAAGTATGAAATAACAGAATAAGGTAGTACAACTGAAAGAGCAGGGTGGGCTCCGAGCTAAACCCACTAATCTATTGCCCTATTTTGCACGGGAAGTAAAACAGAGTCCAGAAATAACTCCCCGAGTCACCCAGCTCCTCCCTGGTGGAGTGAAGACCAGTTGTCTTCTGAGTCACATTTTGGTGGCCATTCCTCTCCAACCTCTACCATGCTGTCTCAGATGACAATGTTACAAAGAATAAAATAACGAGCACCGATCCAATGCAGGGTGCCAAGCACTGCTTTTAGCATTTTGTGCACATGAACTCAGGGAACACGGTGGCCATCTCAGGATAGAACAAGGTCATAATGTCCATTTCACAGACAAGGACACAGAGCTATGGGTGCTCCCACACATCACCCAAGGTCCAACCACCAGGTGAGGCCCAGCCAGTACCTGGACCCTCCCACCTGGGGACACACAACTCCCTCTATATCATTCACCTTGGTGAGTGATTGCTCCATCTGGGGGCTGCCCCTGTACTCCCTGGATGGTTTTTTCCTGAATGTGGAATGTTTTCAAAGTAGATCAAGAAAATGTTCAGACTCTACACAGAAACACACACACACACAAAAGCTGATTCCACCTTGCTGAAGATTCCCATCTAGAAACTCCAAAGCTAAAAGCAGCATCACCTACAGGGAATCCACTTTATAGACATGCAGGAAAACGTGCCATCAGATAGCAGGAACGGCAGGCCACATGTCCCAGCCACATCTGTTCTTTCTACACGGAAGTGGATGTACATGCTTAAGATAAACATGGGCCTCCAGAACCACGTGTTTAAATGGTACTCTGCATCGGAGGGCCAAGGAGAATCACATGTATATCCCAGGGCTGGCATAGTGGTGGGGGCAGGGAGGAATGATGGGATGAGTGAGAGCTGAAAGGAGACTTAACCATATCGTCAAATCCCTGGTTAGTTACATATTCTATTTCTGCCCACGACAACCCCAACCAGTAGAATCCATCTTGGCTTGCAAACTTTCCAGTAATGCAATACAATTAATTGATGTAAAATCTCTCCTCAACACACTCTCCCTCCCTCCTTCTCATGCTCATGGCCCCTTTACACACTACCCATGGCACATAAATGACATGAAGGCAACAGAATTATAAAGACAGAGGAAATGCTAAATTTACTTACCAGCATCAAAAGTCTTGGGGAAAAAAATAATAACAGGTTCAGGCCAACCAACTGTCCATTCAAGGAATGTTTGACAGTCCAAACAGCCTCTCTGACAGGATACAGAGATATGCTTATCTCTTGCTGCTACAGGGTATCTTGCACTGAAACTCAGACTTTAATTGTAATGATACCATTGCTACAAAGACAGCTAAATGCATATATTTGACAGATAAACTATGCCAGGGTCAAGGACCTGATAGGACATTGGATGACTGACACTAAGAATGCTTCTAATTTTATGTTGATGTAAAATTTATTCAATATGTATATTGAAATCAACAGATTTTAACTATCCAATTAAATGAATATTGATATATGTATACACCTCTGTAACCCATGCTTCAGTCAAGATATGAAATATCTCTGTCATCCCAGAAAGTTTCCCCATGGACACTTCCAATCAATTCCCACCTCCCAAAGGCAGCACATGTTCTGATATCTATCACCACAGATTAGGTTTTCTGGTTCTTGATATTCATATATATAGAATCATGAAGTGCCTGGCTTCTTCCACTCACTATGCTTTTGAGAAGTATCCATGTCATTGCATGCATCAGTAGTTTATTCCTTTTTATTAATGAGTAGTATCCTATGGTATAGATATACCATAACTTGTGTATCAGTTTTTTTGTTGTTGATGAACATTTTGGTCCTTTCAAGTTTGGGGCAATTATTAATAAAGCTGTTTTGAATGTTCTTGTACAACTCTTTTTGAGAATATGTGTTTTTATTTCTCTTAGAAAAAAATATCTAAGAGTAGAAGTGCTAGAGTATAGGGTTGCTGTATGTATAACTTTACAAGAAACTGCCAGACTTTTTCCCAAAAAGATTGGACCATTTTATGTTCTTATCAGCAATGTATGAGAGATCCAGTTGCTCCATATCTTAACACAGAGTTTGTCAGTTTTTTTCATTTTAGCCATTCTAAGGGATGCAAAGTGGTACCTCACCGTGGATTTAATGTGCATTTCCTTGCTTACTAGTGACATCAAGCACCTTCTCGTGTGCTTATTGATTACTCATACATCTCCTCTTGTGAAATGGCTATTCAAATAGTTTGCCCCCTTTTCGTTAGCTTGTTGGATTGTTGTTTTCCTATTACTGAGTTACAGAGCATATTCATGTATTCTGGACACAAGTCTTTGTGTACTGTGAAGCTTTCCCACAGTTTGTGACTTGAATACTCATTTTATTAATTGTATCTTTTGAAGAGCAGATAGTCTTAAATTTGATGAAGTCTAATCTATCAGGTTTTATTTTTCTTGTAGACTTTGTGATTTGGTGTCTTATATAAGAAATCTTGGGCTTCCCTGGTGGTGCAGTGGTTGAGAGTCCGCCTGCCGATGTAGGGGACACAGGTTCGTGCCCCGGTCCGGGAAGATCCCACATGCCACAGAGCGGCTGGGCCCGTGAGCCATGGCCGCTGATCCTGCGTGTCCGGAACCTGTGCTCCGCAACGGGAGAGGCCACAACAGTGAGAGGTCCGCGTACCACAAAAAAAAAAGAAATCTTTCCCTCCCTTAGGATCATAAAGATTTTCTCCTATGCTTTCTTTTAAAAGTGTTGTAGTTTTAGCTTTTATATTTAGGCCTATCACCCACTTCAAGATCATTTTTTAGTATGACGTGAGGTAAGGACTGAGGTTTATTTTTTCCATGTAGACATCAAGTTGTTTCAGAATCACTTGTTGAAAAGAATATCCTTCTCCAACTGAATTACTAGGGCACCTTTGTTGGAAAGCAGTTGCCCTTACATGTGAGAGTCTACACTGTCGTGATTACACTCAGCTTTATTTCTCCCTCGTATTCCATCATGTTCCATTATAATAATTTTGCCTCATGATTTTAAGCTTGGTTATGATTTTACATAAGCTCCATTATGAGGTGGTGCACACACATTTCCGATTATCAGATCTAGCTGATAAAATATTCTTTTGTCTTTATGAAATATCCCCTTGATCTTTGTCAACGTTCTTCGTCTTGGAGTCGATTTCATTTGATATTAATATTGTCACCCATCTCCATGAGCTTGTGGTTTGGATGGTTTCTTTCCTTCTCTCTACTTTCAACTGATTCCATATATTTTAAATGAATCTATTAAAGAACAGCATACAGGGTTTTCCAGGCTTTTGGCTTTTTTTATCAAGTCTGACAATCTCTGCCTTTTAGTTGGAGTGTTTAATCTGTTATTTGCTTTGGAGAGCATTTGTTTATATACAGAAGCTCTCTATAGTCAGAAAGCACATAGAGCTATGCTTTTTACAGGGCGCTGCATGGTTAAAATATAGGCTGTGACAATACCTTATGTGCGTATTTTGAGGGCATTTAACATCATGGAACAAACTGGACGTGTTTAGAAACTATTTGAAAGCACAGCTCCCAACAACACTTCAGAATACTCTTACTCAGTTGCAGCTAAATAATCTCACTTATAACGTATGTATCCACCATGGAGGCTTAGAAACTGTTACCAGTATGTACCTGCAACAGCTTTCCAATGGATGACTGAGAAAGATGTTAACGGAGTATGGATAATATTGAGCAAGCATCCATTTCCATTCTTCTCCGATTCTGAGAGAATTACTGAAATCATGTATACTACAAAATACATAGCTGGAAGAGCCTTATAAATCCTAACAGTCATAGGAAAATCAGAAATGCCAGCTCTTTACCCCCGTTCCTTGGAACCAACTGGGGAACACCTGGATCAGAGCTTCCTAAAAGGTCAACAGTGCCCTAGGGCCAGTGTATGATTGCTAGAATGTTCTGGATGAGGCATGGAGGGTGTTATTTGATCGTTGAGAGGAAGGAAAACAGAAGAATGAAGAGAACAAAGCAGAAGGAGGAAGGGTGAGGCAGGAACAGCAGAAGATTGTGACCGCAGAGCTCAGGGGGCAGGGCCACACAGGACTATACAGCTCCAAAGCCACCCTCAGAGGTGGTCGGGGAGGACCCGAGGGAATAAAGAGAAGGAGAGTTTCGTTTTTAAGTTGTTTTTCTGTACTGCGTGAGAGGAATTAGCAATCCATGACAATCCAAAACTTTGGTAAAATCTGGTATTTTTGCAAAGAACTTCTGTTTATGGAGAGATCAGTAAATGTTACACCTACAAAGTTTGACACACATGGTACAGACATAGGAACTGAAGGAAGACTGGTAGGAGCACAGGGACCTAGAAATAAATTAGACCAAGTGAGAGGAAGGCTTGGAGTTTCACAACAAACCATAGCATTCAAGTTCTAGAGGTCTTATTGAAGTCTCCCAAGCCAAAAGACCAGAGCTGGCATCTGAATTCCACCTAAACATTATTATAGGTGTTACAAAGCACTATCTGTATGGTTTCTCAGTTGACTCTCATAAGAAATCTAGGTGAGCTAGGCTGAGAAAGCATTTTAACCCACATGAGAAGATGAAGCCTCAGAAATCACCATCGGACCATGCCATTTGGTTTTCAACGACAATTACATCATGCTAAAGGGCAAGCATCAGAACCAGACTCAGATGTGGCAGAGATTTTCGAATGATCAGATAGAGAATTTAATTATGATGAATATATTAAGAGCTAAAATAGAATAATTAGATAACATGAAATAGAGAGGTAATGTGAGCAGAGAGATGGAAACTCTAAGAAAGAATCAAAAAGAAATGCTACAAATCAAAAAAAAAAACAATGTAACAAATAAAGAATGCCTTTGATGAGTTCAGCAATAGACTGGACACAGTGAAAAACAGCCAGTAGGCTTTAAGATATGTCAGTAGAAACACCGTGAACTGAAATGAAAAGAGAAAAAAAGAAAAATATTACAAAACATCCAAAAAGAGTGAATATGTTTCAAAAAATATAACATGCACCTAATTGGAATAACAGAAATAGAAGAAAGAGAGAGAGGAAAAGAAATATTTGAGGACATAATGGCTAAGGATTTTTCAAAATTAATAACAGACAGCAAACCAGAAATCCAGGAAGCTCAGAAACACCAATCCAGGGAAATACAAAAAAAACAAACAAAAAAAAATCTGCACCTAGGCATATCATATTCAAACTATGGAAAAACAAAGCAAAGAGAAAAATCTTGAAAGAAACCAGAGAAAAATAAAGTTTACCTATAGAGGGATAAGGATAAGAATTACATTGACTTCTTAGTAGAAACCATGCAGTAAGAAAAAAGTGGAGTGAAATATTTCAAGTGTTGAAAAAATATGTATATACCAACCTAGAATTCTGTATCCAGAGAAATTACCCTTCAAAAGTGAATGTGAAATAAACACACGCTCACATAAAAACTGAGGGAATTTGTTTCCAGCAGACCTGCCCTTCCAAAAAACAAAACAAAAAAAAGTTAAAAAATGTGTCTGAGGGAGGAGGAAAATTATTCAGGTCAGGAATTAGATCTACATAAATAAAGGAAGATCAGAGGAGGAGTAGATGAAGGTAAATGAAAATCTTTGACTTCCTTTTCTTCGTTGATCTAAAAAATAACTTTTGTTTACAGAATTAATAGTAGCAATGTATTGGGTGATTATAGCTTATGGATAAATTGAATTAATGAAAGGAATATAAGGAATGGAAGGGAGGAAAGGGAGTAATATGTTACAAGGTACATGCACTACACAGTCTAGTATTATTTGATGGTAGACTCAGAATACTTGAAAGTGTAGATTGCAAACTTTAGAACCTCCACTACATTTTTTAAGAGACTTAATTGATACCCTAGGTGAAGAGATAAAATGGAATCATATAAAATGATCAATTAAAACCAGAGAAGACAGCAGTCTGGAGAAAAAAAAAAGAAATGAAGAACAAGTATAATGAAGAGAAAATAGCTACAAACATGGTATGTGTCAATCCAAGTATGTCAATGATTATTTTAAATATGAATGGTTTAAATACACCAATTAAAAGGCAATGATAGTCAGAGTGGATAAAAGAAAATAAGACCCAGCTATCTGTTGTCTACAACAAGCCCACTTTAACTACAAAGACTTGAGTTAAAAATAAAGGAAGAGAAGGAGATTACCATGCTAATGATAATTTAAAAACTGGTGTAGCTGTATTAATTTCAGAAACAAAACATCAGAACAGGGAAAATTATCAGAGATAAAGAGAATTACATAACATTAGAGGAATCGATTCTCCAAGAAAATATAACAATCTTTAATGTGTATGCACCTAAAAACATAGCTTCAAAATATGTGAGGCAAACACTGGTAGAACTAAAATGAGAAACGGGCAGTCTACTATTATTGTTGGAGATTTTTTCACCCCTCTGTCATGGCTAGGAAATGGCTAGGAAATGGCTAGGAAAAACACAGTAGAAAATCATGTAGTCGACCTGAACATAATTATCAATCAAACTGATCTATGGAGTATTCTACCCAACAACAGCAGAATACACATTCTTCTTAAATTCACATGGAATATTCACAAGATAGATTAAAGTCAATGTCATAAGACACATCTGAATAAATGTAAGAAAATAGCAATCAAAGTATGTTCTCAGATCAAAATGGAATTAAACTAGGAATCAATAACAGAAATACAGATGAAAAATCCACAAATACTTGAAGATTAAACAGCACACATTTTTAAATAGAATATGGGTTAAAGAAGAAGTCTCAAAAGAATTAATCTAGGTTACACTGAGGAAACTAACAAGAGAGCAGCATTATAAATCAAATGGAAGCAGAGGGAAAGTGATAAAAAATTAGAGCAGAAACAAATGAAATTAAAAACAAAAACAGCAGAGAAAATCACCAAAACCAAGCTCATTATTTGAAAGGATCAGTTACGTTGATAAGCCCCTAGCCAGGCTAACTAGGAACAAAAATATAGAAAACACAAATTACCAACATTTAAATGAAGGAAAGTTCATCACTAATGACCCCACAGACATGACATGAATAACAAAGGAAATCTAGGAACAACTCTATGCCCTCAAATTTAATAACTTAGAGAAAACTGACAAGTTCCTTGAAAGACATAAAGTATCCATATTTTCACAAGGATAAATCGATAAGTAAGTAGGCCTATATTCATAAAAGGAACTGAAGAATTGAAAATTGAAAACTTTCTAAAAAAATCATCACATCCACATGGTTTCACTAGCAAATTCTACCAAATAATTAAAGAAGAAATAATACCAATTTTCCACAGTCTCTTCCAGAGAATAGAAGTAGAAGTGAAGTAAGTCATACAGAGACAGACATATATCATATGATATCACTCATAGGTGGAATCTAATTTTTTTTTAAAAGATACAAATGAACTTATTTACAAAACAAAAACAGACTTACAGATATCAAAAACAAACTTCTGGTTACCAAAGCAGAAACATGGTGGGGAGGGATAAATCAGGAGCTTGGGATGAACATACATACACTACTGTACATAAGATAGATAACCAACAAGGACGGACTGTATCGCACAGGGAACTCTACTCAATATCCTATGATAATCTATATGAGAAAAGAATCTGAAAAAGAATGAATATATGTATATGTATAACTGAATCTCTTTTTGTACACCTGAAACTAACACAACATTGTAAATCAACTATACTCCAATAAAAGTAAAAGAAAAAAGAAAATAGTAGAATCTGAATGAATTGGAACATGTATGATTTAAAAGCATGATTCACAACCAGAGGCACAAAAATTGTAAATATTGCCCTTATTTTCTGAGACTGTAATTGTACTTATAAAAACGCTTATAAAGAATAAAATATTTCACTGTCAAATTTTCACTTTAATATTTCACATTAAAGAAAGGAAAACTACAGATCAGTATCTCTTATGAACAAAGACACAAAAATCCTCAACAAGGTATTTAAAAATGAAACCAAGCAATGTACAAAAACAATTATACACCACTTCCCAGTGGAATTTGTTCCAAGTATGCAAGGCTGGTTCAACATTCAAAAAATATTAATCAAATATTAATTGGCCACATAAACATGCTAAAGAAAAAAAAATTGTATAATCATATCAGTTGGTGCAGATCAGCTTGTATCTACAAGCCAAGGAATGCCAAGGACTGCTATTGCCACAGGAAGCTGGAAACAGAAGCAAGAAAGAATTCTTCCCTACAATCTCCAAGGGAGCATGGCCCTGCTGACACCTTCATTTGGGCTTCTAGCCTCAGAACTAAAAGTAGATGGCTCACAGATGTCTCAGCCAAACGGGCATGAAAGGTCAGGATAGTCACGCAGCTGGGATGGAGAGCTCCTGGGTCAGGGCCCCAGAGAAGGGCTGGTCAGGGACATATAGGCTTCATCAAGGCCCAGAGGCACAGCGCAAATTCACAGGAGCAGGTCCCAAGGGGCCATCTGGCAAACTAAAGTTCAGCTGCAGGGGGAGAGCACCCCTGGAGTCAGGGGAGGGGGAGGCCAGTATTCAGAGAAGCTTCAACATGGGCAGCTGAGGCAGAGACCTGCCCAGTTCTCTGGACAGCAGTGATGCCCCCATGATAAAGCAGGGTGGAGGGCGTCTCCCATCAGACACAGGGCTGGCAGGCTGCAGAGCCGCGGGCAGCACTCCCTTCCTTCTTGCTGCCTTTTGGGGGCTCTGAGGAGGCCTTTGAGCCTCAGGGAAGGCAGTAGAGAATCATCACAGCTGGACAGTGCTTGGTGATGATAGAACTTGTATAGAGATAAATATTTGCCCTAGAAATAGAGTTCCAAACTGAAAGTGAATAAAAAATTTCCAGAACACACTGAGGCTACCAGATTGGATTTTTCTTATCATTATTTGTGGCTGTGTTGCAATGGCATTTGCAGGGGGGCCTCATAAAAATTATGCAACATAAAAATGAAGTAACTTTTATCTTTTCATCATGATGTCTGATTCTCGTTCACACCTGCTACACGAACACATTTCAACATCTTGTTGAAATAGATACATTTCTAGAGAAAACAATTCCAAAATACATTCAAGAAAATAAGGAAAGCCCATTACTACGAGAGAAATTATAAAATTGACGCCACACACACCAAAGAAATCTAAAAATAAAAACCATAAGAGCTCAATGATTTTACATTGAACTCTAGCGAGACTGCTGAAAGCAGGTAATTTAAGAGGTTTTGATTGTTCTCCGGCAGCACAAAAGATGCATAATTTTCAAGCCAGCAGGAAAACGTATACCCCAAGAGAAAAATCGGGCAACAGAATCCAGAGACAACTGACAAAAGAAGAAATCCAAATGTTCCATAACAATAGGAGAGTAGACAAAAGAGAGAGTCCTGATTTTCACGTATTGAAATGGTGCCGCATTAACGCACAAAAGAAGCACCTTCGTGCTGTGAATGCAAAAGCCTCAGGTAGGTTTAAGTCTGAGGGCAGGATGGCAGGGACCTGCCTGGACGCACACCTGACACCCTCCAGGGACTGAGCTTCGGGTTGAATGGGCTGCTCACCTGGCACAGGGACAAGTCCAGGCCGTCGTCGTGGGAGACCACAGCCGGAGCCTCGCTCCTGGGAACCTGAGCCCACCCGCCCTCCCAAGAGGATCGCAATGCTCTAAACCTCACAATCTGGATAACACAACAATAAAGCTTAGAAAGGAAAGGAAAGTCTCTGGCCAGGAAACAAAGACAAAGTGACCTGGGGAGTGAATGCCCTTTGCATTTGTCAATGAAAATAATCAATAAACATCTATAATAGGAATAGAAAAGAGGTTTTCTTGAGCCAGACTGAGGACCATAGCCCGGAAGACAGCCTCCCAGATAACTCTGAGGAACTGCTCCGGAGAAGCATGGTTTTCAGCACAGTTTGTCTTGTCAGAACAAAGAACATCAAACAAGTCAGGGTTTAAAAAAAAAAAACAGATCGGCACGTACGCAGCGCATCAGTAAGGACTTGGCCCCTGAAAAGGGAGTCTTATCATGGAAGGAGGACCAGCATTGGCATCCAGGAAGGGAGGCATTCAATCCTTATTTTTAACATGGACATTCCTTACTTCTGGTCAATGTGCCTTTTTCCTTAATAATTAAAGCAGATGTACAATGTATGTTTGCTAGGCCACAAACAGGCTGTTCTAGCTATAGCGTAAAATTCAAGTTAACTCATGTACAAGCCAGAATGACCTCCCCGCACCTCAATATGTGAAAATTCCTTTATCACATTGATGGAGCCCAGTGAGCACGGTCTGGTCCAGAAGCTCCCTGGAGAGAGTGGTACCGACTTCCAGGGTGACTGGTGACGGAGGGAAGCAGAACCACCCACTGTCCTTCAGTAGGGTGGGGAGAGCCGTGTGGTCACGAGGGATTGCGGACCCCTGTGAGACACCTGTGTAGCAGGGCTGGCTACCGCAGTGTGGCCTTCTGGAAGTTTCCGGCCATCCCAACACCGTTTCTGCCTCTGGGTCTAGCACTGCTTTCTCCTGCTCCGGGACCCTCTTCCCCAGGCCTGCCCTTTGCGTCCTCAGCTCTCTGCTGGGGAGGCCACCTGCCTCCACTCAGCCTCACTTGCCTTGCCCCGGCTTGGCCTGCAAGTGCTGCGTGCTGCATGGCCCTGAACTATGGGGACACTTCTCACATGGCTGGTTGCTGCCTCCTGCAAAGGGACAGAGCGTTTATAGAGATGCAACAAGCACTCTGAAATGCACCGTTCTCGTTCTTAACGGGCAAGACAAGATGAGCTCTGAAGCACGTGGGCACAGTGCCCAGCCTGCAGCCCTGCACCCGGAGTAGCCATGGGACTGAAATTGCCCTCGGCTCCGAGCTGGGATGGCATGAATTCATTTGTCTTTGTCTTATGTGAGAGATTGGCATGGACATATATACACTACCAAATGTGAAATAGATAGCTAGTGGGAAGCAGCCACACAGCACAGGGAGATCAGCTCAGTGCTTTGTGACCACCTAGAGGGGTGGGATAGGGAGGGTGGGAGGGAGATGCAAGAAGGAGGAGATATGGGAACATATGTATATATATAACTGATTCACTTTGTTATAAAGCAGAAACTAACACACCACTGTAAAGCAATTATACTCCAATGAAGATGTTAAAAACAAACAAACAAAAAAAAAGGTAAGATGGCAACCTCTGGACTGACCCGATGCTTCCAGGGCCCCAGGGAAGAGAGCTGTCCATGCCCAGACCTCAGTGAGCCCCGGGCTGGTGGCTGCTCCCCCTCTCGGCCTGGAGCAGTGCTTTCCATTGTGAGACCAGTGCCTCCAAACCCTCTGCTGAGCTGTGCCCCCTCCCAGCGCCAGTTCCTCCCACTGGTGTCTGATTCTTCCACTTCGCCCTCAGAAACGTCGTAGAAAAAACTGTCTTATAGGGCTTCCCTGGTGGCGCAGTGGTTGAGAGTCCGCCTGCCAATGCAGGGGACGCGGGTTCGTGCCCCGGTCCGGGAAGATCCCACATGCCGCAGAGCGGCTGGACCCGTGCTCCGCAACGGGAAAGGCCACTGCGGTGAGAGGCCCGCGTACCGCAAAAAAAAAAAAAAAAACTGTCTTATAAGTTGGGGGACAGTGATCGAGTTTCCTCACACATCACCCCTCCAGACTTAGCATCTCACGTCCTCATATAACAGGGCTTTCTGATGCCTGTTAGCCATGTTTATTAGCACAGTTGTTCTCCTAAAAGCCAGTAAAGTAGCTCTGCTTTCACTAATTATTTGAAAGGACTGGCTTTAAGAAAAATCAAGGCAATCTGTGTTGCTGTGTTTGGCTGAGGTCAATCTGTTCCCATGACTTTGTCACATAGGCATTAATGACAGAGGCCCCACGGATCCCCGGTGTCCTCATTACACAAGGGAACAGCTTCTGCGATGATGAGCGGTCCCCCCTGCAAACCAGAACTCATAATGTGAGTGGCGGTGGGGCACTGGGCTTTGCAGCGACTGCTTAGGTGTGCCTGCCGTATCTCAGACACAGAGACACGGTCCACCAGTTGGGAGGTTCTGTCCTACAGGAAACTGCATATTCTTCCATAGCATATTTTCAGGCCTATTAGAGGAGAATGGTACGCAGGGTGGCAATCAGATATATGAAGATTAATAACTCCCTTTAATGCAAAGGAAAATTTAACTTCATGAAATTGATAACAACGGTGCCCTAGTATTCTGGCACATCTGTCACTTCAGAAGAGCGTAAAATTTTTCTGTGGGATAAACCCTCAACACTAGAATTGTTCTGTAAAAATAGAATATTTTTGCTTCAATGGATATTTCTCAGTTATTGTCCATAGATGTTTTAGCAATTTATACATGAACTATAAATTTATGAGAGGATGTAATTTACGAGTTTTTCCAAAATATATTTTTGACAATCTCTTAAATTAAAAATAAAAGATTTCTCTTGTTCTGTGTGAGGCTGAACTTATTGTCAAATATTTAAACATTTATGTCTTTTCTGTAAACTGCTCGGGCTATTATACATTTATCTAGAGGTTGTGTTTGTCTTTTTCTAGGAGATATTTTAATATCAAGGAAACTCACTTTTTGTGATAAGGAGTGAAATGTATTTCCTATATTGGCATTCAAATTTATGAATCTTTCCTCAAATGTCTTATAGGCTGATACATGCTATCTCTACTCTAAGACTGTTAAAAATAGTGTTTTTCCATGTTTACTTCTAGTATTTTTAGGACATTATTTTTGTATTTAAACAATTTACTCATCTGAAATTTATTTTGCTGTAAGAAATGAACTAAGTGTCAAATTTCCAATAGTTTCTCAATGTCATTTATGGAAAATCTATCACTTCCCAGCTCATTTTCTAGATTATATGTTTCTGTTTGTGTTATTTTTGGACTCTATTCCATTCTATTGTTTATGCTATTTATTCACAGATCTCTGTCACATTGTTTTAATTATAATAGCTTTATAATATGTTGTTCTATCTGCTTAGGGCCAGTGCCCCTTTTTCATTCTCCATTTTTCAAAATATTTCTGTATAGTTTTACTCCTTAACATGAGATTTTAGAACCAACTTGTCAAATGTAAAAAAAATTTTTAAAAGTGCAGTATTTCATTGTGATCATGCTAAAGTTTTAAGTTAATGTGGAAAGATATAATGTCCAGGGGATATTGAAACTCAGCGTGTTGTTTTCTAAGTTTGTTAGTTTCTTAGCTCATTGTAAATTTATTTTTAATACTTTTTCATAATGTGTTTTCTGTTATATATGAAATATATTCTTTGATATATTTTCTAACTGGTTCTTTTTGACGCATGAGGGATATGATTTTTATATATTTGTACTCAGCTATCTTTCTATATTGTTTTATAATTACGTTTTATAATTTTCAGTTTTCAAATTTTCCCTGTATACAATTATATCATTTCCAGTGAATACAAATTGACTTGTTCTTTTCCAATTTTTACACCTCAATATTTTCTCTAATTTCTTTTCATCACTAGTACCTCCAGGACTTTCCTGAAAATCTCAAAATGTCTTCTCATGATGTATAACACTAGCTATTTCATCTTATAAAATGAGAATCTTTTTATTCTAATTTCATTAAAAGTTTTTGTTTCCTTTATAAAGAAGAAGGGATGCATATTTTCATTGCCTTTTCAGCATCTATGTTGGTAACAATATTATTTTCTTCTATGTGATGAATTAGAACATATTATATTGTATTGTATTGTGACATGTTATATTACACTAACACATTGTCTTATTATATTGAACTATTCCTGAAATAAATTCCTCTTATTTAGAATATATTTTTCTTGTGCTCCTGGCTTTGGCTTTCTAATAGTATTTATGGATTTTTGCATTTATGTTCATAAATGAAGTTGGACTACAGTTTTTTAGTATTTTTTTTGGAGGAGATTTATTGAGATATAATTCACATACCATATTATTCACTCATTGTAAGTATACAGTTAATTAATTATTAGTATATTCACCCAGTTGTGCAACCATACCACAATCAATTTCAGTACATTTCATCACCCTGGAAGAAACCCAGTACCCTGTAGCTGTCACCTTCTAATTTTCATGTCACCTGCTCTACACCTAGCCCTAAGCAACTATTTTTTTTAACATCTTTATTGGAGTATAATTTCTTTACAATGGTGTGTTAGTTTCTGCTATATGACAAAGTGAATCAGCTATACATATACATACATCCCCATATCTTCTCCCTCTTGCGTCTCCCTCCCACCCTCCCTATCCCACCCCTCTAGGTGGTCACAAAGCACCGAGCTGATCTCCCTGTGCTATGTGGCTGCTTCCCACTAGCTATCTATTTTACATTTGGTAGTGTATATATGTCCATGCCACTCTCTCACTTCGTCCCAGCTTACCCTTACCCCTCCCCGCGTCCTCAAGTCCATTCTCTACGGCTGCGTCTTTATTCCTGTCCTGCCCCTAGGTTCTTCAGAACTTTTTTTTTTTTTTAGCTTCCATATATATGTGTCAGCATATGATATTTGTTTTTCTCTTTCTGACTTACCGCACTCTGTATGAGAGACTCTAGGTCCATCCACCTCACTACAAATAACTCAATTTCGTTTCTTTTTATGGCTGAGTATATGTTTAAGAGTTTGGGTAGTGATACTATGCTGGTTTCCAAAAAAGTTTAATTTCTTTCAAATTTTACAATAATTTAAATATCGTTAAAATAGCCTAATTTTTAAGGTATGCTAGATAGAATTCCTCTGAGAATTTTAAGACAAGTAGATACTTGATTATTTTTTCATGAAAGAGTTGGCTAAATTATTTTTATTGTTAATATTTTTTTTTAACATTTTCTCTTTTATGACTCACTAATTTTCATTTGTCTCTATCTCAATCCTTCCATTCTCTTTTCTTGGATTTATTGTGTTGTTTTTAGCCACAGATCCTTAAATAAGATTCCCAATCAATTTATATATGTTTTCCACTTTTACATTAATTCTTGTATTTAATAACATAAATTTCCTCCTTAATAATGTTATAATTCATAACTCCTATGTGCAGTATTTTGTTCATTTTTTTTTATATTCTTCCAAATGAATTTAGTTTCCAAGGGGAGATGTAAAGATAGTTTTGCTTTTTATCAGTAGTATTTTTAAATTCTAGGTGGTAGGGTTTTGTTTTAAATTACTTTATCAGTTTGTGGTTGTAGTGCATGGAGGTCAGAGAACATTATCCTGTTTCTACTATATGGAGTTTTTTGACCAGATATGTGGTCCATTATCATGAATTTCCATGGGCAATTGTAAAGAAAGTGTATTTTCTATTTTCAAGCTATAGAAATTATCATATATCAATTAGACTTGCCTTGATAATGTGCTTATTATTTCTTCAAACTCATTTTTTCCACTTTATCTCTTAGTGAATTAAAGTCTTCTACTGTGTTTTTTTAGTTCCCTTTTTAAAAAGAATTTTAGTGCTTCGTTTCCCAGTGCACAGATACTTTTTAATCTCATATGCTTGCTGTGGATTGTGCTTTGTTCTTTTGTTGATATCCAGTGCTCACTGACCAGAATTTAAACTTGTCTTACAAGAAGATCTGCGGTCACCATTTTCATCTGCTTCAAAACAGCAGGTTCTCAGGTGGATATTCTTCCTCTGCCACTTGTTCCTCAGATTCTTTTTCTCCTTTTCTCCTGGAGAATGTGTAGTTTTCTTTGGGTCTTTATCAATAGATTATCATGTTGTCTAAGAATAAAGAAAAAGCTTTACTTCTTCATTTCCAATCTGTAGATCTTTCAATGTCTTATTATAGTAGCTAAAACTTTTGGTATGATGTTCCATAATTGTGGTGGGAAAACAACATTATTGCCTCGTTCCTTATTTTAGAAAGCACATGTTCATTCTCTCACCAGTACATATGATGTTTAGTTGTAAGGGATTTTTTTTATGTATACCCTTTATTAAGTTATGAAATTTCCCCTATATTTCTAGGTTTTTTTTGGAAAACTTTTGTCATAAATGAGTTTTGATATTTGTCAGATGCGTTTTCTGAACGAGTTATAATCATGTATTTTTATTGTGTAACTGAAATTTTGTACCCCTGGACCAACATATCCCCAAATCCCCCTCCTCCCCAAACCCTCGTAACCACCAATCTACTCTCTGTTTCTGTGAGTTTAACACTTTTAGATTCCATATATAAGTGAAATCACACAGTATTTGTCTTTCTTCATCTGGCTTATTTCACTTAGCATAATGTCCTCCAGGTTCATCTATGTTGGTGAAAACGGCAAGATTTAGGACTTCCCTGGTAGCACAGTGGTTAAGAATCTGCGTGCCAATGTAGGGGACACAGGTTCGATCCCTGGTCCGGGAAGATCCCACATGCCGCAGAGCAACTAATCCCGTGTGCCACACTACTGAGCCCGTGTGCCTAGAGCCCGTGCTCCACAACAAGAGAAGCCACTGCAGTGAGAAGCCCGTGCACCACAGCGAAGAGTAGCCCCGGCTCGCAGCAACTAGAGAAAGCCCGCACACAGCAACGAAGACCCAATGCAGCCAAAAATAAATAAATAATCAATTAATTTAAGAAAGAAAGAAAATGGTAAGATTTCCTTCTTCATAATGCTGAAAAATAATCCATTATAATATTATATATATAAATCACATTTTCTTCATTCACCTGTCTACAGTCATTTAGGTTGTTTCCATATCTATTGAAATAATGCTGAAATAAACATGAGAGTGCAGGTATCTTTTCAAGACACTGATTTCTGTGTTATCCTTTTTAACACAACCAATTGTATTTGCTAATATTTTGTTAAAGATTTCTGTCTATTTTGTCTATGTTAATGAAAGATATTGGCCTGTAGTTTTGTTTGTTTTCTTTATTGTAATAATTTTATCTGGTCTTGGTATTAGGGTACTTCTGGCATCATAAAATCAGTTAAGAAGTGTTCTCTCCTATTTTCTGGAAGAAACTGTGTAGGATCAAGTGCTTGGTAGAATTCACCTGTGAAACTATATGGGCCTGACAACTCCTTTTCTGCTGTGTGTTTAATGACTATTCAACTCCTTTAGTAAAAGTAAGGAGAGTCAGAGTATCTATTTTTGCTTGAGTTAGTTTGGTAATTTAGTAGTTTGAATCTTTCAAGGAATCAGTCCATATCATGTAAATTATCAAATTAATGGCATGTGGGTCAGTACTGATGATCCCATTTTCATTCCTGATGTTGGGAATTTGTATATTCTGTTTTCTTGGTTAACCTGGCTAGAAGTTTATTAATTTTAGTGATCTTTTCAAAGAACTTATTTTTAGCTTTGTTGATTTTCTCTATTTTCCTGTTTTCCATTGATCTAGGCTCTAATTTCTTGAACTTCCTTTCTTCTGCTTGCTGTAGGTTCAATTTCCTCTTCATTCTATAGTTTCTTAAGGTGGATTCTTGGGTTACCAATACATTTCTGCTTTTCTAATATATACATTTAATACTATAAATTCCCTTCTAAGCACTGTGTTAGTTGCATTTACACATTTTGATGTTGTATTTTCATTTTTATTTAGTTATTAATATTTTTAATTTCTTCTAATAACTCTTTGATTCATGAGTTATTTTAATGTGTATTCTTACTATCCAAATATTTAGGAATTTTCCAGCTAGCTTTACATTATTAGTTTTTAGTTTAATTTCTGTTGTTTAATTAAAACATACATTTTTGGTTTCTTTTCTTTAAATTTGCTAAATTGTGTCCAGAAAATGGTCTCTCTTGGTGAATATTCTCTGAGAAGAATGTCTGTTCTGCTCTTCTTTCATGAAGTGTCCGATAATGTAGAATTTGAATAGCGACTCAACGGTAGTTTTGCATGGATATACACATCTTTAGATCTTCACGCATCTTCGAACGAGCGAAACAGTGTTTCACACCACAAGGTATGCTTCCTGGTTCAAAGTGAATTTCTTTGTCGCTGAGTTACATTTTTGTGGGTTATAATTCTTATCATCTCCCAAGCCAACCAAGACAGGTGACTTTAACTTAGTTTAACTCAGAGTATTACTACTTTCCCCTGTATTTTCTTACCTAGGCATTGCTCTCCACAATGATGGCATGTCAGTATGCCTCCTCCTTTACTTTCCTACTCTGCTTCTCTGGGCTACCAAACAGTGTTGATGAAAGATCAGGGCACCAAGTCACAAACATCAGGTTGTCTCTCAAGTTGTCATGATACTTGAAGAATTATGGCCTGGAGGTCCTTTCTCAGACCTGTGGTCATTGGAGTCCTTTTTAGGTATGTTCATGAGTTCCTGTTGGGGATTGCATTGCTTTTCAGCTTTCTTTGTGTTTTAGGGTAATTTTTAAAGAGAAGTATAATGCAATTTTTAAAATAAAAAGTCTACTATTTAACAACTTTTGCTATTAAAATTATTACTCATGACCAGAGGCTGAGAACACAAGGCTGAATCCTGGCGGAGGCTGCCGCTACAGGACTGGAAAATCAACAGAACTTTTGGTTCCTGACCAGAGCTGGAGCAATAAAATTGTTGGCTGGAGGAACCTCAGACGCACAACTGATCTCTTCTTCAAGAACTTTACCAAAGTATTTTCATACTCCATGTACTGAAAAGCTGAAGAGTTAAGTACAACTTTCAAAGTTATAGTGGAAATCCTCCCTGTGTCTTGTTGATGAGGAAACAATAGTATGCCTTGATCTCACTTAGCTCAAGAGGTCCCAATCTAAAAATGAGAATATACCAGAGGAAAACTGAGCCTTACCACAACTGCAACTCACCCTTGACTCTCTTCCATTCATGACTGAATTAAGATGATCAGGGAAACGGAAAAACATCTTTCTGGTGGAAGACAGCATAATCTGGAACCTCTATAGTTTTTTAATATATCTGAGCTTCAATTAAAAAATGATTAGTTATGTAAGAAGAGGATGGACTGTGGGGTGAAAAGAGGACACTACACGCACATTCAAAATTAATTTAGATTTGGAGATTTAAAAATAACTGCAATAAATATGTTTATTAATGTAGAGGAAAAGTAGGATAAATTGTTAAAAAGATAAAATATTTCAGCAAATATATATATATATATATATATATAGGAATTAAATTGACATTCTAAAATTTAAAAATGCAAGATCTAAATATAAGACCTGAAACCATAAAACTTCTAGAAGAAAACACAGGCAGAACACTCTTTGACATAATTTGTAGCAATATTTCTTTTGGATCTGTCTCCTAGGGCAATGGTAACCAAAGTAAAAATAAACAGATGAGATCTATTTAAACTTAAAAGCTTTTGCACAGCAAAGAAAACTGTCAACAAAACAAAAAAACCTACTGAATGAGAGAAAATATTTCCAAATGATATGACCAATAAGGGTTTAATATCCAAAATATATAAACAGCTCACACAACTCAATATCAAAAACACACAGGGGCATAAGACCTGAATAGCCATTTCTCCAAAGAAAACATACAGTTGGCCAACAGGCACATGAAAATATGCTCAACATCACTAATCATCAGAAAAAGGCAAACCATGAGATGTCACCTCACACCTGTCAGAACGGCTATCACCGAAAAGACCACAAACAGCAAGTGTTGGTGAGGGAGTGGAGAAAAGGGAATCCTTGTACACTGTTGGTGGGAATGTAAATTGGTACAGCCAATATGGAAAACAGTATGGAGGTTCCTCAAAAAACTAAAAATAGAGTGGCCGTATGATCCGACTCCTGGGCAAAACTATAATTCCAAAAGGTACATGTACCCCCATGTTCATGTGGCTACAAATGGCATTATTTCATTTTTTATGGCTGAGTAATACCCCCTTGTATATATGTACCACATCTTTTTCCATTAATCTGTTGATAGACACTTGGGTTACTCCCATATCTTGGCTTTTGTAAATAGTGCTGCTATGAACATTGGGGTGCATGTATCTTTTTGAATTACAGCTTTCATCTTTTCTGGATATACGCCCAGGAGTGGGATTGCTGGATCGTATGGTAACTCTATTTTTAGTTTTTTAAGGAACCTCCATACTGTTTTCCATAGTGGCTGTACCAAAAGAAAATTGTTTTTATTTTTAATCCAGCTTCCTAGGGCTTGCCTCTGGGTCATCATGGCAACATCAAAGGTGTTGCTTAAAATCCTTGAGTCAGTGAGATTCCCACCCTTTCCCAGTAGATCTGTGTTTGGTTTGGGAAATGCATTTTAAGTCCAGGCATTTTACAAGTCTTCCCAGCTTCTGCTTTCTGCATGTGCAAGGCCTCACATTAATTCAACAATGAGTAGGTAGCTGGGAATTGCTCTATCTTTCCTGAGCGTGTGTGAAGTCTTGCACATATATACAGCTTTCAATACCATCAAAGATATGAGGCTGCTTAGCAAGACCCATTACAGTCATCTCATGTTCCAAGTATCTCTGCTACATGTCTTGAAGTTCTACCAGTGTGTTGCACATCCCAGTCAGTATTGCAACCTCAAGCATTCTCTGATTATTTGCCATTGAAATTTCTATTACTTTTGACAATGCCCCTGGGGGCTTGGGTTTTTCCACACCCCACTGCAAATCAAGTCATCCTCATCTGGCAGCAGGGATGCCTGTTCTCATGGGTTGCCCCATGATTTGGGTAACATAAGAGGTGAGGGGAAAATGGCTGCACCCCCAAGCTGAAATAGCACAGATTCCTACTGTTTTTAACTGAGGTTCAGTAGCTTTTCTTGAATGAATGATTCTCAATTCATTGTATGCCTTTGATCGACTTTAGCGTCCTGAGATGATTGTTTTTGTCCAGTAATATTATTTGGGGGGAGGAAGAGAATTGTCCAAGCTCCTCACTCACCCATTCCAGGTACAATTACCTATTGATATTTTGTTCCATTTTCAAATTGTTTCTAAAGTAAAAAGTATTTTATTAATGTTTGCTTTCTAATATTTATCCTAAGGCTTGGCACATATTAGATTATCTGTAAAGTATTTTGATAAAATGAGAAAAAAACCTATTTTAAACAGTCAGCATAAAGGGAAGGACTTTGAATATCAACCAATTTAGTGTTTCTTTACCGGTGTCACAGACTGAACTGCCTTGTGAAATGTCCAGAAGACCACACTATGAACTTTCCTAATTTAAGGCAGGCATTGAAACAAAGGTTTATAAACATCAATTGAGAAGTGCAGCTTCTGAAAGAATAATTAAATTTCCTGGAGCTAAATACATGCAAGAATAAAAACAAATATATTCCTACTCTAAGAAATATGGGTTCAATGTAACAATTATACAAATTATAATAGTAACGTGAGAGTATATTTTGTTGTTTTAGAACAAAGAACTCCCATATGCTAACAATAGTAATGATGGCACCCATAATAATACTGAAAAAATATTGGTTTTGAAATGTGGAATATTAAAACCGGGAGTGACTCATCATTATTCTCAACCCTCAGGCCTTGAGAATGAGCTGTAATTTTATACATTCCTCCAATCATTCATTCAATAAATAAAATCTCTCTACCACGAGTGGAGGGCAAAGAGATGAGTCATCTCATGTTTACGTTCAGGAGATCATTATTTCACTACTGTGTTATTGGTTGAAAATCATTGGTATTCCTGACTAAACAAATATTTGATAGAAAGTCCACATCTTAGCTTCACAGTTTTAAATAGTTTTAATTTTCCTTGTGATTTCTTCTTTGACTGGTGTGACATGTAGAACTTTTTTTTTTTTTAGTTTTCAATATTGAGCATTTTACAGATATGTTACTGATTTAAAATGTAATTGTACCTTTGTTATAGAATTTGTTTTGTATAATTTGAAGCCTTTAATGTTTATTTATAACTCAGAATATGGTCTATCTTGGTAAATGTTCATATGCACCTGAAAAGAATATAGTCTACTCTTATTGGGAAGAATGTTCTATAAATGTTAATTAGGTCAAGTTGGCTGACAGTGTAATTCACTTACTGATTTTTCTTTCCTCTTGGTCTATCTGTTCTAGAGAGAGGACTGAAATCTTTGACTATACTACTGTCTATTTCTCCTTACAGATCCATCACTTTTGCTACATATACTTCGAAACTCTGTTATTAGTTACACAGACATTTAGGATTGTTACATCCTCTTCACAAATTGACCTCTTTACAATTATGAAATAATCTTCATTGTTCCTCATAATACTTCTTACTCTGATGTCTACTTTACCTGACATTAATATAGCTATTACAACTGTTTTTGATTAGTGTTTAGCATGGTATGTATTTTCATCCTCTTAATTTTAATCTATTAAAATTAAGAGTCTTTCTATTCTTAATTTTGTGGGTCTTTCTATTTAAAGTGCCTTTGTACAAGGAGTATATTGTTGGGATTTGATCATATATAACCTGACAATCTCTGCCTTTTAATAGGAATGTTGAGGACATTCATATTCAATGTGATTATTGATATGGTTTGGTTTAAATCCACCATCTTGCTATTTTTCTCTTTTCCCATGTTTTCTTTGTTGCCTTTTTCTTCTTTTCCTGAAATTTTTGGAGTAATCGAATACTTTTTATGATTCTAATTTAATAGAATATAATTCGAATATCGTGCTATATCCCTCTCTTTTTAAGTCGTTGTTCTAGGCTTTACAACATATATCTCCAACTTATCTCAGTCTAACTTCAAATATTATTATGCCATTTCACCTAGAATCGAAGAATCTTACAACAGTGTACTTCCATCCCTCCCAGACTTTGTACTATCATTGGAGGGAATTTTATTTCAAAATATGTTATATGTTTTGTTTTAAAATGCCAATTAGCATTACAGAGATTTTTTTAAATGGGGAAAAAAGCATATTATATATATATGTATATACATATATATGTGTGTGTGTGTATATATATATATAATTTCTAGCATTCTTTGTTCTTTTTTTGCACATCCTAATTTCTATCTGGAGTCATTTTCCTTTCCTTAAAGAACTTTCTCTAATGTGTTTTGTAGTGCTGGTTGCTGGCAATGACTGCTCTAGGATTTTGCATGCTGAGAAAAAAGTATTTATTTTTTCCTGATTAAAAAAATTTTTTTTGTATGTATGGGATTGTAAGTTTGACAGCTTTTTTCCTTCAGTGCTTTAAGGATGTGGTGCCACTGTTTCCTGGTTTACATTGTTTCAGATGCCTCCCTGTCATGTTCACATTTGCTCCTCAATACATAATCTGTGTTTTTCCTCTGGCTGCCTTTAATATTTTCTCTTTGTCATGGATTTTTAGCAGTTTTACTGTAATATTTCCTGGTGTGCTTATCTTCATGTTTCTTCTGCTTGGAATTTGTTGAGCTTTCTGGAATTGGAATACAGCTTTCATTAAATTTGGAAAATTTTCAAATGCCCTTTCTTCATTTTTTTTATTTCTCCCTTATTCTTCTCTTCTTGAACTCTGATGACAGATGTGCTCAACCACGTGTCCCATAGCTCACTGTTACTCAGTTCCGTTTTTCAGTCTTTCTTTTCCTTTGTGTGTGTTTTATTTTGGAGAGTGTCTATTGCTATTCCTTTAAGTCCACTAAACTTCTCTCTTTTGCACCCTCTCATCTGCTGTTAATCTCATTCAGTGTAATTTTCATTTTAGAGAATTAATAATTCATCATTGGATTTGGGTCTTTTCTTTAATACGTCCATTTGGTTTAGGGCTAATTTGACCCCATTACAAAAGAAGCACTTTCTTGAGAACTTTGTATGTGGCTCATGTATCAGGAGGTCTTTCTGCTCTCGCTGGTGGGATCACAAACTATCACCAGCCCGTGTAAACTCTGGGCGTTTCTCCAGGTCCTCCTTTATGCTGGTTCCTTCCCTGTTCTGGGAGTTTCTTCACACGTATTCACAGAGCTGTGCTCACCTGGATTGAGCTGCTGGTCTTCAATGTGCTCGCTTCTCCCAGGCTTGGATCTGCTACTCCACACACTTAAACTCTGTCCCTTCACTCAGTGATATCGTTGGGCTACATTGGGGATCTCCCCTCCCATCCTGAGGAGCTGGGCACTTGTGGGGCTCACCTCATTCACTTACCTTCTCTAAGGGATCCATTCCTTGATCTGCCTGTTGTTCTATATCTCAAACCTCTTGTTCCATATATTTTGGCTGGTTATGTAGGTGTTTTAAGGAAGGGCGGTAAATCCAGTCTTTTTATTGTGTGATAGCTGAAGAGAAATTCATGAGTTATAACTCACGCTTTTGTTCCTGAGGTGTTATCACTGGAGAATGAGTGCCTGGTGTGTTAACACCTGCTTCCTTGTCTCCATAGGACATTGCACCCTGAGCTTCCTTCCACACCTGACATGTTGGTAGGGATGGTTCTGGATGAGCCGTATTTGAAGCTGAGGTCTTGGGATAGGAAAGGAAGTGATGCCCACTCAGCTATCTGCCCTCATGACCTCATTTACCTGAAGCCCAGGAGGCACACAGAGAAGCATTTGATTCTTCTCCACAATTGGAGTTCTGGCAGTGGCTGACTTACTTGACTGCCAGATGGGGTGCTTGATAACAGAAGCCACGTTCCCAGAAGCATCCAGGGGACCCCAGGAAGACCCCTGGCTTCATGGGCTAGACCCTCAAAAGCACTCAAAAAACAAAAAAATGATCAGAAACCCTGGGCATAGTAAATGGCTGGGATGTATCTTACCTTTACTCACTGAAGGTTTTGGCTATAACATATTAAATTCATTTCTTATATAGTTCTTATCTTTTATTTTATGCCACTTTTTATGTTTCATTTTTACCTTTTAAGTGTTATTCCCTTCAAACACTTTATGTAAGAAACAAAGATTTTTAAATAAGTAAAAAATATAAAATTATATATATATGTATTACTGCTCATATGAATGTTGCTGGCTGTGGTAGATTAATTGCAAAACTGACTGCACTTCTTCAGTCCTTACCTCCTGTATCCTCAGACCTTGCAGTGTAATTTTGCCATTCCTTCCATCCAGAAATGGAGTCTGTTTTCCCACTCCTTGAATTGAGATGGCCTTATGACCCACTTCTGCCAACCAAATATGGAGAAAATGATGATTCACCAGTTCCAAGGCCTCAAGAGACATTGCGTGTTTAGACCTACTGTGTTAGGTTTCCCACAGCGTTATGAGAACCAGCCTGGGCTCACCTGATGGAAAATGGAGGACACAAAGCCCAGGGGTCTCCATTCCCCTAGTCTATAGCCAGCCAACCACCAGATTTGTGAGGGGATCCATCCCAGAGTCACTGACCCACCAGCCCACTGCAGAACAAGTAAGCCCAGCTGACATCAGCCACACTCAGCCCAGAACAGCAGGCATTCCCGGCTGATCTGCTGACTCACTAATAGTGATGACTTTTTTAAAAAATAGATCTATTTATTTATTTTTGACTGCATTGGGTCTTCTTTGCTGCTCGTGGGCTTTCTCTAGTTGCGGTGAGCAGCTGTTACTCTTCATTGCAGTGCACGGACTTCTCATTACTGTGGCTTCTCTTGCTGTGGTGCACGGGCTCTAGGCAGGTGGGCTTCAGTAGTTGTGGCACGCAGGCTCAGTAGTTGTGGCGCACGGGCTTAGTTGCTCCGCGGCATGTGGGATCTTCCCGGACCAGGGCTCAAACCCATGTCCCCTGCACTGGCAGGCAGATTCTTAGCCACTGCACCACCAGGGAAGTCCAAGTCATAACTTCTTATTGTTTTACAGCACTGATTTATGAATGGTTTGTTCCTTAACTATAGTTACCTGATAAGCTGGGCCACCAACAGAAGACCCTTCTAGTCATTAAAAACCACAGATTACACATACCTTTCAGTTTGGCATTGTGAAAGTATATTTGACAAGTAGGAGAATAAAACATCTTATTTGCCAGTTTGGATTCAATCGTGAGCTCTTACATGAAAATAACAGGAATGAAAGTAAGTGTTAGTTAAAAGCATCTCAAATATGATTAATCTAATGCATCTGTATTATTCTAGTTACATGTGGCTTGGTAAGGTAGATGGGTGGGGTAGAGACACATTCAAGTTTATATAGCTCATTTGTTCTCCAAGTGTGTTCTATGTACTACTGGTGGCATCCAAATAATTTATGTGAAAAACAATGTTTTAAATTGTTTTACCTATATAAATATTTAATTATTATAATAAGTAATTCTTATTTTATTTATGGCACTAATATAATGTTTAAAATAAATTTATATAATTAAAATGTGTCAATTCAAGTGTAAATTATAGTGCAGGCAATACCGATACATGGGGGAAAAATGATTGTAGTAGAAGAATGGCTGATGTTTGGAAAAAATTTCCTAGATTATATGAAAAAATTGTCCCATCATATGCCAAGCCTTTTAGGAAACTGGTAGCTATGCAATTTCACCAAACATCTCAAGAGAACCCTTGAAAGGGTAGTAGAATTATGACTGGGTCCCAACATACATGGGTTACTTATAGTCCAGCATAAATGGGTTCATTTATGATATATTTGCATTTAAAGGGTTAATAGTTATCAACTTTCTAAAATATAGCACCACTCCAATTTCAATATTTTAACATAATTCAATTTTAATTTAACTCAGTTTCTTTGTGTAGTGACAATTCTTGTTACATAGTGAAAATTACATAAGATTTGTGAAATCAAAGTTGCTTAATTTCTAAACCATAGCATACAGCCAGGACCAGCCCTAGCATTTAGAAGGCCCAAGGCCAAAGTGAAAAAACACACTATATACCTTATTTTTTTAAGTTATAAATCAAACAATCTCTTCAATTAAAATCTATCCCATTTTATTTTCTTGACAATTATACTTTCTCAATGACAAAACAAAAATACGTATAAAGTGGGTCTTTATATGACTGAAAATCAGCAAAACGCCATCAATTAGTGAATATAATTAGTATTACTGTGTATACTCGGATATCCTTTTCATGGGGTAGCCATATTCAGATGAGTTAATGGACACATATTAATGTACAGATTTTATTTCTATGAAATCATAAGTTCTATCATTTTAATCAATATTTTTCTATTTTGTAGACAGTGAGGATCTAATTCAGGGTTGGCAAACTTTTTCTGATAAGAGCCACATAGTAGCTACTTAGGCTTGGTGGCCGCAGGTTCTCTGCAACTCCTCAGCAAGGAGCTACTCTGCCGCTGCAGAGCAAAGCAGTCGCAGACGTGCCAAAGAGCAGATGTGGTGTGCACCAACTCTCAACAACACAGGCACTGCACGGGGTCTGGCTCTCCTGCTGTAGTTTGCCAACACTTGATCTAAAGGCTTGAGAAATAAGACGTCATTAATTCAAAGTGTGCAAAATTGAATGCATTCTCCTCAAAAATTTAACTTGAAGTAAATGCAAAGAATACAGAAATTGTCGGTATGTTTTCCAAAAAGTTATTTTATCTAAACTTTCCAAATATCTATTAAGGGAAAAAAATACAAGTAAGAATAAAATAATTTACAGTAACTCCCCTGCATACAAACCATCCAGTTGCGAACTTTCAAAGATGCGAACGTCCGTTCGCATGTCCAATCACATAAGTTAGTTCACGTGTCTGGAGTACATTGTCACGTATGTGTATCCTCTACAAGTGGTTGTGCTTTTGTATACTTTACTGTACAGTACTATACAGAGTACAGTAGTACAGTATCTTTATTTCAAGCCCGGGATGTCTAGAAGCAAGCGTAAAAGCAGCGGTGATGCAGCTGGTACTGCTAAGCAGTGCCAAATGATAATGATGGAAACAAAAGTAAAAATAATTGAGTGGAGCAACAAGAGGAAGAAGAAGTAACTGAAGAACCAAAGAGATTCATGTCGCAGCAAATGGCAAGGGGATTTTCTTTATGTGAGGAGGCACTGTTAGTTTTTGAGGCACAGGACCCAAGCGAAGAACAATACACGAAGGTTGCAGCAGCTGTTCAGAATGTAATCCAGTGCTACCGTGTCATCTGTTAAGAAAGAAAGAGCTACTACTCGGACAACACTGGATCATTTTTTCAAGAGGGTAGATAGAATTGAATCCAGCAAGGAACCAGAACCTATGCCATTCATGTCAAGAGTGAGTGAAATTGCAGCTTGCCCTCCATCTCCTATTGCTGACAATCCTTCAGCTCTACCATCTCCCACCTCCTCTCCCTCCTCCAGTCAGTAACTCTTCTTGCCTGTTCACTCAATGCCAGCCCCTGGATGCCAGCTGTTGTACTGTACTACTGTACTTTTCAAGGTACTGAGCTGTAAGATTAACAATGTTTCCTTTATTTCTTGTGTTTTTTTATTTTTTGTGTATTATTTGTGTGAAAAGTATTATAAACCGATTACAGTACAGTACTATATAACTGATTGTGTTAGTTGGGTACCTAGGCTAACTTTGTTGGACTTATGAACAAATTGGACTTATGAATGCACTCTTGGAACAGAACTCACTCATATGTAGGGGACTTACTATATTCTCCCTGAATTCAGACTACACTCCCAAGCTACAGCAATCAAAAAAGCATGGTACTGGCACAAAAAAAAGAGACACATAGATCAATAGAACAGAACAGAGAGCCCAGAAATAAACCCACACACTTATGGTCAATTAATCTGCAATAAAAGAAGCAAGAATTTACAATGGAGGAAAGACAGTCTCTTCAATAAGTGTTGCTGGGAAAACTGGACAGCTATACATAAAAGAAGGAAATTAGAATATTTTCTTATACCATATACAAAAATAAACTCAAAATAGATTAAAGACCTAAATGTAAGACCTGAAATCATAAAACTCCTAGAAGAGAACATAGGCAGAGGACTGTATGACATTTATTTTAGCAATAATTTTTTGGATCTGTCTCCTAAGGCAAAGAAAACAAAAGCAAAATAAACAAATGGGACCTAATTAAACTTCAAAGCTTTTGCACCGCAAAGGAAGCCATCAACAAAATTTAAAAAAACCTACTGAATGGGAGAAAATATTCACAAATGATATGACCAATAAGGGGTTAATATCCAAAACATACAAACAGCTCATATACAACTCAATATCAGAAAAACAAACAACCTGATTAAAAATTGGACAGAAAACCTGAACAGACATTCTTCCTAAGATATAGAGATAGACGGCCAACAAGCACTTGAAAAGATGCTCGGCATCCCTAATCATCAGAGAAATGCAAATCAAAACCACAATGAGATATCACCTCACACCTGTCAGAATGGCCATCCTCGAAAAGGCCACAAATAGAAAATGTTGATGAGGATGTGGAGAAAAGGGAACTCTTGTGCACTGTTGGTGGGAATGTAAATTAGTGCAGCCACTAAGTAGAACTACTGTATGATCCAGCAATCCCTCTCCTGGGTATATATCTGAAGAAAACAGAAACACTAATTCGAAAAGATACATTCACCCCAATGTTCATAGAAGCATTATTTACAAAAGCCAAGACATGGAAGCAACCTAAAGTGTCCATGAACAG
Organism: Orcinus orca; assembly: GCF_937001465.1. NCBI lineage: Eukaryota > Metazoa > Chordata > Mammalia > Artiodactyla > Delphinidae > Orcinus > Orcinus orca. The sequence continues at coordinate 97,205,420 of NC_064567.1, read as the reverse complement.
ATGAATGGATAAAGAAGATGTGGTGTATATACAAAACGGAATATGACTCAGCCATAAAAAATAATGAAATTTTGCCATTTGCAACAACGTGAATAGAACTAGAAGGTTTTATGCTTAGTAAAATAAGTCAGACAGAGAAAGACAAATACTGTATGTTATCACTTACATGTGGAATCTGAAAAACAAAACAAATGAATAAAGCAGACAGAAACAGACTCACAGATCTAAAGAACAAATTAGTGGTTACCAGTAGGGAGAGGAAAGTGGGGAAGGGCAGGATTGGAGTAGGTAATTAAGAGAAAAGAAAGAGTAAAATAATTTTAAATCAAAATTACTTTTACTTAAAAAGCTGAAATTTTAGTTTACTTTTGGAAAATTATAGTAGATCTTAAATAGTTTAAGAAAAATCAGAGCATTCAAAATTTGAGCATTAAGCATCCATCCATCTGGCTGCTGATGTAAAGAACTGGAATTGTGATTTACATGTCATATCCTATCATATATGTATATTTAGGAGTAATAGGAGTCATCAAATAGTGTGAACCCTCTACAGAAAGCATTTCATTCATTCAGGCCCATCACCATGGCTCCTCGGGCTGTGAACTGCAGTGTCCACAGGTGGCAATGATGCGGAGCATGACATAGTGATGGCCTCCACAGTGAAGCAGAGCAACGGCCTTGCATTTATCCTTTCAACAACATAAGTTGTGCACCTACTGTGTTGCAGGCAAACCTCTTATTATTGGAGATACACAGTGAACCAAGGTCTTTGCCCTCATCATGGTTACATCTAAGTCGTGTTTGTAGCTAAATCATTTTTGGACTGGCAGGAAAAAGTGGCTGATTTCCACAGCTGAGAAGAGATGCAGCCAACTGCCTCACCCCAAGTCCCATGGTTAGTAATTGGTAGGAAAGGACTTGAACACAAATAATGAAACCATAGTTTTCAACTCCCAGGAACTCTGAAGGCTCAATATACCCCCAGAATGGAAGAGTCACTTGGGAAATAAGTTTCTAAGCAATTATATTTGCCTTTTAACAATTCTGATAGTAAAAGACCTACCATGTTCAAAGTGTCAGGTGAATATATGCATACAGACATACATGCATACATGTGTGTGTGAAATCTCAAAGAATCACAGAAGCAGCATAGATAGAGGACAGAGAATGTAGGGAAGAGCTTTAACTATGCCTGGTACCCACTCTGACAGAAGGTACAATTACTCACTATAACATACTTAAAAAGAGGCTAAGAGAACACAAGGAAGCGAACCAAGGTCCACTCTAGTGGAGCCCAGATTCAAATCCAATTTGTCTACTGCCTGTGCCACAAGCTCACACTGCTTCCCTGGAGGGAAGGCTAAGTGTGAGTAGAGAATTCAGGAAAGATTCTACAGAAGAGGAGCTTCTGAGTTACGCCTGGAAGAATGGACCCCTTGTTTCAGAACAGCAGCTTTGTAATGGTTCTTTAGAATAGGTACACTTCTAGTGTTTGGTGAATATAAAAATGAAAATCGACAATTAAGAGAGTGCAAAAATTTTGTCAGCTTAAAAATGGCTTTTGGATGGTTTTTAAATAAAACCAATAGCACCACTAAAAATATCATCACTTTGCTGTACAGCAGAAATTAACACAACGTTGTAAATCAACTACACTTAAATTTAAAAAAGAATTTTATACTAGTTTGTTGTTTTGGGGGTGGATTTTGGGGCATATCCCAGCAGGGATGTACACTCTCTAGAAATTGTTCCTCTCAGTGGAGTTTTGCCATCAACTCACCTTGCACTCTACTGAAATGAAAAATTTTTGCAGTGATATCCACGCTGCTCACTTCACAAGAAGAGACACCACCTGCTGGGTGCTCATGAGACCATGCTGCAAGATTCTCCCACAAGATTGGATTTGAATATGATCAAGTCTATTTAACCACCATAAAGGAAATACACGAGGCAAGAAGCGCATGTCAAAGCACACCAAGGAGACGCAGTCAGCAAAAGGCAGCATGGGAAATTCTATAAGAGAGATGACCTGGTTTCTTTATCAAATAATTTGCAAAAAAAAAAAAAATTGAAAAGAAAGAGGAGGGGGAAACAGGAGGAGAGAAAGGAAGGGAAAAGTCACCCCCAAAATTTATAGCGATAGAATGTCAACCAATTGTTTCAGATAAAAAGAGAAAAAGCTCTTATCTTTTAGAGATACATTCAGAAATATATACACATGAAATAATATTTGCAATTGTTGAGATATCTGAAATTGCTCAGAATAATCTAGGTCTGGGGGAAGTGAGGAAGACCATAAACTGATCGTTGCTGAAGCAATGGCGTTCATTTTACTCTTCTCTCTGTATATATATGTATATTTTATGTTATCCATAGCAAGTAACTTGTGTGTACACTGCAGATAGCTGGTTCATTTGCCCAATTCTCTGGGCTTGTGCAGAGCCATTAGGAAGAGAAAACACACAATCATCTGTGGTCGAAGCTGCATGATCAGAGTAAAAAATATATGACCAACTGCACAATGGTTATCCACACATAATAAATTACTTGTGTCACAGACAATTATAACAGTTATGGAAGCAGAATAAAATGTCACTTGGTCAAAGTGTGGCCATTTGGGTGGGTTCAGAAACCACAGAGAAAAAACCAATATGCTAGTTCTGTCAGTGAGATTTCAATGAGGCTTTCTCTTAAAATCTGGTATTCTTCATTTTTTTTTGTTTTTGTTTTTTAAATCTTGTTTTGTTTTGTGGGCTTTAACTTTGAAATTTTTCACCTCTATTTTCTGGAAAGAAAAGCTAAGCCACTGTGATGTTGTTTTTAAGAGGTTTTTGTTTGTTTCATTATTTTTATTACACCTCTACCTCAATACTTCTTATAGTAAGTGTTACCAAGTTGCACTAAATAGCACTTATTATAAGAAGTTTAGAAATGCTGGTAGAAAATAGTGATATGCATATTTCTATGAATATCAATCAAGCAAGCATCAGACTTTGGGCAACATAGCCTGTTACTTATCAGGCATTGTTCTGAGTCAAAAAAAAAAAAAAGTGCTATATCAACTTACCCCCACTGCAAACTTTTGCCCACTTTGGCTATAAGAGCTAAATCTCAAAAAGACAAAAATTCCCAAAGTCATATGGATATAAGGTAATAAAATATGTTTTATTTATTCAAAAGTTGAGAGGGGTAATTTGATACATATTTTCTAAATCTAAATCTAAGTCTAAAATGTTTAGAAAAAAATTGAAAGAATGAATTTATTAGGGCAAGTTTCTTAGCAAAAGACTACAATGGCCATAAAGTCCATCAACAGGTGAGGCACTAGGGGCGGAGTCAAGATGGCATACCAGGAGGATGCGGAATTCACGTCTCCTCACAACCAGGGCACCTACCAGGCACTGGTTGGGGACCACGGACACCTAAGGGGACGGGAGGAACCCCCAGCTACCAGGTAGGATGTGGAGCTTGGGGGGAGTGAAGGGGGAGGAGAAGTGGAGGCTGGATGAGACTGGCACCCCTGAGGGGCGGCTGTGGGAGGGAAAGGGGTCCCACACGCAAAGGGGTAAATTGGGGAACCACCGAGAGGGCAGAGGATCAAAACGGAGCAGGGCCAGGTTTCCCCCGCCCACTTGGGCCCCCAGGAAACTGCTGAGATCCTGGGCCTGATCCTCTGCCCACCGAGGCCCGCTCCAGCCATGCAGGTCCTGAGGGAGTGGGAGGGAGGGAAGGGGGAGCAAAAGTAAAGGCCGGACCTCCGCAACCGGCACCCCGAGGGGTGGCTGGGGGACGGGAGGAGTTCCTACACATAGCAGGACCCACCCACGGATAGGGGTCCAGCTGCTGCATCTGGGGCGACCCTGGGGGAGATGGTGAGGGAGGGGCATGAAGGAACAGAAGGGACCGCAGCCAGTGCTTTCCCTGTCCACTTAGGCACTGGGAAGCCTGTTGGGCTCTGGGGCCTAAGCTTCTGCCCTCGGAGCCTCCCTCCTGCCATGCAGAGCCCAAGCCCCACCCCTACACCCCCACACAGTGCCCCACCTCTACACTCGGAGACCCCCTCTGAGACCCCCTCCAACATGCTGGGCCTAAACCCCACCCACACACCCTCACTCAGGGCCTTCCCACCAAACTCCCAAACTCCACACTCCAGAGGCCCTCCTTTCCAAGTGCTGCCTCTCTCCTTCCACGCAGGTCCTCAGCAGAGGCCCCGCCCCAACCTTGAACATCGCCCTGCCTAGGCCCTGCCCCACGCTCAAACGTCACCCCCCCAACCAGCCTAGGTCCCACCCCACCCTAACCCCACCCCTGCCTAAGTTCCACCCCCACCTAAACTCCACCCCCATAGCCAAGGCTTTTTTTTTTTTTTCCTTTTTTCCTCTTTTAGATTGGGGTTGTGTTTTAGCTTGTTGATTCATTGTTGTTGATTTTGTTATATTTTTATTTTTCCTAATAAATCTTTTATTTTTCTAACTTTATTTTATTCTTTATATTTTGTTACTATTCTCTCCTTTTGGCTTGTTCCCCCTCACCCTTTTTTTTTTTTTTTTTCTGTTGTGGTTTTATTTTACCTTGTTGCAGTTGTTTCAATTATAGTTTTATTTTTCCTAATATACTTTTTATATTTCTAATTTTATATTGTTTTTTATGCTCCTTTTTTTCTTTCTTTCTTCCTTTTTTTTTTCCCCCCTTTTAAACCATGCCACGAAGCTTGTGGGATCTTGGTTCCCAGGCCGGAGGTCGGGCCCGAGCTCCCATGGTGAGAGTTCCAGGTCCAAACCACTGGACTAAAAGAGAACCTCAGACCCCAGGGAATATTCATCGGAGTGAGGCCTCCCACAGGTCCTCACCTCAGTACCAAGACCCAGCTCTATCCAACCGCATGCAAACTCCAGTGCTGGACGTCTTAGGCCAAACAACCAGTAAGACAGGAATACAGCACCACCAATCAAAAAACAAAAATGAAACGACAAAAATATTGTTACAGATGAAGGAACAAGGTAAAAACCTACAAGACCAAATAAATGAAGATGAAATAGGCAACCTACCTGAAAAAGAATTCAGAGTAATGATTGTAAAAATGATCCAAAATCTCAGAAAGAGAATGGAGAAAATACAAGAAACACTTAACAAGGATCTAGAAGAACTAAAGAGCAAAACAAACAGTGATGAACAACACAATTACTGAAATTAAAAATACTCTAGGGGCTTCCCTCATGGCACAGTGGTTGAGAGTCTGCCTGCCAATGCAGGGGACGCGGGTTCGTGCCCCGGTCCAGGAGGATCCCACATGCCGCAGAGCGGGCTGGGCCCGTGGGCCATGGCCGCTAAGCCTGCGCGTCCGGAGTCTGTGCTCCGCGATGGGAGAGGCCACAGTGGTGAGAGGCCTGCGTACCGCAAAAAAAAAAAAAAAAAAAAAAAAATACTCTAGAAGGAAACAATAACAGAATAACTGAGGCAGAAGAACGGATAAGTGAGCTGGAAGATCAAATGGTGGAAAGAACTGTCAGGGAGCAGAATAAAGAAAAAAGAATGAAAAGAATTAAGGACAGTCTCAGAGACCTCTGGAACAACATTAAATGCACCAACATTCGAATTATAAGGGTCCCAGAAGAAGAAGAGAGAAGAAAGTGTCTGAGAAACCATTTGAAGAGATTATAGTGGAAAATTTCCCTAACATGGGAAAGGAAATAGTCACCCAAGTCCAGTAAGCACAGGGAAGCCAACTGCCATGTCATCAAGGAACCCTGTGCAAAGGCCTATGTGGGTGAACTTGGGCGTGCATCTTCTGAGGCCCACCAACAAGCACAGGGTGATGCTTGAGGCAGGGCCTGTCCCATCAAGCCTGACATGCCTGCAGCCCTGGCCTTAAGCTTGACTGCAGCCTCTGCAGAGACCTCAGCCAAAGCCACTGAGCTCAGCCACTCCGGGATTCCTGACCCACAGAAACTGGGAGATAATACCCGATTTTTTTCTTCCAAACTGTCAAGTTTGTAGATAACTTATAAGTCATAGATAATTACTGCAGATGACAAGAAGTGATGGAGCAGCAACTCTGAGAAAATTCAGAACGTCATCACTGGTGATTTAGCAGCTGTCCCACAAACACAAATTTCACTTGGTTCTGACAACAGGTTTGTCTTAAGGTGAACAGGTTGAAAGTTGGAGCATCAGAAACAAATAGCAGGAGAAGGAAATTCAGTGGAAATTCAGAAACCAGCATGATGAAAGAATAACCTGATTTAGATGATGAAGCCAAACCCAATCAGTGTTACCTGAAAAGACGATGTCTCTTCCACAATTTTCAGTAGACGAAAAACTACAGAACTGTTGAATCCTCCAGTGAGAAATTTTCCTTTGTAGGAGAAATATTCAAGAGCCCAAAATAAATAAGGCAAGTCATTTTAGAGAGCAAAACACACTGGGATATATATTATAAAGAATAGTTCAGAAGTTTTTAGAAACCCTCCAGAAGAATACAGTAGTTTTATGACAGCTGAAGCTCACTTGTTTATATAAAGAAGAATATTATGAAGTTGTAAGCGGAATAATAAATTGCTTTCAAGTTTGCTATTTAGATGAAGTAGAAAGGCACAGCTTTTTGCTGTCAAACAAAAAGGAAATCGCTCTTTTGGGAAACTCATTAATGGATAGACTTTTTTAAAGATGTGATTAAACAGAAGAAATTCACAGAGAAAAAGTGAAGGTTTCTCAACGTGAGACGAGAAATAGATGTAGCAATTGAAGCAGCAGAAACAATGTTGATTTCTATGGCAAAACCAAAACCAGGGCAAGTAAGGAAGAAATGAAAAAGAAAATGAACTTATAAGAAGCAATGTGCACACAAAGGCCCAACTTGAAGATATTTTCTGGATAATTTGACCAGCGGCGCCAATGAAAGCGGAAAGAAATTTTTGTATGTCTGAGCTATTTGTCATGAAATAAAGATTAAGGCTTTTGGATAAGGTAATGCCTGCTTAGTGTATTTTAACTGTTATGATAAAATAAACCTCAGTTTTAAGAATGATAAATGTTCGTATTAAATATTTGTGGTATTGACATTCAACTTTTTAATGATTTTTATTTGGCATTTATTTTGTGTTACTATTCCCTTCTTTGTTTCTTTTATCAAATGATTGTATCATATAGAGAGCATGTGGCTATATTGTCGAAACATATGACCACGTCATAATATATTCGCTCATAATAGTAATAAACCATGCACTGCATTTATTATTATTGCTTTTTATTTTACAGAAAAATCTCCGAAACGTTTACTCTATGTCCCCAAAACACTGATTCACTCTTCATTATTTGGCCACTCCTTATTTAAGAACCTGTAAATAGAGTGCTATGAAAAATACAGCATAATTTATGATTCTAGCCTTCCCAAGAACTCTGATGACTCACTTTTAGCATTCAAAGATGCACCTTTGTTGGGAATTTGGAGGCATTCAGTAGGGATGCCTGGGGCTGGAAATCAATGCAGAGCAGAGGAGAGAAGTTCCTGGAAAAACCCAGCAAAGCTGTAAGCTGACAGAAACCAGAGGATTCAGGAAACAGGGTGTGGACCTTCTCCGGAGGAGGACACACGGCCATAGCCCTGGGTGTGGGCTCTGGGTGCAGGCCAGGAAGCGTGTGCCTTACCCACATCTGCTCTATGTTTAACTGCTTATCTTGCTGTCACCATCTGTTGCCATCTTCCTTTACCTAGCAGGGATCCGGGGCCATCAGACGGGCTGGTGGCCAGTCCAGGACAGTCAGAGGCAGCCCAGGGCTCAATCCACTAAATTTAACCCAGCCACCTCCTCTGCCCTCCACATGCCAGGTCCCAAGCCAGGAGATGAGCACACAGAAAGGCACCACTGTCCAGGCTCTGAGGGGAGAACTCTGCTCTGTCTATGTGTCCGTCCATTCTGCCCAGAAGAGGGAGAGTCACAGGTGACAGAAGACAGGCGTCACCTTTATTTCACTTGATGTTCAGGGCCTTTGAACCAAGCAAGTTCCAACACCACATTGTTTTTCTCTCAGTGAATAAATTTCAGAATGAATGGATGATTCCAGCACATGGGGGTGTGAAGACAGCCAGTGGCCCCTAAACAGTTCAATGGCGGCCCCTCCTCCTAAGACAGGATGCGATTTGAAAACAACAGGTACCTTGAGTTCACAGGAGGAAGTGTCCACTGGCATCAGACAAAGTCTTTCCCAAACAAAACCCAAGCCTACTTTCTCTAAGGGTTTCTCCCGGACCCTAGTGAGGAAGGATCAGTATTCAAAATGGAAACCACACTGAAGGTTTGGAGGAGAGTATGGGCTGCATCTCCTCAGCCAGAGATGACCACACAGCCAACCACACGAGGTGTGAGCAATCAGCAAACAGCCCTGACACTTACACCACGTATGTTCTAGCCATACGGTTATGTGTGTGCATTATTCATGGCTACTGTGCATGTGCACGTGTGTGTGCATATATGTACACATTTGTGTGTCTCTTCATCTAATAGCTGCATGACTTTTTATTATGTTATACTTTTATTTTTAAAATAAAGGAACTAAGGCCCATAAAACCTCCTTCATCTGGGAAATGGAAATGACAATTTACCACACAGCTATTGTGAAGATAACGTGAGAACACGCAAGTGAAATGTATTTTACAAAGTCCAGCAGAGAGTAAGTCTAAATGAATGTTAGTTATTAAAATAAGTACTTGGCTTTAATTCTAATTAAATACATTATGTACAATTCTATATCTTTGGCTTTTAAAAAACTATGTTTCAGGGACTTCCCTGGTGGCACAGTGGTTAAGCATCCACCTGCCAAGGCAGGGGACATGGGTTCGAGCCCTGGTCTGGGAAGATCCCACATGCCACGGAGCAACTAAGCCCGTGCGCCACAACTACCGAGCCTGCACTCTAGAGCCCACAAGCCACAACTACTGAGCCCAAGTGCCACAACTCCTGAAGCCCGCATGCCTAGAGCCCATGCTCCGCAACGAGAAGCCACTGCAATGAGAAGCCCGCGCACCGCAACGAAGAATAGCCCCCGCTCGCCGCAACTAGAGAAAGCCCCCACACACGCAGCAATGAAGACCGAACGCAGCCAAAAGTAAATTTTAAATAAATAAATTTATTTTTAAAAATATATGTTTCAGTATAAAATAATACATTTTTTTTTAAATTCCTCTTCTCAGGAATATTGAGAATTAAGGAGAGCCACATCTGGCATCTGGACTTGCAGACTGGGGCCAGAAGCCCACTGGGCAGAGCGAAGGAGGCCCCTCGTGCTCTGCTCCCCCCCCGCCACATGCCACTGCTCCAGCACTGGCTGCCAGCCCCTGTGACCCGGATGGAGGCTGAGTGTCTCCCCAGCTCCACCCATCACCACCAATGCCCTGTGGACGCCAGGGATTTTCCAAAATCATGAGGATCCCACTTTCCTCAGTTCACAAAGTCACACTGTGTCCCCAACACACTCAGAGTAAAACTCAGATGCCTCACCATGGCTGACAGGACCCTGGGCATCTGGCTCGCTTCTCCACCTGCATTTCACACCCTGCACTTTCTCCCTCCAGGGGCTCCAACAATATGCCCTCGCCACCCCGGGGCCTTTGCACATCTGGTCTCCCTCCTCATCAGCTCCTTCTCATCCTCAGGCTGCACTGAAAGGCCTGCTCCCTGGAGACCCCTCCCTGACCAGCCCTCCCAAGAGGCCCCTCCAGTGGTCTCACTCACTCAGCCCCTTATTTGTGCCTTTCCCACAAAGGCTTTTCATTGTCATTTCACCTTCACTCATTTGTGAACTGGTTGATCATGGGGCCCTCAGCTGGACTCAACTCTCTGAGGCCTAATTCCAAACTCTATTCCCCCATCCAGCCCAGCGCCCGCGATAGACAATAGGGAACACGTATTTGTTAGGTGAATTGACTGATACATCTTTTCTTGTTGTGCAGGAACTTGCCCAGTGGCAATCGTCTCCTCTAAAGTAAATGACTATATTCTAGGAATCCTCAGCTTATGGTTTTATCTGCCCATCTGAGGTACTGGAGACATCAACATATGGATTTGGAGTGGGACATAATTCAGCCATAACAGGGCCCAAACACATATTCTTTGGAAGTTGAATATTGTTTCTAATATTTCAAATAAGCATCATGGCTGATCATTCTATTCACTTCGTTATGTAAGGTTTGGGGCTAATCTTTCAAACACTTCTCTCCCCTGAGCGCCCCCTGAGCGTGTCCAGATTTCACATAAATGTTTCAGGAGCCAAGGAGTCCATGATTAGGCAAAATAACACACCCACAGAATCACCAGCATCAGCTCACTGTTCACCAGGGCTTGTTTTGGGGAAGGGAGTCCACAGTCATTGCCTCACTGTCAATGATACAGGTAGAGGCAGGGTAAGTTTTGTTTGTTTGTTTGTTTGTTTTTGCGGTACGCAGGCCTCTCACTGTTTTGGCCTCTCCCGTTGCGGAGCACAGGCTCCGGACGGGCAGGCTCAGCGGCCATGGCTCACGGGCCCAGCCACTCCACGGCATGTGGGATCTTCCCGGACCGGAACACGAACCCGTGTCCCCTGCATCGGCAGGTGGACTCTCAACCACTGGCCACCAGGGAAGCCCAAGGCAGGGTAAGTTTTATGGCTGCAGAATGTGAAGTAAAAACCTCAAAGAGAAGCAAATGTTAGCTCAGAGATAGGAGCAGCCACTCCAGAGGGCTCTGGCCAAGGAAAGTCTGTGGGAGAAGCAGGAAGAAGAGGGGTTAATACAGAGATTCTGTGTGTGGCTGGACTCCTGCGGGATGGGGTGTGGGGAATGGGGAGTCAAGGTAGAGACACAGCCCAGTGGGAGCTGAGGGTCTTGAAGCACAGGGAACTCCAAGCTTGTTGCAAATAGCCTTACCCAGGAACAATCAAGAAATATTGCCAATAGGACCAAAATTGTTCTCCAAAATAAGTGATTTTAAAAACCTTATTCGTTACATAAAATAGGTCCATCATTAACATTGATTCTCTAAGAAAAGTTTAGAAAATGTCTAGGAAATAAAAGCATGAAAATAACTTCTTATTAACTCAGTGTGGGTTTATTCTTTCAATGAAGCCCAATGGGAAGGGCTTGGACTAAGGCCTGCAGGAGACATGGAGCTGGGATATATGGTAACTGTCTCAGAGAACCTTCTAGTCATATAGGACCAACACATGTGTCACTGTTATCAAAGGTATAAGATAACTTTCATCCCAAAGAATTGCCACCTGAAATCTCATTTCTGATAGATCTATACAAGCTAAGTCAGATCCATTAGTGATAAACATTAACACATTTCTTAAAGGTGCGAGTTATTTACAGGGATTAAAAGAATACACAGAGCAGTCTATTACTGGAGTGAGAAACAGTTGGTCAAATGATACCAGACTATATATGATATCAAATGTAGAAAATATGATTATTACTTTTCCCTAATTTATGGACACCGAGTGATGAAGTAGCAGACACCCAAGGACCTCTGATCTCACCATTCAAGAAACTCACTCCTGAACTCACACTAGATTTGTGGTTCTCAAGGAGCTCCAGGAGCCCCTGTGGAGCTTGCAATGAACCTTCAAGGAGTCCAGAATAGTCCAGTTATTGTCACAGTAACAATGATGTGTGATTTACCTTTTTCAATCTCATTCACTCATGAGTGTACAGAAGAGGTTTTCACATCATGTGTGATATCACAAGAGGCTGACTATAGAAACAGATAGGAGAATCTGTCTTCTATTGAGCTAGACATTCAAGAGATTTGCAGTTATAAAACAGAGACATTTCTGTCATTACTTCTTGTAGAAGATGCATCTCTGTTAAGAATATGTTATATATGTCCATGCAATGGGTTTATTGTTACTTGGATAATAATTTAAGATCTCAGTGTTGATTTCTGTGACAGTAAATATCAATAGACATAATCCACGTAGCCAAAGCTCTCAGAGGTCTTCAACAATTTTTAGGAGTATAGAGGAATTCTGAGGCCCAAATACTTGAGAGCTGTTGCTCTATGTGAGAACAGAGGCTACTCTATTCCTGGATGTGAGGGACTCACCGGCTTCTGAGGCAGCCAGGATATCATCAGGCTGCTCAAACTTAGTGGAGATCATTTTTCTTTCTGCTGAGTACAAAATAAGGCATGTTGTTCTATCATTAAGTATGTGGGTAGGGTGAGGTTTTAGCTTCTCTTCCACTCAACATTTTTTCTACTTTCTAACTGGAACATTCTGTCTCTTTACAACAGAATGTGAGGCTGGGGCAGTGTTAAGTTACTTCTCTCTTGAGTTTTTCTTTTGACAGATAGATGGATGCACGTGTACGTAGATAATATTGAATTATACACAGATATGCACATTTAAACAAATCTAAAAGAGTCCCCGTTAGTACATTTAAACTAATCTGAAAATCTTAAACAGCATTTACTTTGGGGGAAAGAGAGTGCGGTTTGAATCGAAAGTTTTAAATATTGGCGACAAGTTTAAAACTTCTGTACAGTTTGCATTTTATAGACACACACAAGCCATGTCAGGCATGGCTATCTGGGTGCTGAAATTCTGGATGCCTCTGTTCATAAGTTGGATGCCTCTGTTCATAAGTTGAATGCCTCTGTTCATAAGTTGTAAAGGAATATATTTTTTATGTACAGTGAATTTTAATGTTTCCACGCTTACAAAATAACCCCAGTGTTCAAATTCGCTGTACAGAAGCTTAAAATCTGCATGAGTTAAGAATGTTCTAATTCCCCTGCCAATTTTTATTTAAATAGTACTTTTTCCACATATCTTTGCTGTTTGAAGGCAAAGACTGGATTCTTTTTATCACATTTATAGGCTTCACACTGCTCAATGAATGTCAGTCAAATTAATGAATATGAGCATAAAAATTTTAAGACAGAAATAACCTAAAAAGGATTGCACCTGCACCCTAAGTCCCATGTCATGCTAGTCACATGAAGGATAACAATAAATTACAAGCCACGGTGGTTTTTATGACAATAACAACTGTCAACTCAGCAAAGTAAAGGGGGAAGAACTTCCTCTGATTTATTAATAGTCCCTTTAAAATTGCCAAATGTTTCCAGTTATAAAGTAACACATGTCGAGATCAACTTCCAGAATGGAGGAGTGAAAACTTCAGTGAACTTGCACTTTCACACACACAAAAAACACAAACATACAGCCAAACCAATAAAATTTACCATTTCAGAATGCCAGCCATTAAACAATATTCAGAACAGAATAAAAATCATCCTTCCAGAGGAAACTACAAACCCTTGGCAAGACAACAGAGCCAGTGATGTTTTAACTTAGAGCTATTCCTCCAGCTCAGTGAAGAGGTAACCACAACCTGGAACATTGCAGACAATAGATATGACCACTTTTAGAGATTTGTGAAAAGTACCATCCCCAGATCACAATCAATATTTTGTCTGAACTTTCAGCTACCTTAAAAGTCTACATTCCCAGAATATGATGACTCTTTGATTTGATTCAGAGCTTAGTTCAGCAGGGGTGGGGACCTACTCACAGGGCATTACTGTAACAATTATTTCTGGCAACACCTCAACCATCTAAAGGCATGATATAAGTTAGAGCAAACAAAAGCCTGGTGGGGAAAATTACTTTAATCCTGTATAACTAGATGACCATAGGGAACTTTTTGAAAGGTTACAATACACTCCTAGACACCTAGGCTATGTGCATGACCAAGAAAAACCTGGGTAAGCAGAAGTCACCAGTCACTCACCCTGGCTGATCTTGAAACTCTACACCAGCAGCAAATGACAGCTAAGGCTGTCTTATGAAATCCTTCAAGTTTGAAGGCAGGCCTTGGCAAAGGGCAAAGTCATGCAGGCACAGCATTTAAGGAAATCTGACCAATCATAGTGGCTGTCCACTAAATTATATTGACCTTAGTGTTACCCCAGGAAGCTGATTTTCAAAATTTAAAAATAAGAAACTTAAATTAAAAAAATAGCAGAAAACTCAGTAGACCCACACTGCAGGGAATACAGAATCTGTTAATTAGTCCAGGAAAGTCACTAAACAAATAAGCAACAACAAGAACAACAACAAAAACCTAAAAGCAGAAAAAACAATGAATAATGAAGGAGTGGAGAAATCTGATGCTACAGTTTTTACAATATATTATATAAATGTCTAGTTTTTTAAAAATGTATGAGACATGCAAAGAAATAGGAAATTATTCCATACATGCAATAGAAAATAGAAGACAACAGAATGTGACCTCAAGACTACCTAAATTTTAGACTTAGTGTAAAAAGGCTTTAAATAAGCTGTTATAAATATGTTCAAAAACTAAAGGAAACTATTTTAAAGAATTAAAGAAAAGCATGACAATGATGTCTCACCAAGAGACATCACATAGAGAATGTCAATAAGGAAGTCAAAATTATAAAAAAGAATGAAATTCTAGAGCTGAAAAGTACAATATCTGGAATGAAAATTTCAATTCTGCTAAAAACCCTAAAAGTAGAAAAAACAACAAAGAAAGAACCAGCAAAGTTGAAGATAGCTCAATATAGATTATCTAGTCTGAGGAGCAGGAAAAAAAAGAGTGAAGAAAAATGAATAGTGCCTCAGAGACTTGTGGGACAACATCAAGCTTACCAACATATAAATAATGAGGAGTCCCAAAAGAAGAGGAGGGAGAGAATAGAGAAGGAAAATATTTAAAGAAATCATGGTCCAAAATTCCCAAATTTTATGAAAAATATGAATCTACATATACAATAAGCTCAACAAACTACAAGTAAAGTAAACTAAAAAAGATCTATACACCTATACATGCCACACCCAAATTGAAAAAAGTCAAAGACAAAGAGAGAACCTTGAAAGGATCAGGAGAGTGAGGATTTGCCATGTACAAGGGATCTCAGTAGGATGAACACCTGATTTCTCATGGAGAAACATGGAGGCCAGAAGAAAGTGAGATGATGTCTGCAAAATGTAAGAAAAAGACTGCCAACGAAGAATTTTATACACAGCTAAACTATCCTTTAAAAATGAAGAAATTAAGGCCTTTCCAGATGAACAAAAAATGAGAGAATGTGTTGTTCTCTCATCCTAAAGGAGTCCTTCAGGCTGAAATAAAAAGACCCTAAACAGTAACTCAATTATACACAGAGAAATAAAGAGCACTGGTTAAAAAACAAAATAAAAAAACAAAAAACTACAGAGGTATTACGAAACACAGTATAAAATTACTTTTATTAATAACTCTTCTGTTTTAAAAGATAACTGCATAAAGTCATAATTATATAAACTGTTGATAGGTTTATTAAGATGTCATTCATATGTCAATAATAATACAAACTCAAGAGATGAAACAGATGTATATTAGAGCAAAGCTTTTGTATACTATTAAATTTAAGTTACTACTAATTTAAACTACTAACCAAACTAGATTATTTCCAGTTGAGAATTTAATTGTAATCCAAATCAACCACTAGGAAAATAACTCAAGAAAATTATTCAAAATTATCATAAAAGACAGGACTTCCCTCATGGCACAGTGGTTAAGAATCTGCCTGCCAATGCAGGGGACACAGGTTTGGGCCCTGGTCCAGGAAGATCCCACATGCCACGGAGCAACTAAGCCTGTGAGACACAACTACTGAGCCCGCGTGCCACAACTACTGAAGCCCATGCACCTAGAGCCCATGCTCCACAACAAAGAGAAGCCACCACAACAAAGAGTAGCCCCCACTCACTGCAACCAGAGAAAGCCCATGCACAAGTAAAAAAGACCTAACACAGCCAAAAATAAAAATAAATAATTTTTAAAATTATCATAAAGGAAACAGAAAGAAAATTTAAAAGGTGCACTAGAAAATATCTATTTAGCACAAAAGAAGGCAGGATTTGAGCAATAAAGGAAGAAAAAAGGCATAAGACATACAGAAAACAAATGGCAAATGGCAAAATTAAATCCTACCTTCAGTAATAATGCAATGCTAATAGATAAAACACCCTAGCCAAAATGCAGAGATTGCCAGAATGGATTTAAAACATGATCCAACTGTATGCTGTTTAAGAGACACATTTTAGATTTAAAGACCAAAATGGGTTGAAAACAAAAGGATAAAAAAGATGTGCCATGCAAGCAATAATTGAAAGAAAGCTAGAGTAGCTATGCAAATAGACTTTAAGACACAAATGTTTACTAGAAACAAAGAAGGGCATTTTTAGTGATAAAAGCATCAATCCATCAGAAGATACAACAATTATAAATATATATATACACACCTAGAGACAGAGTCTCAAAATGCATGAAGCAAAAACTGACAAAAATGAAGGCAGAAAGAGATAATCCAACAATAGTTGGATTTCAATACTGGAGAGAACAACTAGTCAGAATAGCAACAAGAAAATGGAAGAGTTATCACCACTATAGACCCAACAGGCATATATGGAACACCCCACCCACCAACAGCAGATTATACATTCTTCTCAAGGACACATGGAATATTCCCCAGGATAGAGGGCATGAAACAAGCCTCAATAAATTTAAAAGAATTAAATCATACCAAGTATGTTTTCCAAACACAATGGAATTACATTAGAAATCAATAAAAGAAAGGAATGGGGGAAATTTTTAAATGTGTGGGAATTAAATAACTCACTCTTAAACAACCAATGGGTCGAAAAGAAATCACAAAGGAAATTAGAAAATCCTTTGAGATGAATAAAAACAAAAATACAGTATACCAAAACTTATGGCATACAGTGAAGAGAGTACTTAGAAGGAAATTTATACCGGATTTGTTTTTATTTTACATACATTGTATCTTGGTGTTTATTTACTTCTCAGGAAATTCATAAATTAAATAAACTTTCAGTATTCTACTAGTGAGTAACATTCATTTTAAAAAATATTTGAAACTATACTTACCTGACTCAGTTCTTATTCAGGATGAGAGGCAGAGGAAAATATCCTTCCTGTTATATTAAGAAAATTGAATCATACACTATATCCTTTGGGTATAATATGAGAAATTAAGGATAGTTTTCCAATTCCTAAATTTCAAAATTTATTAGCATTTATCTAGAATTTTAGACCACTATTAATGTTTCTATATTATATAATTTGTATTTTCAAAAAGCATTTTTAAAATTTGTTTTAACTTTAATACTTAACTTTTAATACTTAGTCTCAATTATTATATTTTCTGTGGTGTTGAATTTGCTATGCACTGCGTCACTCATTTTTTTAGGATCTCAACAAATCTTTCCTTATTTCGGGCTAATCCATCTTACTGCCTACTCTAATTTTTTTCTTGGATCTTACTGGCATCTTTAACTTGAAGAACTCAAACATTTCACCCAGTTTCTTTTATTTTAATGGAAACATCTCCTCTAATACTAAAATGTTTTCCCTGTTTTTAACAGAGAAAGTGGTGAGTTTCTCTGTTGGCTCATGCCTAGAGATGCAGTTCCGAGCTTAATATCAAGTAGGAGATGAAGAATTAGAGAGTGGTGGGAGGCACTGCCCAAGCCAGATGAACAAGAAGGTGGCACTGCCAGCCTCCTGTTTGATGGGTCTTCTACTCCAGGTGGACTTTGACCTGACTTTTGGCTCGCCTTAGCACTCCAGCAACACTGAGATGGTTTTGGAGAAATGATGGGAATGTCTCCACTGCTCCCATGCAGACTGCTCTGGTGCAGGTGGGAAACTATGTCAGTTTTCAGACCTACTCCACATGTTCTGTACTCAGCTGAAATCACTTGAGTGACCTTGAGTATGTACAAATCCCCCCCTAGTTTATATCCGGTAGGTTCATTTTTGTCAAAATATTGAAAAAGCAAGTTTGGTGCTCATGCTAATGTCACCACTCTGTGTAGAAGGAAGGGGAAGCAGAGCCGGATGTAGGTGTTAAATCTATACTCAATGAAAACGAAAGCTGCATATACATTCTGATGTGCTATTTCATACTATACACACATGGCAACTACAACTAATACTATTTATTGTCATGATAATTAGCAAGGTCTTAAGGATGTTAACTCTAAACCAATGGTCCCCAATACCCTGTTAGGAGCCAGGCAGCACAGCAGGAGGTGAGCATCAGGTGAGTGAGCAAAGCTTCACCTGCCGTTCCCCATCCCTCGCATTACCTCCTGAACCATCCCCCACCCCCACCCCCCACCCTGTCCATGGCAAAATTGTCTTCTATGAAACCAGTCCCAGGTGCCAAAAAGGATGGGGACCACTACTCTAAACACTTTACTTGTATTAACTCATGTGATCCCCATGGAAACTCTCTAACATGTATACTGTTATTATCTCCATTCCACAGAAAAAGAAACTGAGGCTTAGCAAGGTTAAGTAAGTTTCTTAAGGTCACACTGAGCGAACATCTAAATCCAGACAGTTTGGATCCAGAGTCCACATACTTAGCTGCTGACTGTTAATGAATCCATGACCACAAGAAGGATGCAAGTGAAGTTGTTGTTTGATTTGTTGTGTCCTCTTAACAGGCATGGAACTGCCTCATCTACCTGTGTTATTCAGTTATTTCCCCAAAGCCTAGAAAACTGCAAAACCAATAACTATGCCCCTCCTATTAGTGCAGGGCTATCACATCTCACCTCCTGCCTTTCTTCTCAAGGTAGGTGTTTGATCATCACAAGACAACTGAAGAAGCTGACAGAGTTTGAGTCATAGAGTCTTTCTTGTAATCACCTCCAGTCCCAGTTCTCTTTACTGTCCCCAAAAACTGTTTCATAGGCATTATATATCTGAGAGAACAAGAAAAAGTGACTGAATACTGTTATTTTCTCAAATTGGGGTGGGACTTACGTGAACAGAAGATACTGATAGGATATCAGAGAGATGACAGTACATCTGAACCTAGGAGACCTGGCTAGAACACCAGCTGACGAGGAGAACGTCACTGAGTCACTGCTCTCCTCCAGATTTTCATGTTTAATTTCTAAAATCTGAGGGTTCAAATATGTGAACTGTGTCCCCTCTAGACACATCCTTTGGGGTCAGCGTGTGTAACACAAGGGAAGGCACTTTGTAATATTCTTGTTCATGTTTTGGTTTCCTCTATGTGAACTAGACAGATCCCTATGAATAATAAACCTGAACACACTTTCTCCTAGTGTGTCTGTCCCCATGTGCCTCCACGGCGCCCATGGCCCAAAAGGCCCTCAGGCCATGCCTTTGTTTCTGGCCTGTCACATAATCAAGCTCATTTTAAGTTGCCATTTGGGTATCACTACATATTTTCCAAAGTCTTTGAAGCCATGAGTTCATTCATTTAGAGTTGCATCTCCAATTAAACTTTAAAAAGAGTCTACTGAGAAAGCGTCCATATATAACTGAGTTGAGCATTACTAGAAAGAGAATTCCAAGGACAGCTCAAGATGTAATGGGAAACAAATGTTTATGCTCCACACATGGGCTCAAATTAAAGGACATGTTTCTTTTTCCAAATCAATGGAAACCATATTTTGGCTTTAGGGATATAAAATGGCATTTTGCATACTTATTCAATTGGATAATTTCAAACACCTGTGATAGGAGAAGGGAATCTGTAATAGAAACTCCAGTTTCAGCTATACATTATGACATTAAATGAAAGAACAACTATTTTTAAATTATATTTTAAGGAAAACATAATTAGTTTAAATAATAATAAAAGGGTTAAGGAAGTAGGCTCTGTTGTCCCAGAATCGCTGGGTTTCATGCTGAGCTTGTAAATGAAGGTGTGGGCCCATGACTCAAGTCCTCCAGGCCCCACTGCCCACAGAGCAAGAACAAGATTGCCCTAAATGTTCCATGGATGTGTTGTAAGGACCACATGGATAATATTTAAGGGCATGCTTTATGATTTTCCTGTATATTGCACTGGGAACTACAGTATGAGTTTCTTGTCTAGGCTGTGCGAAGACAGGGTGCCTGACCTTGAGAAGCCATGACCCCTCACTCTATACCAATTTCCTCACCCGGGAATGAGGATAATGGCCTAAACCATCCTTAAGGACACTTCCCACGTTAAAGTGGCATCCAAGGCAAAAGTCACTTCATCTTACTTTAACATGAGAATATTTATTAGTTCATATCACAATGGCTAATTTTATGAGTCAAGTTGACTGGGCTAAGGGATGCCCAGATAGCTGTTTAAATATTACTTCTGGATGTGTCTATGAGGGTGTTTCTCGAACAGATCAGCATTTGAATTGGTAGACCTAGTAATGCAGATGGCTCTCCCCAGGGTGGGTGGGTATCATCCAATCCTCTGAGAGACTGAACAGAACACAAAGGCAGAGGAAGGTTGAGTTCACTCTCTGCCCGAATGGATGAGCTGGGACATCGTTCTCCTGCCCTCCTCAGCACTCCTGGTTACCTGCCTTCAGATCTGGACTGGAATCTATTCACTTTCAGGCTTTCAAACTACATCACTGGCTTTCCTGGGTCTCCAGCTTGCAAAGGGCAGATCATGGCACTTCTCAGCCTCCATAATTAATTATAGGAGCCAATTCCTCATAATCTCTCTCTCTCTCTCTTTCACCATCACAAAAAAGAAAAATTCCAACCATGTTGAGCTTTGTGATAACAAACCAAAATGTGCCAGTACTAGGGAAAGGGTGGAACTGTTCCTCCACAAAACCTTGAATAAGCTGGGAAACTTCTCACCAGCCACACCCCCAGGAACAAATTCCTACAAACCATAAATACCCTACATGCATAAGCATGGAGTGCCAGCTCTTTCTCACCTGTTCTGCTGGCCTTGTCCTCCCCACCACTCTTGTCCCCTGCCCTCCTTCTGCTTCTCATAGTCACCTCAGGCCCCTCTGGCTCTGAGGGTGTTGTGCGAGACCTTACACCGCTGACGTAACCTCAGAGCCACAATCTGCTCTCCACCATCTTGTCCTAAAATCCACAACCAATAGTGAGAGACCTCCTGCCTTTCCCTGACCTGTATGATTCACAGGCTCATGGCTCACCTTGCCAGGCCTCCCCACCAGGGAGGACGTCACCTTCATCCATCTACAAAGCAGCAGCAGTGGTGGGCCTTATGGGCAGCACCCCAACATCCATGCCACCTCGGCTCTGGGGTAGGCCTTTGATTATCCCAAGCCAGTGGGCAACCCATCTCTGAAATACTTGTTCAAGGTTGGAGAGCCCTTTGACTCCCAAAGACATGCAACAGAGACTTGCTGGGGGCTTCCAGGAAGCTGCTTTGCTCTCCCATTTAGTGTGAATCAGCTTTAGAATGAAATTAACACAATGATTAATAGACCAGAGAGTTGGAAAGAATCTTGTCTGAATAGACCAACTCAGCAACTACTTGCTAAGCTCCTACTATGTCCCAAACACTGGTCTAGGTGCATGGAACACATAAGTGAGCAAAACAGAAGATCCAAAACTGCATGGAACTTATATTCCTGAAATAAAAGAGATATAATGCCTATAACCAGTAAAAGATTGACTGGGTAATCATAAACCTCCTAACAAAGAGAATCCCAGAACCAGATGGTCTCACTGCTGACTTCTACTAAACATTTAAAGAAGAATTAAGGCCAATTCCCCTGAAACTTCTACCAAAAACTGAAAAAGAAGGAATACTTCCAAACTAATTTTATGAGGCCAGCATTACCCCAATACCAAAGCCAAACAAAGATACTACCAGAAAAGAAGACTACAGACCAATATCCCTTATGAATATTGATGCAAAAACCCTCAACAAAATACTAGCCAACTGAATTCAAAAGCATATTAAAAGAATTATATGCCATGACCAAATGGGATTTATTCCTGGAAAGCAAGGATGGTTCAACATATTAGAATCAATCAGTGTAATGCACAACTTTAACAGAATGAAGGGGATGCATGATCATCTCAAGTGATACAGAGAAAGCATTTGACAAAATTCAACATCATTTCATGACAAAAACACTCAAACTAGGAAGAGAAGGCCACATATATTATATATGTTTTACCACAAAAAGAGAGAGACAATAAAAATAAGTGTAATAAACAAATAAATTTTTATAGATAGGATACTAGAGGCTGATGTGTGCCATTGACACTATGGGATAGTTCCACAGTGTTCAACATTAAAAAACATAGTTTTTAACAGGCGGAACACAAAACATGCCAACAATTTTAATTTTAAAGTGTATTACAGTCAAACCTGGATATCTAGGAAAAAAGAAACATTTTTCTTTAAAATAATCCAGACAGGCATGAGTTGAGTGACTACATGTTATGAAACATGGTAGCCTCCAGGACTGAGATGTGTAAAGTGAGATGAGTAGGCATACTGATATCTGACCGTGATCTCATTACATCTTAGTTACCCAACACATATTCTGAGATTTTAGTGAGAACCCTCCCTGTCCCAAACTTTGAGACCTCTGATAGGAACTGAATTTGTAAAACTAATTCTCAAGAAACACAGTTTGTAAAATGCCTTGAATTTATCTAGTGGGCTAGTCAACGGTGGGAAAACCATGTATTACGGAAGAAATAAGTGAGTATGTGTGAACGGCAATGCTTACGTGCAAGGAATGGGGGCCTTGGCAAGAATTCAAGGTAGCTCTTGGGCTCCTTCTTCCTGACTCCTTCGTGAATCCCAGGAGTTGCCTCACAGATTGCTTTTGGTCCAGGGGGTTGACTCACCCCCTCCTGTGCCACAGAGGTAAGCCTCCCTATTTGGCTTCATGTGGCCACACAGAGATACAAAGATGGAGAAGCTGAATTATCTTCTCTGTTTCTCCAGTTTAGTGATTAAAAAACATGCTGGAAAGGCACAACTCTGGCTTTAGAAATCCTCATGGGTGGGACTCCTGGAGGGTAGGACTCTTTTCATTATGTCTCTCCTAAGATGGTAGCACCATGCTTGGCACACATTGCTGAGCACCTAAAAAAAGAACCTGGTATCAAGATGTCGATACAAATACCCTGAATTTCTTCTGCCATAAACAATTTTCACATTTTGGAAATTTTTTGGAAAAATTATAGGCTGTGGAAATTCTTGTTCAAAAATAAAATTGTATTAAGTTCCTTAAAGCACTATTAAGGGCCCTTTACAACTTTACAGTTATAACTGCTTCACTTATTTAGGAATAAATTGAGTCCAGCTTGATGTTAGAAAATGTTAAATATTAAAAACTCTGTATTCTACTAAAAAATGGAGAAATAGATTCCACAAATATAGTTACATAATTTATGGCAAAGATGCCACTCAGAAGCCATGGGGGAAAGAGTTGGCTCTTCCACACATGGTGCTGGATCCATCGGAGAACCTGTGGGAAAACACAGTGACCCCACCTGACACCAGACACCAAATCCACTCAGGATGGACTGTACGTGCAAATATCAAAGGCAAAACTGTAAAACTCATTGGAGACAACATAGCTATTTTCTTGATGTTGGAGTAGGAAAAGATTTCTTACTCAAGACAAAAAAAGCACTAACTTAAAGGAAATTTTTATTAGACTGGATATTATTATATTGGGAATTTAATATTTAATATCCATCAGAAGAAACAATGAAGAAAGTGAATGGGTAATCCACCTAAGAGACAGAGGGAAGATGTTTCCAAGGCATCTATCTGACCTTTACTCAGAACGCTTAAAGGATTCCTACAAATTAGTAAGGAGACACACAATCCAATTAAAAAAGGAAAAAACTTGAACAGACATTTCACAAAAGAGCCCAAACAGTCAATAAGCATGTAAAACAGTGCTTAATATCATTAGCCATCAGGAAAATGCAAATGAAAACTGAAATGGAATGGTGAAAATGAAAAAGAGAAGAAAAAGAAAGAAAGAAAACTGAAAATGCCAGATAACATCAGGTGCTTGTGAGGATGTGGAAAGTCATGAATTGCTGGTCAGAGTAGAAACTGGTACAACTACTTTGGAAAAGTGAAAGCATCTACTAAAGCTGAACACGTAGATGATTTAAGACCTGGCAATTCCACTATTAGGCATCTACGGGAACCACTAGACATATACAAAAATGCTTTATTCTTAGTAGCCAATAGCTGGAAAGAGCTCTCATGCCCATCAACGGATGTAAATTATGCTATATTCATCCAATAGAATATTCTAAAGCGAAAATAAATAAACTACTACTACAGCCAACAACACAATAACTCTCACAGACACAATGTTGGGTGAAAGAAGCCATAAACAGAAGAGGACATGCGATATATTCCCATTTATATGGAAACCGTAGCAGACAGAGCTAACCCACAGAGCTAGAAGTCAGAATAGCGATTATCCCAGGGGGGAATTGACTGGGTAAGGGCAGAGAGAAGCTCTCCATGACTGGTATGCAGGGGTAAGACTATGTTTGTAAAACTATGTCAAAATTTTTTTAACCAGGAAATATAAAGTGGTAAGTTTTTATTGTCTCTACTTCCTTCTTGTCATGATTTGTCTAATTTGGCTGAATTAGATGTATTACATATATTTTTAATATATGTTACACATATATATATATGTATATATATATACATTTAATATATATTACATATATTTTCTTAAACTGTGTCATTTTCTACATTAAGATATGTACACTTAAGAATGCATGTATGGTAAATTTCAATACGTTAAGGGAAAAATTATTCTGTTCTGGATTATATGGTCTGTTATGAGAAAGGAAGTTTTGGAACCAAAGAGCAGATCAATGGGAAAGAGAGAAACCAGACAATGTTCTCCCTAGAGATGACCCAGAACTGGCACACCTCCCGCCGCTGCAGCCCTGCCCTCACTCTCCAAGGTCTCTCTTCCCTGCCTTCTACTGCCAAGCATCCCAACGACGCTTTCACTGAGCGTAGAGGCTTAGGGGAGGCCTTAGAAAAGAAACAAAAGTCGGCTGTAGAAGCTGATGCTATCGCTTTGCCCAGAGTAGGTCACCTCCCTATGTGGAGTGCTACCTGATGCTCCAGGGGTGCTAATTCACAGCAGTAGGACGGTGCCCTGACCAGACCACACACAGGACACCCATAGGACATGAGGGACATCACCGGGATGACCAGCAGTGACGAGATGACCAGATGCTCAGGGACACTTCATGAGGACATATGTGGGTTTCAATTTTCCTCTGTGAATGAGGATACACAGAAGGACAGGGTGACGGATGAACACCTGGGGATGAGCTGCCCCTCACCGAGTGCAGACAGCACCAGCCCCACCAGAAGCATTGCCCCAGTGCCCAAGCTTAGAGCCACAGGAACCTGTGGGGAAGAACACCACTGGCCAGTCTTGGGTTTCTGTCACTTTGCATTTCCTACATCTTATTGGGAATTAGAGTAGGGTCAGTTCCGCCCACTCCTCACAGCCTTTCTCTCATTCAGTGTTAAAAGATAAACTGAGACGCCTTACAACTTCCAAGCGTTTATCTGAGCATGCATCCATTCCAATCAGGCAGTACCAAACCAAAGGTGGTTAGGGGCCTCCCCCAACAGGAGCTGGGGAGAAGTTTTACAGAAAAGACGAGGAAGCAAAGCAAGGAGATTATTTGACCGGTGATGGCTTACTCAGTTGCCTTATTTGGGACAGCCTAGTTGGCTGTGTGTGACCAGCTGTCCATTCTCCAAGAGTCGATGCATGACCCTGGCTTAAGTTTCAGTTGCTTGCGTAGGTACCAAGGCATCAGAACGGCCGCCCCATCTAGTGGCTCCTCCCTTAATTACTGCAAGAGCCACGGCCCTAGGCACACTGCCGAACACTCCTAGCTCTTGCTGCCAGGAGGCGGCTCTCCTTCACGTTCTCCCATCAACACAAGAGAACCTGCTTTTGTTCCCTCCCAAACCGGTTTCCCTTCTGACCTAGAAAATGGCGCCCACCTCACATTCAACACCTTGGAAACACTGCACGGCTAAGGCACCGCCTTCTGATTTGCAACGATCAAGAATAACGACCCCAGCGATTCTTTAACATCGTGGTCATTTTTAATTACTAGCATTTCTCGCTGTGTGGCAGGCAGTGTGGGAAATGCTTCTTGAATTGGCTCATTTAAGCTTCTGGACATTCCTGATGGTAGACAGCATCCTCATTCCCATGTCAGTGCGAGTCTCACCGCTCCTTCGACCGCATCAGGCAATACTCATTTCTTCACTCTTTGACTCTGTTCTCCTCCTTCTTCTTCTAGAAAGGGGCTCGGGCTTACTGAAAATAGACGCCGGGCCAGGAACACAGAGGGGCTGGGGAAGCCGGGGCAGAGTCGTCTGGGAGCCGGGCGGCAGGAAAGCGCAGTCTGCCTTGGCTTGGACGCAGGGAGGAGTTCCTGGGGGTCCTGAGAGGGGACGCTGGCTGGAAAGCTGGGAGCTCTGAGGAGGAGGAACCCAAGAGAAGCTGAGTTCTAGAACAGGGACCTGGGTGAGGTTGCGAGCAACAAAGAGGACCCAACTCCACTCATTCCTCTGTGTCAGGAGCAGGTTGACCCTGCGGTGGGTACTGAGCAGCTGCAGCCTGGGAGAGGGAAGCAGGCAGAGGGCCGCACGCTGGCCGAGGGCTTTCCGCTCTCAGGCAGGCCCCGCCCACCTCCTTTCCTTCTCCATCCCTCCCCCGCCGCTACTCAGGGGCTGCTGCTGAAAGCCTTTTCCCAGCTCTACAGATTTCACTGTCCCCCCACTGCCCAGAAATAAGACATCTTCTGCCGCCCAGAAGTAAGACACCTTTTTTGTTTTTAGAATTAGGATAATTTAAAAATGGGACCACTTTCTGGTTCCTTAAAGACTCATTCCGTGTGCACCCACACACTTGGACATATACATACACGTGCACATACACATATGCACACATATCCATGCACGTGTGTATATGAGTGTGCACATGCACACGAGTGCTCATGTGCATGTGTGTCTGCGCACACGTGTGTGTACATGTGTGCGCATGTGCATATACGCATGTGTACACTGACGTGTGCATATATTTGTGTGTGTCTATATGTGCCCTTTAAGAAGTAATAACAACAGAGGCGCCATTTATTGGGCTACAACTACAGGCCAGGTGCCAGGTGACACCATCTATGCACATCCTCACTAACTCCTTATAACCTTATTATTTCCTCCCCATTGTATGAGGAAAAGAGATTCTGGAAGGAACGCCCTTGCTCAAGGTCAGGTAGCCAGAAACATCCATAACGAGCTCGGGTGGGCATCGTGCTTCTCTCTGAGGCTCGGCCGCTTCTCAGGGAGCTGGCCTCAGCCTTCTTCAGGACCTGACTCAGCTCCAGGCCCTGGAGGAAGGGACAAAAGCCCTCTGTGGATGTACAGGAAGAGAGAGGCAGAAGGAGGAAGGACGGGTGGAGATGGATCTGGGGGCACCGGGTGAGCTGCTTCAGAGGGACAGCCGGGGGTCTCTCTGAGGGGTGGAGGCAACAGGCTGATGCTGTTAGCTCGCTCTTCCTTACTGGGCTGCTCTTGTTTACACATTTTGAACCCCTGGATGAAGGTGCTACCATCCAGTCCCTAACAAGAAAGGAGCAACACCATCTATTCATCCAAGAAGCACTACCGAGCCCCTGGCTGACAGCCCTGCAAACATGATTCTAAAGAATGAAAGTGACATGCTCTAGTTCAAGCCATAACAGTGATGCGACCCCTGCCGCCCTCTGCTCTTTCTCAGTCTGGGGTCTGACCTGCCTTCAGACACGTGCCAGGCTGGCCGGCGCTCGCTCAGCAGACAGAGAGGGGCAGCTCCAGGTCCCCGCGTCTGCCCTCAGCTCCACGGTCTTTAAAGTCTGTTCATTTCCATGAGCACTTTTCCCTTTTCGTTTTAGTTACCCTGGCGATTTCAGATGTTGTGCTATATATTACTGTATGGAAATGTCATCTCTCATGAAGCTGGAGACTGAAGTGGCAGAGACATGCCAAGGTCAAGTTGGAGCTATTGCTCTGGCGTCTGCAGACGTGAATGATGGAGGAGCCATGGACCTAATGTTGCACTGCTTCCTGAAAGAGCTGCAGGGCGGTGCCTGGACAGGCAGCTGTGCAGACATCCTCAGGTGCCACATGCCCTCAGTGTGGAAGCCAGTCCTGGGCGTGATGCTGGTGCTTGAGGATGAATTATGGAGCCGGAGCTTCAGGGATGCAGACGCAGAAGAATGAAGCCTCGAGAATATTTTCTTGGCGTGGGCTCCGGCAGCTTGAAACAGGCTTTGTTACAGAAGAAATTTCCAAAGAAAATAAAGTATAATCAACTAGATGGTTGAAGTCTCTCCAGTGGAAAATGGTGGCAGTTTGGGCTCCAGCTGACAAAGCCAGTATAAAATACGGCTGCTATTTATAGCAAGTAGAACCCTATCAAACCAGGACGGTGATCTTCTTATTTCCTCTGTTCACCAAGGAAAAGTAGGGATTATCCAGTACTACTGAAAAATCACCCTGAGGCTACATGTCAACTGGTTTTGTAGTCAATTAAACACCAGGTACCAAAAGGATCAGCTGAGCTCTTAAATTGTGTGTGTGTGTGTGTGTGTAAATCAATCAAACCAATCAAAGAGCTAACATTATCTGCCCAAGGTAATATGGGAAACAGATGTTTACTGACTGCGGGTACAGCACTGGTGGAGTACACTGGTGGCACACGACAACTCAAGTGCGGTATCTTTGGTCTTCGAACAGGTTGATGGCCGGTGGTGAAGCAGCCGTCCAGGAGCAAAGCAGAAATGTCAAACTGCAAGCCTTGGACAGCAACACTAACTTTTCGTCTTCTCTTTCCTCACTCAGCCCCATGCAGCTGCATTCAGAGACTCTGCAAACTATAAACACTTGGTATTTATTTCATAACCAGGTAAAATCTTATTTTTCAGTGTAGGTTGTATCCATTCATTTATTCACTCATTCCATCACCCTTTATGGAAAACTTTGCTCTGAGCCAAGGACCCTACTAGACGCTAAGGGAAGAAGTGGACAAGGCATGGGTGCTTACTCGGATTCAACAAAGGTTTTATAAAGAAAACCATAATGTTATATCTATGCATATATACACGCGTGTGTATGCGCAGATATACCCAGTGTATATCTATGTTTATATCTGAATGTCCATGGGTATATCTGTGTGCGCACACACACATTCACACACACAAACTCATACATACCCCAAACTGCGAAATGAAAGAAATCCTACTCTTGCTTCGCACTTTGGGGTCACCCCCTCCCTTGCCAAAACCCCTCACGGGTTCCCGCTCCGCTGATGGAGCTCTTGGGTGGAGAAATCTGAGATTGGCATCCACAGCTTCCTCACTGAGAACAGTCTTCTGCTCAGCAAAGCACATCTTACAAGATCTCTGGTTGACGTTGTGTTTGAACAGCAATGATCTGTTCAAGAATGGAAAGCTGAATGCAGTGTCTCCACAGGAAGTCTTCTGTTTTATACTCTGAAAGGGAGTTCTCAGTTTAGTAGAGATGTATCAAATAACTAGCGGTGTGAAGGTTTCGTTAATTGAACGTGGTTGTAGCACAGGCTTATGAGACTGGAAAACAATTTATGAAAATCTACTAGAACATTTCTTTCATTATTGTCAAACGTATGGTTATAATAAAGTAATTGAGTCATTTTAACAACCATATGATTTTTTAAATTACGTATTCTAAAAGCACTGGGAAATGGCTTTTCAAGTGTTTTTCAAAAGATAGAAATTATAAAACAAAATCTTCCATATTGCTGGAGTAGCAAAGTTAAAGTGGAAAACAAACAGAAGCACTATTTCGCACCCACATCCCACTGGGGATCGCAAGAGTCTGAGGCAGAGAGTCAAACCCCTCTCCGTTGCTCTGTAGCAATGGACCTGCAGCAAGTGACTCACTTCTTTCAGCCTCTGTGTGCTCAGCTGTGGAAGGAAGACGGTCCTAGCTCCTGGCTCAAAGGTTGTTGCTAGGATTACAAATAGGAGGGAAAGGGGTCATCAGAGTGGGCACCACAGGCATACGGTAAGTTTCAGTAAACAGCAGTTATCATGATGGTGGACGGCAAGCATTTGCAGGCTCCCTGAAAGGGATCAGCTGTAGAGAAACAGGAATTTCCAAAAAAGACTCACAGATGGCAGCTGTGGTGAAAGTTGGAGTCCTGCGACATCGTTCAGGGTGGAGACCTATCCTGTGTGTCCACCTGAACTTACCAACCAGACTTGATTCCTCCATAAGAAACAGTGAATTCATAGTGTTCGTGATTCTTTCATTTTGCAAGCCCAGTGAGGTTTCACATGCTACTACATTTTCCTTACAAATCCAATGCTAAAATTACTTGCAGCTTTGGATAATCTGTTTCCAGAATTATAGCCATCGAACCAATAACAATTGTGCACACCCTCTATCACAGTTCTTGTCTTCATTTGGTGGGTTTTCCCTGGAATGCCAGAGTCATATCAATACCAGAGTTTCTTTGCATCTAGAACTGCCTCTTTTTACAGTGGTCAGGAAATACCTTGGCGAAATCAGAGGACTAGGAAATCCAAGATAGCCTTGTTCTACCCTCCAAAAGCTACTCATCCCCCGTGGCAGACACTCAAATGTACCAGACAATTTGTCTGACAAGGCGTGTGAGCTGCGAGACACGGGCACCACACAGAGCCAAGAGCTCATGAATTGACCCAAACGTTTTATAAATGCGGAGCGACATCTTCCACTTATGAAATCATTCACAACTCATCAAGAGCTTTCACAACCTCCTAGTGGAAACGCCAATAATAATAAACATTCTGTTTTCTCATAGCCCTTGAGACTGACAAAACCTCCACACACTCTATCTCATGCCATCTTCAAAAAGTTGGAAATAAGTGGACATCATCCTCTCTGGTTTTTGAAAAAGAAAATGAAGACACAGAGACGTGAAGTAATCATGCCTGCGGCCTCGAAGGAGGAAACAGAGAAGCCCAGGTCTGTGTTCTAAACACCGTTGTTTTTCCTCGATATCACACCACCCTTCTTAAACTTTTCCCTGGTGATCTCCAAGGGTGGGCATTAGAGGTACCCGCCAGAGTACTGATTTCCAGATAATATTCTGATGGGGGTAGGGAATATTACAGAGAAGGGCAGAGTTTGACCCATCAGTGAACCACGTGGCAGGACTAACTTGTCCACCAGAGCCCCGCAGAAGGACCCTCCGCCTGCGGGCGGAGACGGACCTAGCCCCAGCCTCTGACAGCTCAGCCTGCTGCACTTGGTGGCCTTACTCTTCAGTGAGTCTGTACGTCTGCTCTTATGTGCCACGGCTGGCCTACCCAATCCCCTGCCCGACACGCATCTGCCAGTGGTCTTCACTTACGTTTGACCAGTTGTAGGTTGCTCAGGCCGTGTATACGGTCGTCATCCTTTTCTCCTTATTTTTCTTCCTTCACATCCCAGATCCCATCCATCAGCAAACCCGACATGTCTACGTCCAAAATATAACTCAGAAACAGCCTTCTGCACTGTTCCCGAAAATCCAAACCACCCGCATCGCTGGCCCGACCCAACCAGCCCCCGACCCCTGCTTCCATGCTAAGGACCACTCTCCACAAAACACCAGAGCCACCTTGCAAGCGGCTTCCACTTCAATCAATAAAATCCAAACCCTGTACCACTCAAGGCCCACCTCCCTCCCAGGTCTCCCCTGCCCCACTCCCCACTTGCACTTCTTTCTACCCCAGGGTTTCTCAAAATGTGAGCCCAGACCAGCAACATCAACAGTCACCAAGGAACTTAATTGGAAATGCAGATTCCCGGGCCCAGCCCTCTGAGCTGGGGCCCAGCCCCTGATGTTTTCACCAGACCCCCAGGGGATGCTGAGACAGCTGAAGAGTGAGAACAGTGCTCTACGCTACCAGTGGTTCTGCGATTCCTGCCTCGGGCCTTTGGCATCACTGCTCCCTCTACTTACGTGTTCTTCCCACCAGTTTGGCACGTGTCTGATGCCTTCTCATGAGTCGCTCTGAGAATATCTTAAGTACTTACTTGTCTTCCCGTCTAGTTTCTCCTTTCCTCACCCAATGGGAGTCTAAATCCCACAAAAACAGGGCCAGGGTCCTGTTTGCCAGTTTTTCTAGAAGAGTGCCTGGTGTGGAGGACCCTGTCAGCACGTGCCGGGGATAAACACGTGAGCACAGGTAGCACCTACTACCCACGAAGTATACGCTGGACACCGTTCTCCCCACTTTGCAGATGGGCAAACTGAGGTTCAGGGAACACGATCAACTGGCCTTAAGTCTGAAAGCCAAGCAGTTAGTAAAGCTGAAACTCACACATGGCATTTCCACACCGTTTGGCTGCATCTCACGAAAACATCGCCTTCTGTCCAGACTCACCTCAGGGTCATAAATTACATCTCTGAAAACACTCTGCTTTCTCCCTCATCGACAGCCTGGGCCAGGCACTTGAGATGCACCAGCTACAAACTTCCCCTGGTGCTGGGAAGCTCTTCTCCGCTTTGCGGACCTGACTTGAGTGGCTCACAGTGGTGTCCCTGACCACTGGGACCTGAGTCTGGGTTACACCGGCCACTGCAAGTCTGCAAATACAGGGAGGGCACAGGAGTAGCACTTTATGAGATGGCTTTGAGTTGGTTGGATGTGTCCTGGCATTCAGATAACCCAGAAGTGCTGCCCAAAAGGTTTTGAACATTTTTACTCTTTGATCACACCCTGATATCTGACTTTGGCTTGTTTTTCCATTTTTAACATTCCTACTAATCCTGAGCTTTTTCAACTACCATTTTTCTTTCTCGACTTTAAAAGCATTGACTCTTCAGAAAAATTGTCTCAATTAAGGTCCATCTGAGAAAAAATTACTTAAGAAGTTGCAATTGTGCTCTGGAAACGTGGCTTTGCCCAACATTACAAATGCTTTGGCAGGATTTGTGGTTGCTTGAAACTCACCCCTCGTTCTGCTGTAATGGATTGAAATCTGAGACTTCAGTGACTGCAAATCATTTGTCCCCGCACTCAAGTATTCCAAATTCAGAACAGCTGGGTTTAAATTGCCTGTGCATTTTCTTCTATGCGCATTACCTTCTTTCCTGGAGCCAAACCACCGTATGCCTTTCTCTTCTACAACTGAAGACAAATCCACAGGAAAAAAAAAAAAGTAGCACTTAGTGGTACCAGCAGGGCCTGAAATGTAAAATGACATTTTTATCTAATTGTGGTTCATCATGTCTTATGAAAGGAAAACCATTTAAAATCTTGTTTGTTGATTTTATGGCGTAATTTTCTCAAGTTGTTTCCAAAGCCCTGGAAAGTCATAGAAAGTATATGTAGAAAAATTGTATACATAATTAGCTAAGGAAATCAAGTTTGCATGTTGTCCTGTGGTTTGACCAAGAAAAGATGAGAGAGGACACAAGTTACCAGGGTCAGGACTCTGCTCTGGGGCCTCCTGGGCTACAGAATGCTACACCCGATTCAGGGAAACTTCAGGTTAGAAAGATGCCTCCTCACTTCCTTGTCGCTTGGAGGGCAGGAGGTGAGGCTTCTCATCATCCTGTTCTCAGACGCCAGCAGGACACTGACACTCAGTGGCATGGGTGTCAGTGGGTTAGTCTGAGATCCATTCCCACCAGCCTTGAACCTGTCACCCTATGGGAATGTTGCCTATCATGATGCTGGGGGTGTTGGTGCATCCCCAAGCGGGGGTGAAATTTAGCAATTTCATACTGTGCCATGGACACACACTTAATCCACACCTCTGGTCACGATACTTCTGAAATTTCTAGTTGTTGGCAACTTCCTGCAGCCCTCAACATCCCAGGGCTCCTCAACCTGCATCCTGCTCTCCATCATGTCTGCAGCTGCCCTCTATCCTTCTCAGCTGCACAGTGGCAATGACCTCTCTTCTGTCTTGGCTTTGAGCATCTCCCAGCTGGTCTCCGCCCTCCACAGAGCTGCCAGTTCTCTCCCAATCTCCTTGGCACAACTTAAGATAGCTTTCATATTCGATACCAGATTGTATTTGCAGACTCACCCGTGGTACCCAAGGATCCCTTGCTTTTCTCAGTATCCTGACTCACGCTTCATCCCTGTGTGGCTTCTTACCTCCCTCTCTTGGTTCATTCTCGGGTCACTCAGCCAGCGATTCCTTCCTCCACTTACGTAATCCCACTCATCTTTCAGCTGCGTTTTGGATGTCACCTCTTCTCATGAAGTTTTGGCTGCTTCCCAAGTCAGCCAGGGAACTTTGCAGGATGACAGTGTAACCTGGCGTAGGGCTTGGTAAATACCAACCTGTGTTTTTCTGCAGTAAGAGAGCTATGTGTGCCTTATCTCCCTGCATGTCACTGGAATCCAGTAAATATTCCTGCATTAGAAATTGAAGATTAATGGGATATAGAACAAAGATGGTGCGTGTGTGTGTATGTGCACGCGCACACATAACTGAAGTGATTCTGTGTCGTACTTGGAGTTGACCCTGTGTTCATGAAGGTTGAGAAGTCTTGGTTCAGGAAATATCACTGGGACTGCAGTCCCTGCGCTGAACCGGAAAAAAAAATGTGCTATGGACAGGAACATGTTCCAAGATGGATGTGATTTTCTAGGATTAAGAACAATGACGGAGAAAAACCAAAGGCCCTACCACAAAGTGTCAGAAATCTTTGATAGACTAAATGCTCCAGCTACTCAGTGGGAAAAGAGGGAAAGAACTCTGTGCTAATTTTGTTGATGCCACAAAAGACAACTTTGCATTTTCAAAAATTCCCATATCTGTAGACAAATGTATATCTAGTGGCTTGAAGGACATGTACAGAGTATTTAAATTAGCATGGAGATCTGCACATACAAGCAAAGAGTAGAGTACTGGGAATGAAGGATAAAGGGGAAGAAATTCAGAAAAAGAGAATTGCTGAACATTTCAATGATGTTAATACTTGTAAAATAAAGGGTGTATTAAACGAAATTGTGTATAAGTGAGATTTAAAATATGTTAGACATCACCGAAAATGGCAGAGTAGGAAACTCCACATCTTTCTTCCTCCATAAAAACAAATAACGAGCTGACAAAACGGCCAGAATCAACTTTTGCAGAACTCTGGAATCTAGTCCATAACTTACAACAACGAGGGGAATCTCAATGAAGAAAGAAGCACTGTGTTGTGTTAAAGAGGGCTACAGCATATTAATTTGCCCTCCTACTTTCCCCCACTCCTAAGAAAAGTGGCAGGTAGGAGGGTAGCAGCCCATTTCCCTGGGGCAGGCTGCTAGTGCCAGAGGGATGGATGCATGCTTAGAAATGGCCTGAGAAAACCCTAAACTTTCATGCCTGACTGACCCTCAGGGACTGTGCAAACAGGAAGTGAAGGCTAAGGCAGGGCTGTAAATGCCCAGTGAGGCATGGAAGGAGTGCCCCAACACAGAGCCAGTCTGAAGAAACTGGGAGTCTAAGCTAATGGGACACAGACTTCAGTTAACACAACAAAGAATACAGATTTTACAAACAGGGTTCAGAAAATCATGAAACAAACAACAACTCACAGCAAGCAGTAACAGAAAACCCCAGGAAGGAGAGAGAATCTGATTTCCAGAGTTGACACATCATAGCATTCACAATGTCCACTTTTCAACACAAAATTAGGAAACATGCCAGGAACAAGAAAGTATGGCCCATTCACAGGGGGCACAAAGAAATTAATAGAAACCGTCCATGAGGAAGCCCAAGCATTGGAATTACTAGACAAAGACTTTAAATCAACTGTCTTAAATCTGCCCAAAGAGCTAAAGGAAACCATGGATAAGAACTGAAGGAAAAGAACAATGTTTCAACAAATAAAGAATATTAATGGAAGAGGGTAATATAAAAAGGAACCAAATAGGGACTCTGGAGATGGAAAGTGCAATATCTAAAATTTTTTAAATTCACTACAGTGGTCCAACAGCAGATTTGAGCACACAGAAGAGAGAATCTGTGACCTTGAAGAAACAACAATTGAGATCAGTCAGTCTGAGGAGCTCAAAAAGAAAAGAATGAAGAAAGTGAACAGAGCCTCAGAGACATTTCAGACACTATAAAGTATACCAAAAATATATTAGTGATGAGAATGGGAGAATTAAAAGGAAAGTCAGTGGAAAGAACTCGACTGTTCATTATGCAAAAAACTCTAGAATCCTTGGACACCCTTGCTGGTCTTGATTGTTACCAAGCTGATCCTATCTCAAGAATCTTGCATTGCGGAAATTATATATTCTAGACTAGTGTTTCTGGATTACAGTCACCTATAGATTTTATCAAAAATACAGATCTGTGTCAGTCTCTCAAGGCAAAAGAAATAAAAGCAAAAATAAACAAATGGGACCTAATAAAACTTAAAGGCTTTTGCACAGCAAATGAAACCATCAACAAAATGAAAAGACAACCTACAGAATGGGAGAAATTATTTGCAAATAATGTGACTGACAAAGGCTTAATATCCAAAATATACAAACAGCTCATACAACTCAATGACAGCAACAGCAACAAAAAACAACCCAATCAAAAACATGGGTGGAAGACCTAAATAGACATTTCTCTAAAGACGACATACAGATGGCCAACAGGTACAGAAAAAAATGCTCAACATCGGTAATTATTAGAGAAATGCAGATCAAAACCACAATGAAGTATCACTTCACATCATCAAAAAGCCTATGAATGATAAATGCTGGAGAGGGTGTGGAGAAAATGGAACCCTCCTATACTGTTGGTGGGAATCTAAATTGGAACAAACACAATGGAAAACAGTATGGAGGTTCTTTAAAAAACTAAAAATAGAGTTACCATATGATCCAGCAATCCCACTTCTAGGCATATATCCAGAAAAGATGAAAACTCTTAATTCAAAAAGATACCTGTACCCCAGCAGCATTATTTACAATAGCCATGAAAATAAATGGAAAATAATATGAAAAAATATATATATATATAACTGAATCACTTTGCTGTACACCTAAAACTAACACAATATTACAAATTAACTATACTTCAATTAAAAAATTATTCAACAGTCAAAATCTAAAAAAATAAGCTACAGATCTGTGGTCCCTATTGTCCATTAATCTATAGATTAAGACATAAATATTCATATATAATTTATAAATTATAATTTGTATAATTTATATATATATTCATATATTTTATAAATATAATTTATATAATATTATTAAAAAATGGCTCAGATGATTATGAGATTATAGAAGCTGAGAAACCCTACAATCTGCTGTCTACCAGCTAGAAACCCAGGAAAGCTATTGGTGCAAATTTCTGTTTGAGTCTGAAAGCTGGAGAACCAGGGGAGCCAATGGTGTAAGACCCAGGGTGAGAGCAAAAGAAGGTTAGTGTCCCAGCTCAAGCCGTCAGACAGAGAGAGCCAATTCAGGCTTCCTCCACCTTTTGCTCTAATCAGGCCCTGAGACATTGAGGTTGTTCCGTATCTTGGCTTATTGTGAATAATGCTGCAGTGAAGATCGGATTGCAGGTATCTCTCTGAGATTCTGTTTTCATTTCCTTTGGATATATACCCAGAGATGGGAATTCCTGGATCTTATGGCTGCACCAATTTACCTTCCCACAAACAGTACACAGTGTTTCCCTTTCTCCACATCCTCACCAACACTTGTTATCTCTTGTTTTTTTGATAAAAGCCATCCCAACAGATGTGAGGTGATAACTCATTGTGGTTTTGATTTGCATTTCCCTGATGATTAGTAATGCTGAGCATCTTTTTATGTACCTGTAAGAAATTTCTATGTATTCTTTGGATAAATTTTTATCCAGTTCCGCTGCCTTTTTTTTGTGTGTGTGTGTGTGGTACGCAGGCCTCTCCCTGTTGTGGCCTCTCCCGTTGTGGAGCACAAGCTCCGGACGCATAGGCTCAGCGGCCATGGCTCACGGGCCCAGCCGCTCCGCAGCATGTGGGATCTTCCCGGACCGGGGCACGAACATGTGTCCCCTGCGTCAGCAGGCAGACTCTCAACCACTGCGCCACCAGGGAAGCCCTGCCCATTTTTTAATCAGATTGCTTTTCTTGCTATTGAGTTATATGAGTTTCTTATGTATTTTAGATATTAGCCCCTTATCAGATATATGATTTGCAAATATTTTCTCCCATCAGTGGATTGTCTTATCGTTTTCTTGGTTGCTTCCTTTGCTGTACAGAAGTTGTTTTAGTTTGATATAGTCCCACTTGTTGATGTTTGTATTTGTTGCTGGGTTGTTGTTTTGGGATTTGTTTTGTTTTGTTTTGTTTTTGGTGTCATATCCAAAAAAAATCACCGCCAATACCAATGTCAAGGAACTTTTCCTCTATATGTTCTTCTGGGAGTTTTATAATTGCAGGTTTTACATTTAAGTTTTTAATCCATTTTGAGTTAACTTTTGTAAGTGGTGTAAGATAGGGGTCCAGTTTCATTCTTCTGCATGTGGGTATCCAGTTTTCCCAAAACTGCAGAGACAATTGCAGAGACTGTGGAGGAGAATTGGGTATTCACTGAGCAACAATGGTGTCATCCACAAGCATAAGTAATAATGTGGAAGCCCCACCTCGTGTAGCTGGTCAGAGGACTCTAAGTCGGTATGGCTGGTTCGTAGGATGCACATAGGGTCAAAGAATCATAAGCAACAAGCCTGCAGAAAAAGACGGGGCAGAGAATGGAAAGCCTGCACAGCAGGTAAGAGCTCAGACTTTCTCTGGGAGGCAACAAAGGGTTAATGAAAGATTTTCTGCGGGGACACAGACAGATAAAACAGACCAGATGTGTGGCTACTGTGGTTCAAGAATTTCCTGACATGTTGGACATTCAGGTGTTTCATGGTGGGAGGCCGAGGTGGATGGCAGAATGACTCACCTCTCCCGTTCTCACCTCTGCTTTCCCAGGATAAACCCAACACAGTCGTGACATCTGCTGAATATCCTTGGCTTCAGTTCTCTTAAGTTTATTTTAGGACTTTTGTATCTGTAATGCTGTGCTGGTCAAGTCATCAGCAATGTTGGCAACCCAAAGTCAAATGTCGATCTTCATCTTACCTGACCAGCGTTGTTTGACTCACTAGACAAATGCCTTCTTTTGGACACACGTTATCATTGTGTTTCCAGAGCGTCACTCATTCTTGGTTCTCTGCCTGCTCCAGGAAGCAACCTCACCCACCCCTCCTGTCGGTCTCTCTTTTCTTCCTGTCAGTGTGCCCAGAGCTCCATCTGTAGTTTTCTGACATCCTACCTACACTCATTCCCTGGATAATCTCATACAGACACAGAACTTCAAAGACCATTCAAAGCCAGTGATTCTTATTTTCCCTCTCCAGCCCACACGTCCTCCTGAATTCCATGTGTCCATCCAGTAGCCCAAACAACACCCACACTAGGATGCCTAATAGATCCCAAACCCAACATGGCCAAGACAGCCTCACTCCTAATCTCGCCCCCTGAAAACTGCTCCAACAGCCTTTCCTATTTCCATTCTGTATGACAACTTCTGGTCGTTCAAGCCAAAAACTTTGGAGTCACCCTAAGTCAACTCTATCTCATTCGACATAAGTACATCCTGTGGGTCCAGGTTTAAAACAGGCCAGAATCCAAGCACTTCTCACCATGCTCACAGCTACTGCCCTTCCTCAAGCAAACAACCTATCTGACCTGTATTACTCTAAGAACCTCCTAACTGGTCCCATTATTCACACCATGGTTTCCTATCATCCATTCGCAACAAATTAGCCTTATAAAAAAAAGTCAGAGTTTATCACTCCTTGGCTCAAACCCAGGAAATGGCAGATTATCTCATGTAGAGTAGAAGCCCACGTCTGTGCCATGCTGAGAAGGTCCCATGTGATCACCTCCTACACCCTCTCTTACTCTGCTGCAGACCCTGGGCTACTTATTCTTCCTAGTCTGTGCTGAGCAGGACCCAACCTGGGAGCCTCTGGAGTGACTGTTCCCTCTGCCTCTTCCTCCACATAAATGCATGGCTTATCCCTCACCCCTTTGCAAGCCATGTCAGAAAAGGTATTCTTAAAGTTTACCCTGACTAGTTAATTTTAAATTGCAAAGCCAACAGCATGCCAGTAAAACTTTAACCTGCTCTATTTTCTGCATTGCATTAATCACCCAATACGCTAAGATACCTACTCACTTATTCTATTAATTGATT
This sequence comes from Orcinus orca, assembly GCF_937001465.1. NCBI lineage: Eukaryota > Metazoa > Chordata > Mammalia > Artiodactyla > Delphinidae > Orcinus > Orcinus orca. The sequence goes on along the minus strand of NC_064567.1, from coordinate 97,165,321 downwards.
GTTTTGTTTCTCCCTTTTACAAAGGGAGCTCCACATGGACAGAATTCTTCATCTGTTCTGTTGGTGTATCCTGAGCTTCAGGATAGTGCCTGGTGCTACATGGTAGATGCTAGTGAAATGTAAGAATAAATGAATGAATAAGTCGTACCTATAATCCTTGGTTTTCATGTCTTTGTCTAATTGTGGATCAAGATTATTCTAAACATCACAAATGCTTTTGACAATTTTTCTTCCTAAGCTATATTCTGTGACAGCTTATAAAACGTAAGTGCAGACTTTTCCATAACTTTTTCATAGAAGTTAGTTCTAACACAGTTTTGGCCTAATATTTTAAACTAATTTTTTTCTTGAGTTTCTTCTGGCTAAGTTATATTTTTTCTAAGAAACTTCCAATTTTGTTTAATGTTTTTGGTTTACTCACAAAAAATAACTGATAGTGCTCTCAGATGAATTTTTAAATTTCTCATTTATCTTTAGTTATTTATTTTATATTTTTAATACCCAGTTTGAGTTTCTTGGATTCTTCATTGTGTCTTTAACGAGGGAAAAAGTGTTAAGTTTTAATAAAATTCAACGTACCAGCTTTTTTCTTACAGAGAGAGTGTTTTGGTGTTGTATCTAAATCTAAAAATTCATCAAGGGCTTCCCTAGTGGCACAGTGGTTAAGAATCCGCCTGCCAATGCAGGGGACACGGGTTCGAGCCCTGGTCCGGGAATATCCCACATGCCGCGGAGCAACTAAGCCCGTGAGCCACAACTACTGAGCCCACGAGCCACAACTACTGAAGCCCATGCACCTAGAGCCCATGCCTCACAAGAGAAGCCACTGCAATGAGAAGCCTGCGCACTGCAACAAAGAGTAGCCCCTGCTCACTGCAACTAGAGAAAGCTCACGTGCAGCAACGAAGACCCAGTGCAGCCAAAAATAAATAAATAAAATTTATTTTAAAAAATAAAATAAAATAAAAACTCATCACCAAGATCAAGCAAATTTTATCCCCTATTTAATAGAAGTTTTATAGTTTTGTATTTTATATCTAGGCTTGTGACCCATTTTGAGTTAATATTTGTGTATGGCATGAAGAAAGGTTGAGGTTCATTTTTCTGCATGTAGATATCTACTTGTAGCAAAACTATTTTTTGAAAAGACTCTCCTTTCTCCAATAAATTGCCCCTGCATCTTTGTAAAAAATCAGTTGACCAGATCTGTGTAGATTTTTCTCTGGGTTCTTCAGGCAGTACCATTGATCTATATGTCTGTACTTTCACTCTGCTCTCTTGATTAACACAGCTTTATAGCAGGTCTTGAAACCTGGCAATGTGAGTCCTCCAACTTTGTTCTTTTTCAGAATTGTGTTCCCTATTCTAGTACCTGTGCATTTCATATAAATTATAGACTAAGTTCAGTAGTTTTTACAAAAAACAATTTTTTGCTAGAATTTTGATGGGGATTGCATTGACACTATAGATGAAATTAGAAAGACTGATATATTAACAATATTTATTCTTCCAATCCATGGATACAGAATATCTTTCTATTTATCTAAATATTTTTGTGATTTCTTCCTTTGGTGTTTTTTAGTTTTGCACACAGAGATCTCGCATATACATTTTGTTAGATTTTTACCAAGTATTTTATTTGTACTGGTTATATTATAAATGAAAATTGGTTTTAATTTTTCTTTGACCCTTGGACTTTTTTAGAAATGTGTTGTTAAATCTCCACATATCTGAGTATTTTTCAGCTATTTTTCTCCTATGGTTTCTTGTTTAATTCCATTGTTACTTAAAAAGGTATTTTGTGTACTTTCTATTACTTTCAATTGAAGTGTGATTTTTACTGAGAATATGGTTTATCTTGGTGAATGTTCCCTGTGTACTTGAGACAAATATGTATCCTGCTGTTGTTGGATGAAATGTTCTATAAATACCAATTCGATCAGGTTGGTTGATGATACAATCAGGTAATATATATCCTTACTAATTTTCTGTTCGCTTGATCTATCCATGACTAATAGGGGGTTATTGAAGCCTCAGTCTATAGCAGTGGATTTTCCTGCTTCTCATTTCAGTTCTGTTCATTTTGCTTCATGTATTTGAGGCTCTGCTGTTACGTGCATACATGTTGGAGATGATATCTTCTTGCAGAATTGGCCCCTTTTTCACTGTTATGCACCTCTCTATTTCTAATAAATCATCCTTGTTTGAAAGTCTGCTTTATATGAAACTGATATAGCCACTACAGTTTTCTTTTGATTAGTGTTAGTATAGTAGAAGTTTCTCCACCCTTTTACTTTTAACCTACCTGAGTTTTTATATTTAGAATGAGTTTCTTGTAAGCAGCATATGGTTCAGCCCCTTTTTTTAATCTACTGTAACAATCTCTGACTTTTAATTGGTGAATTTAGGCCAGTCATCTTTAAGTTTAGTGATAAAAATCAACCATCTTTTTGTTTTCTATTTATTGCATTTGTTCTTTAATTCTCCTTTTTTCTCCCTTTTCTACATTCTCATGTTTTAATTGAGCATTTTATTTGATTCCATTTTAACTTCTCTCTGAACATATAATTTATACTTCTTTGTAACTTTGTTAGTAGTTGCCCTATCACTTATAATAGTTTTTAAATAATCTAAATTCATATTCAAATAACACTTTATTACTTCATGTGTAGTGCAGGTATCTTAAGGAGAATATTTCCAATTTCTCCCTCCCATTCCTTGTGACGTTGTTATTCATTTTAATTATGCATATACTATAAAATTCCAAATTATTACTCTTTTTGCTTTAAGAGACAGCTCTCTTTTTGATCAATAAGAATAAGAAAATTAAAATATCTTTTACAATTATTTGGGTTTTTTTCAAATTCTCTCCCTTATTTATATAGATCCAAGTTTCTGATCTATACCATTTTTCTTCTTCCTGAAAAGCTTATTTTAGAATTTCTTCCAAAGCAGATAAGCTTAAAATAAATTCTCTCATTTTCTGTTTATCTGACAGTCTTTATTTCTGCTTCACTTTTGAGAAATGACTGGCTATAATTTCACTGACTATGAAATTCTCTGTAGGAATATTTTTTCTTTTGACACTTTAAAGATTTTACTCCACTTTCTTTTTGCTTGCATACTTACTTATGACAAATCTATGGTAGTACTTATCCTTATTTCTTTATAAGTAAGGTGTGCATCCTTTCTCTGGATTCTTTCAAAATTTTCTCTTTGTTTTTTGTTTTCTGCAGTTTCAGTGTGTTTGTCTAGCTTCTTGAACCTGTGGTTTGTCGTCTGACATAAATTTTATAGTTTTTGGCTGTTATTTTTCCAGATATTTTCTCTACCTTATTCTTTCTTTTCCTGGCATTCCGATTATATGCATTTAAAATTTTTTATACATTTATTCACAATATCCCACATTTCTTGGACATTGTATTCTTTTTTATCACTATTCTTACTGCTAATTTTTTCTTTGCGTATGATTTGGGGATGTTTCTATTGACCTACACTCAAGCTCATTAATTCTCTCCTTGGACATATCGAAGACATCCTTCTTTTCTGTTACTGTTTTGTTTATTTCTGGCATTTCCTTTTGATACATTTTTATAGTTTTCTTTTCTTTTCTTTCATTATCCATCTGACCTTGCACATTATATTTTTAAATTATTGTTATTTTAGCACTTAACACAGTTATATTAAAATCACTGTCTGGTAGTTCTAACCATTGTGTCTTATCAACTCTAGTTCTGACAAGTTTTTGTCTCTTTAGATTATGGATTTCTTGAGTTTGTTTTGTTTATTTTGTCTTTTTGCATGCTTTGTCATTTTTTATTAAAATACAAACATGTTGTATAGAGTAAGAGTTATTGAAACAAACAGGTTTTTATCCTGAAGATGTGTGTATATCTGGCTAGGTGTTGAAATATATTTAATGTTTGCTGTAAGTATAGGCACCCAAGGCTTCAAATTCCTCCAGTCAGCTTGTTTTGACCCCCTTCTTTGATACAACTGCCTCATAGAGAGTTTTTGTCTTTCAAATTTTTCAGCTGTAATCTACTCATTATTACTGGTGGCTTGTTAGGATGGTGTATGGTGAGAGGGAGAAAGCGCACTCTCTAATCTTCTGGTTACATCTCAGTACTTTGATTGGTCTGTGTCATGGTGTGTGTCCTTCAGAAGTATTTCTGGTTTCCCTCAAGGGGTAGAACTACCCCTCCCTATGCCCCTTAATCCCTGTCCTTGAAGCCACTCTCCAGTTGATTATGACTTTTATTTCCTTAAATGAGACAATGCTGAAACAGGCTGGAGTGGGTGGAATTCCCTGCCCTCACAGGGGATAAGGTTTCAGAATTGTCCTCTGGTAAGGTCCTTCCTCCTGGAGGTTATGTTTTTTTTAAGGGGAATATTTGGGGAGAGGGTCACAATGGCTACTCTTCCCCTTCACCCCACCAGGGCCATATCGGGAGCTTTTTCTAATCCTCCCCATGAGAACCCGTTTGAGTTCTGCAATGGGTTGAATTGTGTCCCTCCAAAAATACATGTTGAAGTCCTAAGCCCCCATACCTTAGTATGTGACCTTATTTGTAAGTGGGGTCTTAACAGAGGTAATTAAGTTAAAATGAGGTCTCTGGAGTGGCTCGAATCCAGTATGATCAGTGACCTTATAAGAAGAGGAGATTGAGACACAGACACAGAGAGAAGATGTGAAGACCCAGGGAGACAATGGACATCTACAAGCCAAGAATCACCTGAGACCCCCAGATGCTTGGAGAGAGGCATGGAATAGATCCTTCCCTCACAACTCTCAGAAGGAAACAGCCCTGCTAAACCTTGATTTCAGATGTTTAGTCTCTACAACTGTGAGACAATAAATTTCTGTCATTTTAAGCCACTCAGTTTGTGGTACTCTGTTACAGCAGCCCTAGCAAATGAATTTCTAGAAGAAAAGTATGCAAAAGTGTGGTGCTCCTTATATCACTGAGCCCCTGGACCTTCTCACCCTCATGGTTAGCTTACCCTTGACCTCCAAAAGTTAGTGAACGTTACAGCTAAGCGTTTCTATCAGCTTATGGCATCAAGTGTCTTCTGCTCCAGGTAAGTGGCTCTCGTCTGCCTCATCTCTCTGGATGTATCTGCCTCTCTAGGTTTGAGGGGACAGCTTGCGCTGTGACCTCACTTCTCGGATGAGTCCAGTAAAAGTTGCTGATTTGTTTTTTCTTCTTCTTGCTGTAAGGCTAGCGACCACCATTCACAAGCTCTGCATCTTGGAGGTGAAACTGGAAGTTACTCGGCATATCTTTTTCAACACTTTATTGTGATTTGATTTTCAGCACGTGTTGTTTCTCTGTGAGAATTCCTTGTGTCCTAAACTCCAGAGAAGTTTTTGTATTGGCTATTCCTGAAAGATTCAGGAGTCCCATGTTTTTGATCATTCTCATTTTGAAGGACTAGACTACCTGCAACTACAAATTCGATGCACAATTTCCACCCAGGATGAAACAGCCTCAGTGGAACTTCTACACCCTGAGATAAGGAGTGTATCTGAATTATTTAAGTAACTGATTATACTCTTTTTTATCCAAAGTGTTTCATTCACTGCATTATAAATGCTGAAAAAAAATGCCGGGTGAATGAATGAAAACATGAAGAAACATTTGAATAAAAATACAGTTCTCATTTACTCTTCCCAAAGTAAGAGTTGCTGAACGGCTGCCTAATAACCTATATTGAGCAAACTCACAGGCACAGGGCTGTTGTGTCTGCACCACGCAAAGCCCACTGGATACACCACACAGGCATTGCACTGGAAGAACGACCATGACTGACAGGGGAGGGGATGGCGAGGGGTCCCATAGACTCGGCATGTAGTGCAGCAGGGGCCCTGAGGGGATGCATGGGGAATGGGAAAGCAGACACGTCATATACTGCTCTTCAGGACAGAGCAAGGAGTGACAGGTACACATCAAAGGTCACTGCCTGCAAGCGTTTCTCTCCACTTGGAGATCCTGTGGGTGAGAGTAGAGGCCAGCCCTGAAGGTAGGAAAAATGCCTTCTATTAAAAGGTGTGGGCTGGATATTACACTCTCATCTCTTAGATCCAAACCCACCTAGGTCACCTTCTGACCTCTGCAAACCTAATTTTTCCTGGGCTATCTCAGTGCCTCCTTCTTGGCTTCTTAGTCTTCCAATATGTGTTTAACAAATTCTGGATCAGCAATCAGTCATCGCTCAGAAATCCTACATAGCTCAACATGTTTGTAACTGCATGATAATGAGCTCAACAAGCTCCCACTAGAACCTGCAGAATCTTAGAGCAGCCATGTTTCCATGTCAACATCTATGCCTGTTACACTTTCTGCTGTATTAAATCCTAAACTGTGAATATGCTCTGGGTCCTATTCCACTGACTGACACTGGGCAGTGAGGAATTAACCTTCCCAAAGAGGAATCTGTCCTTTGCCCAGGCTCCTAGGAGTGATATTTAGGCCCTTGGAATGTTCTGTTGATAAGAGTGTTTACCTGGGTCCTGAGCCACACTGGGCTGTCTAACAACATAATTTATGGTGGAGCCATTTGGCCATGGAGTATCAGCTCGACTCCTGAAAGGGCTGGAGAATAAAGTGTCCACATGGGCAATCAACCACGTCTGTGTGACTGAGGCCTTATAAAAATTCTGGACGTGATGCTCAGGTAAGCTTCCCTGATGAGAAACACCCAAAGCTCTTACAGCAAAATATTTATATTTATCTGAACATCCACATCTTGTACAGAATTTCTGTGACAGATATACCAATAGTATCAGTACGAATGCACCTAACATACGGAAGAGTCAGAATCAGGTTGGGACAGATTTAAAGAAACAACTAATCCATCCTATAAAGTCATTTCATACACTGTCCATATTTTCCTACTAATTTGATTACTCTTCACCCCTCACCCCAATCTGCAGCTATTTGTTCCTTATTATAAGTTTGTGCAGAACTATTTAGCATGGAAGTTAACTTCTGGTTAGCTAGTCCCAATCCTCCTCTGCCTGTCGTTTTTCACTCGTATATTACATCCTGAGGATGTGTAGCCCAGTCTCCTGATGCATCTACTCATCGATGTCAATATCATCATAAACTTGTTCCATAAACTTCCTACAAGGAAGTTGAATCCTACCAAAAAGGCTAGTGTTACCCACATATTAGGACAGTAGTAGATGTAACCTGAAAATGAGTCAAAAGATACTGGTGTGTCATTCAAGTCCCACTCAGTCATTAACAATTGGTCCGGGCCATTTTCACATGTGACCAAATGACCAAATGTCTCCCAGAGCAATGCCATTCAGGTTTGCAGGCTTCTGTTTGACCTTGTCAGGTTCCAAAAGCAGAAGTTGTCTTGGCAATATATAGCTTCACCATCGGGGGCATCCGGTATCACTGAGCTAAGAGACAACATCATCTCTTGCTCTGAATCTCTCTCAAGGCACCAGTGTAATATTGGATTGTCCTTGTGGCATAACCTTTTTATTCATCCCTTCAGCCTCAGCTACTCTTTCTCCTTCTCTCCATTTGTCATTGATTTTTACCCACACTTTTCCACCTTTGGAAGGGACTTCTAATTAGTATTGGTCCAGACTGCAGGCAGTAATACTAGTCTAGCAATGCCTCAACCCAGTCCAAGCCCATTCATGTAGGGCAGGGTTACACTAGTGCAGAACTGGTGGGCTATCTCAACAATGAGGCAAACAGCTGCATTCACTGTCAACCCCAATTTTTCCAGATGGGGATTCCACTAATTCCTCTAATTTTCATATAGAGGCTGAAATCAAGAATCCCTAGGAATTCTGACATAAGATTTAAAGATAAAGTTAACAGTTCCTTATTTTGGAATTGTGCTGGCTCTCAGCATCTGCTGTTGCAGCCCTGGTTCTGGGACCACTGCATCAGGTAGGAAAGAGAAAGTTGGAGTCAGGACAAAAAGCCCTGGCGCTTTCTTTATTCAATGCTTACACTGATTAGCTTGTAGGGCCACTGACCAAGACAATTCAAGTCCAAGTTTCTCATCGTCACCTGAGCCTTCTTTAATTCTTCCAAAGTATGGCAAATAGAGTAGATTTATTTTGGACCTTTCCATGCTGGGGAAGCACCCCGGACTACCGTCTGCCCACCCAGTCTCTGATAGTGCTGCATTAATACCTTTGTTTTCCCCATCAACGTTCACTTTTTTTAAAACCTCATTTCTTAATAACCATTCAAAGTTGTCCAACTTGCTGGAATAAATCCCTTGACTCTTACTTTGTCTTTCCTCATTCTCTTACAAATCATGCTAAACTTCTTAGCTGTCTGGCATTTCAGTAAGACTTTCCCTTTGGTAGCAGTCCTGAGACTAGTGGCTATAGTTCAGACTTGCTGGAATTCAAGCTTGTCCCAGCATCAGGATCTTCCCTAATACTTTATTTTCATTTTAACTCTTAAAAAATACAATAGCTAAGGGATTGTATATTTGGCTTATTTCCAGTTAACTTTGCATTTCTTTATGCAGTCAGTGAGCCAGCTACTCAAAAATTGAATCTATCATTTCTAAATTCCATTGGTAACTTTTTCCTCCATTAACTGATTGTAGCAAAGCTGCATTTTCATACCATGGGTGACTCCAAGCCCTTCCAGAAATCAAATGTTTTCCAGTCCCCACCACCTCACTCTCATTTTTCCCAAACCACATACTTCAGTGAGACAGGGTCAGTCTAGTGAATCCCACTTTTAACACCAACTATCAAGTTAGAAGGGCAGCTCCCAATACCACTCCCACTTCTGACATAAACCGCAGAGTCTGGGGGTTCCCAGGACCACCCTCTGGTTTACTAAAAGGATTCACAGAACTCACTGAAAGCTGTTATCCTCATGTTTGTAGTTTTTTTACAGTTAAAGGACACATTAAAATCAGAGATGAGACAACTGAGCCCAGGAGGGTTCCAGTGCAGAGCTTCCTGTTGTCCTGTCCCAGGGGAACTAAGGGCAGCACCAGGTCCTCCCAGCAAAGACGTGTGACAGCACACAGAGTACTGCCAACCAGGAAGGTCGCCCGCACCCTGGGGACTTTGGGCCATTGCAGCATCACTCTTTCTCTGGATGGGCTAGAGACCAAAGTTTGGTCAACCTTGCCTACGTGATCAAGGTCCAGGAGAAACTCCGACACCAGCACCCAGGTGAGTGTCCCTAGTTGTCAATCCTGCGTGCGTATTATCACACAGCACTACCAGCAGGAGTTAATGCCACCCACACTTCCCCAGGAGGACATGGATGGAAGCTCCCTGTTTGGAACCCTTCTCAGCTCTGCCCCCACCTCCCTCCCCTTGGCTGATTTTAATCCATGTCCTTTTACTGTAATGAACCATGATCATGAGCAGAGCAGATTCCAGTGAGTTCTATGAGTCCTACTAGTGAATTATCAAACATAAGGTGGTCTCCAGGACTCCTGAACTCTGCACTGGTGTCAAAATGCAGTCTTGTGGCAATCGCCTAACTTTACAAACACAGAAAAGGGATCTTCCAGAAACACTGACCTGCACATGAAGCCTCTGTAGGACTGGACCAGCATTCCCTGCCCTCTGCATGGATGGAGGCCACCTCCCCCCCTGTGGGAGACAGATGAGGAAAGCCAGGGGAAATGATGTGGTCTCATCATCTTCATCCCACTCAGGATGAGAATTCTGGGGGCCAAGAAAAGAACAGACGAATCTCAGAAAATGAAAGAGTCTTGTCTAAAATAAGTTTGACAACATCTCACAAACATCCATGTAGAAACATTTTTATCATCTTTCTTAAGAAAATACTGATCCACGAAAATGCACGTTTTGATGAATCATCAAATGAAAATTAGACTTTAAACCACACAAAACTCCAAAGACACAGTCATGCCAACATCTGCTCCCTACTCCAGCATTATAAGTATCAGCACTTCCCAGTATAAATGAACGCAAGGGTGCTGTGAGATAATAAATAGGGACAAAGCGGAGAGAAGAAACCAAAAGAAAATGACTGAATAATAGAACTACAAAGAACATAACAAGGGTAACAGGAAGAGAGCTTAACCCAAGAATGGGCCATCAGCCACGAACGGGCCTCCCAGCCAAGCCCAGACAGTCTCAGAATCTTTCCCAACACAGTACACAGTCACTACAAACAGATGACATAAAATGCCTTCACTACTCCAGAATTTAATTAATCAAGAATAGAAACATGGATAAAAGGCAGAAAAGACCATAGTGTGTTCCATTAGTTCATGCTTGGCATTGTGCTGGATTCGTTTGCATATATTCACTTTCATACTGTTTTAGAATCTTCAGACTGACCCTTTTTTGAAACGAGGATAGTACGGTACCGCAGGAGAACGTGACAAGCCAGTGTCACACAGCTAATAGGAAGCTGAACTGTGTCATCTAGGATAGGAGTTGGCAAACTACAGCCCACAAGCCCAATCCAGCCCTTTGTCTGTTTTTGTAAGTGAAGTTTTACTGGTACGTAACCATTCTCAACATTTTTGTATTGTTTACAGCTGTTTTTGTACTAAAATGAGATAGTTGAGTATTTGCAACAGAGACAGTATGGCCTGCAAAGTCTGAAGTATTTACCATCTGGTCTTTTTCAGAAAATGTTTGCTGACCCCTGGTCTAGGACACTTTTCACTATGCATAGTTTTAAAGCCCCAGAATAAATAAGCACTGTCACTTGTACTTTATGTTTAGCACTATTTTAAATTAGGGTTGCCAGTGATCAGTTTCTTACTTTGTGAGAAGAGAGTAAAAGAAGAAAAAACAGAACAAGATGTATCTTTCTTCCCAACCCTTTGACCCACAAATTGATTTCCACAAAATTAGAATTTTATATCCCAAGAGCATCTGGCATATGACAGTTCTAGAAATCAAAAAGAAAAATATCAATATGTTTTAGGCATTTCTGGAGTTGAGAGGTACTTTATTCTAAAAGTAATAATAGTTACCATGAATTGAGTATGACAATAAACTAGAAGTACATTCGATGCTTCCTAGTATTTTTCTACCTTCAAAACAACCCAATGAGACAGATATTTTTGCCCTCTTACAAAAGAGGAAACAGAGGTTTGTAAAAGTGAGAATTTTCGCGAAGACAGTCATGGAAAGAAAGACCCTGTATTCGAGCTCAAGGCTGTGTGACTTGAGTAGGCGCCCTCTGCACCGTGCAGAGTGAGGAGTCTGGAGTGGAAGACCAGGGAGCATGAAGGTGTGCGGGAATCACCACCTGCTGCACCCCAGCTATTTCAGGCACCAGAGCCAGCATTCATACACGTGACTGAGTGCCAGCCTCGGGACCTCCGGGCACACATTCCTCCCTCTCTGCTGGAGATGGACAAACTGAGGCTTGGAGAGGTGAGGATGTTTCCCAGACTGTTCTCTTTCATGGTACATCTTCCCTGTCCTTGGTGTTTGGGACAATCCACGTTAATATCACACATCATTCAATGACTCTACACCAGTGTTCCATGATAAGGTGGGGTGTCCCTGGGGAAGCCATTCTCTCTCCTGAAAACCATTCTCTATAATTACCACACATCGCTGGCCACATCCCTGCCTTTGTTTACCATGTCTAGCAATCCTTTGCACCCCTGAGATGAAGTGTAGCCCAGAGAGAGAAACTCACATGAAAATGCAGCCAAGAAACCAAACTGGCCACCTGAACCTCTATTTCCTTGCCGTGAACCAGAGGTCCCCCTCTGCCAACTACAGCTGTAGAGACCATATAAAGAGCGTGTCAAGGGCCCTTTTCATTCCCCTGTCAGTATCCTGGGAAACAGACAGTAAACACCAAGACAATGGGACAAGGAAATAAAACCTTAAGTGACTAATTATTGTAAAAAGCTCCACACAGGTTTCAGGAATGAGGATTAACAAGACAAGTGAGGGGAGACCCTCAAGATGGCAGAGGAATAAGACGTGGAGATGACCTTCCTCCCCACAAATGCATCAGAAATACACCTACATGTGGAACAACTCCTACAGAACACCTACTAAACGCTGGCAGAAGACCTCAGACCTCCCAAAAGGCCAAAAACTCCCCACGTACCTGGGTACGGCAAAAGAAAAAAGAAAAAACAGAGACAAAAGAATAGGGACGGGACCTGCACCAGTGGGAGGGAGCTGTGAAGGAGGAAATGTTTCCACACACTAGAAGCCCCTTCACAGGGGGAGACTGCGGGTGGCGGAGGGAGAAAGCTTCGGTGCCGCGGAGGAAAGCACAGCAACAGACGGGTGCGGAAGGCAAAGCGGAGAGATTCCCGCACGGACCGGTGCCGACCGGCACTCATCAGGCGAGAGGCTTGTCTGCTCACCGCTGGGGCGGGCGGGGCTGGGAGCTGAGGCTCGGGCTTCGGTCGGAGCGCAGGGAGAGGACTGGGGTTGGCGACGTGAACACAGCCTGCAGGGGGTTAGTGCGCCACGGCTGGCGGGGAGGGAGTCCGAGGAAAAGTCTGGACCTGCCGAAGAGGCAACAGACTTTTTCTTCCCCCTTTGTTTCCTGGTGCGCGAGGAGAGGGGATTCAGAGCGCCGCTTAAAGGAGCTCCAGAGACGGGCGCAAGCCGCGGCTAAAAGCGCGGACCCCAGAGACGGGAATGAGACGCTAAGGCTGCTGCTGCCGCCACCAAGAAGCCTGTGTGCGAGCACAGGTCACTATCCACACCCCCCTCCCGGGAGCCTGTGCAGCCCGCCACTGCCAGGGGCCCGGGATCCAGGGACAACTTACCTAGGAGAACGCACGGAGCGCCTCAGGCTGCTGCAACGTCACGCCGGCCTGCCGCAACGTCATGCCGCCTTTGCCGCCGCAGGCCCGCCCCGCACTCCGTGCCCCTCCCTCCCCCCGACCTGAGTGAGCCAGAGCCCCCGAATCAGCGGCTCCTTTAACCCCGTCCTGTCTGAGCGAAGAACAGACGCCTTCAGGCGACCTACCCACAGAGGCAGGGCCAAATCCAAAGCTGAGCCCCTGGGAGCTGTGCGAACAAAGAAGAGAAAGGGAAATCTCTCCCAGCTGCCTCAGAAGCAGCAGATTAAAGCTCCACAACCAACTTGATGTACCCTGCATCTGTGGAATACATGAATAGACAACGAATCATCCCAAATTGAGGAGGTGGACTTTGGGAGCAACTGTAGACTTAGGGTTTGCTTTCTGCATCTAATTTGTTCCTGGCTTTATGTTTATCTTAGTTTAGTATTTAGAGTTTATTGTCATTGGTAGATTTGTTTATTGATTTGGTTGTTCTCTTCCTCTTTTTTTTAATATATATAGATATATTTTTTTCCTTTTTCTCTTTTTGTGAGTGTGTATGTGTATGCTTCTTTGTGTGATTTTGTCTGTATAGCTTTGCTTTTACCATTTGTCCTAGGATTCTGTCTGTCCGTTTTGGGGGTTGTTTTTTTTTTCTGTAAAATTTTTAGCACTCGTTATCATTGGTGGATTTGTTTTGTGGTTTGGTTGCTCTCTTCTTTCTTTTTTTTTAATTTTTAATTTTAATAATTATTTTTATTTTAATTATTTTATTTTATACTTTTCTTTCTTTCTTTTCTCCCTTTTCTTCTTAGCCGTGTGGCTGACAGGGTCTTGGTGCTCTGGATGGGTGTCAGACCTGAGCCTCTGAGGTGGGAGAACCAAGTTCAGGACATTGGTCCACCAGAGACCTCCCGGCTCCACGTAATATCAAACAGCGAAAGCTCTCCCAGAGATCTGCATCTCAACACTAAGACCCAGCTCCACTCAATGACCAGCAAGCTACAGTGCTGGACACCCTATTCCAAACAACTAGCAAGACAGGAACACAACCCCACCCATTAGTAGAGAGGCTGCCTAGAGGTGGAAGGACCTAGAGTCTGTCATACAGAGTGAAGTAAGTCAGAAAGAGAAAAACAAATACCGTATGCTAACCCATATATATGGAATCTTAAAAAAAAAAAATGGTCATGAAGAACCTAGGGGCAAGACAGGAATAAAGATGCAGACCTACTAGAGAATGGACTTGAGCATATGGGGAGGGGGAAGGGTAAGCTGGGACAAAGTGAGAGAGTGGCATGGACATATATATACTACCAAACGTAAAATAGATAGCTAGTGGGAAGCAGCTGCATAGCACAGGGAGATCAGCTCGGGGCTTTGTGACCACCTAGAGGGGTGGATAGGGAGGGTGGGAGGGAGGGAGACACAAGAGGAAAGAGATATGGGGACATATGTATATGTATAACTGATTCACTTTGTTTTAAAGCAGAAACTAACACACCATTGTAAAGCAATTATACTCCAATAAAGGTGTTAAAAAAAAAAAAACAGTAGAGAGGCTACCTAAAATCATACTAAGTTCACAGACACCCCAAAGCACACCACCGGATGTGGTCCTGTCCACCAGAAAGATACGATCCAACCTCATCCACCAGAACACAGGCACCAGTCCCCTCCACCAGGAAGCCTACACAACCCACTGAACCAACCTTAGCCACTGGGGGCAGACACCAAAAACAATGGGAACTACGAACCTGCAGCCTGCAAAAAGGAGACCCCAAACACAGTAAGTGAAGCAAAATGAGAAACACACAGCAGATGAAGGAGCAAGGTAAAAACTCACCAGACCAAACAAATGAAGAGGAAATAGGCAGTCTACCTGGAAAAGAATTCAGAATAATGATAGTAAAGATGATCCAAAATCTTGGAAATAGAATGGAGAAAATACAAGAAACATTTAACAAGGACCTAGAAGAACTAAAGAGCAAACAAAAAATGATGAACAACACAATAAATGAAATTAAAAATTCTCTAGAAGGAATCAATAGCAGAATAACTGAGGCAGAAGAACGGATAAGTGACCTGGAAGATAAAATAGTGGAAATAACTACCACAGAGCAGAATAAAGAAAAAAGAATGAAAATAATTGAGGACAGTCTCAGAGACCTCTGGGACAACATTAAATGCACCAACATTCGAATTATAGGTGTCCCAGAAGAAGAGAAAAAGAAAGGGACTGAGAAAATATTTGAAGAGATTATAGTTGAAAACTTCCCTAATATGGGAAAGGAAATAGTCAATCAAGTCCAGGGTGTGCAGAGAGTCCCATACAGGTTATATCCAAGGAGAAACACATCAAGACATACATTAAACAAACTATCAAAAATTAAATACAAAGAAAAAATATTAAAAGGTACAAGGGAAAAATAACATACAAGGGAATCCCCATAAGGTTAACAGCTGATCTTTCAGCAGAATATCTGCAAGCCAGAAGGGACTGGCAAGACATATTTAAAGTGATTAAAAGGAAAAAGCTACAACCAAGATTACTCTACCCAGCAAGGATCTCATTCAGATTCGACGGAGAAATTAAAACCTTTACGGACAAGCAAAAGCTAAGAGAATTCAGCACCACCAAACCAGCTTTACAACAAATGTGAAAGGAAGTTCTCTAGGCAGGAAGCACAACAGAAGGAAAAGACCTACAATAACAAACCCAAAACAATTTTTAAAATGGTAATAGAACATACATATCAATAATTACCTTAAATGTAAATGGATTAAATGCTCCAACCAAAAGATATAGACTGGCTGAATGGATACAAAAACAAGACCCGTATATGTGCTGTCTACAAGAGACCCACTTCAGACCTAGGGACACATACAGACTGAGAGTGATGGGATGGAAAAAGATATTCCATGCAAATGGAACTCAGAAGAAAGCTGGAGTAGCAATTCTCACATCAGAAAAAAACAGACTTTAAAATAAAGACTATTACAAAAGACAAGGACACGACGTAATGATCAAGGGATCAATGCAAGAAGAAGATAATAGCAATTGTAAATATTTGTGCACCCAACATAGGAGCACCTCAATACATAAGGCAAATGCTAACAGCTATAAAAGGGGAAATCAACAGTAACACAATCATAGTAGGGGACTTTAACACCCAACTTTCACCAATGGACAGATCATCCTAAATGAAAATAAATAAGGAAACACAAGCTTTAAATGATACATTAAACAAGATGGACTTAATTGATATTTATAGGACATTCCATCCAAAAACAACAGAATACACTTTCTTCTCAAATGCTAATGGAATATTCTCCAGGATAGACCATATCTTGGGTCACAAATCAAGCCTTGGTAAATTTAAGAAAATTGAAATCATATCAAGTATGTTTTCCAACCATAACACTTTGAGACTAGATATCAATTACAGGAAAAAAACTGTAAAAAAATACAAACACATGGAGGCTAAACAATACACTACTTAAAAACCAAGAGATCAGTGAATAAATCAAAGAAAATCAAAAAATACCTAGAAACAAATGACAATGAAAACACGATGACCCAAAACCTATGGGATGCAGCAAAAGCAGTTCTAAGAGGGAAGTTTATAGCAATACAATCCTACCTCAAGAAACAAGAAAAATCACAAATAATCAACCTAACCTTACACCTAAAGCAATTAGAAAAGAAGAACAAAAAAACCCCCAAATTTAGCAGAAAGAAAGAAATTGTAAAGATCGGATCAGAAACAAATGAAAAATAAATGAAGGAAACAATAGCAAAGATCAATAAAACTACAAGCTGGTTCATTGAGAAGATAAGCAAAATTGATAAACCATTAACCAGATTCATCAAGAAAAAAAAGGGAGAAGACTCAAATCAATAGAATTAGAAATGAAAAAGGAGAAGTAACAACTGACTCTGCAGAAATACAAAGGATCGTGAGAGATTACTGCAAGCAACTCTATGCCAATAAAATGGACACCCTGGAAGAAATGGACAAATTCTTAGAAAAGCACAACCTTCTGGGACTGAACCAGGAAGAAATAGAAAATAGAAACAGACCAATCACAAGCACTGAAATTGAGACTGTGGTTAAAAATCTTCCAACAAACAAAAGCCCAGGACCAGATGGTTTCACAGGCGAATTCTATCAAACATTTAGAGAAGAGCTAACACCTTTCCTTCTCAAACTCTTCCAAAATATAGCAGAGGGAGAAACACTCCCAAACTCATTCTACGAGGCCACCATCACCCTGATACCAAAACCAGACAAAGATGTCACAAAGAAAGACAACTATGTCACAAAGAAAGAAAGAAGTCACAAAGAAAACTATAGGCCAATATCACTAATGAACATAGATGCAAAAATCTACAACAAAATACTAGCAAACAGAATCCAACAGCACATTAAAAGGATCATACACCATGATCAAGTGGGGTTTATCACAGGAATGCAAGGATTCTTCACTATATGCAAATCAATCAATGTGAAAAACCATATCAACAAACTGAAGGAGAAAAACCATATGATCATCTGAATAGATGCAGAAAAAGCTTTCAACAAAATTCAACACCCATTTATGATAAAAACCCTCCAGAAAGTAGGCATAGAGGGAACCTACCTCAACATAATAAAGGCCATATATGAAACACCCACAGCCAATATCGTTCTCAATGGTGAAAAACTGAAATCATTTCCACTAAGATTAGTCATGTTCTTGTTAAGGAATGATTGTCATCCATTACCCCTCCTTTCTGCAGTATTCTCTAGACTGGTCCTTCCCCTGCACTGCTTGGTAGTTTTAGCACCTGGATCACCGTGATCTCTCCAATCTCTTTTTAATCCTTTTGGTGCCTGACTTCCCCTTCCTTTACTTCCTCTTCTCCAAAGAGTTGATCCTCTGCGCAGCCTCGCCACCCCCATAGCCACCCCCATACCTTGACATTAATGATGACCGCTATGAGGCTTTGAGAGAAGATATCATGGAAATAATAAGGGTGGAAGAGTGAAAAGATAGAAATAATCTGGGCTTTTATGACATTGTTGGGTTGCTGAACCAACCCTTGAACTTTTTCATATGTAAGACAAATAAACTCCTTTTGTTAAACCAAAAAGAAAAACAACAACAACAACAGGAGAAGCATAGGGCTGGATAAACATGGTTTTATGTGATTCATTCTTCCAAATTCCTTCTATATACAAACTCCAAGTAGAGCCCAAGACTTAAAAGCTAGGCTGTTTTACAACATCATGGAGCTGGAAGCTCACAAAGGGCTACAACACAGCCCAACCCAGTAAGCCTGGTGCTCAAGAAGGTGCCTCCAAGGCCAGGTGGGATGGGGCCAGGCAGCACCCAGGCTCTGTAGGCACTGGTGTAACAAGGGTCTGCACCCAGAAGGCAGGGAATGGGGTTCAAAAGCTTCCTGTGGACATTGGTGGCATTTAGCTTTTATAATCTATTTTCGCCTTTTTAGTTTTAAAATGAAACACAGGCCAGGGAATGCTTTTTCCCCAAAAAGTTGTATTATAATGAAAAAGCTGTTCTCCTGGTTGGTTAAAAAAAAATTTCCATGAACCCCTTGGAAATCATAAATAACAAGAGTGTGTGATGTCATCCTTGCTTTCTGAAAACATGATGGGCATGAAAAACAGAATGTATCTCTCCTCGCCTCAGTTCAAATAAATCTCCCCTAAAGATGGATCTGTTTATCTTTGACTGAAGTCATAGTCATGTCAAGGATACGAAGTGAACTAGACCATCAAGGCGATTACTAGTTGATTCAGATCAAAAGGCCAGGGCAGCACCCCCGCCATGGCTGTGTCTGACTCAAATAGACTATTGTGCTTTCTGTGATAATTATTGATTCCATTTCCCCCTTGGTTTGCCGCTGCGACACGTGTGTTCCCGCACTGCACACAAGTCCACTGATCACTTTCTATACCCCAGACACCACACTGGGCACTGAAGGCACAGAGACAACTGGACACCCAAGGAATCTGGTCCAGGAGGAGTCTGGACCATGATGTGGGGAGCCCTGGGGAGGGTCGCCAGGGAGCTGGGGGCTCCCTGGGGGATAGACTAGCTGGGTGTTGTAGAGAAGCTTCCTGAACCTCTCAGAGTGCCTGAGCGAAGTCCTGGAAGATGAGTAGGAGTTGTCCCCGTAGAGATCAGGGAAAGGCCATCCTGGGAAGATGTACAGGTGAAGGTCCAGAGAGACAATGGCCAGCACTGTCTTCTGGGGCCACTGTGACAGAACTCCACAGATGGGGCAGCTTAAACAGCAGATATTTATTGTCTCACAATCCTGGAGGCTGGAAGTCTGAGATCAAGGTGTCCGGCAGGGCTGGTTTCCCCTGAGGCCTGTCTCCCTGGCTTGTAGACAGCTGTCTTCTCCCTGTGTCCTCACATCATCTTCCCTCTGAGTGTGACTGTGCCCTGATGTCCTCTTCTTATAAGGACATCAGTCCTATTGGATTAGGGTCCAGCCATATGACCTTAATCATATCTTTAAAGGCTCTATCTCTAAATATGGTCATGTTATGAGACCCTGGGGTTTAGGACATCAATATACAAATTTGGGGGGGGGTCTCAATTCAGCCCATTTCACAGCCTTATAAGTGTTTATAGCATGTAGGCTAAGGAGCATGAGAGGAAAGTTGGACTATGGCATGATGTGGTTCTCAAGGCTCCTGGCCATGGGGAGGAGAGCAGCCACATCCATGCTTGGGCTGCTGTCTGAACACTGGGACAGCTGGTGGTGATGGATACCAAGATGGGAAAGACACATGGGACAAGGAGCAGATGTGGTGTGAGGTGGGCTTTCTGCCCCTGGTGGGGCTGTCACAGGGGCAGTTCTTGACCACAAACCACAGAGCAAGGTAGATGATTAAGTGCAGGTGAGCCCAAGTCTCTCCAGTCCCAGAGCCTGTGTGCCAGTCTCCCTGGCTCAGGTGCTGAGGAGGGGTATGTCTTCATCAGCTCTGGCTACTGTAACAAAGTACCACAGGTTGAAGGCTTAAACAAGACATTTATTTTATCACAGTTCTGGAGGCTGGAAGTCCAAGATCAGGATATCAATTCTGTTCCAGGTGAGAGCTCTCTTCCCGGCACATAGACGCCATCCCACATGGAAGAGTGAGAGGGAGAAAAAATTCTAGTGTGTCTTCCAATGGGGACACTAATCCCATAATGGGGGTCCCATCCTCTCATGAAATCATTAACCCCAATCCCCTCCCAAAGGCCCCACCTCCTAAACCATCACATTGGATTAGGGTTTCAACATATAAATGTTAGGCGGGTACAAACATTCAGTCCATAAAAGGGTGTACAGAGGCCGGGATGGGCAGCCTGGACATTCAGGTGAAAACTGAGACACCTGCCTTTCATCAAAAATACTTGACCTCTTGTTCACTGTCTTTATTCATGGATGTGTTCCAACTAACCCCGGACTCGCTCTGCTGCCCCTGCACCCTTCATAGCAGTTTGCTATTTTCTCCACAGCCCCCAACTTAGTGGGCCTGGAGGTAGAGTTAGAATCTTCCTTGTTCACTGACTTTTCCAGATCATTCTACAGCCCTCCTCCCTACAACCTCCTATCAGAACCTATAACTAAGTCCCTGGCACATGGCACATTGAGTCATGTTCTTGTTAATGAATGATTGTCATCCATTACCCCTCCTTTCTGCAGTATTCTCTAGACTGGTCCTTCCCCTGCACTGCTTGGTAGTTTCAGCACCTGGATCACCGTGATCTCTCCAATCTCTTTTTAATACCCACAAGAGACATCCTTTTGGTGCCTGAATTTCCCTTCCTTTACTTCCTCTTCTCCAAAGAGTTGATCCTCTGTGCAGCCTCACCACCCTCATAGCCACCCCCGTACCTTGACACTGTTGATGACCACAGATCCTCAGTCTACTCAGTTTCAAACAAGACATCCTTCCATCCCCTTCTACCATTGGAGCACACTCCCTCTAGTACTGCTTTTCCAACAAGACCTTGAGACCCATTATGAATTCCAATCCATGTATCTGGGCAGCATTTCACTCCATGTCCTCATTTTCTCCTGACCCAGCTTAGATGGCAGGATTCATCATTATGATAAGTTCCTTGCGATCATCCCCACTCCTTTGTCCACTCTGTCTCTATCACATTACCCTAGAAAAATTCCAAGTCTGATGAAATGTGGCTCTGCCAACTCCAGGCCGCCCGATGGCCCTAGCTGGAGAAAAGCATACAACTATGCTGACGATCTCAATTTATGTTATGCTAATGACCTAGTCCAACACCTCCCAGAGATACACCTTCTCTTTTCCCTTCAAACGCACCCCAACCCCTTCACCTTCATTCTTGACCTATGATAGAGCTTCCTCGTGCAAGCAGAAGCAAGGCCAACAGAACTGCCACTTGTTCTCCTCACAGCATTTAGCCAACCTACTAAATCTGGTCCATAACATCTGGCTTCACTTCTTTCACTCAACAAACATTTATTGAAGACTATTCTAAGTCCTGAATCTTCTGTAGAGAAGGGAGAAAAAAGAGAGACAAAAACCTCTGCTTTCACTGAGATTATGTATTGGGTTCCAATTGCTGCTGTAAAAAAATTATCACAAATTTAGTGACTTAAGTCAACACAAATTTATTCTCTTATGGTTCTAAAGGGCAAGAGTCCAAAATGTGTCCTTAGGGGCTAAAATCATGGTGTCAGCATGGCTAGTTTCTTCAAGAGCCTCCAGGAGAGAATGTGTCCTTAATTCCTTCACTTCTAGAGGTGGCAGCATTCCTTGGCAACTGTTCACATCACTCCTCTCTGCTTCCATCATCACATGCCCTTCTCCCCTTCATTTTACCTTTTGGTTAGCATTTGTATGGAATGTCTTAGCCATCCTTTTATTTTCAGCATTTTTGTGTTTTTGTACCTAAAGTGAGTCTCTTGTAGACAGCATATAGTTGGATCATGTTTTTTTTTCAATACGGGCTTCAAATCTCTGCCTTTTAATTAGGTATTTTAATCCATTTACATTTAAAGTAATTATTATTAAAAGCTTGCTTCTGCCATTTTGTTATTTATATTCTATGTTTTATATCTTTTTTGTTTCTCAGTTCTTCCATTACTACCTTGTTTTGTCTTTAATTGATTTTTTTCTAGTGTACCATTTTTATTCCACTCTCATTTTCCTTTCTTAATAGTTTTTTATTATTTCCTTAGCTAAATCTTTCTTTAGTTACTTCCTAATTCATAATCTGGAGATTACAATTAACATCTTAAATATTAACAACATAGATTGAATAATACCAACTTAGCTTCAATTGCTTAAAAAATAAAACTCTACTACTTTACAGTCCCATCCATCCCTTAATGTTGTTATTGTCACACACACACACACACATATATATATCTTTATTCATTGAGTGTCCATTAACATAAATTTAGATTGTCTTATGCATCTGAATTTTAAATTGTATAAAAAAAAGAGAGAGGAATTACAAACCAGAAATACAGTCATACTAGGTTTCATATTTACCTCTGTAGATACTTTTACTGGTATTCTTTATTTTTTCTTATGGCTTTGAGTTACTGTCTAGTGTCCCTTTATTTCAGTCTGAAGGAATCCTTTTAGCATTTCTTGTAGGACAGGCCCACTTGCAATGAATGTCCTCAGCGTTTGTTTACATGGGAATGTCTGAATTTCCTTTTTATTATTGAAGGAGAGTTTTGCCGGACATAGAATTCTTGATTAACAGTTATTTCTTTCAGTACTTTAAATATGTTATCCCAACTCCTTCTTACCTCCACTCTTACTGAGGAAAACTTGGCTGTTATTCTTATTTGAGATCCCTAGTACATGAACATGACAATTTGCTTCTCACTTGCTGTTTTCATTCTCTCTTTTCCTTGTCTTTTGAAAGTCTGACTATAATGTGCCATGGTGTAGATCTCTTTGTATTTATCCTGATGGGAGTCCATTTAAATTCTTGGAGGGGTAAATTCATGCATTTCATCAAATTTGGGAAGTTTGGGGCCATGTTTCTTAAAAAAAATTTTTTTGCCTCTTTTTCTTCCTCCTCTTCTTCTAGGACTCCCATTATGCATATGTTAGTACAGTTGATGGTGTTTCACAGGTCTGTTAGGGTCTGTTCATTTTTCTTCATTCTTTTTCCTTTCTGCTCTTCAGACTGGATAATCTAAATTGAGCTATCTTCAAGTTGGTTGATACTTTCTTCTTTCTGCTTAAATCTGCTGTTGAACCCCTCTAGTGAATTTTTCATTTCCAGTATTGTACTTTTCCACTCCAGAATTTCTATTTGGTTTATTTTTATATTTTTTGTCTCTTTGGCAATATTCTCTATTTGTTTAGACATCATTTTCCTGGTTTTCTTTAGTTCTTGGTCTATGGTTCCCTTTAGCTCACTGAGCAGATTTAAGATCATTGATCTAAAGTCTTTTAAGAGCAAATCCAATACCTGGGCTTCCTCAGGGAAAATTTCTCTTCTTTTTGCTTTTTCCTGTGAGTGGGTTATACATTCTTGTTTCTTTGCATAGATTGCAACTTTTTATTAATAACTGGGCATTTAAAATATTATAATGTGGTAACTCTGGAAATCATAATCCCCTTCTCCTTAGAGTTTGTTCTTTGCTGATTTTTGTGGGTTGTAGTTTTTTATTTAGTGACTCTTCTAAACTCTTTCTGTAAAGACTGTTCTTTGTCACGGTGGTCCCTAAAGCCTCGCTTCTGTTCATTTAGTGGTCAGCTAGTGATTTAACAGAGATTTCCTCAAGTGACTGAAAGCCAACATAATAAAATACTCTCCCAGTCTTTGTAGATGGCTATGTGTTTGGGCAGTGCTTCCATGCTTTTGTCATTTACAACTCTGCCTTAGCCTTCATTTCCTGCTTGAGAAGAGCGTAAAGATCAGCCAGAGATGAAATTTAGGGCCTTATCCAATCTTTTCTGAGCATACATCCAGCCCTGAGCATATGTGTGGCCTCCTATATTCTCTAATATATGTGCAAGTTTTTCAAAGCCTTATTCCCTCATTTATATCCTTTATCCAACCTCTTCCTAAGCCTTCCAGTCTGTCTGCTGTTTGTCCATCTGCTATCCTTTGCCTCAGGCAGCTGCTGCTTGTATATTTGCCTTTAAATGCTTTTCATAAATGCCATCCAAGAGGCCGTTTCAGTCCTGAGAATTCCAAGGCAAGTGAAACAAAGCTCCTGACCAATCCCTCAGGGAGAAACCTGACAGACACACAACCATACGTATTTGAGACCAAGGTCTATATTGCCTCCTCTGGAACCAGCAAGTCACACTAAGAACACACACCAACATCCCCATAGCCACCCTGAGGCTGGGAAGTAGAAGGTTGTAGGCAGGTAAGTTAAAATGCCACAGTGCTCTCATACTGAAATTTAGGATCTTCTTTCTTTGTAAAACACTCCCCTGGCTCTTGTAAAGTTTTTATTAGATTACAGAATTTGAAAAAGTTAATTCCTATAGTTTTTTCCAGCTTAATTGTTGCTTTAGTGGAGGAACAGAGTTTTGAAATTACCTAATCTGCCATTTTTAATGACATCACTCCCCTGACTTACATTTTAAAGGATCCGCTGATTACCGTGTCAATGGGAGACTATCAGGAGGAGTAAGGCCAGGAAGCCAATTGCAGTAATGAGATCAGACATGAGAGTACCTTGGACCAGGAGCAGAGGAGGTGATGAGAGGCAGACAGATTTCAGGACTATTTAGAAGGTGGAGGCAGTTGTTTGTAATAGACTTGAATTTAGGTCATGAAAACTGTGGAGCTGAGAGGCCTGATGAACTGGAAGGATGGATATGCCATTACTGACCTGGATTCCTGCAGGAACCTCCTGACTGGTCTCTCTGCTTCTATGCTCAGTCTTCTATTATGTGTTCTCAACAGAGCAGCTAGAGTGAGTCTTTCAAAAGCCAAGTGAGTCTGTGTTACTCCTCTGCTCCTGTGTCCCTGTCCCAAACCCGTACTATGACCTGCAGAGCCCTGCATAAGCTGGCTCACTGAGACCCCTCTGTTCACATCTCCTAACTCACTCTGTTTCAGTGCTATTCCATGCTGGCCTCATTGCGGTTCCTCTAATTCACCTTACAGGCTTCTGCCTCAGGGCCGTTGCACCTAAGTTCCCTGATATGCATGGCTCCTCCCTCACTTCTTTATAGATCTATGTAATGTCACTTTATTAGAAATGCCTTCTCAAACTGCAAATTTAGCCACTCCAGCTGCCCCGGCACTGCCTCTACTCCTCCCTCTGCTGCATTTTCTCCACAGCACTTATCTCCACGTGTCACATAGCTGTTTCCTATTTAACTATTATGCTTCCGCACACCCTTGCCCCGTAGAATGTTAGCTCCATGAGCATAAGACAACTGTTTTTCTCAGGGCTGTATCTCTAGCACCTTGAAAAGTACCTGGCAGGTAGGAGAGCTAAGTTAGTCTTTCCTGAGGTCATAAATTGAGACAAACAGTTTCATGAGAGATAGAATCATTCTGTCCAGAGATTCCACAGTTGAGAAGGAAAGAGGAACAAGCAAACCAGGGAGCATATTGAGGGCACAGGCCCTGTGCTCCAGATGGGCACAGGGGAGCGATGAATGTTCACAGGATGTTCTCAGGACTCACTAAGTCAAATTGGCACAACTGCACCCGGGGAGCCAGACAGCCCCCAGGCCCCATCAGAACTATTCTGCCCCAATCATTTCTTACTGTTGGTCCACATAAGACTTTATTTGACAAAACGTTCCTTAGCCTTAAAATAATGTTTGAAAATGAGTGGTCTACCCCACAGTCCTAGCTGGTACCTAATTCCTACTGGTTTGAACTAATAGATTATGGCTCCCTGCTTTGGGTGAGCCCTGCCACTAACCTGCTGGAGGTCCCAGGGTACCGCTATCTAGTTCTTCATTCTGAAATGGACATGTTGGAAGAGGTTTCCATTGTGGTGTCCTCCAGCTCCAACGTGTGTAGTCTGGGTCCCTACACAACTGGCCAAAATTAAGACAGAGCATCCTCATGACATACAACAGTTAAAATCAAGAATTTATCAACTACTTTATTTCTCCCAAGAGACTTTTCAACATCTCTTTGCTTTTGTTATTATTCCTTGGAATTAAGTTTAATGAGCAGATGTGATTTATGCCATGTATTTATAATAATCTGAACTTTGATATTACATTTTTCTATCATTGGCTTCCTTGAATCTGAGATAGTTGCACCAGTTTTAGAAAAGCTCTTTTCTCTGTTTTGTTTACAACAGATGCTAGGGAAATATAGCCAAAGAAGAAAAAAGCAATCATCACTTATCTCCATAGCCTCCCACCAGTTTCTCAAGTAGATATGAAAAATACTTCAACAGACATATAAATAGCACAAAAATGCAAAGGGGTCATCCTTTCTTAAAGATGCACAATCCTTGGGTCATATTCTTTCAAATCCTTTCTGTTTAAAAGTATGGCTCATTCATACAAAAGCTATTTTGGAATAATTCTGATAGGCTTGTAACACAAAAACAAATACCGTGGGGTTCTTTATCATTAAAGGGCTTACAGACAGACTTAAAAAATAGGAATAATCAATATTTAGAAGCACCACACTGAAGAATGGAGACTGTCTGGTAATGGGTCCTGGTTTTTTGAGGGGGTGACAAAAATGTTCTAAAATTACACTGTCATGATGGTTGCATAACTCTGTGACTGTACTAAAAAAAAACATTGAATGTCCAATTTAAATGTGTGACTACAAGGTACATGGGCACAGGAATTACATCTCAATAAAAGTGCTACACTAGGGTGTCTGCCCAGAGCTTAATGGGTCACTGAAGATCTGAGTCAGTTTTGATGAAATAAAAAGTCATATTTTAAGGCAGGACAAGAAAATGTAAACATAAACTTTTTCTCTGCCCATTGAGGCCGCCTCCTTCTCCTCTAGTGTTCATTGTTCTTCTGTATGATGCATTGACCCAACCTCCCCATGGCAGAGATATCTGCTCAACCATAAAGATCAAATTTTCTTCATTTTCTTCAATTTTCTCATAGCCTTGTAGCTCCTTAGGAGACAACATTCCTTTCTCAATCCTGTAAAGGGTCACAATGACCCACCACTCATCTTGTACGTGCAGACATCTTTGATGAACTCTATGTGCAATGCCCATGTACCATTTCCCTTAAAGATAGCAACTGGTGCAAAACAGACTGGTTAGATGACCTGGGGAGATACTGGGCAGTACGTAATGGAAGTTCTTAGCTTAAATACTTATGACATATTAATGTTACTAGCTATATTACCTGTATTGTGCTATTTTATAAGATTAGAGTTTCTTGCATTACCAAATGTGTGACTGAGTCTCAGATAAAATCAAAGATGATTAGGTGACTTGAAACAATTGATCAAATATGTAGTTCTATAAGATCAACGACTGTAATAATGTAACAAGTCCAAATATGGGGAGAAGCAACAAGAGGGGACCGTTTCCTGGACCACAGGAGACGAGTAAGACAGGCGGTCAAGAGACTTTGGGTTACTGTTAACAGGGCTAGTCCAGTAGTAGCACATTGAGTGGCCGATCAATGAAATCCTCGCCGGACCTGGGAATGAGCATTCCTAACACCATGGGACAACTCGGTCACAAAATGCCTCCCAAACCTTGATCCTAACTAAGATCGAAAGGGAAGGGATCTTAAAACAAAGAATAGTGTCCACCATCCAGTTCTACAAGAATCCAGTCGTTAGCCACTGAAGTCGCTGACCTACAATACACCCTGCAAGGAATCTGGGGCAAAGATCAGGATGAGGCACTTCGTACACTAAGAAAACTGGCAGAGGGCTTCCCTGGTGGCGCAGTAGCTGAGAGTCCGCCTGCCGATGCAGGGCACACGGGTTCGTGCCCCGGTCGGGAAAGATCCCACGTGCCGCGAAGCGGCTGGGCCCGTGAGCCATGGCCGCTGAGCCTGCGCGTCCGGAGCCTGTGCTCCACAACGGGAGAGGCCACAACAGTGAGAGGCCCGCGTACCGCAAAAAAAAAAAAAAAACTGGCAGAACCAGTCATCAGATAGTCAGATATTTTAAGGAGAAATTTTTATCAACCCAGTTTGTTGCATCTTCCCATACTTACAAAAGCACCGAAACCATTATCTAAGATACGTGTTTCTCGAGAATAGCAGTAGCCTTCTACCAAGATGTGTGCTTGGTTACATGTACCCCTTCTTCAAAATCACATCTATACTGGCCTCCCCCTTTACCTCTTTGGAACAGTGCTCAAAGCTCTCTGAGAGACCTTCTCCCAGGTTATAATCCTCAGGTTGGCTCAAATAAAATTTTCCGTTTCTTTCTTAGGTTGACTATTGATTAATGTTTTCATCGACAATTCTTTGCGGGGGAGAGACAGGGAAGGCAGGAGAGAGTTGGCTCCACACAGAGGTCAGACTCGTGTATTCCCTTGCAGCGCCCCCATCCACGTATGTGCCTAATCTACATCTCAAACTCCACGTGCCCACACCCGACGCTCGGTCTCTCCTCTAGAGCCCTCGACGGGCAGTGTTGCACCTCAGATGACCATGATGCCATCTCTGGGCGCCTGTCTGTAATTCCTCACCATCACCTCCACCCTCGCCCCATGCTGGGATGACTGTGGCAGCCTTCTCACTCACCTCCCTCAGTCCGACCTTATCCTCCAATGTCCATTCTCAACGCAGCAGCCCAAGTGATACTTTCAGGTGGACAGTCATCAGATGAAGGTATTCCTCAGGACGCTAACAAGTTCCCACCTGCCGCAGGTCAAGGGCCTGCTGGCCCGGCGTGCCCAGGGCTGTGTTAGCATGTGTCTGCTCAGAGCTGAGCCTCCAGGTGTCTGCTCTCCCCTCCACTTCTGCTTCTTTCTGCTAGGAATGCCCTTACACATCGCAATCACTTGGCTGACGGGGCCTCATTTACACATGAACTGAGTTAAGAAAGAGAAACTTCAAACAGAAATGGACACACAGACATAGAAAACCCACTTACGGTTACCAAAGGGGGAAGTGGGGGGAGGGATAAATTAGGAGTTTGGGATTAACATACACACACTACTATATATAAAATAGATAACCAACAAGGACCTACTGTACAGCACAGGGAACTTGACTCAATATCTTATAATAAAACATAATGGACAAACGTAAAATAGATAGCTAGTGGGAAGCAGCCGCATAGCACAGGGAGATCAGCTCGGTGCTTTGTGACCACCTAGAGGCGTGGGATAGGGAGGGTGGGAGGGAGAGAGATGCAAGAGGGAGGAGATATGGGGATATATGTAAACGTATAGCTGATTCACTTTGTTATACAGCAGAAATTAACACACCATTGTAAAGTAATTATACTCCAATAAAGATGTTAAATAAAATTAATAAATAAATAAACCATAATGGAAAAGAATCTGAAAAAGGATAGATGATAGATAGATAGATAGATGATAGATAGATAGATAGACAGGTGTATAACTGAATCACTCTGCTGTACACCTGAAACTAACACAACATTGTAAATCAACTATATTCCAATAAATTTTTAAAAGAGAGAGAAACTTTGCAAGATGTGACACCATTTCTCAAAGCAGAGGCTGGAAGCAGAGTTTGCAGGGAGCTGGAGAAGCCTGGGTCTGGAAATGAATGAAAGACGAGCCTCTGGGTTGCTGCCTGTGAGGCCCAGAGTCGGGAAGCTCTTAGAGGCTGGCTGCGGGGCTGATTGCCCCTCCTCGCGCTGCATTGTTTTGACCTATCGCTTGTTCCCTTCTGCTCCTGTCCCCAAGCTCAATCCCCTCCTCTCCCACTGGCCCTCTCACCCCCGAATACCTCTCTCACGGACGTCCACTGGCGTGTTCAACCTTAGCTCTTTACCAATCAAACACATTTTATGAATTTTTTCCTAAGTATGAAATCAGAAACTGGTGGCAACTTGCTATACACTTGCTGTACAGGCCGCTATACTTAAAATGGATAAGGAAAAAGGACCTACTGTATAGCACGGGGGAACTCTGCTCGATGTTCTGTAACAACTCACAGATACATGTATAACTGAATCACTTTGCTGTACACGTGAAACTAACACAACATTATTAATAAACTATAGTACAATATAAAATAAAAAGTTTTTTTAAAAAAGATTACACTGGTTACGTTATTTGGGAACTTAAACTGCAATGAGAAGCATTTGTTGCAGGGTCTGTGCCTCTGTTTTCAGGTCCATAAACCTGGCTTTCCTCAGGCTACACAAGGGGATAAACCCTTCTAGGCTCCCGCCAACCAAGCTCCCTAAAAGCTGACAGATCCGCATGCCCACAGACGGTGACCCCAGGTCAGTGACCAAGGCACGTGCTCCGGAGGAGAACACACCCAAGAGCGTGGATCTGTCAGGTTTCAAGGTTAAAAGGAACACTCTCCTGTTTATTCTGTCTGGTAAGGTCTCCATCCTCTTCATCCCCAAATTAGCCAAGGCATGGCTCAGAAAGTCACTGTTAGGATTAGAGTAAGTGGCCTGCACATTCTCAGAGATTTTCCACGTTGATCTGGGATGTGTTAAAGGGCCCCTTGTGGGGAGCTTCCTGCCATCAGGGGCAGGGGGACCACCTGGAATCAGAGCTTCCTCTCCTGGCAGCGCCGCGGTGGCTGATAGATGCTGGTGCCCTGTCTCCTTCCCCCGGGCCTCTGGGGGACGACCCCCCTTCGCTGTGATGACAGAACGGCGACTTTAGTTGTGATGCAAACCCACGGATAAAAGCTGTTATTCCTTGCCTTCAAGGGCCTTTATGAGCCTGGCTAGTTGTGGCATTTGGTCTTTTCCTAAGGATACACCCTGTTCACCTTGATTGGACTCCAGAAAACACTGCCTTCTCCATTCCCCTTTCACAAACTGTCCCCCAGTGTGGGCCCCTGGGGAGGGATGCACCCACCATTCTGTGATGTTTCTCAGGAGTAGTTAGATTCTTCAGGACGCTTTTAGCTCCAAGTAGCACAAATTCAACTCAACCCGGCTTATACAAAATGACAAACAAGTGTTACTGCTTCACACTGAGGTGTGGACTTCAGGAACTGCTGGATCCAGGGAACCAAACTCAACCAGGCTTTGGTCTTTCTCTCTCCAACCTTCGTTTTGCCAACTTCTTCTCTGGTTTCAACCCAGACTCCAAGCTCCAGCAGCTCAAAGTTTCTAAACCAGAAAGGACCCCAAGGGGCCTACGTGCCTTCTGGGTTTGAAGAGACTCAAGAGGCCTGCATGCCCCCAAAATCAAAAGTAAACACACCTGCTCTCACCTGGCCCAGGGGACCTCAGTGATACCTACCAACCAAGGACTCACTGTCAAAAACTTCTGACCTTAGCAAAGTTGAGAGCCTTACACATGCCCTGTTTCAACCTGCAGGATTCTGCAAGAGTAAAAGCAGTCCGAGAGCTCCCGAGACCCTGTTTGGACCCCATTTGGACAGGGCACTTGAGGACAAGGCCTGTCAGGGCTGCTGTTCCAGGTTCGGGCCCAGCCATGGAGTGGGGAGAGGGGAAAAGTGGGTTTTTACCCCAAGAACAGCTCCACTCAGGGGCGCGCGTGTGGCCGCTCCCGCTTTTAACTTGCTCCTTTGGGAGGGTCGTTTCTGAAATGCCTGAGAAGGGTTCAGGGTTTACACCTCCTGACCAGTGAGGGCTGATGCATGTATCCCAAGCCCCCCTACCCCCAACCCGCCTCTGCAGCCCCAGCCCTTCCCTCACAACCCCTCCCAGGGTCAGGAGGACGCACGTGCACACGGCCAAGGGGAGGTCACCACAGGGCCCGCCAGTGTCCCCGCCAAGTGCTCAGGCTCCACGTCCCCTGGGACTGAGGGGGAAGTGCCACTCTTTGGGGCCATCTCACCTCCACAGGTGCACCTCCTGCCCTCAGCCACCCCTGAGCAGCCTCTCCCTGACCCTGGCTCTGCCTAGCCGGTCCCTCTGCCCTGAGGGTCACCCCAGTGTTTTCCAGAACCCGGGCCATGTGATGGGAAACCAGAGGTCCTTGTTTAAGGCGTCAGGGTATGCAGGCCCACCCTCCAGCTCTGTGCTGGCGTGGCCCTGTTTCTGCTGCCCAGATTCCACCTCTGTGCTGGCTCAGGGATCCTTCTGGCCTTTCAGCTGTGCAGCTGGCTTCATGCCACCCTCTGGCTGGTGCCAGAGTAGCTTATTATGTGCAGGGATGGGGGAGGAAGAGAAACAAAAGGGGCCACAGCTCCCCAGGTCCTTGTGCAAGGTGGTGCTGAGACAAGGGGGCCAGAGGACAGAGAAGGCCGTGAGTGATGGGATACCTTGGCACGCAACAGGGAAGCAGTTCTGTCTTCTAAAGGGAGGTGAGGAGGAGGCCTCACACATCCTCAAAATCCAGGAGGCAAACGAGAAAACACTTGTGATGGCCTTCTTGATCCAGTGAAGCGACTGAGAGATGGCAGCCCCTCACAATTGATCCCGGGGTCTGGGAGGACCACAAGACGTTCTGAAAAGACTTGTGTCCCGCCATAGCTCCAGCCTTGCCCCATGGCCTGTGTGGACCCCTGAGATCACCAGGGTCCCGTGGAGGAGATAGTCGTCTTTCAGGGGAGAAAGTTCTGTGTGGAGGCGGGTGGACAGGGTGGCAAAAGGCAAGACTGAATGGTGAGAGCTTTGTTCAGCATCTGGGATTTCTTCCAAAGGGCATCGGGAGCCCTCGGGACTTGAAGCAAAATAATCACCTAATCAAGATGGCACTGTTTGTTATTTTTCCTGAAAGCAGAAAACTCTTTGAATATGCAAATCATCCTAATAGGGAGGGCAGATTTTTTGGTTAAATAATATGAAATATCAACAGATATTAAACTCGGCTCCCTGTAAAGTCTAAACTCCATTACTCAAGAAACTAAGAAAAACATTTTTTAAGATTTTCTTACTGGATTATGACTTTGCCCAGACTGCATCCTAGGTTCTTCAGAGTTTATTTTATGAGATACCAGCTTTTTAGCAAGTATTCCAAAGAAGGGGCTTCCTGCAGGTCAAAGGTTTGGGATTCTATTAACATCGATTTTAGAAAAGGTTGACGTTTTAGCAGGAAAGAGAGTATCAGCTTTGTTAATATTTATTTAGTATTGCAAAGTCAGGTGTGACTTTGTAAGTAACAGTCCTGGAAAGGTTGCTATTCTTAGAACTTCTCCCAGGACTTCTGCCCCTGAGGCCAGGAGCCCAGGAGCCCTGAGGTACCCAGAAGCCCAGTCCAGCGCAGGGCCAGTGGCTGTCCATTTATTACGTGCAAGGATGGGGGAGGAAGGTCACCTGCCCTGCGGGAGAGGAGACTCAGCTGGAGGCCCACTGTGAGGGTTACTAGGTGGGGACCAGGGTTGCCTCTAACCACGCTGCCCCAGGACCTGGCCGGAGCAGAGGCAGGTGTAGCTGAAATAAATGAAGAAGCAGCTTCTATAATCCATTCCTTTTTCCGATGAGAAAACGAGGCTCAAAGAAGTAGGCTGTCCCGTGTGGGCAGGCCGTGATGCTCTGGTCTGATCCCCCAGCGCATGGCCAGCAGCCTGTGAACAGGCCAGCTGCTCTGAAGCCCCACCTCGTCACCACAGCCCCATTTGGTCCCTGACCTGCTTCCCCATCACGGGCAGGTTCCACCAGGTCTGGCTCAGCTGGGCCCCGGCATTGGACCCCCTGAGCCACACTGGACAGCTGCAGGCTGCCGGTCAAGGACTTACACTGCAGCGCGAGTCATTCTTTTGTAAATAAAATCTCCCTGGAGCCATTTCTGGTAAATGACACCTGGACAGCTGGAGTCTGTGTGGTTTCCTTTTCAGAGATTTCCTGATGCGGGTGGTGGACAGCCAAGGCCAAATCCAAATTCCCATAATTTAGACACATGAGCCTTGGGTCTGTGTGAAGCTGATGGGACTGAATCCCTGAGTTCCTATCAAAGGGTGTGACTGGGCTTATCTTTGTCCATCAATCAAGAGCAACTCACACGAAACAGCGGGCTTGCGGGTCACAGCTCAGAGACGCACACCCCCAGCCTGGGGAGGGGAGGCTTCCTCATTGCCTGCACTTCCCATGGTCATGGGCACTAGTTGTTTTCAAAAAATATACTTCATAGACTCCTTTCTTGTAAAATGGTTAGCAAAGAGGTAGGGGGATTCTTTTTTTTTTTTTTTGGGCAATGGCTAATGACAACAGCGTTTCAGCCGGCACAGTTCTGTTTTCCTGATGAATCTTCTTGGTTTCATGAAATCGAGATTCATAACGTCAGGAAGGAACATGTAAAAGCTGTGAAGTCCATGCACTGAAAATGGACCCAGCTGAAGGCCTGCATTTTGGGGTGGTTCCTTCACAGACCATTTGTGAGGATCAACTGCTCAGATCCTCCGATGAGCCCCTGTGGATCAGGTATGTGTGTGTGTCCCGGCTTCTCTCTAGGAGCACCTGCGGAGCTTGACAGCCCCAGACCAGTGACTCAGGGGGCCCTAGAGGATGTGAGGGGCCCACCCAGGCTCCTCCATCCTCCCTGGGTGCATCTCCTTCCAAGTGAACTCACCTCAGCTCTGTATTTGAACCTGCTGAGTTGTTTCCTGCCTCAGGGCCTTTGCACGAGCTCTTGTCCCACCTTCAGTGCCTTCCTTTGTTCTTTCCACAGCTGACCCCTCACATTGTTCAGTCTTAAATCGAGTGCCATTCTTCCCACAGGCCCTCCCATCCTCTCTATCACTCTGCCTTCATTTAGCACAACCTAAAGTCACCTTGGCCATTTTGGTTTGGTCATTGCATCTCTCCACACCACCCACACTAGAAAGCAAATTGGTTGAGGATGCAGGGCCTTCTCCTTCTTCCTGCCTCCTTCCTGCAGTCATTCAGCAAACAAGCACTGAGTGCTTCCTCTGTGCTGGTCCACGTCCCAGAACTGAGTGAGCCGGACAGTGCCCTGCTCCCTGGCGCCCGTGTTCCGGGTGCTGTGGAGACCGGGGCAGGGCGGGGCGGCAGCTTCAGAAGGGGATGGGAGAGGCGGCTTTAGCCGGTGGTCAGGAAAGTTCTCTCTGGGAGCCCAGGTGTTGAGAAGGAGTCACAAGACCTGAGGGAACTATCAAGGGGCAGAGAGAAGCCCTCAGGTCTTGAACCCCGGTACCTCCACCCCCCCGCACCCCCCCCCCAGTGGAGCCCGGCACGCGCCTGCATCCCTGGCCAGGGTCCTGAGCCGGACTGTCCAGTGGCGCCAGGTCAGCTGGGCAAAGGTGGGGGCTGAGATGGACGCAGAAGGAGTAGCGGCTTCAGGGGCTAAGATTTAGGCTTCGATCCCAGCTAGTTCATAGCCGTGAGCCTGGGTAGTCCTGAATCCTTATAAAACGGGGCTAACAGACCTACCTGGAAGGTTGCCCTGAGGCTACAGTAAGGCGTTGACACAAAGTGCACGAGGTACAGCCGCAGAGTCCTGTTCGTTATCACTGTCAGGGAAGAGCTGACTGTGGAGGCAGGAGGGAAGTTGAACACCAGCACAGCACCCAGCATTCTGCAGTCAGAAGGGCTGTGTGGGGTTATCCGGCTGCCTACCCACCGTGGCTTGAGTCCTACCATGGGCAAGAGCTACCCATCTCTCCCAGACGGCACGGGAGTGTGGGAGATGCTGCCATTAGGGCAGAACAGCACTTATTTGGGGTGGAATGTTTTCTTTAGATGAGCCAGTCTCTCTCCTTGCAACTTCTCCGTCCTGGTCTTCATTCTACGTGCCCGTGACCACAGAAAAGCAGACGATGCCCTTTCTCAAGGTGTCTTCAGAGAATGTCCAGGCAGCTCCCATTGTCCCATGACCCAGCAAGGGCTGGGTGCATATCACCACCACCCCAGCCCCGAGGAGGGAGCCCAGGGACACTGGGCCGCCCCAGGGGTCACGGGAAGCACTGAGCGTTTGGGGGTGAGTGGTGTTGGCAGGACAGGGAGGCAGCTGCAGACGAGGGACTGAGGCTTAGAGCTGCTTCCAGGTCACTGAGAATGATTCCCACGCCCCGTGTATGTCCATGACATCAGCTCCTCACTTGCCCTCCCGGGACCTTAATTCTCATCAGTTAAATGTGGCCACATTAGCCCTCCTGAAACCCCATCCACCTGGGAGCCCGATGACATCATGCTCCTACGGGGCCTCCCCTACCCTGCCAGCATCTGCTGCACCTGCCCCTGGGCTGAATTACCCTGTGTTATTAAGCTCCTCACACAATGGAATGAGGAACAGCTGGCGCTGCCGTCCAGACCCCGGGGCATTGAGTTTCTGCTAACCCTGCCCCCAGCCCCAGTGCCCCCAGCCTGTCTCCAGCCTCCGCCTGGGAACAGGAAGCCCCCATTGGGAATATGCTGCTCTCTGCGAACCCACCCCCAAGGCCCAGACTCAGACATGCTGGAAATTTAGGCTCAGAACCTGGGCACAGCCACGGGTGCCCACCAGATCCCCAGCCCGAGCCTCCCACGGGAGATGGTGGGGTCATGGCCAACGGGCCTGCCTAGTCAGAACACTTTCCTGGGGCACCCATGGAGCCTGGTGCTCTGAGGCTGGGCGTCCCTCACAGAGCACTCTGGGCATCCCCAGTGCCCGGTCCTGCTCCACACTGTTGGTCCGGGAGAAGAGAGAGAAGGGGCGGGTGGGGAGCCCCAGAGGCGTCTCGAGATGAACCTCAGGTTTCAGATTCCTCGCCGGTAATCTCACTTTACACTTCCTCCAATATTCACAAACCCTGACGAGGGCCTGAATGCTGCCCCCTCACCACCAAAGGGCTCACACTTCCCTCCCCCACGGGCCTCATCCAAATCCATCCTCTGAGGATGTCTGGTAGCAGAAAGCGAGGCAGTGAGAGGGGAGACCCAGGGCAGGGAGGAGACGGCCTAGCCCCGGAAGGCCTGGAGCACAGCCCAGCACTTCTGTGCCCCTCTGTGAGCTGTGGGCCTCTTGGCCGGGCCCTCGGGGTCTCAGCACCTGCGGGAAGCGCAGGTGGCAATGGCACTGCCTCTCTGCCTTATTGGGGGTCTAGAGGCAAGGCCTGTGCATCCCACTGGCCCTTGGAAGCTCAGTGCCCCGGCGGGGGTGTGGGCCCTCCTGTAACAGGGCAGAGTCAGATCTGACTACGTGTTGGATCTGTTTCTTTTACTTTAACCTTCGCTTTCCGCTGCTTTTGTTCACTAAAAGGATCCTGTCTCTACAGAATGGCCTGCCTCTGGGAACCCCGCCCCTCTGCCTGAATGTTAAACCAAAGTGCCTTTGTTCAGGCAAACATCGGGCCCTGTCCACCTGTGGATGGCTGCAAGAAAGAAGAAATTAACACCTCCCCTCGCGAGCCTGGCCAATCCTAGGGGATATTTGCAAAACTTATGGCCTTTTTACTTTACTTCCTCATCTCCTCCCCCTCTCTGTGCTATAAGAGAAACTGGCATCCAAACCCCGATAAGACGGTTATTTTGAGTAACCTGCCATCTCGGTCCGCCTGCTTTCGGAATAAAGTCATATTCCCTGCCTCAACACCTCGTCTCCGATTTATTGGCCTGTCGTGCGGCGAGCTTGGACTCGGTAACCCTCCTGCAGGGTGGGGACCCTTTGGCGCTGTGGTCCCTGCGTGTCACAGAGCACACACGATTTGGGACAGAGTTTTCACACCAACGTTCTATGGTGGCCGACAGTCACCACCCCCCCCCCCGACTAAAACGTCAGTCCCTGGGCAGAAGGACCCCTACTGCGAAAGGGGAGTCAGGCACCGAGGAGAAAGGCAGGTCCTGGGGGCCCCGACAGCTCTGAACCCCAGCTCTGCCATCCACTCTGCCATCCACTTAGCTGTGTGTCTGCAGAACTGGAACTGAATCTCTCTGAGCGTCAGCCTCTTTGTCTCTAAAAATGAGATAATGCCCCCTTCAAAGGATGACTTGGAGAATAAGAATGCAGAATGCAGGCTTGGAGCCCGTGGACGATGTCTGAAGGTGGTGAATCTGGATCCCACGCACCACATTGTTTCTGGGAGAGATCAATACCCTCGGCTCTGACAGCCGTAGCTCTGTGACCTGAATCCCTGTCTCTAGAGTAGCCGTGAATCTCTGGGATCTCCAGCCTCTGCACAAGGCGCGCAGAGAGCCAGCACTTTCCCCCGGGCAGTGGCACCTAGTGGTCAGCCTGAGGCCCCATGTGACCTACAACTCACACCGTGCCCTCCCCACACACAGGTCATCAGGGCTCCACAGGGATAGCTGAGGCTCCCTCCTGTCAGCACAGAGGAGGCCCTGGAAATCTGCAGAAATTCGCCATCCTTTCCTGAAGGAAGATGACAGGCTCTGCCCAGGCACACTGGGTTCCAGATTGAATTTCTGGCTCCTGGCTCCCCAGGCAGAACTGATGCCCCATCAGAACTCAGGGAGAAGGGACTTGTCCAAAGGTCACCTCCAGGTTGCCCCTAGCCCCTTTGGGCCCCCCCCCACATTGATCACAACTGACAGTGCAGGCCAGGTGGTGACAGAAGGGTTCTGCACACGTGCAGGCAGAGAACCAGGGTGTCTTAGAGAGCTTGGGCCCCAGAACTAAGTCCCGCAGGGTGGGCGGCCTAAGCATTGATTGCTCAGGGTTCTGAAGGTGGGAAGTCTGAGATCAGGGTGCTAGCATGGTTGGGTTCTGGTTAGAACCGCCTTCTTGCTTTGCAGACAGCCATCTTCACACTCTGCCCTCACGTGGCAGAGGGGAGAGCGGGAAAGTGAGAGAGAGAGGAGCAAGCTTTCTGGTGTCTCTTCTTAGAAGGACACTAATCTGATCATGGGGGCCCCAACCTCATGACATCATCTGACCCTCATCACCTCCCAAAGGCCCCACATCCAAATACCATCCCATTGGGGTTAGGGCTTCAACACATGGATTTGGGGGATAGGAATATTCTGCCCACAGCACAGGGTTTTAGGACACCATCTGTTAAGGGAACCCAGGACAGGGGTGCCTGTTGATGCTAGGCATGGGGCGCAGTCCCCATGTGTTTCGCAATTCCCCTTTCAGGACACAGGGCACCATGGCACGGGCACCGCAGGCCCTGGCCCTCAGGAACTGCTGGCTGCTTTTATTCCCATCTGGTTGAGACCTGAGGTTTGGTTCTGGGATGTATAGTGTGACGATAGGCTCCTAACTCCCCCAGGTCTCCCTGATAATAATAACAGAACCCACCTCGAGATGCTGCAGTCCAGGTTAAACGAGGCTCTGCAGCATTACGTTTCCTTCATAGTAAATAATCGAAAGCATGACATTTACCTTACATAAAAAGACATATTACTGGGTAGAATAAAAAGCATGCTCACGCTTTTAAGGTGGACTGTGGGCATTTGAGCTCTGTGCCCACTTCCCCAGGATGTGCAGGGGGGAGGGGCATTCGAGAACATTCTGTGCACAGCTCAGGCCTCTGTGAGGTTAGTGAGCTGCTGGGTCAGGTGCTGCAGCTGTGTCTCAGCTGCCTGGAGCTCTTGCTCACCCCTCCTCATGTCCTCATCCTGGGTCCCTCCTCTGAATCAGCTCTGGGTCCCCTCCTCGGGGAATGACCTTGGCCTTGGTGTCCCCCCCACCCAGTTCTCTTGCAGACGTTGATGGAGGCCCCAGCAGCACCCCAGTCTCCTCCTCCACGAGTCTCACCCCACACCCGGGGACCTTGTGACCAAACTCAAAGTGTCCACACCCTCACCTGCCCCCACGTCTCCTTGGGGCCCCACAATCCAATGACTACCACCCACGTTGGTCTGCTGAAGCCCACACTCCCTGCATCAAGGACTTGTACTGTCCTAGGCGGGTGCTGTGACCTCCCGCCCCACAGCCCAGCTGCAGAGCCCTCTACTCTGCTCGCTGGGTCCCCAGCTGCATGCTGGTACCGTCCTTCCACTGAGGTCCTGCACATCCAGGGCTGATCCAAGGGGATGGACTTTCTCCTGCTCTAGGTGTCCAGCCTACTGGTCCAACTGCACAGGAAGAGACAAAGGTGATATCCTCCACTGGGAAGGTTACTGATGAGGCTGAAGTTGATAAATCAGAGAGCAGGTGTGTCGGGGGCAGGAGGGACACAAATCAGGCGTCCAGAGGGCTTTTCCTAAAACTGGGCCTTTGGCCTGGGACCTGTGGAAGACTCAGCTTCGAGGTCTCAGGCCCAACCCAGCTCTGAACACCTACTGGGCCCAGATGCCGTGTTTCCCTCGGTTCCTAGTTCCAGGTCAGTGCTCCCAATTTTACTACGTTTAACCTGGCCTTTGGGGCAGTGAAATGTGGGTATGATGAAAAAGAGACAGCTTCTGGAGGTCTAGGGGCACACACGAGAAGGCGCTGGGAGGGTCAGAGCAAAGTCACTTCAGGGATGGCAGGATCCAGGGGGACCCACCCATCCAACACTCATCTGTGCTCATTCGGCAGCTTCTGTGCCCACCCTGGGGGACCAGCAGCCAGTGGGTCCCAGATGGGTGGGCTCTGACAGCACTGACTTCCTCGTAGGGCAGAGAGCAAATCAAAAGGCAAGTACGGAACGGGGTGAGTGCTGTAGAGGAATCACTGGGATTCAGAGTGAGGAGGGGGCCTCCCTAGGGCAGCCGGTCTCTCTGAAGAGAGCTGGGAAGGGCCGAGATGCTGCCTCAGATGCTGGGAGAGGGCCTGGGGCATCCAGAAGTGAGGGCGGTGCCGTGGTCCCAGGATGCCGTGCCCCACTGACCATGAGAGTCCAGATGCCACATCACTTTCCACAGGAATCCCCTGAAGGGCACAGCAGCACAGAGGATCCACAAGTCAGAGGGAGCAGGGGAGGGGCAGGTGAGGACAGAGGAAGGGGCCAGGAGGAAGGGAACGGGCCTCAGGCGTAAATGTGGTCGTCAGGCCTCTATTTCTGTTTCTTTCTCTCCTTGTTTGTGACGGATCATTCTCTCAGGGAAGTGTTACCAAACTCAGGTTCAGCTGCACGCTGCTCAAAAGCCAATACTGAGAGACAAGTGTTGGGTCAAAGAAAGATAGCTTTATTGAGGAAGCCAGCAATCCTGGGGAGAAGGTGGACTCATGTCCCAAAGAACCAACTCCTCACTGTTGATCAGGGGCAAGAACTTTTAAAGGGGAGTTTCAGGGATGCAGAGGCTGGGGAGTGGCCATGTACAGAACAACTCCAAAAATCACCTTGATATTAGTCATGCAATGGTCTGATCGATGTCATATTGATGGTTTTAAGTACATTTAACCTTCAATTCCAGGGTCCATTTGTTCCCATTTCCCTGAGGCCAGTTCTTGGCATTGTGCAAGGTGGAGCAGCTTATGTCATGGCTACAGTCTGGTGATCATGTAGTTAACTTTTTCCACCTGATAGGGGCTTCCGTATCTGCAAAATATCTCAAAGGATATAGCTCAGAATATTAACCATAGCCCTTGAGGAGGAATTAAAGGTCCTTGACTTTGTTTAATGGCTAAACTATTATTATTTTGTCTTGTTTGACTATTTTCCTTTGTGTCTGCACTTCTTCACTTCTCTGATTAAATTTATTCCCTGATAAAGTTTTTCTACAGACAAGAAGCAGGTGGAAGATATGGGAGGTGTCTGTCCTGAGACGGCCCCATAGGGTTCTGCTCCATTACAGAGGGAGTCTTTCACCCTCTTCCACGAGGCTGGAAGCCTCTCCAGGTCTACAACCTGCGGCTTTAAGACCACAGAGGACAGCTGTCTTCCCTGCCAGCTCCACATAGAAAAATCCCCCGGGAAGCGCTCCTGCTAGCCGCGGTGGGTCACACATCCATTCCTGGAAGGACCCATTTGCCTGTGACATCTGACTGAGGGATGTAAGTGCAGCCCCCAGCAAAAACCATGCTTCTAGACATGGGAAGAGGCAGCCCCTCAAAATAAAAGGGCTGCTTTTCTGTGAGAGGACACTGTGGAACCCCCAAGAAGTCCTAAGGAAACTGAGAGCAGGGGACAGGAGCCCAGGTACCCAGGAAGATGACTTTAACAGTAGTTCAGGCTCTGTGGGTACACAGCTGTCAGTGAATTTAAATGAGAGGTGACCCAGTATATTTTCTCAGAAATAAGAGAAACAGACAGGATGAGGGAAGTGAAATAAA
Source organism: Orcinus orca (assembly GCF_937001465.1). NCBI lineage: Eukaryota > Metazoa > Chordata > Mammalia > Artiodactyla > Delphinidae > Orcinus > Orcinus orca. The sequence continues at coordinate 97,123,431 of NC_064567.1, read as the reverse complement.
AAGCAAAGCAAACAGAATAGAGGAAGGGAGGAGAGCTTCGAGCCTAGAAGGCAAAGGAGAGGCACGTGGCAGACTCCAGGGTCACCGCTATTGTCATTGGGCACTCCTGGCTACTTCTATCTAATGTCAGCTCCCAAATCATCAGCGGGTCTCAGCTAGTTCCCTGCCCGAGACCAGAGTGTTTCACACCCACAGAGGTCTTGCGGTCCACACCCAACGTTTCCCCTCCTGAGCGGGATGAGAAATGCACACAGCCGCCCAAACCCGTTAGCCCTTCTGGTACATTCCGAGGTGGCAGACTTGAATGCCATCCTGACTTATGAAGCTTCTGTAGAGGGTCAGCAGCTCTGGAAACAGGAACAGAACTGGCCCCGAGGAAGAAGCCTGCGAGGACAGCAGCAGTCAGGCCCTCAGGCTTTTACCACAAAGGGCTAGAATAACAGTCCCGCCCATTTTTAGAAGTCCATCAACACGTCCTGCCAAAATGAAACAAAAGACAATAATATAAAAATTAATGGCAGCAGGGTATGAAAATGAGGGTCACATGCAGTGCAGGCCACACGGGGAACCACCCACTGTCTGGTCCCAAAGTGCCCCCAGACTTCCCTCCTCGACCTCACAGAATTCTCCCCCGTCCCAAACATGGGGCCTCTCGGGGCTTCCTGCACCTCTGCTCTCTCCACCTCTCCTCCTTGCAAACTCCTAGTTACCGTCGAAGCCACGCCCGAACATCACCTGGTCTGGGCAGCCTGCCCCAAGCCCCAGGCAGCAGCAGCCACAGAGGCCTCCCCTGTACTTCTCACCTCCCAGCCCTGAAATCAGGTCCCCAAAGCCCATGACTCTTCAGGAGGTGGGCCCCTCTCCACCACTCTGTGCTCAGCCTCTGTCTTGGCACCTGGCACCCTTCACACTCAATAAATGTCAGGTACCTGTTTGATGATTGATACAAGGCCTCTGGCTTAAAGGGAACTGCCCGCAGGTCATTTTCCTTTCCAAAAACAACTCCAAAAGGCCAGGGGCTCCAACCCACACCTTCTGCTGCTGTGAAAACCGATCTGAAAATGAACACAGCACCTGGAAATCGACTCACACTGTATGGTTTCTAAACAGCAGTGCTGGGCTCTGAGAATGCCTTCCCGGCGGGGGCTGGTGGCCTCACTGTCAATCCCTGGAACAGTACGAGGCCACGTCAACTTCAGAAACAAAGCAGTAAGCAATGGACCATACACTGCTGCCACAAAAAGAGCAGGGTTTTAGGAGAGGAAGTTTCCTCCGTGGATTGGGACACTTCAGACATTTGCGGGAAGATGCCCAAGGAAACTGTCACGTGAGTAAACTTCCACCCATCTGGCTTATTTAATAAGGTGCCTCCTTGCCCCTTGGTGGGGCATCTGATGCCTCTCCTTCGATGGCCCAGGAAGGCAGCACAAGACCACTAGGTCGCAGGAGGTGGCAAACACCTGCACAGACAAGTCACCTGCAGTGACTGGAGGTTATAACCACTCAGTCACGGCGATCCTTCTGGTCAATGTGGGCGAAGCTTCAGAAACCTTCTGCATCTGAGCCGTGGAAGCGCCAAGTCCTCAATGAAATAAAATATTTTGTGTCATGCATAGGATGAGGACAGGCAGATAAAGCCAGAGTGTTAACCACTGATAGAGCTTTGCACTATTTATGATCCTGTCGGATTTAACAGCCTGACCTGCTGTGTCACACAGCACACATGCTCAGAGTCGAAAGACTCTGTACTGGCTTGAGAACCTCCTCCAAGATGCCTGGGGTCCCTTCCTGCAAAGCCTTCGGGAAAGTGAGGAGAGCTCCATGCATGGGGGAAAGGCACACGAAGAGATGAGAAAAGCAAAACATAGAACACGATACAGCCTCATCTCCCTGCAACTAAATTTTCAGAATGGTCACCCGGACACTGCTCAGTTAATGAGATTCTTCCTCTAAAGAGCATTGAGTTTTCCTCACAATTGGACTTTTAGCAGAAAAAGGTGAGTCATTTCTGTAATAACCTATATGGGAAAAGAATCTGAAAAAGAATGAATATATGTATATGTATAACTGAATGACTTTGCTGCACACCTGAAATTAACACAATGTTATAAATCAACTATACATCAATGTAAAATAAAAATTAAATTTAAAAAAAAAGAAAAAGTTTAGTCAGAAGGGAAGGAGAGGTTCACTTGGGAAGCTCAGCACACAACAGGTACTTTCGTTGATTTCCAACACCAGTCACATTGATTGTTAGCTGATTAAAAGCTTCACAGCCTCAAGCCACTGCACACTGTTTACTCATGGAACACTTACCTTCCTGAATAAAGGGGGAAAGCTCAATATATCAAGTCATCCTCGCAGCCATTAAAAGGATGAAATAGAGGTATGTGTGCTGGCGTAGAAAGAGCTGAGGACCTGCTGTAGGGAACAGGTTGCTGCACACCCCCAGGTGCGTCATAATCCTGGTTAAGTCCCGGTGAAATTCTACACGTCACAGAAGTGCATGGGGAGGTCCTGTGCGACACTCACCAATCGATAGCCACGTCCACCTCCGGGAGGAGAAAGAGGGAGCCAGTGAGGGCTGGTGAGGGCAGATAGGGACAGGTGGGAACAGGTGAAGGCAGGTAAGGGCAGGTGGGGACAGGAGGGGGCAGGGCAGGGCAGGGCAAGTCTGGCAAACTGGCACATCCCACTCTACACTTCCACGTTGTCGGAGTCTTTCTCTGAAAAATGGAAAGGGAAGGGAGAGAGACCGTGAGCTCCCCTTAATCAGTGCCCCTCGATCCAAGGAGCAGGCCTTGCCCGTTGCCCCGATGTGCACCCTGGCAGAGGACGACAACGACCAACCTGGAGGAACAGCAGGTGCGGGGGGGCGAGAGGCAGGTTGGGCCCAGCGCCCTTGGGAGAAGGGGCAGGAGGCTGCCTGACACCCTCTGTGGGTCGAGGGGGACAGGGGTTCCTGGTGGGATCTCCCTTGTGTGAACTTGACAGGCCAGACAGCCAGGTGCCTGGGGGTGAGGCGGAGCCTCACCAGGGACGAAATCAGGCTGAGCCCCCAGCCTCTGGGAAGGGGCGTGTGTTCGGAGGTGCCCTCTCTTCTCTCCTAATGTTAAGTTTTCAATAGCGAACAAGGGGACGTGGGGAGAAGCTGGTCCCGGCTAGAGCGTCCAGCGCTGCCCTGCACATTTCCCGCTACGGCAGCCAAACGTAAGCTCACAGGTGAGTCACGCGGGCCACCTGAGTCACGTAAAACCTCTCACCTGTACCGAGAATGAGACTTGGGTGCAAGACCACCTGGTCACGTTCAAGTCAGAGCGATGGGCCCGTGAGTCCACTTTGGAGGCGGCAAGCTGTTGGTGGGTTGCCAGGGCAGCTGGGTTTTCCTGGAGCAAAACTTCACTCATGAGGGGACGGCTGCAGCTCAGCCAGCTATTCTGAGGGGAGGGATGCCTTTGCTCTGGGCTTCGGGAAGCTGGAGGGTTCAGTGTTCTATTAGGAACAGTTAAACCATAGTCCTGCAGGCTAAGGGCTCCTTTTCCCAACAAGTATGAATTTGGCATCCCCCATGTCAGAGAATGAGGTTCTGTTCTCTTGGTCCAAGTCCTCTCTCACTGAGGAATCCAGACAAGACACTTTGGGAGATGTGCCAGGCCGGTCCCTCCACCCTTGGCTTTAGGGGAGGCTGGAGGGAGCGCTGGAAAGAGACTACCTGTTGGAGGGGACATGACGCGTAAGAAAGACCGAATTTGAAATGTGAACTCGTGTTTTTATGATGATCTTTTTTCTCAAGTGGAGGAATGAACTTGGCAAATTCCTTCTCTCAACAGGCTCAGTGGATCCTTGTGTAGTAAGGAACTATATCCCAGCTTAAAAAAAAAAAAAAAAAAAAGATGCAGGCAGAAGGAAGCCCAAAGGTGTGTCCTCTTTGTGGAAAACCGCAGTGCACCCTCTTTGGGGTCATGGGAACCCTGAGCTTGGACATTCCCTAGGCCCTTGGGCTGCCTGGCTTAACCGCAGCCTCCATTCTTGCCAACAGGTGTGCACAGAAGTAATTCATGCAGAAGTGGGGCTGTGGCCTGGGAGCAATTCCAACGTCCCTGAAAAGAACAACCCTAGATGATGCCTAAACCACAAACCAGAAGACCTGCATTGGCTCACCCTGGACCACCAGCTGTATTTGCCCGCTGACTCAGCCACTGTACTGAGGCTCTTCCTCCGCCTTCAATCTAACTAAAAGCACATTCATCCTTCTAAAAGCTTCTGTAATAAGAAGAGGAGCTGTAAAAGCAATAAGACTTGCCCTTTTGGACTTAGAAGACAGCGCTAACAAAACTGACTTATGCAGGAATGGGCTTCCATTCCACCAAGGCAAGATATTTAGCAGATATTCTAGTGAGTCCTAATCTGTTAATACCTGGGGAAATCTCTGATCACAGGAGCAAATAACCTTCTGGAAAGGTACTACTTTGATATAAAATGATGATATATAATTGCACTTATTACCTTTTCCTAAATTTTCTTAAAGGTAAATCAGCGTTTTCATTTCTTTGAGGTGAACCTACGTGATTACATAGTACTTGGTATTTCCAAATAACTGAGTTTCCACATCCTGTAGGATCACAGGAAGGGACTCATGTTTTAAAAGAGTAGAAACATTATTGCTCTGTTATTTCTGCTCAGTGTTTAAGCCTGTCACCTCATCTGTACAGTCCTTCAGAATCTTCATTCTTCATTTCAAACTGGCATTCATCCATGAAGATGTACAAAGAACTCCATTCATTCATTCAAAGTTTTTAGATCCTCCAATCACAACCAAACATTTAACCAGCTTAGCTGGTCAGGCTGCACCAGGCAGGCTCTACTTTGGATATTACTGTGGCTTCCTGCTTCTAGTGAAGCTGAAAATCCCTCACAGTGGATTTGCTGGTGGGTTTCCACCCAGTGCTAATAGCACTCCTTGGAAACAGTTGCTGCAGAAAACGAAGTTGTAGCCACTCACCAGGAATTTAGCAGTGTTTGGTCTGGGAGCAGAATTGCCTATTTTCCAAGAGACACGTTCAAGACCCCTGTAGGGATCTTACAAAGGAGTCAGGGGCCAAAAAGTGTGTCTCCAACCACTCCCTGGGGGCAGAGAGAATATGTCAGGTTCAAAACATGTTCTAAAACTGGATTTATAACCAGCTTTTTGGTGGATTTGATTAATAATTAACGTATTGTGCTATTGGATTTTATTATAAAATATATATATTTGGTCTTTATCCCCTTTCTGGCACAGATCAACTAAAACCCTTGTAATTTCCTGTGATGTTACCGAGTCCAAGCTCCCTGTGCACCGAACGACAGGCCAATAAATCAGAGACGAGGTGTTGAGGCAGGGAATACGACTTTATTCGGAAAGCCTGCAGACCGAGAAGCTGGCAGGCTAAAGTCTCAAAATAACCATCTTATCAGGGTTTGGATGCCAGTTTCTTTTATAGCACAGAGGGGGAGGAGATGAGGAAGTAAAGTAAAAAGGCCATACGTTTTGCAGATATCACCTGGAATGACCAGCCTTGGGGAGGGGAGGTGTTAATTTCTTCTTTCTTGCAGCCATCCACAGGTGGACAGGGTCCGGATGTTTGCCTGAACAAAGGCACTTTGGTTTAACATTCAGGCAGAGGGGCGGGGTTCCCAGAGGCAGGCCATTCTGTAGAGACAGTATCCTTTTAGTGAACAAAAGCAGCGGAAAGCAAAGGTTAAAGTAAAAGGAACAGATCCAACACGCAGTCAGATCTGGCTCTGCCCTTTACAATGTGAGCTATAATGGTACAATATCTCTTATTATGTTAATGAGGTGAGTTTGAAAAGCCCCTGTGGATGGGGGCTGGTTGCCAGGAGAGCAAACCACGTGATTAGAGGGTTGGAACTTTTAGTTCCTGACCTCCAGGAAGGGAGAGGGGCTGGAGGTGGAATCGACCACCAATGGCCAATGACTTAATCAAATGTTCCTGTGTAATGAAGCCTACATAAAAGCCCAAAGGACAGGGTTCAGAGGCTTCCTGTTGGTGAACACATGGAGATCTGGGGAGAACGGTGCTCCTGGAGAGGGCCTGGAAGCTCCACACCTTTTCCACATACCTTGCCTTATGCATCTCTTCCATCTGGCTATGAAATAAAATTCATATTTTATGGTAAGCCAAGAAAAATTTTAACATAAAATTTTTCTCTGCTCTCTGGCCTCCTCTCTCCCACCACGGTTTATGTGCAGTGCGTATGGACCTAACCTTCCCATCAGAAGGAATCCCTGCTCAACCATAAAGAGAACTTTCTCCTGGCCTCAATAAGACAACTCCTGAAAATATAACCTTCCTTCTTGATCTTGTAAGGGGTCACAAGGTTATGGAACCAGACTTGGGTCTGCATGCCCACACACAGTAAAGCCAAAACCCCAACCTTCCTGAAGGGTTTCAGCAAAGCATTTTTAAAGGCCACGTTCTGGCGGGTTGCGGGGGTCGCAGGGTATGTGATCGGCTTGTGCACAGTTCTCTGATCGGTGGATGGTGAGGTAACAGGCTGGTGTCACAGGGGTCAGCCTTAACAATCTTTAGTCTCCAGTAAGCCTGGGGGCTACATGCTCAAGGTCATCAAGTAGTTAACATCTTCCATTTGCAGGGGCGGGCGGGGGCGGGGGGGTTAGCATCTGTAAAGCAACTCGGGAAATGTCCATCACATGCTGTTATCTAGGTACCTCAGAGAGGAGCTACAGCAGAGGATATGGGGGAGGGGTCTGTCCCGGGAAGGCCCCATAGGGTCCTGCTGGGTTACAAGGATGACCCACCACTTTGTACTTACAGATCTGGATTGTGGAAACTGTCCATAATGTGTCATTTAACGTACAGCCCTCTGTCTCAGAAGGCTTATATAACTGTGCTTTGACTTCTAATGGGCTGAACAGTTCTCGGAGCTTTCTGAGATGCTCTCTCAGGGCTATAATCCTCAATTTGGCTTGAATAAACTTTTCCATTTCTTTCTTAGATCAACTGATTAATTTTACATCAACAATGCCCTTTCCCCGTACCTTGTCATACGAATCTCTTTCATTCGGCTATTCCTGAGTTTTTTATGCCTTTATAATCAGGTGACCTAGTGAGTCAAATGCTTCTCTGAGTTCTGAGAGTCACTCTAGCAAATGAATTGAACCCACAGAGGGGGTCGTTGGAACTTCCCACCTATAGCCAGTTGATCAGAAGCACAGGTGACAACCTGGAACTTGTGACTGCCATCTGAAGTTGGGGGGAAGGGGTACCGTCTCGTGGGATCTGATGTTACCTGAGAGTAGACAGTCAGAATTGAGCTGAACTGCAGAACACCCAGCTGGTGTCAGAGAGCTGCCTTGGTGTGGGAAAAACTCCCAACATGGGAGTTGGTGATCAGAAGTGTAGCTGGTGTCAGAATAGTACATTAACATGAATTCGCATTCATATATTAATTAACATACTAATGACGTTTTTGACTAAAAAAAATTCGACAACATAAGTTACTAATTATAGGATTACTTTTCCTTAGAGTATTACTTTCTTCAAACTGGTTAGCTGGATAAGTAACCGGTCGGGTGACCAGAGCATCTTATACAACGTGATGACAGAAGTCTGAACAGGTGGAAATCCCAAGGTTGTGAACACCCTGGCTGACGAGGGCTCCCACCATCAGGACAGATCAGGAGATGAGGTCTGTTCTAAGGATCGGCCTGTAAAACTAAACCCTCCTTTACAGGCTGTACGGACCCTGATAAGAAAGGGAGTCAGTCCCAGACCTGTAGGGAAACAATCTCTCCAGGACTAATGTCCTAGAGGCTGGTGCCTGTTCATAGCTCCAGGGAAAAGTCTTTCTCAGGAAAGAAGCCACACCAGGTCTTTCAGCATGAAAATGTCAACTGAAAAAATGCACAACCTGAAAGTTGAGAAGTATGTTTTATTCTAGGACCTTACTGAGGACTATAGCCCAGGAGACAGGCTCTCAGCTAGCGCTGAGAAATTGTTCCTAAGAGGTAAGGGAAGAGCCAGGATATATAGGAATTTTTGCTGGGAAAAAAAAAAAAGTAGCCAAAACATCAAAAGATTACTGCTGGGGCTTCCCTGGTGGCGCAGTGGTTGAGAATCCACCTGCCAATGCAGGGGACACGGGTTCGAGCCCTGGTCTGGGAAGATCCCACATGCCACGGAGCAACTAAGCCCGTGCGCCACAACTACTGAAGCACGTGCCTAGAGCCCATGCTCCACAACAAGAGAGGCCACCGCAATGAGAAGTCTGCGCACCGCAACGAAGAGTAGCCCCCGCTCGCCGCAACTAGAGAAAGCCCGCGCGCAGCAACGAAGACTCAATGCAGCCAAAAATAAATTAATTAATTTTTAAAAAAAGATTACTGCTAATCACAAAAAACCAGACATCTCAAGTTAATGATTTTAGTGCCTTTCTATGTATGGGGAGATGCAAGAGTCTGGGCTCATTGAAATTATTCCTTTGATATATATCTCAACTCTCTAGGGCCAGTATCCTGTTTTTCTCCATCCTGAATCACCTCAGGGTGCACCTTTGGGGGGAGGGGGAGGGCGGGCCTCAGCTGCAGTGGCTGATGGCTGCCAACGTTTGCTGTTTACTGAAATAGCAGGAAACCTTTTTTGTTCACCAAAACAAACATGTGGGTGGTGTGACCTCACTTTGGTGAGCTCTGTATGTCCGTAACTCAGCCAAGTGGAGAAGGCCGTCATACCTGAGGATTACACAGAGGCTGTGTGAGCTCAGCCACCCCAGAGGTGGGATCCCACCCCAGAGATGGGATCCCACTGGCCCCCACACAGGGCCTCCCATGGGGGCCAGAACCCAGGTCCAGCACACACAGGCCAGGCGCAAAGTCCTGATAAGACTGGCTTCTGCATTGAGGGAGGGAAGGGGGAGGGCAGTAGCACCCTGAAGTCCCAGTGGTGCAGGGCAGAGTCGGGGAGGAGAGGAGAGGAGAGATCAGGACCCCAAGCCCATCCCATCCCACCCACACACCACATGGATGGCCTGCTCCAAGCCCCTACCTTCACTTCTCCTACCTGGGCCAGACGCCAACCTGTGACCCTGCACCCACCCAGCCTCACCCTGCAAGGCAAGCTGCTCCCACCAGGAAGCCCCCAAAGACTCCTACAGAGCTCTCTTGGCACAAGGAGCCCCCGTTCAAATGGTCACACCCTATCCACACTTCGCCACACTTATCTGAGGGTTATTCTTATTTTGAATACCCTTTGGCTAGGTAGAGTGATTAGGACCCTAAACCCATTAATGTGTCTGGGTTGGGAGACTGCATCACACCAGCCAGAGCCCTGGGCCCCCAGCAGGGAAGTTCAGTAAGGGGCCATCCGCCCCCCGACCCCTGGTCCCCTCCCAGGAGAGGCCATATTCAGGGTCTAGCACAGCCATTCGGTATTTTTTGTTTTACTAATTTATATATTTTTAATTTTTATTTTTGGCTGTGTTGGGTCTTCGTTGCAGTGCGCGGGCTTCTCACTGTGGTGGCTTCTCTTGTTGCGGAGCATGGGCTCTAGGTGCAAAGGCTTCAGTAGTTGCGGCACGTGGGCTCAGTAGTTGTAGCACACGATCGCAGGCTCGGTAGTTGTGGCGCATGGGCTTAGTTGCTCCGCGGCATGTGGGATCTTCCCGGGCCAGGGCTCGAACCCGTGTCCCCTGCCTTGGCAGGTGGATTCTTAACCACTGCGCCACCAGGGAAGGCCCAGCCATTCGTTTGAAAGTACAGCTTTGGTGTTCAGAGCAGTGGGGATTTAGATTTGCTTGACTACCTTGCCCTGGTAACACAAAGTACCAGACAAAAGGCTCTCAAGTTTGGGATTTAGGCGAGGTTTGGCGGCTTCTCCAAAGCCCTGTCACTTTACTCAGGTCAAGCAACATGCTGTATATTTCACACAGGAAATAGTCTGCACTATTTGGGGTTCACTTTTATATGGCCTGCCTCTGTGGGGCTGGGAATTTGCTTATTTGTTTGCAGGTTTTTAGAGAAGTTACTCACTCTCATTCTTAATTTATTTTATATGTTTCAACGCGTTTCTTTGAGTGCTTCGAAGCTGATGAATTTGTGAAGCTTACAGTGACCACGTTTTAAATAAATTTCATATTATGCCAGGACTTTAGCAAAAATTTGGGGCAGGGGGTGGGGCTAATCAGAAGTCTTTACACAGGTTTTATTTTTTTTAAATCCCTCAGCCTAAAATTAATGAAAATTATTTACTGCATTTCAACAAAATACAACCTATTTTGGCCATTAAAATTGTTTTTAACTTGATGCTTGCACTTTTGCCAATCTTGATAATTATTGCTTCATTATGGCTTCAGCTAATACTTCGTTAAACTAAAAACAAGTGATAAAATCGGCAAATGTGGATTTGTGTCTGCATCACACAGGCACATACTCACACAAAACACACATGCAAACTCGCGATCACATACACTTGCACACTCATACGTGTGTACACACGTACATACGCACACACTCACACACACATATACAGTCCCCGGGAAGGCTGTTTTACATGGAATGAGGAAAGTATGGGAGGTCAGAAATCTTTCCCACTGCCTCACTGAGAAATGGAATCTTGTCCAACAATAAATATTCCACCAACTCTTTAAAAGCAGCTGATGTGCCCACGCAACAGAGGACGTTTTTATTTTTTTTGTAAGTCTCTGGAATATTTGACCAGGACAGCCTCCTCCTATTCTCCCAGGCTTTCTCTAAACTCCAGGTTCTGGGTTCAGCCCAGACTTCACATGCAGGAGATAGTCTCCCCAGAACCCAGGATGCCTAGACCCTCCCAACCACATATGGCTGCAACCCCCAATGCATTTGCCATGGGGCGTGTTGCTCTGGAGAGCCCCTCTCACGGTTCTGCACATGTGCTTAGCTAAAAGACGTTCCAGATTAATACAAATTATTGAAATAATATTCAAAGTAAAACAAATGGATGACTTGCCACCTTGTCGGGTACTTGTACTTTTGTTCTCACGGTACTGCTGGCCCCGGGTACCCACGGAGTCTAGGCCGGTGGCTGCACGGTCTGGAACTGCTGCATCTCAGCTCTCCCTGTGCCCAGGCCGCAAGCAGGGACCATAGGCAATTCCCACACAGGAAGCGCAGGCAGGGAAAGGCCCTGCAGGGTGGCACACCATGGACTCAGCCAGAACTCCATCTCCCGCTCTGTGTCAGTCTGGCCGCACAGGAGCCCCTCTGTCTGCCCTGTCAGGGACAGGCTGTGCAATTAAGAAATACATCATTTTTTTAAAAGAAGGTGCAAAAAGCAGAACAGGTATCTTCCTAAATAACCCACAGTGGGTAAAATCCCACCTGCGCAGCTGTAGTGGTGGCATCCCACTTGCCTTCCAACACACTGCCAGGTTTCCCCCTGTAAGTAGCCGGAGTCTTTTATCCTATGTCCGCAAACTCAAGAAGTAAGAGCACGGTTCATCTATCTGGTGAATAGCAGTGGCCTCTGCGTTGAGAAGTCCTACTAGAAATTGCATTGGAAGGCAATCTTAAATGAAGGCACAATCCTATGGTTGAGAATGGCACGCACTTCAAGCTAGGAGAACAGAGGATGCACCCTCAGGGTCACCACCACCCACTTTAATGGCCTCTTCGGAGGGGCTCCCCGAGTCTGATTCCCGGTCTGAAATAATTGCTGCAGGGACTGAGTATTATAAACTGAGGTGCCTAGCACAGAGAATGCCACACAATCAGTGTCCAAGGAGTGACCGATGGTGTTTTTATTTCCCATATCTGCCCCCTCCCCCGGCGATTCAGCTGCTAGGTGACCACGGCAGCAGTCCATCCTGACCCTGACGCCAAATCAAGGCCCCTGCCTTTCCTGTGGTGACCTCTGACTTTTAAATACCCCTACCCCTGCTTCTGGTCACTGAGATCCCTGGGCCCACCATCATGGGTTAAAACCCCTGACATCCCGATTGCCCAGCAGACACAGCCAAATCATATGTCTTTCTCCATCTTTAAAATATTCACTGAGTACCCGGGTTCAGGACCTGGGATTTGATTCAGGATTTGAGTAAGATCTGGTCCCTGCCCTGAAGAGGAGAAACAGGCATGTAATCAGTTTTCGTAAAAGCAGAATAAGCTCTATGATGGGAGCACGGGAAAATCACAGAGGACAGTAGTCAAAAGTCTGGAGGTGTCAGGGAAGGCCTGGCACAGGTGGTAACCACTCAGCCTTGTTTTGAAGTTGCCAGAGGAAGGGAAAGGCACTGAGCACCTAAACAAAAGGCAAGAAGCAGTACGGTGTCTTTAAGACATAACTCAGTGTGGCCAAACCACTAAAGGGGATTATTAGAAAACTGAGATGTGTCAAAGAAAGCTTTCTGAGATCCTGCAGCAAATCTACGTTATAAGTGAAAAATATCTGACGAGTCCAATTGTGTCTGAAGTGACTACTGAGGCCTTCAAGAATTAGACTTCCAGATGGATCGTCAAAAGTCTGTGCAAAACATTAAAACGACAGAAAAAAATTAAAATGTAAAATATTTGCAACCGGGGCTTCCCTGGTGGCACAGTGGTTGGGAGTCCGCCTGCCGATGCAGGGGACACGGGTTCATGCCCCAGTCCGGGAAGATCCCACATGCTGCAGAGCAGCTGGGCCCGTGAGCCATGGCCGCTGAGCCTGCGCGTCCGGAGCCTGTGCTCCGCAACGGGAGAGGCCACAACAGTGAGAGGCCCGCGTACCGCAAAGAAAAAAAAATTTGCAACCTACATCACAAATGATTAATAGCCTTAAAATACGAAGTTTCTTACTATAGAGAAGAGAGAAGAAAAAGAACAAGAAGTTTACAGAGCAGTTCACAAAAAAAAAAAAAAAGAATTGAAAATGACCTTTAAACATATGAAAAGATGCTTGACTCACTGAGAACAAGAGGAAAGCAAATTCCAAGTATACTGAGTTACCACTTCTCATCTATCAGATTGGCAAAAATTCAAAAGGTTGACCACATATAATGAGGCAAGACTAAAGAAAACACTGTCTCCCATAAACCCAGGGGGAATGCAAAATGTCACAGTCCCTGTGGAGGGCAATTTAGCTAAATCATGCAGGCATTTACCCTTCAACCCAGCAACGTCTCTTCTAGGAATTTACTGGCAAGAATTTTAAAAAGACATATGCACAGGGTTACTCACTGCAGCAGTATTTTACAAAAATACAAAAAGATAAAAGGAAAAGAAAAAGAAAAAGAAAGCTGGAAACATTCCAAATCAATAGGATCTAGTTGGGAAAGTGACCGCACGGCACCTGAGGAAATGCCATGCATCTGTAAAGATGATTGAGACGTCTGCTTCAAGGCAGAATACAGAAAACGGTAAAAAGACCACCCCTTTGTTTTCTCACCAAAACATCCCATTGTTTTCTCACCAAAACAATGAGAAAAGAAGATACACTTAGAACAAAATAAAATGTGACTTAAACCTACCAGAAATATGCAGATATAAAGAAGTCCAAATTTACTGAATTCCGGAAGAGTTCTAATCCCTCCCCAGGTAAGAAAAGATCAATGGCCGCTTTCCTCCTTGAGATCACTGCAGAGCAGATGAGCAACTTGGCCAAGATGAAGAGATTTAATGGGTTGGCATCTGGAGGATCCCCAAAAAAAGAGCCAGCTCACACATGTGCCGATTCTCCCACTTGAGAAGATGGAGGTTAGTCTGCAAAGAGAGACAGGGATATCTCCATAGTTTGGAGGCATTTAGATCCAAAGCCTTTACTCCAGAGAGGAATCTGGTGTCACCCTCAAGATGTTTGAAACCAGAAATGAATTGCAACTACTAACAGCACAAACCAGCCATGGCCCAGCTTAACTCCTGATTGGATCGAAGGGATGAGCTCCTGACTCTGGTCACCCTCTCCACTGTTCTTTATAGTCAAAGTCAAGTGTAAAACCAAAATTATCAGATGTTCATGGAAACAAGGAAATGAAAGCCACAATAAAGGGAATAACAGGTAACAGAGGCACACTGAGAGATGACACGGATTTTGGAATTAGCAGAAAAGGATTTAAAATAACTTATAAGTATACTAAAGTCATCAAAGAAGAATAGGAAAATGAATTAAAAGATGGATAATTTAAGCAAAGAAATGAAAAACTAGGCAAAAGATCCCAATGGAAATACTAGAATTCAAAAACCTTATAACTGAAATTAAGAACCTATTCAGTTGGTTTAACAGGGGGCTGAACAAAACAAAAAGAATCAGTGAACTCAAGATAAGTCGATAGAAAGGATTCACATTGAAGCATAGAAAGAAATAAAACAGATACTGCATCACATCATAGATATGTAGACAATATCAAACAGTCTAATAAGGATGTAACTGAGTTCATAGGAGGGTGATAAAGGAGCAAAAGAAACATTTGAACAGATGATAAGTGAGAATTTCCCAACCTTGTCAGAGTCATCAAACCAACAATTCAAAAGCTCAACAAATCCAACGAAGGATAAACACGAACATCTATACCAGGGCATGCCCTAGTCAAACTTCTGAAAACCAAAGAAAAAGAGAAGCTGGGTAAAAGCATGCAGAGAAAAGAAACAACTAATGTTCAGGGTAACAACAAAAAGAAAGGCAGGTGACTTTTCCTAAAGCACAAAGGAAGCCAGAGTGATGAAAATGAAATCTTCTGTTTAAATGCTGAAAGAGGGCTTCCCTGGTGGCGCAGTGCTTAAGAATCTACCTGCCAATGCAGGGGACACGGGTTTGAGCCCTGGTCCAGGAAGATCCCACATGCCACGGAGCAACTAAGCCCGTGCGCCACAACTACTGAGCCTGTGCTCTAGAGCCTGCAAGCCACAACTACTGAAGCCCACACGCCTAGAGCCCGTGCTCCACAATAAGAGAAGCCACCGCAATGAGAAGCCCGTGCACTGCAACGAAGAGTAGCCCCTGCTCGCCACAACTAGAGAAAGACTGCATGCAGCAACAAAGACCCAACTCAGCCCAAAACTAATTAATTAATTAATTTTTTTAATGCTGAAAGAAAAAGATTTCCAACCCTAAATTCTAGAGTTAGCAAATACAGACTTTAAAAATGAAGATGAAATAAATGATGATTTAAATGAAATAAATTTAAAAATGAAGATGAAATAAATGATGATTTAAATGAAATAAATCATTTCCAGAAAAAAAAAGAAAGCTGAGAGAAGGCACCCTGCCGACACTGAAAGAAATACTAAAGGAAGATCTTCAGACTGAAGGGGATGATCTGAGATGAAACACGTGTCTGCAGAGAGAGATGGAGTCACCCACGTGAGTCGACACGTGGCCAAAGACAAAAATATTTTTATTTTTTATTTTTTTATTTTTTTATTTTATTTTATTTTTTATTTTTTTATTATTATTTTTTTAACATCTTTATTGGGGTATAATTGCTTTACAATGGTGTATTAGTTTCTGCTTTATAACAGACAAAAATATTTTTAATATATTTAAGACTCTTTTTAAAGCAAAAATAATAGCATGTGTTGTGTGTTTCATAGCATGTGTGTAAGTAAAACACATACCACAACAGCACAATAGTGCAGATCCTGGTAACAGAGTTACGTTGTTCTGAAGTTCTTACATTGAGAAGTGGTCTGATAGGAACTCCTGGTTTCCTGAGAAACGGTTAGTGGGGTCACTGTAATCTTAAAGTTAAGGATAAAAACAACACACACACAAAAAAAAAATCTTAAAGTTAACAATGAAAACAATACAAAAAGCCAACAGAGGAAAGAAAGTGGAAAACCAAAAGATATTTAATGAATCCAAAGGAAGGCAGGAAAAGAGAAGGGGGATGAAGATTCAGTGGAACAAATAAGTAAAAAGAAAAGAGGAAAATCAGTACCATTTACAAATAAAGTAAACAGGAAAATGGTGAACTCGACCCAATCAAAGGAATAATTAGATTAAACATTAATTAACAAAAACACTCCACTTAAAAGACAAGGATAATCGGACTACGTTTAAAAATCAAAGAAAGACCCAACTACTGCTATTTATAAATGATGCATTTTAAATATAAACAAACCATTAGGTTTAGAGCAGGAGAATGGAATATATATACCAAGCAGACACTAATTATAAGAAAGTTTCAGTGGCTAAATCAATATCAGATAAAGCAGACTTCAAGAAAAACAGTACCTCCAAAGATAAAGAAAGAACTCGTTTTTGTTTTTTGGGTTTTTTTTGGCAGTAGGCGGGCCTCTCACTGTTGCGGCCTCTCCCGTTGCGGAGCACAGGCTCCGGACGCGCAGGCTCAGCGGCCATGGCTCACGGGCCCAGCCGCTCCGCGGCATGTGGGATCTTCCCGGACCGGGGCACGAACCCGTGTGCCCTGCATCAGCAGGCGGACTCTCAACCACTGCGCCACCAGGGAAGCCCAAGAACTCGTTTTTTAAAGGAGAATCAATTCATCAAGAAGACAAACAATGTTAAATGTGTATAGTCACTTAGTAACAAAGCTTGAAAATACATGATGCCAAAACTTACAGAAATAAAAGATGAAACAGATAAGTCCACAGATGTAATTGGAAAGTTTATATTCTTCCCTCAATAATTAATTGATTGGTATTCCCTCTTTAGGAGACGGAGCCTGATTCCCCTCCCCTGAGTATGGGCTGGTCTTGGTGACTTGCTTCTAATGAATAAAGAAGTGACAGTTTGTGACTTGAGGAGCAGAGGTCATTAAAAGAGATTGTGGATCCTGTCCCGGCTGCCTCCTGCCTCAGATGACATGATCTGGGGAAGCCAACTGCATGTCATGAACGAGCAGCTTGATGACCCACGTGGCGAGGAACTGAACCCTCTTGCCAACAGCCATGTCACTAAGCCATCCTGGAAGTGGGTCCTCCATCCCCAAGTGGCACGTGAATGGGAAGTACCCAAAGCAGCATCCCAAATGCTCTGAGAACTGAACTGAGATTTAGACCAGAGCCCACATCACAGAATAACCCCTGTATAATTCAGGCCTGAAGCAGACCCAAAGCAGCATCACAAATCTTTAAAGCAGAACTGAGATTGGAACCACTGGCCACAGAGAGTGAAACAGAACTTGTGGTTGGACCTAACCAAGGTGATATACTGCTAAAAAATAAATAAATAAACAAACAACAGCATCAACGTTCCCCGTAAGATTATAAGAGGACCCTGCACCTGGGGTCTAAAGGACATACATTTCTTGCATGGAAGACACAGCAGAGAAGCTGGGAGAGTATGAATAATTCTCCAGAGAAAAGACAGTCGACAAAGGCCAACCTCCAGACAACCCGGACGTAGAAATGATCAAAAACGTAAAGTAGCTACTAAAACCATGCTCCATGAGGCCAAAGAAAACAACCTCCAAGTGAAAGAAAAGTGCTCAACAGAAAAAGGAAATGTAAAAAATAACTCAACGAAAATTTTAGAAGAAAAAAATGTAATATGTGAAATAAAAATTCACTGGATCAGCTCAGTAACAAAAAGGAGATCATGAAGAAAAGAGTTAATGAACTTTAAAATAGATTAATAGAAATTATCCAGTCTAAACAACAGAGAGAAAAAAAGATCCAAAACAAATGTGTTATGACCAGAGCACCAGAGAGGTACACAACAATCTCAAAGTAACATGGAAGATGATAAGAAAAGATCAGCAGAGAAAACAGAATTTGAAAAAGAATAGCTGAAAACTTCCCCAAATTGATGAATAATGCAAATTTACAGATTCAAAAAGTGAGAAAACTTGAAGAGGATAAACTCCAGTGAAATCATAGGCAAACACTTCATAATCAAACTGTGGAAAACAAAAGATAAAGAAAAGAAATTAAAAGCCAGAGAATGTAACACATTGCATAAAAGAGAACAGAAATGTTCTCTAAGGATTTTCCTTCACAAGGAGGAAGCCATAAACAGGTTAGGAAGACAACCACAGGAGGTTTGTCAAGTAGCCGGGTGGTCGTCCAGATGTTTGCACACAGACTTTGAGACCTGTGGCCGGTCACTGATGGGGGAAAGTGGGATGTCAAGGTTCATCCTGCCCCGGATCTGAGCCCATGGACTTCTGATGGCCTCCGAAGTCTCCATCAGAGCCCGGAAACCAGTGTCTATACGATGTTTGGAGAAGTTGCCATCTCCACCTGCTGACTCTAGATCGCCAGGGTGGGGATCCGCAGCCTAACTGCGGCTCAAGGCTAAAAGCCACAGATAACCACGCCTGTTCCTTTTTATGGGGCAGTCATCCCAGCAGATCTTGTGCTGACGTCACTTTGTACCTGCTTTCAAGAAAACCTGTTGATTCTGTGGACAGCCCCAGTGGAGACAGTGAACTCTGTCTATAGTATAAATGTCTATACTGTGTTTCTAAGACATTCTTTGAGGCAAATTACCTGTATATACATAGGTGAACTTTTATAAAACTCTTCACAAATTGCATCTTATAAAATGGACACAAATACTAGTGATAGTTTACCCTTCGTACAGCATTGACAACTCTTTCGCTGAACACTGTAACTATTTTAAAAGTTTGATTGCTGAGGATAGAAAACTACTTGAATGAATTAAGTATCTGGGATTAGTCCTTAAAAAACAGATGTACCCACACTTTTTAAAAAAGAACGACTTCATTGTCTAATTCTCAACTTCTTCTAAAAGAAGAACTGTCTAATTCTTAAGTGGGCCAATTAAAAAAATAAAAGAATAGGAAAAGGTATAGCATGCAGACAATAATCAAAAGAAACTGGAGTGTCTAGATTAGCATCAAATAAGCAGACTTCAGAGGAAAGAATGTTAACAAGGTGAGGAGGAACATTGCGTGACGATAAAGCGTCAATTCACAGGATTCCAAAATATATATGCCGGACTCAGAGCCTCAAAATACACGAAGCAAAAGCTGATCAAACTGAAAGGAGAACTGATTTTTGAACTTAAAGTCTGTGGCCACTCATAGCCCGCCTGTCTCAATTCCTGGTCCGTCTCCCCTCAGCTCACCCTCTTGGGGAAACCACTCCCTGTTAAGTCCAACTGTCTGACAGCTCTTTGCACCTGTTGCTGAATAGAGCTGGAGAACAGGACACGGTCATGCTAATTAGTCTTATTTTAAATTCATGACATTCCAGTGGGTCCTTAATGCTACCATTTTCCCAAGCCATTCCCCTTCCCATGCTTGTGATCTCTATTTCCCCCTTTCTCCTCCCACCTGTGTTGGTTTTTCTCCTTTCCTCGCTGATAACTCAGGCTTTTTTTTTCCTTTTTAGTTTCTCATGACCTCACTCACTGCTTTGGTAACTTCATCCAATCTCATTGTTTCAACTACAAAATATATTCCTTTATTTAGGCTGCCTAACAAATTACCACAAATGGAGTGGCTTAAAATGACAGAAGTTTATTACCTCCGTGTTCTGGAGGCCAGAAGTCTGAAAGGAAGGTGCCAGCAGGGCCAGGCTTCCTCTAAGACATTAGGTAGAATCATTCCTCACCTCCCCTAGTGTATGGTGGTGCAGGCAATCTTTGGCGTTCCTTGGCTTATAGCTAGATCTCCCCAATTTCTGCCTCTCTTCACAAGGCGTTCTCCCCTCTGTCTGTGTCTGTGTCGAGATCCTCTTACATGGACACCTAACACTGGATTTAGGACCTACTCTCATCCTATATGAGCTCATCTTAACTAATTACATCTGCAAAGATGTTTAAAAATAAGTTCACATTCCATGTGTACATGAATTTCAAGGTAACACTATTTAATTCAGTATATTTTGTCCTCTGCCCTCCAAAAATTGACATCTGTCCTGCATACAAAATACATTCACCTCATCTTAAAATCTTTCATTCCAGAATTATCCCAAAATCTCATCTAAATATGATCAACTCAAAAAGTTCCACATCCCATAATCTACTTGCCTAAATGGCCCAGATGGGTGATACTGAGGGTATGACCCATCCTGGGGCAAAATTCCTCTCCATGTGTAGACCTTTTAAACTAGAAAACATGTTATCTGCTTCCAAAATGCAGTGGTGGGGCAGGCATAGGATAGGCATTCCCATTTCAAAAGGGAGAAATTGGAAGGAATAAAAGGGTCATGGGTCCCAAGTCCAAAACCCAGCAGGGCAAATTCCACTAGGTTTGAGGACCTGAGAATAATCTTCTGTTGTTTGATGCTCCACCCTCGGGGCCTGCAGAGAGAAAATCAAAACAAAACAAATCAAAAACTTCCTATAAAGAGAACTTCGGGACCAGATGGTTTCACTGATCAATTCTACCAACTATATAAAGAAGAAGTAATATCAAAGACTCTAAAAAACTCCCCCAGAAATAAGACATTACAAGGAAAAAGAACTACAGGTTAATATCTCTCATGAACACAGATTCAAAAATTCTGAAAAAATATTTTAGCAAACCAAGTTCAGCAATATATAAAAGAATAAGACCAAGGGGCTAAGGGAAGAGATTGGGGTGGTGTGTGCTATCCCAAGAATGCAAGGCTGGTTTAACATTTGAAAATAATTCTATGTAACTCACCACATTAATAACCTAAGAAAGAAAAGCTATATGATCATTTCCATAGATGCAGTAAAGGCATTGAACAAAAGTCAACATCCATTCCTAATAAAATGCTCTCTATGCAAAATAGGAAAAGAGAGGAACTTTGTCATCCTGATCATTGTCACCCATGCAAAACCGACAGCTTATATCATACTTGATTATAAAAGTCCGAATGCTTTTCCCCCAAGATCAGAAACATAACAAGGATGTCCTCTTTTACCATTCCAAGCATCATACTAGAAGTTCCAGTCAGTGTTACAAGGCAAGAGAAAGAAATAAAAGGCAACCAGATTGGAAAACAACGTAAAACTTCTTTATTCACAGATGACATAATAGAACTACTAGAACTGAAAAAAAAAGAAGAACTACTAGAACTAATAAATGAGTTTTGCACATTTGCAGGATACAAAATCAATATACCCAAATCAATTGTATACTAGTGATAAAAACTTAGAAATTTAAATCTTAAAAATATACCATTTATGGGCTTCCCTGGTGGCGCAGTGGTTGAGAGTCTGCCTGCCGATGCAGGGGACACGGGTTCGTGCCCCGGTCCGGGAAGATCCCACATGCCGTGGAGCAGCTGGGCCCGTGAGACATGGCCACTGAGCCTGCACGTCCGGAGCCTGTGCTCTGCAATAGGAGAGGCCACAACAGTGAGAAGCCTGCGTACCAGAAAAAGAAAAAGAAAAAAAAAAAAAAAAAAAAAATATATATATATATATATACCATTTACAATTGCATCCAGAAATACTTAGAAATATGTATGACAAAACACATGCATGACTTATACGCTGAAAAATAAATGGATATATATACTGTGTTCATGAGTCTGAAGACCCAGTATTATTGAGGTCAATTCTTCCCAAATTGATCTCTAGAATCAGAGAAATCCTAGCCAAAATGCTGGTAGATATATCTAGATATAGATACAGATATCTAGATATATATAGATACATCTATCTATATTGAAAATTTGGTTCTAAAATTCATGTGAAAATTCTAAGACTTAAAAGAGCCAAAACAATTTTTTTTTAAAAAAAAAGAATAAATTTGAAGAACTAGCACTATCTGATTTTAAGATTATTATAGAACCACAGTAATGAGAACAGTGTGATACTGGCAGAAAGATAAATAAATAGAGATGGCATAATAAACAGATCAGTGGAAGAGCATAGAGAATCCAAAAATATACTCACACATATATAGACAACTGATTTTCAACAAAGGCATAAAAGCAGTTCGGTGGAGGATAGTCTTCAGAAAATGATGCTGGAAATAGGATATCCATATAACTTCAATCCATACCTCACACCAAATTTGAAAATTAACTCAAAATGGACCATAGGCCTAAATGTAAGAGGTAAAATTATAAAACTTTTAGAAGAAAACAAGATAAACCCTTGGTGTGTGACTTTGGGTTGGGCAAAGATTTCTTAAACATAACACTAAAAGTATAATTTATAAAAGAAAAAAGGATAAACTGAACTTCATCAAAATTTAAATTTTCACTCTTCATAATATCTTGTTAAAAATTTAAATGACCAGCCATAGATTGGGAGATAATATATCCAGCAAATATCATATCCAGTAAAGAAGGACTTGTATCCAAAATGTATAAAGAGACCTCAAAACTCAATAAGAAAACAAACAGCCCAATTTTTTAAGTGGGCAAAAATTTGAACAGACATTTCAGAAGAGAGAAGATACACAGATGACAGATTAGCACAAGACAAATGCTCAGCTTCTGTAGTCATTAAGGCAATGCAAATTAAAACCAAAATGAGATACCACTACTTAAATAATAGAATGGCTAAAATTAAAAAGACTGCCCATCCCAAGTGTTGGCAACTGGAACTCTCATATACTGCTGGTGGGAATGTAAAATGATACAAACGTTCTGGAAAACAGTTTGACAATTTGTCAATTTCATAAAACATCAAGTATATCTATCTATCTATCTATCTATATATACACACACATATATGTGTATACATATTCTATATATGAATATATATAAATGTCTGGGCATATATGATATTTTATATGTATTATATATATATGATTATATATCATATAATCCAGATATTCCACTACTAGTATTTATCCAGGAGAACTGAAAACTTGCACCCATACAAATATTTGTACATGAATGTTCACAGAAGTTTTATGTTTAATGGCCAAAAAATGAAAACAACTCAAATATACATCAACAAGTTAATAGATTTAAAAAAACAGGGTCGTATGTATACAATGGGATTCAACTCAACAACAAAAGAAGTGAACTATTTATTCTTCCCTGCCTCAACAGGGATAAATCTCAAAATAATTATGCTGAGTAACAGAAACCAGATGAAAAAGAGTCCATATTGTATGATTCCATTCATATAAAATTCTAGAAAATGCAAACTAGAGTAACAGAAAGGAGATCACTGGTTGGGAGGTGACAGGATTGGTGTCAGTGCCAGAGGCAAACCAGCTGAATGGAAAATGCCCCCCAAATCTTCCTTGCTCCCTGTTGGCCAGGGAAAGACCCTATTATGCCCATGGCCAGTTTGACCACTGCATACCATCCCCAAAGAGAGCAGCAACTGGAAACATGTTAACATTTGAACTAACGAGTCAGGAATCTGAAGGGGGGGTGGGGGCTTTGGTTTGGAATCCATTTGAGAGTAAATCCTCTAATTTAAGGTTTGTTCAGGTGGCTCTGTAAATACAGGAATAGATTTTGACTTCCCATGTACTGGTATTACTGTGTCCAAGAGCTAATCCTTCCATGGATGCCATGAGATACACAGCAGTGCTCTTTCCTGGTCTTGGAGTCAAGGTTCAGAACCTGCTCCGGTCAGAAGCTAGCAAGGGTGGGCAAACACTCAGGTCTCCTGTGATCAAGGTCCCAATCTCCCTCTTAGTTCCCGAAGTTCCAGCCTTGAACAAAAGCTGGATCTGAGACAGACTCAGGAATTGCCCCCCTGTGAACGACCAGAACAGAGGAACAGCCCTCGCCCTGTAAATGACTACACAGGCATGGGTGCCAGGGCCCATGGGGACAGCAATGCTATTGTGAGAGAAAAGGCTGTGGACAGGGAATCATTGTGCTGAACAGAAACCTGCCTTTCACCGGGTGGGAGCCCAGAAGGCTTGTCTTCTGCTTACAACGTGCCCAAGCCCTTTCTCTGGAAGCCCTTCATCCATCTCCAAATTGTCAGACCAAGCAGGATGGCACTAACTCTGAAGTCCCCGGCTCTAATGCCACTGGTGCCACTTTCCCAATCCACTTTATCAAGCTTCCCTCTCAGAATTCCACCTCCTCTGAAAGACACGTGCCAACACCCATGCTGTCCATTCCAAGGCCTCCCTCATCCCTCCAGGCACACAGAGCTGCGGTCCTTGCAAGCTCATATCCCTCCTTAAGACTCAACTCACCTCTCTGAAGCTCCTTTCGACCACATAGGAGAGTCTGTGCCCCCTCCCCTGGGTCACAAACACACTTGGTCAACTCTTCTGTGTTTCTCATGGTCACACTGCACACCACTGTCTGGCCCCCATCAGTCTCTCCAGACAGCCTGTGGGACCCTGTGGCCAGCACATGGAAGTGCTCAGTTTGTGGACAGATAAACTCTTAATGGTGTCATTTGTAGGTTAGGGTCATTTCTAGTGTTCTTCTCAGCAGTAATGTCCTAATGCATCCCCAAACTCAGGAGACTTACCTAGCAGGCCATCTGATGGAGGGGAAATTAGGTTCCCTTTCCCCACCCACACCTCCTCTAGCGGGAAATGGCAAAGCTTTAGGCAGAGTGGCACCGATCCCTGAAACTAGGTCCATAACGTCACTCCCCTCTAGGAGTTAGGACATTTCTGTTTCAGAGTCTACTGTGGTAGGTAAACCTGACAGCCACACCTCTGGGACATAGAAGAGAGGGCTTGCTGCTAGGGGCAGGGAGAGAGACCATAGGGTGGTGTGTCCAGCTAGGGCAGAAGAGAAGCAAGGGAGGTGGACGTCATATGGAGACAAGGTGCCTGTGAGCTGCTCTAAGAAATGAGTGGCTTCTGTCATGAGGTGAAGATAGGCAGGCTGACCCAGCAATCACCCCTCATAATCAGGCCAACTGAATTTTGTTAGTGAAAAGGGATATATCCCATCCTGTCTCCTGTCTGTTATGCCAACGGTTGTCTGCTACTTCACAATTATTCAGCAATTTATGCCAAGTACCTTCACCAGGGGAAAAGCCATCTTTCCTACCGACCACTTTATGTTAATAACCACAAACGCCAGATGAATTGGTAGTTTGACAAAATTAACTAGAATGCCACAAAATTAAGTTTTATCCCGTCCAAGTCCCCAAGTCTTCCCTGCAACAACTACATTCCATGGTGAGGGGAGGAGGGGATTGTGGTTCCCTGCAGTTTTGTGAAATAAAAATGATTAAAAATTGAAACACAATTCTCCCCACATCATTGCCCCAGATTTACTTTGCAAGATTTCACGAGAAAGGTCATGAGAGTCTACGAAACGCTGTTGTGGAATGTTATTGCAAGTTACAGTGTAACCTTTAGTTTTCTTGGTCTCTGGCTTGTTCAGGGGCATCCCGACGCTTAGGCGCCCCCTAGGGACTCCGCGCAGAACACTCACCTTTTCTCCAACTGCACGGCGAGGTCTGTGACTTTAGACATTCTCCCTGGGCTTCCCTTGTCCGCTACTTAGATGATGATGCTGGTAAGGGCTTCCCCGGGGCTTCCCCGGTGGCGCAGTGGTTAAGAATCTCCGCCTGCCAATGGAGGAGACACGGGTTCGAGCCCTGGTCCGGGAAGATCCCACATGCCGCGGAGCAACTAAGCCCGTCCGCCACGACTACTGAGCCTGCACTCTAGAGCCCGTGAGCCACAACTGCTGGGTCCGTGTGCCACAACTACTGAAGCCCGCCCACCTAGAGCCCGTGCTCCCAAAAAGAGAAGCCACCACAATGAGAAGCCTGCGCACCGCAACGAAGAGTAGCCCCCGCTACTCGCCGCAACCAGAGAAAAGCCCGTGTGCAGCAACAAAGACCCAAGGCAGCCAAAAATAAAATAGACAATGCTGATAAAAAATGTCACACTGACCAAAGACCAGCTCAGCCCCGGGTATAACACTGTGCTAAACAGAGGCGGACCTGCCACCCCAAGAATCTTCTGATACAGAAACCGGCCGGAATATCAGAGTCAAGTTCTCCATGGTTAGCTATTAAGGAGGAACACATGTTTTGTTTCAATTTTCCAATGAAATTGGAGACCCTGTTCTTGGCTGTCAAAGCAGATAACATACAGGTACAAGGAGTGGTACAAGAGAAAGGGAATAGACAGCGATGGTTATGGCACAGTTCACAGTAAACAGGGCAATCTAGCCTGAGTGCTGGGGAAGGAGGTGGGGCGCGACAGGGACATGAGGGGCTGTGCCTTTGCGGGCCGGGGGAGACAAGACCCTCTCTGCCTTTTATCTGTTCTCCTTTGTAAAGCCTCAGTTAGTACTATTATTTTATTATTTATTTGCTATGAGTAAATTGGCCTTCCCAATTTACTAAAAGGAGGCGATGTATGGTGATATATACATATATATATATATACACACATACACACACAGAGTAGGGACCATGTTAACTTCACCCACGGCTGCGTAGAGCTCTGCCCGGGGTGGAGGAGGGAATGCAAGGAGGTCCTCATTTGCTGTTTCTACTGCAAACTGCAAAAGGGTCCTCCTAGACACCGATCCTCCTCCTAGGACAAGTATCCGTTTTCTACAGCGTCCAGGAAAGTCCGCTCACGCGGTGGTCTCGCCACTTCCCACTGCTGATCCACACGCCCTTTGTAAGAGCCTTGCAAGTGTAATTCCAAATTCAATCCTGGACCACTGGCGTCCTCTGTTGGTCACCTAGGGAAGGGGCGCGCAGACACAGTTGAAAAGATCCGCACGGAGCCGGCCCACCAGATTCACCGAGACCTCCCGGCGCAATTGTGCTCTCGGACTTCCCCCCCTAGTGCAAAGTGTTTACATTGCACAGATGAGCGAGAATTCCAAAGTCTCCACTTCAACGCACCGCAGGAAACTTAGTACAGGAATACAAAGTGACCTGAAAAAATGATAGTGGAAATCACCAATTTTAAGGACTTAGGTTATTAATCACGCTTCAGCAGTGCTGGCTTTATTGGTTTTTATATTCTTTTGTTGTGAATGTAAGCTCTATTTGAAAACAATGCCTAAAACAAGAACAGGCGTCATGTCAAATCTCTGACAAGCCTTGCTAAGGACCCATTCGCCGCCGGCCCACTTTGCTAACCAAGTACTTGCGTACAGACGGCAAGTGTGAGCCCTCACCTCTTTGAGAAGTTACGTGGAAAGGACGAAAACCACGTGCGCACCTGCAGACGCGCATTTGTGGGGGGAAGGTAGGTGCTAATGATAAAACCCCGGGTCCTTGGCTCCCCGAGACCCCGATGCGAATCGGGTATCCTCATTCAGAAATTCATCCCCCGACCCAAGGAATTAAATGTTGCAAAGCTTTGCCAAGTACACACGGTGAAGAGCTGCGCTCACCAGTTTCCCTGACACCATCTCGCCACGGAGCGACCTCAACCTGGGGCACAGAGGGAGAAGGGCGGCTGCAATGGGGTGGCCAAGGTGGGGGGCGCTGGGGTGGCCTGGGGCGCCGGAGATGCCGGGGTGGCCGAAGCGCTTGGGTGGCCGGAGGCACCTGGGACGGCGGGGTGGTGGTGCTGCCGAGTTCCCGGGGACCGAGGGGTTCCGGGGGGGTGGGGGGGGCGCCGGGCATGAGCGAGCGAGCGAAGCAGGTGCGCGGACGGCCGCGCGCTACGCGCCCCCGCACTCGGCCAGGCCGCACAGGGCGAGGCGCGGGCCCGGGGATCCGAGTCCGCGCCGGCCCGCCCCCGCCCCCCTCCCCGCAGACGGCGCGCCGTTCCGGGGCGTGTCCTCGGCCACCCGGCTTCTATATAGTGGCTGGCGCACCCAGGCTGCCCAGATGCTAGCGCGGCGGCTCCGCACTGAGGATTGGACCCTTCCTGCCACGCTCCCACATCCTCGCGCCGCTCGCTGTCGCCCCGTCCCCGCGTCCCCCGGCCAGCCCAGCATCGGATCTCCGCGGCGGAGAGGAGGATCCCCGCTCCCTGCCATGCTGAGGGCGCGCTCCGCGCTCTGGACTGCGGCTCTGACCGCGCTGGCATTTCTCCACGGGCCGCCAGCGGCACGGGCCGGCGCGGGCGCTGCGGGCACCGGCCCAGTGGTGCGCTGCGAGCCGTGCGACGCGCGTGCCCTGGCCCAGTGCGCGCCACCTCCCCCTGCGCCCCCGTGCGCCGAGCTTGTGCGCGAGCCGGGCTGTGGCTGCTGCCTGACGTGCGCGCTGCGCGAGGGTCAGCCTTGCGGCGTCTACACCGAGCGCTGCGGCTCCGGCCTCCGCTGCCAGCCGCCGCCCGGCGAGCCACGCCCGCTACAAGCGCTGCTGGACGGCCGCGGGATCTGCGCCAACGCCAGCGCCGCCGGCCGCCTGCGCGCCTACCTGCTGCCCGCAACGCCCGCGCCAGGTGAGCTACCCACGCCAGGTGCGCCGCCGAAGCGCGCCCCTCGGCCAGGGCCAAAGGTGGTACCTCTGTGGAGACTTCGCTGCTGTTCCCACCCCAAGGGTTGTAAGTGGGGAAGCTGAAGCCCCGCGAGGCGAGGGCGCTCGCCTGAGGGACCCTCCGCAACCGGCCCTCTACTCGCTCCGTTCTTTGAGTGCAGAGTTCTTGTAAATTGTAAAGCGCTTTCGGCGAAAATGGGTTATAGATTTCCTGGGCAGGGAGGGAGCGGATGCAGAGGTTAACGGTCAATGGAGAGATCCTGGACGGAGGAGATTCTCAAGCCATTCATACAGGCGCCGCGCCGAAACGTGGGCGTGTACTGTGCGGCCCAATTCCGTACCGCGACTTCTGTTTCCCACGAACGAAGAGCGAGCGTGTCCATGCCGAGGATGCTTGCGGGGCCGGGGGCGCAGGGAATGGGTCAGGGCGGATTTGGACGGGGAAGGTGGGCAGGCACGTTGAGGGAAATGGTAGCTGGCTTTAAAAATACTGAATTACACAGACTTACGGTTTGCAAAGCAGTTTCAGGCCCGGGGGTGTCCCAGAAGCAGTGAGGTGGGAACCGGGTCGGACAACCTGACGTTCAGAAAGAAATGACTCTGGAGTTGGCAGGTGTTCCTCTAAATTTCAAGCACGCTTAGCCAGCCTCACTCAGGTATGTGAATGAACTTACCGCGTCGCTGAAGGCTAGGAGATAAAGCCCTCACCTCCAGCCACCAGCTGGACAGGCCACCGTGGGCTAGCCCCCATCTGGGGCTAGAAGGATGGAAATCCCCTTATAATTTCCTTACCTGCAGATTTCCACTCCCAGGTGAGGCTATTTCCTTTTAGGACTCGTGGAAAGGTAAAATTACAACCGCCTGAAACATACTGGCTCCGGTAGACTGGTTAGAATTGCTGGATGCATTTGTCTCTCAGGGCAGTTGGGGCGTTTGCTGTGTGTGTACTTCATTGTTACCGTTCATTTTTGGATATTCAGAAAGTGATCTTAGAAGTTTTTATAGATGTTGTAACTTTTGGCTAGACTATAATGGGAAGTAAGATTACTGTCTTAGTAGCTCCACAGTATAGGTTGATGGGGTTTATTATAAAATTACGGAAAGATCTAAGTGACTTCTAAAATCCACCTGGGGGGGGTACATTTAAATAACAGTCAAAAGTTTAAGAAAATTATCTGTGGCTTAAATGGAACGGTTTTCTTTTCCTCTCTCAGCAGGCATTAGAAAGAAACCAAGGAAGTTTAAGAAATTACTCAGAGTTCTTGGAAAAGAAATGCAAATATATTCATTTACATATTCTTAGCATCCCCTTTGCCCCAGTACTTCCGTGGAAAAAATAAATAAATAAAACTAAGATGAAAGGAAATTGAAACCAAATTCTACCAATTAAAAACTTACTCTGTCGGTTGCTGGGCTGGATAAATTTGTGCTTCCCCAAACACCAGACCCCTTGGGAACTTTGCAACTTCTCCTCCTCATGGAACTGTTTCTTTTCCCGGGTGATCGAAACCCAGAGAGAACGAGGACTTCCCCCAAACACCCCTGTGAGCGCACCTGCCTGAGATGCCTCCAGGAGAGAGCAGGGCTTCTGCAACAGAAGCAGAGTATCTTTCAGCCCTTCTCAACCCTCCAGAAGCACTCTCCAAGCCAGAGCTAGACATTTGCTCCTCGGAGCCTAGAGCCAGAGGCCTTGGCAGGCTTCCAGGCAGGTGAGCAGGCTTGCCACCTTGATCGGCCAGTTCTCAGGAGGGTAGAGAACAGGTCAGCTGGAGCCTTGCGCTTGGCACCCCAGGGGTAGTAGATGCGGGATCAGATAGCGAACTGAGCCCCACCTGGGAGGGGGAGGCGTCAGGACTCTGCTCATCAGTGAGGTCATCCTATGACAGTTACCTGGCTGCACAGAACCAGGCAAGAGGAAGGGGCTCCCCACTGGCCCTTCTCCCTTAGCCGGCCCAAGTTCATCCTGGAAAAGGAACAGAGAGCATTCTCCTTCCATATCAGCTGCAATTTAGCCAGTATACTTCAAATCCCAGTGACGCTGTGGGCATTCCAACATCAATAGCAACTGTGTCTTCGTTAGTTTGATTACAATCAGAGATGTGCAGAAGTGGCTTCCTTTTCAGAGTGAAGCTCTTTGGCACAAAGGATTGTTAAGCCTTGTTGGGTGATGTCCTCATCCCATTTGCTCCTATGCAGACAAGGAAGGAAGGACTCACCCAGGATAGTGCCCCAGGATCCGCAGGGTCTGTGCAGCTCTTGTGGGTGTTCCAGACCCTGCACGGACAGTGAGAGATGTGACGGCGAGACCTGTGAAACACTACCCGACGTGCCTCATGAGTCCAGGGGCCTGAGGCAAAGGCGCTTTGTGGAGAATTCAGTTTCCCCGTCTGAGCCCTTTGCCTGGCGGCACTTAGGACGGGCTGGAATCAGAATCCCTGGGGCTTGCTGACTCCCAGGTTTCTGCCATCGCCCCGGCGCTTCTGATTCAGCAGGGCCGGGTGGGGCAGAGGATGTGCTTGTCCACAAGTCCACACGGGGGAGGCCCGCACTGGGGCATCCCTGAGGGATTTCTGAGTGGGCCTCGGAGCCTTCCCTGGCTCGGCTCTGCCCCCTTCTGGTGGAGGATGGGAGGTACTTGAAAGCTGAGAGCACGAAAAGCATTTTTCTTCAGCAGCACCCGCTTTGTAATAGCACGTGTCAGATTTCATTTTTAAGAAATGCCTTCTTGAGACCAAGGGGGTACCATTCACCACTAGTATTATGGAATAATACTTTATCGAGGTGTTTTTCTAAACTTGGAATTATTGAATCACATTTCCATTCGGTTCGGACTTGGTCAAAATGGTAAGATCCCGTCGTTAAATGTCAATGACCCTCAAGTCTGTGTCTCCCTTGTGTCTTTCAAGGAAATGGCAGTGAGTCAGAGGAAGGCCACAGCGTGGGGAGCACAGAGAACCAGGCCCTGACCAGCACGCACAGGGTGCCCGACTCCAAATTCCACCCCGTCCACACCAAGATGGACGTCATCAAGAAAGGACACGCCAAGGACAGCCAGCGCTACAAGGTCGACTATGAGTCTCAGAGCACAGACACGCAGAACTTCTCGTCCGAGTCCAAGCGTGAGACGGAATACGTGAGCGCTTTTCCTTTTGCTGTTGAGGGTGGGGCTGCCCGGCCTGGGCATCTGGAGATCACGGGGTTGCTCTTTACTCAAGAGCCCCGGCAGTTATTCCGGTGGTCCTGCTGCTTGAGCAGGCAGCCAAGAGCCCATCCTTACAGAAGGGCTATTGACCCTCCCCTAGGGCAGAGATCTCCTGAGAATCAGTGTACTGCTCTCCGGGCCCCTGCAGGGCAGAGAGGTGTTCTCACAAGAGCTGTTCACGTGGCCTCCGAGTGTCCTGGCCTGTGGGTCCCTGTCCCAGTTCTGTGCCTCGCTCTGCAGAGTCAGAAGAGAGACAGGGAGCCCTGGCTGGCAGCTGCGTGGGCACGGTGACAGCTAAGTCGGGCAGAGACGCTCAGGGGCACGTGGCCGGTTCCCCGGGCGTTGCAGGGTTTTGTCAGACGGGGAGTTCCCAGGTAACCTGAGTTTTCTCCCCAGGGGCCCTGCCGCCGGGAAATGGAGGACACGCTGAACCATCTCAAGTTCCTGAACATGCTTAGCCCCAGGGGCATCCACATCCCCAACTGCGACAAGAAGGGCTTCTACAAGAAAAAGCAGGTGAGCACGGTCCGCGAGCTCCTTTCTCTCCCACCGTCCGCTTACGCGGAGGAGACACCAGCCCTCCACCCAAGTGCTCTGGCTGCCGCCGTTGCTTGCGGTCCCTGCCACATCCAAGACCTCCGAGGGGCTTCCCCTAAATCCCTAAATCCTGGTATCTTCCCGCTGTCCGCTTCTGCCTCCCGACCCACAGAGCAACGCGAGGCCTGCTCTCGCGTTGGAGCCTTTTACTAGCCATAGAGGGACCCAGACACGTGAGCACTGCACCGTGGAGGGATGCTTTTATTAACTATTGTAGAGAATTTCCAAGAAGCCTGACGTGAGCTGCTGTGGCAGGAGGCTTACCCTGAGGTCCCACATTGATCCCTTCCACACCCGTGCCTTCCTGGTGGTGACCAGCTGTAAGGGATCAGTTACATTGTTATTTAAGGCATACTGAGTGCACCTCTGTAGATTTCAGACCACTCTATGGGAGCATCTCAATGGACTCTCTAATTGGATGCCTCCTACCTCAGCATCTACGGAATTAGTCACAGAACACAGGGCCATGTTCAGAGTGTTGGTGGGAGTGGCCTCGATTAGAGGGCCCCATCGTGTTCAGTGGCCACTGGTCTCTTTGCCTTTTCATATATTTCTATCAGTCCTTATTCAGCAAACTCACCCTGAGAAGGTACCATATACACAGCTTGGGGTGTGCCCTGAAAGACCCAAATGTGACAAGCACAGGGCAGATGGGACGTTATCATTCCCCCCATTCAGCAGATAGACCTGTAGGACCAACAGGGGCCAATGTCCACCCCAGCGAGACCCTGAGGGACACAAAACCACCAGGACCCCTGCTTTCTTGGGGCACTCATACCTGCCCAGCATGCCCCTAGACACACGCTGTGCACACAAGGCCTTGATCAGTCGCGCTTCCGCAGCATAGCAGAGGCCGTGCTGGGAAACCATCCTGGGTGCTGACCACCTGCCCCCGTCGTCAGGACCCCCTTGGCGGGGCCTCTCCGGGACTCACTGTATCATTTGTGCTTTGCCCACAGTGCCGCCCTTCCAAAGGCAGGAAGCGGGGCTTCTGCTGGTGCGTGGATAAGTACGGGCAGCCCCTCCCGGGCTTCGACGTGAAGGGGAAAGGGGACGTGCACTGCTACAGCATGGAGAGCAAGTAGACTGCGGCCACGTAAGCCCTGGGCACTGGTGGGATCCGAGGGGGCGCAGGACCCAGGCTGGTGGGAGGGGCATCTATAGATCCCAGGGGCTGGCGACCCAGAAGCGGCACTGGCCTGGAGGACAGACCCACATGAGACAGAGCCCTCAACCCGCCCAAACCAGAGCAGGAAAGAGGGTCTGTGGCCAGCTTGTCTTAGAGATACTTAGCCTCATTTTTTTTTAACTTTTTATTTTACATTAGTGTATAGTTGATTAACAATGTTGTGTTAGTTTCAGGTGTACAACAGAGTGATTCAGTTAAACATATACATGTATCTGCTCTTTTTCAAATTCTTTTCCCAGTTAGGTTGTTACATAATATTGAGCAGAGTTCCCCGTGCTATACAGTAGGTCCTTGTTGGTTATCCATTTTAAATATAGCATTGCCTCATTTTTAAAGAACTTAGAACACTTAAACATTCATACACAACGTAAGATTTCCAAAGTTAAGCTTTTCCGCCGTGAGCCTGATGGTTCATTTATCTTCACATGTAAACTGTTTTCATCCAAAAGAACTTGTTAGAGGAATGTGTTTCTAAAAGATGTGGCTTTTTCTTCCCAGTAAAATACATTATGGCTATTCTGGGAGTCTATGATTAATAGCATGTTAATAAAGTTTATTTAAATCTAACGTGAAAATGAAATTTCAAACCATCACGTGGAAGAATGAAATCATATTTAAAAATCTTTTTTCATAAATGAGAGAGCTATCGGGGGGAAAAAGATAAATATATTTCATCGTCTCAAGACAAATTTAAGTAAACAGAAGAAACTGTCATTTTTAGTGATAAGTTCTGTTGCCTTGCAAGTTGGAAAAAATAATGATAATTTTAGGGTGATTGTGTTAGTGAACACCGTGGGCGTCTCGTGGTGTTCTCCGCTTTGTTAAAAAGTGTGGAATGAGCCTCCACCCTGCCAATTGCCTGGGTATCACGCCTGTGATCCCAGCGTGGGCACTGCGCCCTTTTGATTTGGGGGGAGTTATTTCAATACATTCCTTTTTCTTTCTGTTTTAGTTCATGTGGAGCTCAAATATGCCTTATTTTGCACAAAAGACTGCCAAGGACATGATCAGCAGCTGGCTACAGCCTCGATTTCAATTTCTTTTTGTGGTGAATTGATTTTTTTTTTTTTTTAAAACCAAAGTTTAGAAAGAGATGTTTGAAATGCCTAGTTTTCTTCCAAATGGTGAACTTGGCATCTTTCCACTTTCCAGTAGTCAGTGAAACGCAGTTTGATTCTTCTTGTTGCTTCCTATAAAAATACCTGTAAGCTCAAGCACGGCGTGGCCGTAACTCACACCACCCTGGAACCCTCCCCACGTGTTTGCCGACGCAGCCAACCCTCCACTTCATGCCTTAGCGACAGTGTTGCTTATGTAGATGCGCGCTTCGTCCCCACGTGTAAGATGAGACAAGGCCTCATGGAGAAGAGGAACGCCCTGCCCTCTGATGCCTGCACATCACGACGCACCCACCTGGGGCTACATCTTTGAAGCAAGGGCCGGGGTCCCTGGACCAAGAAGATATTTTGTATCTTCAAGGGACCTGCACTGCTTGGAAACTAGTGGAGAGAATAAGGTGGAATCTTGCACAAAAAAATAATAATAATAATGACCAAGAATGTTCTAGGGAACTCTGGGAACCTACAAAGGTGGGGATTTCTGACCCTTCTTTGTCAGGCAGCTTCCTGAAGACACAGCCTTTGCTGAGGCCCCGTGGGGCAGGGGGGCAGGGTGACAGCCAGGGGCATCACAGATAATAGCCTTGTTCTCCAATGACTGCAGAAAATAGCATTTTCCCACTCAACAATTCAAGAGCAAGTGTATTCTTGAGGATAAGCTCCTTAAAGACAAAAGAGGTTTATGTTCATCTCTCCCCTTTTGTCCTCCTTGGCACAATGTAAAAAATAATGATTCTATCTAACCTGGAAGACGAATGGCTTGTTGGGGAGCCGGTCGAGGACACTGGGAGAACACAGAGAATCCCCCTTGCTTTGCTGCACTTGGACTTCCTTCTTTTCTTTCTAAGTCACACGTACACGCAGAGAGAATACCCTCTTCATGACTGTTCACAGTGTATACGTCATCGTCCAGATATGATAGCACCTATACTAGATAATCCTAGACAAATTGTAAGCAATGCTAGAGAATATAAACACGGCCACGACGGAGGGAGGGGGCTCGTGCACAGGGCGCAGCCGCTCTCCCGGAGGCCACCCTCCAGGTCTGGCAGGAGAGTGGGGAGGGGCCCTCGGCCGCCCCACTGTAGCCTCTGGTTGTATGCACGCTGCACACAGCCCTCCTGGAGAACACAAAGGGATCTCAAGATGTTCTGCCTACCTATTAGCTTTCCTTTATTTTTTTAATTAAGTTTTTGAGAAAAAAAAAGGTATTTTTGAAAAGTTCGTCTTGCAATGTATTTATAAATAGTAAATAAAGTTTTTACCATAAAGAAATCCCCTTCCCCTTGTTAGTGACCGGTTCCGGGTTTTGTGTTACGAAATAACCCAGAGGGCAGTGATGTTCCGACTATAGTCGGAACTTTCCCTGCTTCCATCTCTGGCAAGAGAACCCAAGGAGCCAGCCTGTGGCCTTGCTGGCATCCGTCACATCTGCAGTAAGCCTCCAGTTCTGGGCAGTCCTCCCAGGTTCACCAACCCCCCCACCAGGATCGCCAGCCCCAAGTACCATGAGTCCTCAGCCACCATCCCCCAAGGGCACAAAGAAATGAGTGATCTGGGCTCCCCACTCACCAGGGCCAAGGCCATGCTGTTGCTATGGCAACCCCTTACCAGGGTTCAGCTAGCAAATAAATGCACTGGAAAATTACCAATCGTGGGTACTGAAACGGGGCTTACGTGGGTGTCATGAAACGGGGCTTCAGTGTTAAGGCAACCTGTCCAAGGCCATTTTCTTATGTGTTCAAAAGTCCTTGAACCAACCATTCCTCTCCAGAAACGTATCCTAAAGGCACAAAGGGGATGTGCCCAGAGAGCATGAGGATATTAAACTGAAATACATCCATAGAAAGGAATATGCCACCACTAAAATGTGTTTGATGGTAATAATACAGAAAGATGCTCATGGTGGGATAAAGGAAGAGCAAAATGCAATTATATTGCGTACACACACATACACATACACACACATAAAACCGAACGGAAAGGCACCAAAACGGTAACCTGGTTACACTGTGAATGTAGATAACGTCCTTATTTTATGTCTAAATAGTTACAGTTTCAACAACTTCCGTAGTGAACATGAATGGATTCCTTTTTATTTAGAAAAGTGTGCTGCTTCCGTGTGGCAGAGCGGTGGCCCACTGCCCGGGGAGGCATCTGCTTCCAAAGTTGGAGGGTGGGGTCTGATCCCGTGAGCATCTCAGGCTCCCATTCCCACAGCTCGTCTCCACGGCCCAGCCGTACCCCCAAACCTCGGGGGTGGCCTGGCCTCCTCTCCTGGCCCCGCGTTCCACCAGCAATACGGTCTACGGCTTTGGTCCTGGCATGGTCTGCACGCAGTGAACAGAACACGCAGGATCGCTGCTCTTGTAGAGAAACACAGTAAACGAGGCGAGCCAGTGGGACTCGCGGCCCGTGGGAGATGAGTGTGCGGGAAAACAGGGGGGGCGCGGAACGTCCAGCGGCGTCCTTGCTTCTGTTTTCCCTACCCTTTGTTACCGACGTGGGTCCTTGGACTCTTTTTTAAGTAATAGAAATTGATGAGGCCAGATGAGAAATTCAGGCTGGGGCCCCTGCGGCAGGACAGCGAGTGAGAACAAGTAACCGGTGCCCTTGCTCGCTCCCCGAGGCACGGGGGAGCTGGTCCCTTCAATGGGGTGAGTGTGGGGGCCGATGGCGGGGTGGGGCCGGAGGGGTGGCTTCGGTGATCTGCGCACCCCGTTGCTGGTGCTGTGTGCTGGGATCGTGTGCAGCACCCTGCTTTTGCTCCCGGCACCTCAGAAAGGGCGGTTGGTTTGTGGCCTTTTTGTATTTTATTGTTCATACTTGCCCCCCAACTGCGCATGCGTGCAGTTATTTTTAGTCCCTTACAGTTTCTTCGTCTTCTATTGCTCGAGGAGACGTTTGTGCAGGTGTAAGCACTGCAGCAAAGTGTCCCCGGCCCCAGGTCCCAGCCTGTCTCACTTTCTTCTTTTTTAGTGTACCTCAGCGTCTTTTTAATGGACCCACAACGTCTGCCTCAGGGTAAAACTTATAACCTCTTTACCATTCTCAGCATCGGACGTGAGAACCTGTATGTCCCCTTCTTAATATTAAAAAGCCTGCAATGAATGTTCTTTTGTTGTTGTTGTTGTTGGCGGGCGGAGGCATATTTTTGGGGTTTTGTTTAATTTGGAAAAGCTAGTGAAGGAAGGCCTAGCTGAGAGGGAACTGGGGGCAGTGAGGGAGCGGGCCCCCGGAGCCTGAGCAGGGAGCCACCCAGTGTCCCTGTCCGAGGCAGGAGGAGGGGGGTGGATGGGGGGAGATGGAGTTGCAGCCGGAGAGCGGGCAGGTCGGGACCCCAGTGCCCTGACATTTGTGCTGAGTGAATGGGGGGCTGGGAGGCTGCAGAGGGGGGTGACCTTGTTGAGCTGTGACAGGCTGGTCCAGCGGCCCCACAGAAGCCAAGGCCTGGGAGACCTCAACCTGGAGACTACGGATCGGACCAGCGCTGCCCTGGGGGGCTGAGGTGCGGCCCGGTCAGCGCATATTTTGCAGATATAAGGCATGGACTGGATGTGAGGGTGAGAAGGTGGACGTAGAATGTCAGGAATGACAGCAAGTCTGAGCAACTAAAGCAGCATTTCCCCTGAAGAAGCAAACAGGAGAAGACAGTTTAGGGGGGACTCGGGACCTCTGTACAAGTTCAGGTTGAGAGACACATCAGACTGAGCCCCGGAAACACCTCAGGCACCTCCAGTAAGGTGGCTGTGGATTCCTGAAGGAGAATTTCAAGGTCATTGGAAACAGTGAAGCCCCTGGGAAGACAGATGGCAGCCAAAGGTGATTTTAAGGGGGTGAGGCAGGAGGCAGTGCTGCAGCATTAAACTAAAGGGACAGGCTGCTGTGGCCCTGTCCCCACTAGTGCCCTTAGTACCTGCCCTACCCCTACACAGACACCTGGTCCAGGTGTCCTGAGGAGTGAAATCCAGGCAGGGCAGACACTGACAGACGCCAGTGATAACGTACGAAGTTCAGATTATCCCTTCCAGGTCTCCCTCTCTGCACTGGGAAGTGTCCACCAGGAATATCCTCCCCCAGAGCTCCTCCCTGGCCAGGGGAGGGTAAGAATGACCAGACGCAGACTTCCGGTGCTGGACGCTGTCCATTTGGCCCATCCTTCACCTGCACCTGTGTTCTTGAACTTCAGATGTAGACACAGACCGTCACACATCATCTGAGAGAGTGGCCAGTACCCTGGGACATTATGAATTCACAGTTGTAACAAAAAGTAAACAAAAAAGTAGATTAGTTTCCTTTGGAAACAAAAATATAACAAGTAGGTTTGAAGAGAAGAGGAAAGGTATTGTATCACTTCAATAGAAACACTGGCCATTCTGTGACCCTTGCAATGCCTATGAATTTTAAAATCAGCTTGTCAGTTTCTACAAAGAAGTCACTGAGGTTCTGAAAAGGGTTGTGCTTAACCTGTAGGTCAGTTTAGGGTGTATGGCCATGTTGACAATGTCAAGTCTTCTGATACATGAACATGGCGTGTTTTCCAGTTATTTAGATCTTCTTTAATTTCTTGCAAAAAGATTTTGTAGTTTTCAGAATATACATTTTGTATTTCTTTTGTTAAATATACTACTAAGTATTTTATTCTTGACACTATTGTGAGTGAAATTTTCTTAATTTCATTTTTTGATTGTTTATTGCAAGCATATAGAAATACAATTAATCTTTATATATTGAGCTTGTATACTGCAATGTTGTTGTACTCATTTATTAGTTCTAATAATCTTTTAGTGGATTATTAGAATTTTTTATGTATAAGATCATGTCATCTTCAAACAGATATAGTTCTACTTCTTCCTATATCTGAATGCCTTTTATTTCTTTTTCTTGCCTAATTTTCCTGGCGACAGTGTTGAAGAGAAGTCATGAGAGCAGACATGCTTGTCTTGTTTCTGATCTTAGGGGGAAAGCGTATAGACTTTCACCATTAACTATGACATTAGCTGTGGTGTTTTCCTAGATACTTTCTGTCAGTCTGAGGAGATTTCCTTCTATTCCTAGTCTGTTGAATGTTTTTATCATGAAAGGGTGTTGGATATTATCAAATGCTTTTTCTGAGTCTATTGAGATGATCATGGGATTTTTGGTTTTTTTATTTTAGTAGTATGGTTTATTGCATTCATTGATTTTAGGGTGTTAAAACAACCTTGCATTCCTGAGATAAGTCCCACTTGGTCATGGTGAATGATTATTTTAATATGTTGCTGGACTTAGTTTACTAGTAATTTGTTGAGGATTTTTGTGTCCATATTCATAGGAGATTTTGCTCTGTAGTTGTCTTTTCTTGTGATGTCTTTGTCTGGTGTGGAATCAGGGTGAAACTTTTTATGAATGTAGGCTCATAAAATGAATTGAGAAGTGTTTTCTCATCTTCTAAATTTTAGAAGAGTTTTAAAGAATTAGTATTCTTTAAATGTTAGGTAGAATTCATCAGCGAAGCCATCTCGGCTTTTATTAGTGGGTAGTTTTTTCTTTACTAATTCAATCATTTCACTTGTTATAGGTCTAATCAGATTGTCTAATTCCTCTTGTGTCAGTTTTGGTAGTTCATGTGTTTCTCGAAATGTTTCCATTTCGTCTCAATAATCCAATTTGTTAGTGTACAGTTGTCCATAATATTCCTTTATAATCCTTTTTATTTCTGTAAAATCGGTGGTAATGTCCCCTCTTTCATTTCTGATTTTAGTTATTTGAGTCTTTTCTCTTTTCTTGGTCAATATAGCTAAAGGTTTGTCAATTATGTTGATCTTTTCAAAGAACAGCTTTTGGTTTCCTTGATTTCTCTCTGTTGATTTTCTGTTCTCTATTTCATTTATTTCCACTCTCATTTTTATTATTTCCTTCCTTCTGCTTGACGTAGGTTTGGTTTGGCCTTCCTTTTTCAGCGTCATAAAGTTTTTATGAGATTTTTAATACCCCTATTAATAAATAATAGGGGCGTTTAATAGCTGTAAATTTCCTTCTAAGCACTGCTCTACCTGTCTCAGATTTGAGAGTTTCCCAAGCTTGGAAGTAGGGAAGTGCTGTCCCAATTTAGACCCACAGAGGCAAAAGCATGGACAAGCAGGATGATTTTCATGGGAGGGGCTCCGTTTGGACCTTCTGCCTCTGCTTGCTGTCATGACTAAGTGCAGCAATGCTCTGGGCCTGACCCGGCCACAGAAACCATCCTATTAATAACGCTTATGGCCCGGATCAGACGTGGAATAGATTCCAAACATGGCTGGAGCAGAGATCCTTCTGTCCCCCCAGGAGCTGTCCCCAGAGCCCATTTACCCCCAGACCTGTGTGAACCCATGGGACTTGCTATTGTGACTACATAACTCAACATGTGGGTGCATGACTTTTACGTGTGAGCAGAGAGAGCTGTCCTGTCTATGAATAGGATTGACCCAAGGGAGCTGCTGAGTAGTTGCTGGAGAATCAGGTGGACCGAACAACAATAAAAGATGGGGGCACTAGAATCGTGAAGGACTCTTAGATTGCCTCCCAAATGCCCATCAACTCCTGATTCGTTTGAAAGGAACCGGAACTGGAAATATGAGACACTGTTGCTGGTCACGACTGCTGCATGAGAGCATGTCCAGAAGCCCTGGGACTAGACAGAGCTGCCCGCCCTGCCCCTCGCGCCCCGCCCCCCGCCCAGTCTAAGTTAACTGATACTTTTGACTAACCACCCAAACATGCCATGGTCAAGGTGGATGAATACCCCCAGCTTCAGTTGAGACTGAGAACCCCCTGTAGGCGCTGCTGTGCCAGTGCCTTCAAGTTTAGAGTTGTGTCGCTTTAATTTTGCCCAGAAGTCACCTCCTGCGCATCGTGGGGAGGGAAGTCCACCTTCCCCAGCTCCGCTCCTGAGCCCACACCTGAGGGGTAGGTGCAGTCCAGACCCTCAGGCTGGGTCCTACAGGGCCCTCGTGGGGGCTGAAGCGCTGAGAAAAGCTCCCGTTGCCATCACAGGATAATGGCGAGCACGACGATAACCACGCGGTTCTTTTTAGCAGGGTGGGATGGGGCCGTGGCTGACACACATAGGGCTGATATATTTTGAATGATGCATCTGAGGGCTGAGCTCACAGTGAGTCCTGCGGGCTCGGCACAGGGAGGATGGCAGCTGTGGGGGTCAGGGGGTGAAGGGGGAGACCCAAGATAGGGAGCTGGAGCCCAGAGCAGGGAGGGGCCGGTTGGGATCCGCTGGGATGGATGAGATGCCCATCCAGGGGGAGAAAAGGAAGGAGCAGTCAGCAGGGCAGGAAGGAAGGGGGGTCAGGAAGGAAGGAACCCACGTGGCAGAGGACCCATGTCTTGGGCTCAGGTCTTAGTCGTGCAAGCAGGGTGCTGCCCTGGAGGGCGCCACTGAAGCCCTCCAGGGGCCATAGGCTGGGCAGAGTCAGAGAACAGACGGGTGAGGGAGAAGTTAAGGAAGTGATTCTGTCTTGCATTTAAGATAGGAGAAACCCTGGCCTATTTACAAGAGGAAGGGAAGGAGCTAGCGGAGAGGTGAGGGGCCGCAGAGGGAGGGAGGGGTGCCCCGGGCGTGGGAGCCCTCAGTGGGCAGGGCAGACCTGCCAGCACTGGGGACCAGGAACCTGCAGACTGGACTCGCCAGCGCTGCATGCGGAAGGGGAGGTGACGGACGGAGGGAATTCAGGAAGGAAGAAGACGTTATGTTCAACAAATGTCCGTGACGATAGCAATGATCCAGTGTGGGATATTTATTCCAGGGTGTTTACACTGTGTTCATGCGTTTGACAATATCTGCAATACATATGTTAACACGTAGCGACACCATCACATGTAGCTTTGACTACATAATCAACATTTAAGTTTGCCTGCAAATTTACGCGAAACACAGATCCATGGAATAAAGAGAGTAGATCATTCTTAAGCACAGCCTAACCGTCCTCCATCAAACCACTTAAAGAAAATCACTGCTACACGTTTGATTTTGCATTTTCTCGGCAGTATTTTCCTATGCTCTTTAAGACGGAAGCATGAACCTCTGAAGAGCTAAAATACAAGTATTTACATACAACGTGATGGGAAGTGTTTCATGATATATAAATTAATGTAACACAAGTTACTGTGTAGAAAAAAATAAATTTATGGTGAATAAATAAACTACAGCTTTATATATCAAGTCATATGTGGAGTATAAAAAGTAATTCCTAGGTATATACATATACATCTATATATATATATAAGTGTGTGTGTATCCCAGAGTATAAATATCATATGTACTTAAATATTTCATGTGAAGGAATAGATCATATTGCATCTGTTTTCAGTTCTGTAAGTTAAAATACTGATGGCATTTGGGGTCCCCTCTGATTGCCACGGACCCCAGGATCTTCTTTCCGCTCCAAGGGTAGACACACCAGCAGAGCCCAGGCTCTCCTTCCAGGGATGTCTCGCACTGCAAAGAAAAGAAGCGAGGGCAACAGCAGCCCCTGTGAAGCTGAGAGGGTGGCGGAGCTCCGTGCTGCCCAGTGCCGTGTGGAGGGCGTGGCAGCTGAGAGCCAGGCCATGGGCATCCCCAACCGGCCGTGACCATGACTGAGGGCAAATCCTACACCGTCCTGGTTCTCTTCGTAAAATAGAGACTAAGGGCAAGTGCCCAAAGCAATAAGGATGTCACGCGTGTGTTGAATGGTACAGTGTGTGCAGAACTGTCTGCTTCACAGCCCCTACGGCAGAGCGCCTGAGCCCGGAGGGAGCCTGCCCATGTGTGGCCAACCTTGCTGTCGTACCCCCTGCCAAATTCCTTGTTTGTTATAAAGCACTTCCTGGTCCCCAGTTTCCCCCAGAAATATCCACAGAACCTAGGCTTCACTGAGTCCTAAAGGGCTCTCAAAATTAGGTCTTGGTTTGTTTAATCTCACTTATTATCTGGCAAGCCAAAAAAATGCTATTATATTTAATTATAAAGTTCATTTCCCTTTGTAGGGAGAAAAAATGTAAGAG
The DNA here is from genome assembly GCF_937001465.1 of Orcinus orca. Taxonomy (NCBI): domain Eukaryota; kingdom Metazoa; phylum Chordata; class Mammalia; order Artiodactyla; family Delphinidae; genus Orcinus; species Orcinus orca. The sequence goes on along the minus strand of NC_064567.1, from coordinate 97,080,126 downwards.
ATGTCCAAACAGATACTCACTTTCCTAAGCAGAATTGTCCTGTTCCTCTCTATTACAGGTGAGACACTGAGATCCAGAACGTGAGGGGCCTGTGACGGTCCCCACCTGCTGAGATTTGCTAGCTGATGGAGCGACACTCAGCTCAGGGCCCCCGAGTGCACACAGGCTTTGAGCATGGGGCTGGTCTTCAGGCTAACGGGGGGCTAGTGCCTCCTACTCCCAGAGGGGTGGGTCTTGCGTAATATGATCTGTTACATGGTTTTACGTTGCTCACTTGGAGCTGGACACCCTGTTTGTTGAAAGGCTGGCGCTTGGCTGGGGTGTGGGCATCAGGGGCTGTCGCATGAGGATGCACATACCTGTTTGCTGTGATAGAATCCATTCTTGTTGCAGTTTGGCAGATAAAATTTGTAAAGTTTGTCTCCTGCCTTCTGCTGCTCCCTGGCTAATCTGTCCAGCACTTTGTAGAGTTCTCGCTGGCAGGGCTCCTGAAAGAAAAATTTGACGTTGGGATAAATGACAAGAAACAGTGTATTATTAGCCTAAAAGGGGAGTGGATGTAAGAGGTTTTGTGTGGGCTCTGAGGACAGGCCTGGACCCACTTTCTCTCGGCCTCACTCTCTCACCTATAGAAGGAGGGTGGTTAGTCTCTGTTCTGAGTTGTTAAGATAAAGGATGGGAACCCCATGCCCTCCCTCACTGAACATTCACTAAACACTTGCAGGAGACAAGAGCATCACCAATGCCATGAGCACTCCGACTCTCCTGCCCCCCGTGAGTAATTCTGGCATCAGTCATCTGGTTGAAAGGAGAATGGGCACAACTCTGTGAACGGAGAACTTAGTAGCAGAGCTTTCTAAATTTTGAACAACGTTCCTCTGTAATCTACAAGGTTAGTTCACATGAACCAAATTCGTTGAGGATTAAGGCGTTCATCTGGACAATCTGAGATAAGCATGAACTTTTCTCTATTTGTCATCATTTCAAGCTTAAACTCTGAAGTGTCTAGAAAATGGTTCAATCTCCACTTTTCTGGGTATGCATGTTTTTAGAAGTGAGTTTCTTTTTTTCACAAATGAACCCAAGTCACTCCAACTTTGATTCTTTGTCGCCCTCAAGTGGTAGGACTAAAAACATACATCAATTAAGATGCTACAAGGGAGTTAGCGCTTAACGGGGACAGAGCTTCAGTTTGGGAAGATGAAAAACTGCTCAAGATGGACGGTCATGATAGATAGTGGCAGAATAATGTGACTGTACTTAATGTAACTAAACTTTATACTTTAAAATGATTAAAATGCTAAATTTTATGTTATGAATATTTTACCACAATTTCTTAAAAAGTGGGGGGAAGATGGGATGGGGGAGGAGGATGTTAAGAATAGCTCAGTGCTCTTTAGACACTGCCAGTCTGATACCCTCATTTTAGAGATGAGCTCAGAGACGTGAAGTAATGTATCTAAGGTTGCACAGCACGAACTGCATTTTCTTTCCATCCAGAGGGCTCCTCTGCTGAAAGCCCTTGGGTTAAAAGTTTCCAAAGCTAAGCTGAGAAATGTCTGTTAGGCTTTGGGAAGGAACTTGTTTATATCCAAGGCTCAGGACCGGACCTGCAGGGCCAAGCAGATTCAAGCTAGAGGCTCCACCTACCCCGAGGCTCTCACCTTCCGATTGTTGATGTCTGTGATCTCCAGGGCCCTCATGCTCTCATAATTACTGATGGCGTTCCAGAGGATGGGCAGGTCCTCACTGGACGCAGCCATCAGGTGGAAATTGTCCAGAAGCTGCTCCTGGGTCATCTCTGAGCTCTCAGGGGACATGTTCTCCAGGGTGGCAGGGTCCTTTGCCTCTGAAAATGGAAAAACGAAAACCCATGAGCCTCTCTCCGAAGCATCTGCACCTGGGCCCCCCTCCCCCGAAGCTGCTTCCCTTCCCACAAAACCGGACGGGGACAGGATGGCCATGTAGTTTTGCCTACGCCCACTTTAAAGGAAATTCTGATGGCTTCCAGGTAGAGGGATGACCCAATACCAATGGCAAGAGTGCCCCGTGTTTCTGCTTCTAAAGTAGCCACATGCACATGGGTCAAAGCCCGGGAGGAGCCCTGAGAAAGCCATGGATTACAATTCAATTCCTGACCCCATCCTCAGCTTTCCTATCCATAAAATGGGCATGTTAGTAATTCCCTGTGAACAGGTGGTAGGGTTTGTTTAGAGGTGGGGTCTAGATTGCAGCTCTACTCTCTTCTTTTCCAGGGGCTCTGCCTTCCCACAGAGTGACTTCTTTGCAACCCTGGGAAGAGGGAGGGTCACCAGATTTCTTGCAGAGTCCTAGGGTTTGGATCTGGTGCATGGACAGAATGATAGAGAACTGGCTCTCCTGAGGGAAACCGGGGGGACACCCTCTCCTTTGAGGACCACAGAGATGACTCTGAAAGCAGAGAACCAGGAGGAAAACCGTCCCCACCTTGGAAGGGTGACGCGCTCCAGCAGATCCCTATCAGGGCATAGAGCCACAAGATCCCGCCAAGAATCACGGAATCACTGGACATACAGCTGCCCTGACAGGGAGGTAGGGAGATGGGGTAGAGGTGGGTGTATTTCCTCTGCTTCCCACTACAAGTAAATCACTGCTAAATTCAGGAAAGTTCTGATTGTCAAGTTCTGAGGAGGCAGCACACACATCAACCACTGTTTTTCTATGACAATGAACGCAAGTGACGTTTTTAGCCTGAACTTTCACATTATGTTCTGTAAACATCTGGGAAGCACATACTGTCTGCACAGGACATATATTTCAAAGGACATTCCAAACACCTCCCAGGAGGCCAGCGGTACAGGCTCCCACTGTACTTCCCGGAAACTAATGCATTGGCAGGGAGGAGAGCCAGGGGCGGCTGGAGTGGCACCCCGCTGCCCGGGCACCCCATCGCCTCCCTCTTTTGGGTTTCTATAGATCAGTGGGCTGCCCAGGTGGTCTGGGCTCCCTCCCCCAGCTCTCCCACCAAGTTGCGTGTGTCCTGCCTTATCCTAAGCGCCCCCTGCAGGACCACACAACGATGGAGTTCATCTGGGTGACAAATCCTTTCCCCTTACAGGTTTTGGCTGCAAGCTCTGAGCTTGGCCGGGTTTGCTCCCCACTGGCTGTGAGCTTTGGTGGAGCCCCAGCCCTCTGCCCGCCCCAGTCCCCACCCCATCTGTCCCAGGGGAGGGACCCGGGCGGGGAGACGGTTGGTACCTGTGGCCTCGGCACTGGGCGCGGGCATGCAGGCGCCCTGGCCGCGGGTGAGGGCGTACAGGGGCCGAGGCTCCCCAGGCAAGGCGCGGCAGCTGAGCCCATGGGCGCAGCGCGCAGTAGCCACGCCGCATGCGGCGTCCAGCGGCAGGGCGCACGTGGGGCAACAGCCGCAGCCGGCGGGCCGGGTGAGCTCCGGGCACGAGGCGGGCACGGGAGGGCAGAGCGCCAGCCTCTCGGCGGAGCAGGGCGCGCAGCGCCAGGGCTGGGGAGCGTCAGCGGCTGAGCCGAGCTGAACGGCCAGCGAGAGCAGAAGCGGCCAGGCGCGGACAGCCGGGACTTGGGGCATCGCCAGGCAGCGGTGGCGGTCAGGAGCCGGTGCTCGCTAGGCGGTGGCGGCGGCGCGCTGGCCGATGCTGGCTGAGCGGTGGCTGATGCTCGCTGGGCACCGGGTGCGCCTTATGAAGGGCGCCGGCCGGGCCACCTGAACCAGCGGTTAATGATTGGCGGCGCCGCGTGCTCGCGGCCGGTGTTCAAAATAAGTTTGTTTTGGTTGTAGGCGCACTGCCCTGCGCAAACCGTGGGTAGAAGGAGGGCAAACGGTCCAGGTTTCAGACAGTGTTTGTCCTGTCGTTAGGGTTCAGACCTGGAGCCAAAGTGCAATTCCAGCCAGGAGCGCACAGCCAAGTGGAGGGTTGCGCTTGCTTGTTTCGTTCAAGGGGCATCTTCAGGCTGAGTCTGCCTGCGGTCCCCGGAAGACCCAGGGAAAGCAAGAGAGATAAGCTGGGCAAGGCCAGCGCATTGGCCAGTTTTCAAGTGGGGAAAGCAAGGCCCAGGCAGAGGAAGGAAGGATGGGCTTAGATAGAAGCCAGGTGTTTGAAAGCCCTGGCAGCTTCTCAGTGCCAAAGCCCAGAACTGTTTCTCCCTCTGCAGAAAGAAGACCAATGGGCCCCTTAACTGCTGTCTTGAGAGCCTTTCCCAGGAGGAAAGAAGGAAGGAAAGGGGCAGTTCCTCCCAGGGCTGATGCCACCCTCGCTAATGTCACCACAGCCCCCAGAGACCCACCTTGTTAACTGAGCTTACAGAGAGAGAGGGACTCGGGGCCATTCAGAGACAGGGCGAGGGTGCAGAACGAAGCCCAGACCCCAGCTTCCTCTGACTTTCAGCCTCAGACCAGATTTTTATCAGGAGTTGATGACCAAGGCTTTCTCTCTAGTTAGAATTCCTGTTTCTGAATATCCTCTTGAGTGGAAAGAAAAATGTCACTGTACCTTCAAAGACAGTGAGATATGGCCCTGCCCTTGTCCAGGTACTGCAGGTGCCCTCACTGGCACCCGGTCCCTGGAAACCAGGCAGCTACTGACAAGAACAAGGCAGCTGTATATTTACTGATGGAGAAAAATCTCCAAGGTTTGTAATATTATGCAAGTTAAGTAAAATTTCCAAGTGAAGTAAAACTAACAAGGCACAGAATATGCCATTGTTTGTGTACAAAAAAGGAATAGGAATGTATATGTCACTGTGATCCTAAATGTATTGAATATTGTGAGAAGAATATGAAGAAACTGCTACCACTGCCTGCCTTGGAGGGGAGGTGTGAAATTAGGTGACTGGGGAAGAGACTGGTTTTCCCTTCACACTCTTTTTTATCCTTCTAGATTCACATTATCTAGTAAGTACTATGTTTTCTTTGGTATTATCAGGTACTTACATTATCAGTTATATTATCTACCTCAAAAAGAAACAAATTAAAATTAATTTACTAGCTTTTTTTCCTACTTACTTCATTGGCTCTGTGGCCTTGGGAAAGTTACTTGCCTTGTGTTCTGCCACTATTATATCAATAACTTGTCACCCCTGCCCCCCAGCATGTCCTCAGGAACAATCAAAATAAGGTTGGTGAAAACAGTTGCAGTTGGATGTTCACGGTCATGTTGGTCATTATTTTTACGAAGCAAAGGTCAGTGGCTGGTTCAGGAGCAGACCAATGGTTTTGACTTTTTTCGCTTTATTTCTGAGGTGAGTTTCTAAAGGATTTCATTTCCCCAGAAGAACTTGTGCTCTGAATGTTCTCTCTGGACTTCCTCGATTTAGAATCAGCCTGCCCACTTGAAACGTTTTCTCAATGACACACATGAAAGAGATAATCATCTGGTAAATATCTGGGCCCCACCTACTGTGTGCCTGGCAATTTGCCAGCCCTGTACAGTTCACCCAGTTGTGCACTCGCCCGGTGAGGTCCCTCCCTCCCTCTCTGAGGTCTCCTTCATCCTGCACGTAGTGGAAATTCCTCTCCTGGTGAATCGATTTCCCAAATGTTTCCTAGGCTTGCCTCATAGCAGCAGCAAACCAAATGACCACCAACCCAGAGAGAGCTCTCCCTGCTTCCAACCCCGTCAACACAAATGGACAGGGCTCTTCCTCGAGGCCTGTGTGGGCCATCTGTCCCCTCTCTCCTGGAAGGTCAAGAGGTAGCTTCTGCTGTGCTCATTTCTGGGTGCATCCTGAATCCCAGGCCCCACCGCCCACTGGCTGGCATCCACAGCCTGGCCTGGCCTTCCATGCCCCCCGTGGTCTGACCCCCAAGGTCTGGTCCCTATTAGCATGAGGGGGCGCTCCTGCTGGGGGCACTGAGCTGCAGGGTGGTGGGGGAGGGAGCCCCTCCCTACGTGTCATAGACTCAGAGCCTCCCCTAATCCCAGCCCTGCAGACTCCGGCTCATTTTCCAGGCTTAATGTCCCTCCATCCCAACTCAAGAAGAAAAACACCCACCGTCATACCTCCATGACTTTCTTCTTGCTGAGTGAATTTTCCTCACCCTACCGTCCGCGTCCCCCTACCGTCCGCGTCCCCCTACCGTCCACATCCTCCCTACCGTCCACGTCCTCCCTACCGTCCGCGTCCCCCTACCGTCCGCGTCCCCCTACTGTCCACGTCCCCCTACCGTCCGCGTCCCCCTATCATCCACATCTCTCTGTCATCCACATCTTCACGGTGTTGGTGAAGATGTTCTGCCCCTTTTCCGTCCCTCAGGATCCACCTGAAGTTCCTCTTCCCTGAGAGGCCTTCCCGGCAGCTCCCAGGTAGAATGAGGTGCCCCCTCTGCGCTCCCGAAGACTGTGACAATGGCTTAGGGGCACTGTAGCTGAAGAGCTACATAAACCTGCATTTACCTGTGTGTCTCCTGCCAGGCTGGGTGGGCAGGGGACAGGCTCACAGAGGCCCCTGCCCCATCCATGCGCAGGGCACTAATGGTGCCCCAGCCCATCCTCCTAAGGACTCTAGAGTCCAAGAACCAGGCACTCCTGGATGCAGAGCATGGGAGCAGGGCGTGGTGGGGGGATGGGGAGCCGTGGTCTCCTATACGTGAACTGTAGGTACCCGGCGCCTGGCTGTGCTCGCCAGACTTGCCGGGGGTCCTCCCCAAGAGCTCAAGAGGTAGGGCTTATCACACCAGCTGGGGGTGAAGCCCCCCTTTGCCCAAACCGAAGCTGGTACCCTTCATGCTGAACCACATAGACGTAAGGATGAGGTAAGGAAGGGCCAATATTATCTGTGTGTGCAAGGGCAATTGGGAGTATATTTGGGGGGGACAGGGGTAAAAAGTAGCTTCGGGGGTACATATGGGAAGTTTTCGGTGCCAGCTACAGAATCTGTATCTTACCAGCTAGGCAAAACAAAGCATTACACTCGTGGAGCTCCAGTGACACAGAAGATGCCTGGCACTCTGCTTCTTCACCCCGCATTGTAAATTTTCTGCCTGCAGAGGAAAGGAGACCACTGTTGCCATCACAGAAAAGCAGAGGAGCTGCATGTAATCTGAGCAGTCTCTCTGTGTGGCCCCAGGAGAAGACACGACCTGAATGGGGCTGCACACAGCGTCTTTGCTGCTAATTTCATGACGCTTCACAGCACACCACCTCTGGTTGCAGCTCCAAGAACTCAGCTCCAAGAGTTTCATCAACCCCTAAAGGGCAGGCGTGGGAGCTCCCCAGCAAGACCTCCTGTGCTGGCACCTTGGATTCCACGTTCTGCATATTACGTAACCTCCCTGCGCCTCAGTTTCCGTGTCTATAAAATGGGGACAAGGCAGAGGCTGGCACAGTCAGCCCTGCATAAATGTGAGCTGTCACCACCATCCGCAGCCACAGGGTGCGCTCACAGAGCAGAGGATGATGAAACTGCGTGGGGCCTTCCGTCACCTGCTGTTTCCAATTCTGCCTCCGTGTTACGAGCTGCTTACTCACCACCAGCTGGAAAATTGGGCAATCGCTGCTCTGAAAAACAATGCAAAGGTCAAGGGCAAAATCAGATTTTCAAAGGGAGAGATCGCTGCAATCCAGGGGAACCTCCAAGGGAAGTTGTTTTTAACCCGGGGGGAAAAACACAAAAAGATGTTCTGCCGTGTTCCGCAATCGATGGACACAGCGAATGATGCAAATCTTGCAAAGGCCTGGCCTGCTGCCCGGCTCCTGAGCAATGAAGGCCACCGCTCCGCAAACTGAGGGCAAGTCTACTCCCCCTGCTAATCAAAGTGGAAAAGCAAACCTCGCTTTTGTCACGTCAACACAGCCCAGATCCTAAACACAGGAGCTCAAACAGTGTGCCCGGGGTGGGGCCGGTGCCCGAGGGCCCCGTGGAAAGACCAGGGTTTAATCTCTACTTTGGCAGGTCACCCACCCTGCATTCCCATTTGGGGTGCCACTGGGGTTGGGATACAAGTGCCAGACACGTGGATGGCGCTCAAGGGTAATCACTCCCTTGCCCTCCTCCTGCACCGGGGGCCTCAGTCATGGTCTAGACCAGACTCACATCACCTGGGCCTGGATAGAAATGCATACTCCCAGGTCCCACCCAGACCCTTGACCCAGAAGCTTGGCGATGGGGGCTGGCCCTCTGTTTTCACAAGCTCCCCAGGGGACCCTGATACTCGCTCAAGTTTGAGGGCATTTAGAAGACCCACGCCATCCCACTGCCACTCAAAACCACACCGTAAGAAGCTGGCAGCGGAGAGTTCAGGGCAGGGTGATGGATAGAAGAGTCGTTGCCGTACTTGGGGGGGTGGGCAGCATGAGGCGATGGAAGAACCTTGGAAGGAGAGAAGAGACCTGAGCCGTCCCGTCTCAATTCTGCTGCTCACCCCAGATGAACCGTGTAAGTCATTTCCAGCCAGAATTCACTGCCCCGTGTAGCAGCGAAGAGTCTGCCCATGGGCTGCGGGAAATCCCTAGCCTCTCTGCTATGTTAGGCATAATGTTGTATGGTTAAGCGTTGATGATCATTTTTTGGTGATGAGTTCTGTGGTTTCATAGATGGTTAAAAGTGTCCATGACTTCAATGAGGAGAAAAGGCTGCTGCACCAGACTGGGCCCGTGATGTCCCCCAGGAAGTCCACACTCTCCAGCTCTCTGCACAAAGACCTTAATATGTCTATGGACACAACGGTCAACCTCAAACGTCCGGGATCCCCCTCGCCAAGCCCCATCGAACCCACACAGGGGCCACAGGGTGTCTCCCACCCACAGAACTCAGCAACAATGTAGTACTTTATTCATGCCTTCCAGGCATGAGGTTACACAACTCTGCTAATTCTCTGACCTGGGCAAAGGGCAGGGACCCTGGGCCGACAAGTGGGGGATTGCCTCCTGCATTACAATTTCTAGTCCATCACATAGGGCGCTGTCACCTACATCAAGTGTGCACATCATGGGGGCATCTCACCCGCATTACAGCATGAACATTGTGGGTGCTGTCACCAGGCAGAGTGAATAAGTGTTCTTTTGCTCCACAAACTTTTCATCGGTTGGTATTGTCAGTATCTGGGTTGGGGTCATTCTAATAGTTGTGTGCCTGTATCTGTGTTGTAATTTGCATTTCCCAGATGAAATATGAAGTGGAGGATTTTTTTATGTGCTTGGCTGCCATCTGTTTATCTTCTTTAGGGATGTGTCTCGTAAGGCCTTTGACCACTTATTAATCAAGTTGTTTGTTTTCTTATTTTTGGGTTTTAAATGTTCTTTTAGCATTTTAGCCAACAGCTCTTTATTAGATTTGTCCTTTGCAAATATTTTCTCCTGGTCTGTGGGTTTTCTTCTCATTCTCTTAACATGTTCTTTCACAGGTCAGAAGTTTTTCCTTTTATTGAAGTCCAGCTTATAAATTTTTGTTTTATTGTGTCCTGTGTTTGGTGTTGCATCTATAAAAGTCATCACCATACCCAAGATCATCTAGGTTTTCTCCTAGGTAATCGTCTAAGAATTTATAGTTTTGCATTTTACATTTAGTTCTGTGATCCATTTTGAGTGAATTTTTGTGAAGAGTGTAAGGTCTGTGTCTAGATTTTTTTTTTTTTTTTTTTTTTGCTTGTAGATGTGTAGTTGTTCCAGCACCATTTGTTGAAAACACTTTTCACCATTTGTTGAAAAGAACAAACCATTTGTTTGTTCCAGCACCATTTGTTAGTCTGCACTGTATTACCTGCACTGTATTACTGCACTGTATTACCCTTGTTCCTTTGTACCAGACCAGTTGATGATATTAATGGGATTCTATTTGGGGACTCCCTAAACTGCACCACTGCTCTATTTGTCTATTAATTCATCAATATCACACTCTAGGCTATAGAATTATACATTTATATGTCATAATCTATTTACTATAGATTTGTAATAAATCTTGAGGTCATGTAATATCAGTCTTCCCACTTTGTTCTTCATCAACATCATGTTGGCTCTTCTGGGTATTTTACCTCCATATAAAATTTAGAATCAGTTTGTCAATATCTACAAAATAACTTAGTGATTTTCATTGGGATTGTCTTGAATCCATATTTAAGTTGGGAAGAACTGACATCTTGACAATATTGAGTCTTCCTAACCATGATTAAATTCCATTAAATTTATTAAATTATTTATTAAGTTCTTCTTTGATCTCATTCATCAGAGTATTGTTTTCCCCATATAGATTGTGTACATATTTTCTTACATTTATGCACAAGTATTTCATTTTGGAGGGTGCTAATGTAAATGGTGTTGTGCTTTTAATTTCAAATTCCACTTATTTATTGCTGTATTCCAAAGGGAGTGAATTTGGAGATTGGTTCAAGATGGTGGAGTAAAAGAATGTGAGCTCACTCCCTCTTGCAAGAGCACTGAAATCACAACTAACTGCTGAACAGTCATCAACAGGAAGACACTGGAACTCATCAAAAAAGACACCCCACATCCAAAGACAAAGGAGAAGCTGCAATGAGATGGTAGGAGGGGTGCAATCATAATAAAATCAAACCCCACAATCGCTGGGTGGGTGAGTCACAAACTGGAGAACACTTATACCACAGAAGTCCACCCACTGGAGTGAAGGTTCTGAGCCCCACGTCATGCTTCCCAACCTGGGGGTCTGGCAATGGGAGGACGAATTCCTAGAGAATAAGACTTTGAAGCCTAGGGGGGTTTGACTGCAGGACTTTGACAGGACTGGGGGAAACAGAGACTCCACTCTTGGAGGGCACACACAAAGCAGTGTGCACTTCAGGACCCAGGGGAGGGAGCAGTGACCCCATAGGAGACTGAACCAGACCTACCTGCTAGTGTTGGAGGGTATCCTGCAGAGGCAGCGGGTGGTTGTGGCTCACTGTGGGGACAAGGACTCGGGCAGCAGAAGTTCTGGGAAGTGCTCCTTGGTGTGAGTTCTCCTAGAATCTGCCATTAGCCCCACCAAAGAGCTAGATAGGCTCCAGTGCTTGGTCACCTCAGGCCAAACAACCAACAGGGAGGGAACCCAGCTCCACCCATCAGCAGACAAGCAGATTAAAGTTTTACTGAGCTCTGCCCACCAGAGCAACACCCAGCTTTACCCACCACCAGTCCCTTCCATCAGGAAGCTTACACAAGCCTCTTAGATAGCCTCATCCACCAGAGAGAAGACAGCAGAAGCAAGAAGAACTACAATTCTGTAGCCTGTGGAATGAAAACCACATTCACAGAAAGACAGACAAAATGAAAAGGCAGAGGACTATGTACCAGATGAAGGAACAAGATAAAACTCCAGAAAAACAACTAAATGAAGTGGAGATAGGCAACCTTCCAGAAAGAGAATTCAGAGTAATGATAGTGAAGATGATCCAGGACCTCGGAAAAAGAATGGAGGCAATGATTGAAAAGATAAAGAAATGTTTAACAAAGACCTAGAAGAATTAAAGAACAAACAGAGATGAACAATACAATAACTGAAATGAAAAATACACTAGAAAGAATCAATAGCAGAATAACTGAGGCAGGAGAACGGATAACTGACCTGTAAGACAGAATGATGGAATTCACTGCTGCAGAACAGAATAAAGAAAAAAGAATGAAAAGAAATGAAGACAGCCTAAGAGACCTCTGGGACAACATTAAACACACCAACGTTCTCATTTTAGGGGTCCCATAAGGAGAAAAGAGGGAGAAAGGACCCGATAAAATATCTGTAGAGACTGTAGTCGAAAATTTCCCTAACTGGGAAAGGAAATAGCCACCCAAGTCCAGGAAGTGCAGAGAGTCCCAGGCAGGATAAACCCAAGGAGAAACATGCTGAGACACATAGTAATCAAATTGACAAAAATTAAAGGCAAGGAAAACTTATTAAAACCACAAGGGAAAAATGACAAATAACATAAAAGGGAACTCCCATAAGGTTAACAGGTGATTTCTCAGCCGAAACTCTACAAGCCAGAAGGGAGTGGCACGATATATTTAAAGTGATGAAAGGGAAGAATCTACAACCAAGATGACTCTACCTGGCAAGGATCTCATTCAGATTTGACAGAGAAATCAAAAGCTTTACAGACAAGCAAAAGCTAAGAGAATTCAGCACCACCAAACCAGCTCTACAACAAATCCTAAAGGAACTTCTCTAAGTGGGAAACACAAGAGAAGAAAAGGACCTACAAAAACAAACACAGAACAATTAAGAAAATGGTATTAGAAATATAAATATCGATAATTACCTTAAATGTGAATGGATTAAATGCTCCAAACAAGAGACACAGGCTCGCTGAATGGATACAAAAACAAGACCCATATATATGCTGTCTACAAGAGACCCACTTCAGACCTAGGGACATATACAGACTGAAAGTGAGGGGATGGAAAAAGATGTTCCATGCAAAAGGAAATCAAAAGAAAGCTGGAGTAGCAATACTCATACCAGATAAAATAGACTTTAAAATAAAGAATGTTACAAGAGACAAGGAAGGACACTACATAATGATCAAGGGATCACTCCAAAAAGAAGATATAACAATTATAAATATATATGCATCCAACATGGGAACACCTCAATACATAAGGCAAAGCTAACAGCTATAAAAGAGGAAATTGACAGTAACACAATAATTGTGGGGGATTTTAACACCTCACTTACACCAATGGACAGATCATCCAGACAGAAAATTAATAAGGAAACAGAAGCTTTAAATGACACAATAGACCAGATAGATTTAATTGATATTTATAGAACATTCCATCCAAAAACAGCAGATTACACTTTCTTCTCAAGTGCACACAGAACATTCTCCAGGATAGATCACATCTTGGGTCACAAATCAAGCCTCGGTAAATTTAAGAAAAATGAAATCATATCAAGCATCTTTTCTGACCACAACGCTATGAGATAAGAAATCATTTACAAGGAAAAAAACATTAAAAACACAAACACATGGAGACTAAACAATATGTTACTAAATAACCAAGAGGTTACTGAAGAAATCAAAGAGGTAATCAAAAAATACCTAGAGACAAATGACAATGAAAACACAATGATCCAAAACCTATGGGATGCAGCAAAAGTGGTTCTAAGAGGGAAGTTTATAGCAATACAAGCATACCTCAAGAAACGAGAAAAATCTCAAATAAACAATCTAACCTTACACCTAAAGGAACTAGAGAAAGAAGAACAAACAAAACCCAAAGTTAGTAGAGGAAAGAAATCATAAAGATCAGAGCAGAAATAAATGAAATAGAAACAAAGAAAACAATAGCAGAGATCAATAAAACTAAAGGCTGGTTCTTTGAAAAGATAAACAAAATTGACAAACCTTTAGCCAGACTCATCAAAAAAAAGAGGGAGAGGACTCAAATCAATAAAATTAGAAATGAAAAAAGGAGAAGTTACAACAGACACCACAGAAATACAAAGCATCATAGGGGACTACTACAAGCAACTCTTGCCATTAAAATGGACAACCTGGAAGAAATGGACAAATTCTTAGAAAGGTATAACCTTCCAAGACTGAACCAGGAAGAAATAGAAAATATGAACAGACCAATCACAAGACCAATCATCCACATATATTGGATTCTTCAATATATGCAAATCAATGTAATGCACCAAATTAACAAATTGAAGAATAAAAACCGTATGATCATCTCAATAGATGCAGAAAAATCTCTTGACAAAACTCAACACCTATTTTACAAAAGAAAAACCTCTCCAGAAAGTGGGCATAGAGGGAACCTACCTCAATGTAATAAAGGCCATATATGACAAACCCACAGCAAACATCATTCTCAATGGTGAAAAACTGAAAGCATTTCCTCTAAGATCAGGAGCAAGACAAGGATGTCCACTCTCGCCACTATTATTCAACATAGTTTTGGAAGTCCTAGCCACAGCAATCAGAGAAGAAAAAGAAATAAAAGAAATACAAATTGGAAAAGAAGAAGTATAACTGTCACTGTTTGCAGATGATATGATACTATACATAGAGAATACTAAAGATGCCACCAGAAAACTACTAGAGCTAATCAGTGAATTTGGTAAAGTTGCAGGATACAAAATTAATGCACAGAAATCTCTTGCATTCCTATACACTAACAATAAAAAATCAGAAAGAGAAATTAAGGAAATAATCCCATTCACCAGTGCAACAAAAAGAACAAAATACCTAGGAATAAACCTACCTAAGGAGGTAAAAGACCTGTACTCAGAAAACTATAAAACACTGATGAAATAAATCAAAGATGACACAAACAGAGGGAGAGATATACCATGGTCTTGGATTGGAAGAATCAATACTGTGAAAATGACTACTACCCAAAGCAATCTACAGATTCAATGCAATCCCTATCAAATTACCAATGGCAATTTTTACAGAACTATAACAAAAAAATCTTAAAATTTGTATGGAGACACAAAAGACCCTGAATAGCCAAAGCAATCTTGAAGGAAAATAACAGAGCTGGAGGAATCAGACTCCCTGACTTCAGAATATACTACAAAGCTACAGTCATCAAAACAATATGGTACTGGCACAAAAACACAAATATAGATCAATGGAACAGGTTAGAAAGCCCAGAGATAAACCCAGGCACCTATGGTCAAGTAATCTATGACAAAGGAGGCAAGGATATACAATGGAGAAAAGACAGTCTCTTCAATAAGTGGTGCTGGGAAAACTGGACAGGTACATGTAAAAGAATGAAATTAGAACACTCTCTAACACCATACACAAAAATAAACTCAAAATCGATTAAAAACCTAAATGTAAGACTGGACACTATAAAACTCTTAGAGGAAAACATAGGAAGAACACTCTTTGACATAAGTCACAGCAAGAGCTTTTTTGACCCACCTCCTAGAGTAATGGAAATAAAAACAAAAATAAACAAATGGGACCAAATAAAACTTAAAAGCTTTTGCACCACAAAGGAAACTATAAACAACATGAAAAGACAACACTCAGAATGGGAGAAAATATTTGCAAATGAATCAACAAAGGATTAATCTCCAAAATATATAAACAGCTCATGCAGCTCAATATTTAAAAAAAACAAACAACCCAATCAAAAAAATGTGCAGAAGCCCTAAATAGACATCTCTCCAAAGAAGATATACAGATGGTCAAGAGGCACATGAAAAACTGCTCAACATCAGTAATTATTAGAGAAATGCAAATCAAAAGTACAATGAGGTATCACCTCACACCGGTTAGAATGAGCATCATCAGAAAATCTACAAACAACAAATGCTGCAGAGGGTGTGGAGAAAAGGGAACCCTCTTGCACTGTTGGTGGGAATGTAAATTGATACAGCCACTAAGGAGAACAGTATGGAGGTTCCTTAAAAAGCTAAAAACAGAATTAACATATGACCCAGCAATCCCACTACTGGCCATATACCCAAGAAAACCATAATTCAAAAAGACACATGCATGCCAATGTTCATTACAGCACTATTTACAATAGCCGGGTCATGGAAACATCCTAAATGACCATCGACAGATGAATGGATAAAGAAGATGTGGTACATATATACAATGGAATATTACTCAGCCATAAAAAGGAACAAAACTGGGTCATTTGTAGAGATGTGGATGGACCTAGAGACTGTCATACAGAGTGAAGTAAGTCAGAAAGTGAACAACAAATATCATATATTGACTCATATATGTGGAATCTAGAAAAGTGGTACAGATGAACCAATTCTCAAGGCAGAAATAGAGACACAGATGTAGAGAACAAACGGAGGTACATCAAGGGGGGAATATGTGAGGGGGATGAATTGGGGGATTGGGATTGACTAATATACAGTAATATGTATAAAATAGGTGACTAATAAGAACATGGTGTATAAAAAATAAATAAAATAAAATTCAAAAAAAGAAAAAAAGGGATTGCCTTTTGTATATTAACCTGTATCTGCAAACTTGCTATAATAACTAATTAGTTCTAGGATTCTTTTTGTTGATTCCTCCAGATTTTTTTTAACATAGACTGCCATGTCATCTGCAAATAAACACAGTTTGAATTCTTCCTTCCCAATCTATATACTTTTATTTCCTTTTCTTGTCTTATTGCGTTACCTAGGACTTTCAGTACAATGTTGAAAGGTAATGGTGAAAGAGGTCATCCTTGCCATGTTCCTGATCCTATTGGGAAAGCTTTGAGCTTCTCACCATTAAGTATGACTTGGTTGTAGGTTTCTTGTAGATATTCTTTACAGTTGAGGAAGTTCCCTTCTATTTTTAGTTTACTGAAAGTTTTTATCATGAATGGGTGTTGGATTCTGTCAAATGTTTTCTCTATATATGTTGTTATTATTGTATGGTATTTCCTTAGCCTATGATGTGTTAGATTACATTAATTTATTTTTTAGTGTTGATCCAGCCTGTATACCTGGGGTAAATCCCATTTTGTCAAGGCATATGATTCTTTTTATACACTGTTGGATTCGATTTGCTAATATTTTGTTGAGGATTTTTGTTTCTATGTTAGTGAGAGATATTGGTCTGTAGTTTTCTTTTCTTGTAATGTCTTCATCTGGTTTTGGTGTTATGGTAATGCTGGTCTCATAGAATGGGCTAGGAATTCTTTCCTCTGCTTCTATATTCTGGAATGTTATAGAGAATTAGTATAATTTCTTCCTTAAATGTTAAGTAGAAGTCTATGTGGACCTGGTGCTTTCTGTTTTGGAGAGTATCTTGGCATTTTCTCTTTGCAAATTTGAATAATTTTAAAGCAGTGCTTGTCCTATGATATTTTGCACTTATTTATTAATGAAGTTTACATGTTTCTTCTCCTCAGTTGTGCTTTACAAAGAGTACCAACTATTAGCCTCTTATTTATAACCTGGGGTCAAAGGCAACATTGAGCATATCAGTTATGTAGAAACTGTGCTAAGAATTTATGTCTTAGATATGGAATTGTAAAGTTGATGGGCCACAGGAGTAGATGTGAATAGAAATGTCTTAGAAATAAGACATGTATTTCACTCCCAGGTCCTGGATGCAGGAGCCCCAGCACACCATGCAGGACCACAGGGGAAGCACCAGCGTGGTCAGGAGGTAGAAAACGGTAGCAAGGGGGGAGCCAAGGCCATGGTCTTTATTGGGGTCTCCTTGGGAAAGGCAGGGCAGGGCAAGGTGAAGCGCTTAGGACTGGCTAGTTTGAATAGTGTTGGTGGCTCTAAGCTATAGAGTTGGCCTCTGGTTGCCTGGTACCTGGCCCTGGGGTGATTACGGCAGAAGAATTTTGCCTCCTGGGGAACACAGCCCAGATAGAATAGGCCTGACTCTGGATTGGTTTGTTCCCATATATCAAAAACATGTTCCTGGATGAGCCCTTTTCTATCTCCAAGAATTGGCTAGCCAGGGAGGGCCAGTCTCTCCCAGCCAGAAAGGTTTGTAAGGTGCCAAAACATCATACTATACAGAAAAGAAAAATATATACAATACAGAAACAATAAGTAATTCATTGTGCTGGAGTTCAGAAGAGGCCCCAGTGTACGGTGGAAATGGAAACCACTGGTGGAGCATGACAAGTCTTACATGGGCAGCAGGCGTGCTGACAAAAGATGCTGCCGGCTGCTGAGTATCTACCATGTGCCCAGCATCGTACTGAGGAATTCCTACACATGATCAGAACACACAGTGGGATGACTCTCATTGGCCTGGGCCCACACCTTCTCAATGACCAGAGCCAGGCTCTGAAGCAGCCCTTCTTACACCAGGAGCATTATTTGTATCCGTAATGCAGCGTTCAGTGTGGCAGACTAGCAGGCATGTGCGTGCCTGCAACTTGGACTTGAATCACACTTGAGTTCAGCCTCCCCAGGTCCTCACCTGCACGGTGAGGGGAATTCGGGCTTCTGGGAGTCAACACAAGGGATGTAGCGGGCTCTTGGCACAGATCAGGAGCTTGGAGGGTGTGGGTCAGTTTCTGCCATGGGCCAGGCCTGGAGTCCGTGCAGGGCCCCTGTGCATGCCCAGGCCCCCGCACATCTCCCCAGAGGGCTGCCCGATGTTGTAGTGAAGGGCACTGATGACAGGTAACACTGTGTGCTAGCCTAATGCGACTCTGGACACACTGAAGATTTCACAATGTTTTCATTCACAAACACAAACAGAAGAGCCTTACGTTATACTCAAAGCGGTGTGCCCAGGTGCCATGAGGTCAGGGGGACCCTGGGGGTGTACTGATGCAGCAGAAAACATTGGGCCAGACCTCAGGGTGCTGGACAGTGTCCAGGCAGCTCCCACCTTATTCACTCCAGTGCTTTGGGCAAACTCTTCCCCTCTGCAATCTTCAGTTTCCCCATCTGGAAAATGATGGACTGTACCAGGTGAGCTTTATTTTTTAATTATTATTTACTAATTACATGTTTTTTTTAGAAAAACGTAAAATGGATTTAAGTGATGTTAAAATTTCCCATCATGTTACCTCCTAGATATTACCAATGTTCCCATTTCCATGAATCTCTTTTTGGATGTGTGTGTGTGTGTGTGTGTGTGTGTGTGTATGATGTGTCTGTGTGATTTTTAAAACGGGATCACACTATACCGTCTGTTCTACAGCATTTTTTCATTTAATATATTATGAACATTTTGTCTACAGTGTATTTACATACACAAGCATACATGTGTGTACATACATGCACATGTACACATGTGTGTACACATGTTGACACACAGATTACTGGCTGCAGAGCATTCCTGTCCTTAGATGTGTGTGCACTTCTATCAGGGCTCTTAAAATTAACGCTCCACAGACGTAAGAGGAAATGAGTGACTACTTGGCCTCATTGTCTCCTGATGCTTCTATAAGTGGAACTGCCCCTTCAAAGGTCGTGCGTGCTCTCAAGCCTTGCACCCAACGCTGAAAGCTGACCTGCCCTCCGGGAGGGCTGTGGCCACCGAGAGCCCAAGAAGCAGGGTGGCGAGTGCTCCCTTCCACCACCCACAGCACCTGAGCCTGGAGAGCTTCCCCAGTGTGATGGTCTGTGCCAACAGAAGGGGATGGGTCCCCAGTAGAACCCCTGTCTCTGACAATCTCCTTCAACACTCTTGGGCGCCTCCAGGATTCAGGGATCTCAAAGCATTAGGATGTGACCTCAGATAGTGCCTCAATTTAAAGACAAAGGAGAGAACGGGGACAAAATCCAGCCACCCAAAATCACACAGCAACTTAGTGGCAAAGTTCAGATGGATAATACTTTTTAAAAATACCAGAAGAGTAGCAAGGGCAAAGCGTGCTGATTTTGGAGTCAGACAGTCTGGGGTTCTCGTCTTTTCTGTTGTTGTTGTTCATTTTGAAGTATTATTAGTCACACCTGAGAGTGAACGCGTTTATCAGATCTTTGCCGAGAAAGGTTTTTCAGAGGGTGAGGATTTAGTGGTTCTGCTAGGCGCCCATAAATGATCTTGGGACGCTACCCTGCCCCCCTCGCGGCTCAGTCTCCTCCTCATTGAAATGGGGATAATAAACATGCTGCTCTGGGTTCCTCGGAGGCTGAGATCACGTCTCAGAACCAACATTCACAGGCTGCGGGTTCAGGGTGGCGGCTGTTGCTCTTCTCTGCTGCACCCTCCCTTCAGCCCCTCCCCACCCCCCAAGATGCTTAAGGCGAGGTGGGAGGTTAGTGTGTTAAGTGACCAGTATTCTGAAGTGGTGTTACCATTCGTTCACTCAGCGTCACCTGGGATTCGTTAGAAATGCCAATTATGGGTCCTCGTGCAGACCTACTTGCGGCTGGGCCCAGCTGGGGGCTCCAACAGGCCCTGGAGTAGTTCCAATCAGCTCAAGTTTGGGACTGCGGAGTCCGATTGCTGCGGTCACCCTCAGCTGTCCTACCTTCTGACTCTGCACTCCAGTCACGACAGGGCATATCTGGTCTCGGATGCCTTGGGGACGGAGGTGGGGCGATGACCTCCACTCCTTTAGGATGTGGTGGCAATATTGGTAAACCACTTGGCACACTGTGAGGGCACCCACCTGTGGGCCCTGACTTCCTGAAGGCCCGGACACACAACCCAGTTGCACACAGAGGAACCTGCCAGGTGGAGCCGCTCAAGGCTCGGGGCTCCACCCCTGCGTGGCTCTTGCACCTGCGGGGTCATCAAGGGGAGACTGCATACAGGTGGGCTCCTGCACGCCTGCGTGGGCCTGCCGTGTGGACCCGGCGGGTACTTCAGGGCGCAGGGGCTCGCCGTGCACTGCAGCTCGCCAAGGCATCTGGTCCCCGCTGGGAAGCAGGATGGACCCCGGGGCGCAGGTAGCCCAGGGCAGGATGGGGGCGAGGCGGCAGGATGGGGGCGAGGAGGGGGGATGCGGGCGTGCAGGCAGGGTCGAGGTGGGGCGGTGGAGAGGGAGGCTTCTGGGTGTGCCTGGGGCGCAGGTAAGCCGGGGCACGATGGGGCTGGAGGGTGGGGGTTTGGTGGGGTGCCGGGGACCAGGCAGGAGGGGAGGGGTGCTGCAGGCGGCCGAGGTAGGGGGACACCAGCTCCTGCCGCCGGCTGAGGCAGAAGCAGGATCCGCCTGAGCTCCCGGTAGGTCGGGCAGGTCCTGCGCTGGCATCAGGGGGCCTCCTGGTCCTTGGCCTGGGGACCCAGGCCCACTTTTCTCCCCAACGGGCAACCTGTGCTCGGAGGCCCCGCTTGCCCAGGCATGGCACCCAATGCACCATCCCAGAGACATCAGAGGGGATTCCCTTGTTCTGCTGCCCCCCACTCCCCACACCCCTTATCCCCCAAACCCTCTGTCCTGGGTCTCGGCCTCTCTGGGGAAAGCCTGGAGGCCCAGGGAAGCAGTGGGCAGCAGAGGGGAACCCATGCAACGCCTTGCTCCAGAAGCGAAATGGAAAGCTGGGCTGCACAATTAGGTCACAGGCCCCAGGGGAAGTTCAAAACCTGACCTTCATAACCCTGTATTTTGGCTCCAGTGGGACCAGCTGACTCGAGACCCCTCAACCACTTCCGTCCCAACCAGGGGATTCCTGGGGGGATTTCTGAGTCTCGGTGTGCCTGTCTCTTCACCAGCCAAGTAGGGCTTTCTTTTCTTTTTCATTTGTAAAGAGGTAATACGTACCCATGGTTTCCAAATAAAAAAGCATAAACAGGTACACAGTGACTCCCGCCACCCTCTGTCCAGCCCACAGCATAAGTAAACATCATGTTTTTAGCCTCTTCTGGAACTTTCTTTAGATTCTTTTTTTCCCTCCGTTTGTACAAAAGGACTCTACCTAAAACAAAGAGATCTTTCCTTATCTGTATATTTTTTTAAAAATTGTATATAAAACACTGTTAAGGGTCCTTGCACATTTATCCATTAGGCTGTCAGTTTTTTCCTAGATATTAGAAAATTAACACCTTATTTATCTTTTCTAGAACTTGTGTTTTATCTTTTTTCATTTAGTATATCATCTTTTTAAAAAATTATATTTAGTTTATTCTTTTCTTTTATGGCTTCTGTATTATGAGTTATTAAAAAGCCTTATTTCTGACAAATTTACAGAGGAATTCACCACTGTTTCCTTCCAATTCTTATATAGCTTTGCTTTTATACATTTAAATATCCATTTGGAATTTATCATGGTGAATGATGTGAATAAGAATCCAACTTTGTTTTAGATTTTTTAAAATTATTCTGCTTTTTCCTAGTAATCTAGGAAAGCCCTCGAGACCATCTTTTTAAAACAATACTAATTTTTTATCTGTAAGCTTTGTATATATATTTGTAAGACAATACTAAGTCATTTTTTCTGTAATACTAAAACATTTTTTCAACATGTTACAATATCGCTTTTTTAAAAACCATCAAACTTCCAAAATTGAATTATTGGCTCTTTATTCACTTTCATAAGTGGGTTAGTTAAAAGTAGCTCCTGTTAATAAGAATATCTTTGCTAGGGCTTCCCTGGTGGCGCAGTGGTTGAGAGTCCGCCTGCCGATGCAGGGGACACGGGTTCGTGCCCCGGTCCGGGAAGATCCCACATGCCGCGGAGCAGCTGGGCCCATGAGCCGTGGCCGCTGAGCCTGCGCGTCCGGAGCCAGTGCTCCGCAACAGGAGAGGTCACAGTAGTGAGAGGCCCACGTACCGCAAAAAAAAAAAAAAAAGAATATCTTCGCTTGAAGTTTCTTTTTTGTAAAAGCCCAACCTTCCCCCTCAGCCCACGTCTTTATTCTGAGATCTCAGTCCCTGTTTGAAGTAGGAAGACTTAGTCTCTTTGGATAAGTGTTGATTACCTTCCAAGGGGTTTGGATCATTTATTTTTCTCCTTGATCTAGCAGGGGCTAAAAAAAAAAAAAGTGAATTATCCTTACTACTTTATTTCTGTTTCTCCTTATTTCTCCTTGAATTTTGCTCTATGAGTGTGGATGCTATACTGTCTGGTGCAAAGATAATTATAACAGAAAAGCATTTTGGCTTTTATTACACTGTACTTTTATGATCTTAATGTATTTTGCCATGAATTCAGCCTTTTCCAATATAAATAGTGAAGTCGCTGAATTTTTTCACTTGTTCTTCTCTGATTGTCTTTGCCATCATTCTACTTCAAAACTTTCTGAACACCTCATCTTCAGTGCCTAT
Source organism: Orcinus orca (assembly GCF_937001465.1). Taxonomy (NCBI): domain Eukaryota; kingdom Metazoa; phylum Chordata; class Mammalia; order Artiodactyla; family Delphinidae; genus Orcinus; species Orcinus orca. Next base: position 97,057,549 of record NC_064567.1, on the reverse strand, counting down.
TGCTGTATACAGTGTGGAGTTGGATCCTCTTTCTAATCCAATCTGAGAGTCTTTTAATAGGTGAGTTTTTTCTCTTTGCATTTGATGTGGCAGCTGTTTGAACTTTACTTCACGAAACAAGATAAGTAGATGATAAGTAAATGAGAAGATGTTCAATGTCATTGGACATTACAGAAATTCAAATGAAAACTACTACGCAAATGAGATACCACTACTCACCTATTAGAAAACTGAAATTTAAAAAAAATTTTAGGGGCTTCCCTGGTGGTGCAGTGGTTGAGAATCTGCCTGCCAAGGCAGGGGACACAGGTTTGATCCCTGGTCTGGGAAGATCCCACATGCCGCGGAGCCACTAAGCCCATGCGCCAAAACTACTGAGCCTGCGCTCTAGAGCCCGCGAGCCACGACTACTGAGCCCACGTGCCACAACTACCGAAGCCCGCGTGCCTAGAGCCCGTGCTCCGCAACAAGAGAAGCCACAATGAGAAGCTCGCGCACCACAACTAGAGAAAGCCCACACACAGCAATGAAGACCCAACTCAGCCAAAAATAAATAAATAAAATAAATACATTTATTATTAAAAAAAAGTTTTAACTGACAGTACCAAATGCTGGTGAGGGTGTGGAAGAAACAGAACTCTCCCTCGCTGCTGGTGGGATGGAAGGGATGGAAGAATGGCATAGCCACTTTGGAAGATAGTTTGGTAGTTTCTGATACTAACTCTTTCTCTGGAGTAAATCTTATCTTTCAGGTTTATTTAGAGTTACGTTAATCCATTCTAAGCATTTTTGCTAAAGGAAACAATGTTCAAAAGGACCCCAAGGGCTACACAGAAGGCGCCATGTAAATGATCGTGATCAGTTCATCCTCCCAGGAGGAGGGGCGCTTCCTCCCTGCTTTCTGGCGGAGCTCAAGTCATCCTGGTGCATGAAGCCAGACCTCCACAGACGTGGGCGTCAACAGCTCTGATCCACAGCTCGTCTCTTCTGCTTACCTGCTTCTGGTCACTCACCCCACCCCGCCTTGATGTTCCCCTCAGTTCCTTGATGCAGATCACACCCACCTCATAAGAACACTGTGAGAAATCCAGGAGAACAGATTTTGAACGTTGCAGCACACTCCATGGAATAAATGTGTCCATGGGAAGCCCTCCTTAGACTGTATTTTCAGCACCTCTAATGGTTTAGTCAAGGATTTATTTTGGAAGAAGAAAAAAGGTGGCCACGATGGACTCGCTGCTGTCTGTCATGGGGTTTGGCACTGGGATATTATCAAGCTTTTCAAAAGCATCACACCTCACCCCACTCTCAGCATCTGCACCTGCACAACACAATTCCACTTACGTACCCAAAACCGCAGCTTTGTTTTTTCATGTTGAGTTTCAATGTTGAGATGATTTCATTGACATTTCAAACTTTTTTTTTTCTGAAAAGTATTACCTGAAAGTCCTCTGTGTTTTCAGTCCTATCCTTAAAAACCATCTTTCTGACGGATGCTTAAAATTTTCACCAAAAAAAGACAAAACTATTGAAAAGGCAGGCACAGCATGAGTGTGGTCTTGTCCTGTGATGGGTTTCATCTTGGTGCTGGAAGCTTCCCTCGCTGGGGCAGACCTGGAGTGTCTGCCTCATGGTTGTACCTCAGGAATGTGCCCGGTGAGGCTTGGTGCCGGGCCCGAGGCTCCACTTGCTGTGACCTTCTGGGATGCTGACCTCTGTGCTTTGTTTTGGCAGCTTCCTGAGTTGAGGTCCTCTGAGGATGAGGGCTTTTCTTCCGTGACCAGACGGACGTCCCTGACAAGGGTCCTAAAGCACAGCACCCCAGAGGGAGCTGCCCCCAGCTGGCACTCAGAGCTACTGGGCGATGTCCCCTCACGCCAGGAAGGGGGCTCTGCAGGCGGGTCCCCACTGCCTGTGCGCTCCCCCTGGGACCTCCCTTCATCCCCGGGAGAGCTCAGCCCCAAGGCCCCCCTCAGAAAGAGGCGGCTTTCCACCATCCGGGCCTCTGAGGTGTCCAGTGGGCAGCTAGGATCCAACTCGGACCCCTTTGCGCTGGAGGAAGAGCCACCCGTGCCAGCCTCGGTCACCCGGCGGCGGCAGCAGCAGCAGCGCAGGTCCCCCCGAGCAAGGAGATCGCCACCAAACCCGGGATTGCCCGGGATCCCAAACACAGCCAGGAGGAGGCCACGGGACCTGAAGAGACTGGCTGCTGCGGTAGGACCTGACCCCGACCCATCCCCTGGAGCTCTGGGCCCCTGCCCAAGGCCCCCTGGGAAGCATCCTGGTGGCAACTGAGAGAGCAAACGCTGCCCTTTCCTCACTGATGGGCCCCTGGCCTGGGCATTGTGAGGTCACCAGGACTGGAGGAGATCGTCCAGCTTAGGGCCCTGCCTGTACCCCATCCTTCCCCCACTCTGAGGGGTCCCCGTGACCCCACGGGAAGGACCTTTGCTTGTGCCATGAAATATGTGCCTCCCACGGTTCCCATGTGCTCCCCAAACTCCTTAGCATAGCCTGCCTTCCCGTGCTGTAGGGATGAGATAGCACAGGGTGGGAGTCCCCAGAAAGCCCCTTGCTCTGTCCTCCTCTCAGCCACGAGCCCCTGCAGCCGCACCTGCTCCCCTGTTCTGGCCGACCTCGGGGTCCTGGTGGGTGGAGGGTCTCCTGGTCCCTTCCCGCTGTGAGCTCTGCTTCCCAGCCCCTCAGCTGGTCCTCTGGTGACCTCATGTTCTAGGAGCTTCTCGGGAAGGGGCACTGCTGTGGACACTGCTGCCTTGCCTTTCACACGAGATCCTCTGCCCGTTTTTAAGTTGGGTTTGCTTTGGGGCTATTGAGTTATATAAATTCTTTATCTATTTTGGATATTAACCCCTTATCAGATATGATACGATTTGCAAATATTTTCTCCCATTTCATAGGTTGCTTTTCATTTTGTTGATGGTTTCCTTTGCTGAGCAGAAGCTTTTTAGTTTGTTTTTACTTTTATTGCCTTTGCTTTGGTGTCAAATAAAAAAATCATCACAAAGACCATTGTCAAGGAGCTCACCCCCATGTTTTCTTCTAGGACTTTTATGGTCTTAGGTCTGACATTCAAGTTTTTAAGCCGTTTTGAGTTGGTTTTTGTGTATGGTGTATGATAGTGTTCCAGTTTCATTGTTTCTGCATGTGGCTGTCTGGTTTTTGCAACACAATTTATTGAAGAGACTGTCCTTTCCTTATTGTACATTCTTGGCTCTTTTGTCATAAATTGACCATATATACATGGGTTTATTTCTAGGCTCTCTATGCTGTTCCTTTGATCTATGTGTCTGTTTTTATGCCAATACCATACTGTTTTTATTACTATGGCTTTGTAATATAGTTTGAAATCAGGAGACGCATGATGCCCCCAGCTTTGTTCTTTCTCAAGATTGTTTTGGCTCTGTGGGGGCCTTTGTGGTTCCACATGAATTCTAAAATTGTTCATAAAAATTTTTTTGTAAAAAATGCCATTAGAATTTTGATAGAGATTGCACTGAATCTGTAGATGGCTTTGGGTAACATGGACACTTTAAAAATATCAATTCTTCCAGTCCATGAGCACAGAATATCTTTTCATTTATTTGTGTCATCTTCATTGCCTAGTGCTCTCTTTTCTCTTTCCTGTCTTACTTTTCCACCCTACTTCTTCAGAGTGTCATTCGGTTCTACCTTCCAAGGTTACCTACTGCAGGACGACTTGACTTTCCAGGAGCTCCCTCGTTCCCGTAAGTTCCTCTCATTGGCCTTTTGCCCCCTCTGCTTGGCTTCACTTGCCTTTCTGGGGCCGCTGCTCATGGAGTGAGTTTTTCTGATGCCACCCTCCACACCCTGCTGAGTCTCAGGACCGTGCCTGGTTGTAGTCAGGAGCAGGTAATTACCAGCAGGTCAGAAGCTCTGTGTGCATTTCTGGGTGGGACCTGTCAACCGGGGGCTGCCCGGGGGCCTCGGCTGCCTCTCCATTGCAGGACAGATGCTTCCTCTCACTGGTCAGTATCCCCACAAGCGAATGTCCTTCTGCTAGGAGAAGCATGAGCCTGGCTGGAATATTCTGGAGCTGAAGGAGAGAAGGGGCCTGCAGGTCTCACTGTTTTTGGTGGGGGGAGATTGCCACAAACCCTACCTACCCCCAGCTGAGCCTGGGTCCCCAGAAGCAGTGCAGCCCCTCCATGCAGGCAGAGACCCTCTTCCTCAATCCCTGGGACAGACACTGAGTCCTCCACGGCACCAGGCTCTCCCATTCCTCACTTTGCCCCTAGGGCTTGCCTCTATTTTTATACTTTCAGGGTATTTGGGGGACCCTGACCCACAGCGGGCCTGCCATCGGTGGCCGGCAGACCCCAGCCTTCTTTCCTTTCGCCTCCGCGATTGTCCTCTGAGACCCAGTCCCCACACCAAACACCACGGGATCTGGCTAAGCCACCTGAGCCCTGCCCCCCTCCACTTTCTATGTGCCTCTGCCTTGTTCAGCAACCTAAGTCATCCTGCTTCCATCTTCCCCACGCTGTCCTGGGGACACTCTCCCTCCCTCCCCTGCCCTGGGCAGCTCTGGAAGAGCCCCTTGAAAACACAGCAGGAAAATGGCCCGTCTAGACAGCCTCACACAGACACTCACTTATCTGCAGGTGCCAACCACCCCTCACGTTCCCCTAGGGACCATGCCTAGCTGGTCCCTCCTTGTTCCTGTCCCCTCCCCAGTGACCTCTCTGTGCCCTTGTCAGACCCAGACCCTGGGGTCCTAACCCCATCCACTCACATACCTGCCTGTCCCCACACTGGGATTCGGTCCTCTGGGAGGTTGCTAGCTCCGCCTTGGGGTCATGGTGCCCGGCATGCGGGGGCAGAGCCGTGGACGCTGGCGAGGCCAGCTCTCACTTGTGAGTCCTGGGTGGTGCCCGAAAGTCAACCCGTGTGAGGGTCTGCAGCCCTGGGTGGGCACCTGCTTTTCCAACACAGATTGTCTCTAGCAAAGGTCAGTGCTCCTACAAGGTAGACCTCAGAGATGCCTTTCTTTTAACAGACAGAGCGGCTGAGGCAGTGGGAGATCCATCAGCTTCAGAGCATCGAGGAGGCCACCCAGCACGAACTCACCATCGAAGACGACTGAGTGCTCAGCCCCGGGACCGGGACGCAGCTGTGCTCGGGAGCTCCTGCTGTGGCCTGACTTACTCATCTGTCCATCCGACTGTCTGTCTGTCAACCCCACACCTTCCTCAGGACTTGCTCTGGGTCCAACCTTGACCTCCGTTGCACCTCTGGGTGGGTTGGGAGGAACTGGCGTATGATCTTGTTACTCAGATTCCAAATGTGGCTTTCAGAGGCGCCAACTGAGATGAGGGGATAGAGGAAGTAGGTACAGACAGGTGAGGTGGATGCCCCAGGGTCACCCTGGAGGTACCCGGAGATGAGACGTAACCCATCTGCCCTGTCTTCTTCCCCAGCACCGCCAGATGAGCCTGAGATGCTGGGATGACACAATGTAGGGAATAGGACCAAGTTTCACAGGTAAATACCAAGGAGCTAGGCAGCCCACCCAGCTGGAGAGGACAGGGTCTTAGACTGCCACTCCAGGAAAGGCCAAAACAGTGGCTCTCAACTGGAGGGCATTCTGAGACTTTGTGGTTGCTGGTTTGTTTAGGGTATTGGGGGGCGGGGTGAGGAATTTAAACCCCTGCAGTTGTGCGGGGCTGTCTCCTGTCCCGTCCTTCTCTAGAACTGAGCTCTCTACCTCACTGCTTAGGATAAAGATCCCACGAAAGGGCTGGAGGTTTCTGTGACCCTCATACTGTAAGGGAAAAAAACAACGGGTGCCCAGGTCACTTCAGTCAGCATAGCCCGGCATCAGCGTCCCAGGTCCAGGCATTTCTGAGACACGTCTGTTAGTGGACCCGTTGTGATTATGAATACAGAGCTAGATTTTATCCTTGTAAATGCTTTCACACCACCCCTCCACTTTAAAAGTGGTTTTTTTCTTCCTTCTAAAAACCAAAAACGCTTACGTTTCCAGTGCCATCGTGTGCTGCCTCCGCAGCCCATCCTCCAGGCCAGTCATCCGTGACCTGGGTCTTCTCAGGGACGCAGATAAAGCCTATTGCTAGAGCAGAGTCCAACCGGGCACCCTAAACAGAGCCTCAGGCTGGCCTGAAACGACAGGAGGCGGCAGATTCCAAGGGACGGCAAGGTTGAGGATGGTCTAAGAGAGAGGGAAGAGTCTTACTCTGGAGCTGCTGGGTGGGTGGAGGGCATTCTAGATCAGAAAGATGCTCCCTGGAAGAGACTTCATTTGTGTGGAGGTTTTGAATAAAGAAGGAATGAACGGGATTCCTCACAGGGGATTAGATGCAGGCTGAGGGCTGCAATTATTGGGATAGTTGCTTCAAATTTCCTCTGTTGATATTCTTATATATGCTGGCAAGAACTTATTTACTGTGTAGTGTGTTTAAACATTTAAGTTTTATGAGCTACTCTCTCCTTTACAAGCTGACTATTCGACTTGTTCACTTTTCCTTTTTTATAACAATTACCAGAGCATAAAATAGTTCATACTTTTGTGTTACATTTGAAAAATTAAGAAGCAGAAAAACTACCTATAATTGCAATACCATGGAGATTAAATACTTCAGTGTAATTCCTTCCCGTCTTTGTCATTAAAAATAAACAATTTTCACGAGAACTGTTCCCAAAGTCTGTGTCTGATATAAAGTAATTCAGACGTGTAACCACGTGAATTCTATCTGTTTTCATCCTTTAAAAGAAATCTGATTGAGAATGAGTTTAGGGAGGAAGAAAAATAATGTAGGGACTTTGGGGAAGCTTGTTTTGAAAGACTGGGAATTATAGGGACTCAGGAAAAAGGTTTACCCCTGAGATAATTTCCTAGATATTTATGTTGAGTCTTGTTGACTGAAAAAAACGCACAACCTAAAATCTGAGAATTTTTCTACTCAGTGGACTTACTGAGGACTTAAGCCTGGATACAGCCTCTTGGATCACTCAGAGGGATGGTTCTGAAGAGGTAAAGGAGGAGCCAGGATATATCACAGTTTTTGGAAAAAAAAAAAAGGTCGTTGAACATCAAAATATTATTGCTAATTAAAGAAGCAGACATCTCAAGTTAAAGCCTCTAGTGCTTTTCTATATGGGAAGACGCAAGAGGCTGGAGTCCTCGAAATCATTCCTTTGATGTGCACCTTAGCTATCCAGGGCCAGCATCCAGTTTTTCTCCATCCTGAATCCCCTCAGGGTGCACCGTTGGAGCAGCGGCAGTGGCTGAGGACTGCAACATCCTTTGTTCACTGAAATGGCAGGGGACATCCTTTGTCCACACTCTCCTATGTGTTAACAAAAGAGATTCTTGACTTCCCGGGTGGTCCAGTGCTTAAGACTCCGCCCTCCCGATGCAGGGGGCGTGGGTTCGATCACCGGTTGGGGAATTAAGATCTTGCGTGCCACATGGCATGGCCAAAAAAAACAAAACAAAACAAACAACCCCCAAAAACGAACCGAAAAACCAGATTCTTACATTCATACAATTGGAGTATATGTAAGTATCATAGGCCCGTTAGTTAAAGTGCAATTCTCGTGAATATCTCCCAAGTTAAACACAGGTGTTTGTGCACAAGTTCCATCCACTGGAGGGCGGTGGCGGGAAGCAGAGGAACAAGCCTGTGCTGGCCAGTCTGCTGCCCGAGGGCCAGATCGCGCAAGTGGAGCGGAGTCCGTCTGACCCCCAGCACCCCACTGTATCCTCGGAGGAGGGCTGGCCTGGGAGAAGCTGGGAATGAACAGGAGGGGACATTCTCAGGTCGAGGCACTCAGGACAACGGGTACTGCCAGCTCAGGTGGGATGTACAATGAGAATCTGCAAGATTTCCAAATGAATGGTTGTCGTTGGCAAAACGACAAATCTCTTAACGGTAGCCCTTGGGAATCACACTAGTGATGTTCATTTAGAGCCCAGCATGGGTGTGACTTATACCACTATTTGGAATGAAAATGATTTCCTTAACTCTTGTTATGTATACAAACCTGTATGTTTTGCAGAAAATGCAGTTTTAAAACATACAAGGAAAGGAAATGCCTCCTTCTTCCTGCTGCAGTCTCTATCTAACTTAAAATGAGAAGATATTTCTAAGCTTTATTTAAATAACACATTTTTCCCTAAAAGATCGTGTCTATGCACAATGTGTGTAGTCCACACAGCATGTGCAGCGCCCCTTGTCACTAAGCGTGGTTCAGAAAACTGCTGTGTGGAGACTGCGTTTGTTGTATGGACACGCCAGCCTTACGTGTTCCAGTTTCCCCATTGCTGGATGTTTGGTTTGTGTATTAGTGTATCTTAGCTTCTGCTGTGTTTTAGTTTTCTACTGCTGCATGACAAGTGACCACAAACGTAGCGGCTCAAAGCAATCCACCTCTTTTGCTTGGCTCTGGTGGCTCAGCTGGGCCTCTGCCTGGGATCTCTCCAGGTGAGATCAAGGTAGACTCTCACCTGGGGCACCTGGGAGAGAATGGAAGAACCCAGTTCCCTGTGGTCGTAGGACTCAGGGCCCCTTTTCCTTGCTGGTTGTGGGCTGGGTGCTACTCTCAGATCCCAAAGGCCGCCCACATTTACATGGCCTACTCCGTCTTCAGCTGTCAACCGTACAACGGAACCTGTTCACGTTTCAAATCCCTCTGCCTTTCTTTTCTGTCACCAGCCAGAGAAATTTCCTTGCTTTCAAGGGCTTTTATGAGGTCCAGTGTGCCAGGTAACATATCCAATCCCACAACTGGGGTTGGGGGGTGATATCTCATCCCTTCACAGATTTAGAGATACGGGGGCATGGACTCTTTGGGGGTTCGTTTTAGCATTCTGTCCACCAGTATGTTCCCAATTTTTCATCATTATAAATAACACTGTGATAACAGCCTTAGTACAAAATGCTTTGTGCCCATGTCTACCAATCTTGTGATGTAGAATCCTGAAGTTATTTTACTGGATTTAAGGATGTAACTGAGACAACGTCTCATTTTAAGTCGAATAGAAACTACACCAGGAAAAAGAATATACTTTTTGTGGTCCCTGTTATGTGTTACCAAGTGAGGTACAAATTACCAAGAGCAGTGCCCAAATGGGAGCTCACTGTGGCTTTCCTAGGGTTAAAAAATCTTTTAACACATTTACCAAACTGGGGCTTCCCTGGTGGCGCGGTGGTTGAGAGTCCGCCTGCTGATGCAGGGGACACGGGTTCGTGTCCCGGTCCGGGAAGATCCCACATGCCGCGGAGCGGCTGGGCCCGTGAGCCATGGCCGCTGAGCCTGCGCGTCCGGAGCCTGTGCTCCGCAACGAGAGAGGCCACAACAGTGAGAGGGCCGCGTACCGCAAAAAAAAAAAAAAACCAAAACATTTACCAAACTGAAAGGTGATATGAAAATTTTTTTAAATTTACATTTCTTTCACTGAGAGTTCTATTGAACATATGTCCATATGTTTTCTAGTTAGTTGTATCTCTTCTCTGAGAATCCTGTAAATGCCTTTTTTTTTCCTTTTGGGATATTGTGCTATTCATAATGATTTTTAAAATCTCTTTCCTAGGAGTTGATTTTATTTGAAATTAAAGACACTATCAGAGAAAAGCTACACATCACAGGTGAAGGTTAATTTTATGTGTCAACTTTGCTGGGCTATGGTGCCCAGTTGTTTGGTCAAACCTAAATCTAAATGTCGCTGTGAAGGTTTTTTTTTTAGATGAAATTAACATTTAAATGAGCAGACTTTGAGTAAAGCAGATGACCCTCCATGACATGGGTGGGCCTCATCCAATCAGCTGAAGGCCTTAAGAGAAAAGACGGGGGTCCCATGAGGAAGAGGGAATTCTGCCTCCAGATGTCCTTCAGACTCAAGATGCAGTCTCAGCTCTTCCCTGGGTTTCTAGCCTGCTGCGCTGCCCTGCAGAATTTGGACTTGCCAGCCCCTACATTCGTGGGAACCAATTCCTTAAAATAAATCTCTCTCTCTCCATCTCTCCCTTTCTCCCTCTCTCCCCCTCCCTCTCTTTCTTTCCCCCTCCTTCTTCCCCACTCTCTCTCTCTCTCTCTCTCACACACACACACACACACACACACACACACACACACACACACCTATTAGTTCCATTTCTCTGGGAACCCTAAGACAACACACAAAGGAAAAACAACTTGATTGACACAAGATTTCTCAAAGCAGTGATGGAAGCCATCCCTCACACCATCAACTAAACTTGGATGGGATAATATTTCAAATTTTTCAGGGAAGAACAAACTGTCAACCGATAGTTGTGTACACAGTTTTGTTTTGTATCTTTTTTATTTTTTATTTTTTTTGTGGTACGCAGGCCTCTCCCGTTGCAGAGCACAGGCTCCGGACGCACAGGCTCAGCGGCCATGGCTCACGGGCCCAGCTGCTCCGCGGCATTGTGGGGTTTTCCCAGACCGGGGCACGAACCCGTGTCCCCTGCATTGGCAGGGGGACTCTCAACCACTGTGCCACCAGGGAAGCCCTGTTTTTCATCTTTTAAGAAGGGAGATGAAGAGATTTACATATGAACATAAAGTTAATTTATTGCTGCAGCTTGAGCTAAAGGAGCTCCTAAAAGATGGAACAAGAAGTATTATCCCAGCAGGCTAGTCTGAGAGGCAAGAAAGACTGGTGAAAAATAATGGGGAGTATAAATTAGAATTTTAAACTATCAAAATAAAATACAGGCATACCTCATTTTATTACTCTTCACTTTATTGTGTTTCACAGATAATGTGTTTTTCACAAGTTGAAGATTTGTGGCAACCCTGCATCGAAAGTCTATCGGTGGCATTTTTCCAACATTTGCTAATTTTATTTTGGTAATTCTCACAATATATCAAACCTTTTCATCATCACATTTGTTCTGGTGATCTGAGATCAGTGATCTTTGTTACCACTACAACTCACTGAAGACTCAGATGATGGTTAGCATTTTTTAGCAATAAAGTATTTTTTAATTAAGGTATATACATTGTTTTTTTAAAATGATATTTATTTTTTAACATCTTTATTGGGGTATAATTGCTTTACAATGGTGTGTTAGTTTCTGCTCTATAACAAAGTGAATCAGTTATACATATACATATGTCCCCATATCCCCTCCGTCTTGTGTCTCCCTCCCACCCTCCCGATCCCACCCCTCCAGGCGGTCACAAAGCACCAAGCCGATATCCCTGTGCCATGCGGCTGCTTCCCACTAGCTATCTACCTTACGTTTGTTAGTGTATATATGTCCATGCCTCTCTCTCGCTTTGTCACAGCTCACCCTTCCCCCTCCCCATATCCTCAAGTCCGTTCTCTAGTAGGTCTGTGTCTTTATTCCTGTCTAGGGGTAAGACAGGAATATACATTGTTTTTTAGACATGCCTCTGTACACTTAATAGACTGTAGTGTAAACATAACTCTTACATGCACTGGGAAACCAAAAATTCATGTATCTTTACTACAGTATTGGCTCAACTGTGGTGGTCTCGAACCAAACCTGAATATCTCTAATGTATGCCTATATTAGTATCTTTCTGTGAGATTTTTAAAAAGCACAGGACTAAAATAATGCGTAAGAATAGCATGTAATCAGGGTAGGGCAATGATAGTGGTTCAAGTGTTGTTTATTATGAGTGGGGTATAATATAGTAATTAATACTGTGAATAATGAAATTTTCTTTTCCCTCTGTCTTAATATTCACAATAAAGTGAATCAATGAAAGTGCAAGAAAGTGAATTAATAAAAAGAAAAAAACAAAAACAAGACAAAAAATTAAAAAGCAGGGTGGTTCAAGTTCAAATTTAGCATAACCAAAGTAAATGGGTTAAATTCCCTAGTTAGAAGAGAGATTCTCACATTGTACGCAGGCCTCTCACTGTTGTGGCCTCTCCCGTTGTGGAGCACAGGCTCCAGACGCACAGGCTCAGCGGCCATGGCTCACGGGCCCAGCCGCTCCGCGGCATGTGGGATCTTCCCAGACCGGGGCACGAACCCGTGTCCCCTGCATCAGCAGGCGGACTCCCAACCACTGCGCCACCAGGGAAGCCCCTCACATTGTACTTTTTTAACCCAGTTATGTACTATTTTTTTTAACATCTTTATTGGAGTATAATTGCTTTACAGTGTTGTGTTAGTTTCTGCTGTATAACAAAGTGAATCAGCTATACATATACATATATCCCCATATCTCCTCCTTCTTGTGTCTCCCTCCCACCCTCCCTATCCCACTCCTCTAGGTGGTCACAAAGCACCAGGCCGATCTCCCTGTGCTATGCGGCTGCTTCCCACTAGCTATCTATTTTACGTTTGGTAGTGTATATATGTCCATGCCACTCTCTCACTTCGTCCCAGCTTACCCTTCCCCCTCCCCGTGTCCTCAAGTCCATTCTCTACGTCTGCATCTTTATTCCTGTCCTACCTCTAGGTTCTTCAGAACCATTTTTTTTTTTAGATTCCATATATATGTGTTAGCATATGGTATTTGTTTTTCTCTTTCTGACTTACTTCACTCTGTATGACAGTCTCTAAGTCCATCCACCTCTCTACAAATAACTCAATTTCGTTTCTTTTTATGGCTGAGTAACATTCCATTGTATATATGTGCCACATCTTCTTCATCTGTAATATTTTTAAGATTGTTATGACCCTTGAGGAGGGTGGGAATACTCATGGGGGATGTAGGAGGAGCTCTGAAGGGCTCGGATGCTCTAATTGCTGACAGGCATGGTGAGTACAGGGTGATTTATGTACTGGACACTGAGAGTCTAGGTGTCTCCCTACAGTTTATGGATGCAGCCAGGCCCACAGTCCCAGGAGGAGATGGGGCACCTCCCCAAAGAGAGATGTCGAGGCACCCCATTAACAGCTCAGCCTGTCCCACAGGAGACGAGCCCCATCCACAGATGCAGAGTTTTTAGATGATGGCAAATGTTCAATTCAAATAAGAAAGAGAGGGGACGTCCTTGGTGGCACAGTGGTTAAGAATCTGCCTGCCAATGCAGGGGACACGGGTTCGAGCCCTGGTCCAGGAAGATCCCACATGCCACGGAGCAACAAAACCCGTGCGCCACAACTACTGAGCCTGCGCTCTAGAGACACAACTACTGAAGCCCGCATGCCTAGAGCCCATGCTCCGCAACAAGAGAAGCCACCGCAATGAGGAGCCTGCACACCGCAACTAGCGATAGCCCGCGTGCAGCAACAAAGACCCAACACAGCCAAAAATTTTTTAAAAAGAATAAAATAAAATAAATGTATAAATAAAAAATGAGAGAGACTGAAACACACAAAAATATAGGAAACAGGTTATGAAGGCAGAAGAAAACATCAGAGAACCTGAAGTATGTCTTAAGGGAATAGTGGTGAAATAATAGGATGCCACAGAGAGACATAGCCAGCAAATAAAAGACGCCTCAGAAATTTAAAATCTAACAAATAATTCCATAGCAGCATTGGAAGATAAAACTGAGGAACTCTCCCATACAGAGTTAGGATATGACCCTGTGTCTCTTAGGGGTATAAATACTTTGGTTTCATCCGTGGTGTTTTTCCAGAGTCTCCTTGGATCCTTTGCCCAACCCTCAGGTCCCCTCGTTCCTGCCCCTTAGTAACCCTCAGTGATATCCCTTCCTTTGCTTCCCACTTGTCCCCAAAGTCCTTCCCATTTCTCCCAGACCCTCCCCGCCTCAGCACTGCTTATCTGACAGTCACACCAGCAGGAACTAGCACCGGCTGGGAGAGGTTCACTGCTGGCATCTGTGAACACCTGCCTAGGACATTCCTCCACCCCGGGCCCTGGGGATGCTGGCCAGGGATATGTCCGCCCAGGGAAAACAGGAGCTGCTCAGGAAAAAAGAACAACTCACTTGTGTGTCCCTAAAGAGCACGGCCTGTTCAAAGGTATAAACGTAGGTTACAGTGTGGTGTGGGTGTGACGGGGGTAAATGGGTTAATGTACATGGGTGCTCAGAGCTCTCTTTCTCCTGCTGCGGCTGCTGGGGGTGCTTCTTCTCCACCACCTTCTCCTCCATCATCATCATCATCATCAACCATGGGCCACTCAAGTTTTCTCTGCTCTGATCCTCATTTAACCCTAATGACTTCCCTAAAGGCCTCATTTCCAAGCACAGCCACACTGGGGGTTAGGCTTCAACATACGAATTTTGGGGAGACACAATTCAGTCCATAGCAGACCTTATTTGGAACAAGGGTCTTTGCAGATATAATTAAGGTAAGGATCTGGAGATGAGATTATCTGCACTAAGGTGGGCCCTCAATCCAGTGACAGACAGTAAAGAAGACACAGATACAGAGGGAGAAGACCATGTGAAGACCAGAGATTGGAGTGATGCGGCCACAAGCCCAGGACACCTGGGGCCACCAGAAGCTGGAAGAGGCATGGGACTGAGTCTCCCTCAAGCCCCAGAAGGAACCAACCCTGTGACACCTTGATCTCAAACTTCTAGCCTCCAGAACCGTAAGAGAAAAAATTTCTATTGCTGTAAGTGCCCCCCAGTTTTTTGTAATTTGTTACAGGAGACTAACATGGCCACCTAAGTGGTCACCCTGTTTATTCATTGATTCATTTGATAAATTTCCATTGAGTAGATGAGTAAAAAGGACAGAATCCCTGCTCTCAGGAGTTTACCTTCCAGTGAGGGGTCAGGAAGCAGTACAGACAAAACCTGTACATCGTAGGCATATTTGGAGGTGATGACGGCCAGCGGAAAGCAAAGTGCAGCGAGCAGTGGGGAGGCTAGTTTTAACCACAGAAGAGAAGGGGCCCCTTGGGGAAGCTGACATTTGAGCAAAGACTTGGAGGAACAGGGAGTCTGGTGGGAGCCAGGGAGGCGTGTCCCACAGAGGGAGCCCTTGATCCCAGTGGGGGAGCATGTCTGGCGCATCACTGGGCAGCCAGGAGCCCTGCAGACGGAGGGACCTCAACAGCAAAGAGCAAGGGCAGCCCAAGGAGAGCGTCTCAGCTCCTAGGCAGACCCCCATTCATTTACGTGAGCTGGGGGCCCCGCACAGTTTGAGTCAAGGAGTCACGATCTGATTGGCATTCTAAGAGAACCACTGCGCTGGCCTTTGAATAGACATGGGGAGCAGATTTAGTGACCAGAATGCTTAGTGAGCTCTGCTGTAACTCAGGAAAGGGGGGACAGGCTGGACAGGATGGGGCCAGCAAGGAGGTGACGTGAGATGCGGACGATCAATCGGGAAGATAGAGCTGACAGAATTCCTAATGGACAGGATTCCAAAACCCGGGGCGTCTCCAGTTTTCATCTGAACCACTCTGGTCAAGCTCCTCTTCTCTGTTAGGCCCTGACCTTGACCTAACTTTGGCCTGCCAAGAGCCCAGTTTTAGCAAGGAATCCTGCTAAGTGGCTTATGAAGGAGCCCCCCACCCCTGATGTCCAAGTCCGTGGCTTACCCTACAGCAAGCATCACCACCCTGGGCATCTGACCAAGCTCCTCTCAGTCACTCTGTATCCACTGAGCCCCTCACTCTGCCCGGTGGCCGAGAATCCTCAGCTGTCTTTGCTGTAACCAGAGTGGAGTCCAATCTCTCCCCACTTTTGTACTAGCCTTGAATAAACTCCTCCCTGCCATTTTAACAAGTGGCCAGTGAATAATTTCTCTTCACCAGCAGCAACTCGGAGCTCGCAGCGTGGCCATTGCAGCTCAAGCACATCCAGGCTCATAGCCTCCAATACTAGGTGCCCCCCACGCGCCTGCAGAGCACAGAACCCGTCAGACGTCTGGGCACTTCCAGAGCCCCAAGCCTGCGCACCCCACCTCTCCTCCTGTCCCTTCTCCTGCGCCCGCCTCTGCCCACGGCTTCCCGGTGGTCCAGGCTCTCACCCGCAGATCTCAGCTCTCCATGGTGACCGTGTTCCTCTCCTGGCCACTCTTCACACCACTCACCGGCTCGTCCAGCAGGAAGCTTTGCTGGTCCAGGGCAGGGATACAGCTTAACCTGCTCTCAAGGAGGGCCAGGGTGTGGTCAGGGGCGTCCACTGACATTCTCTGAGGATGCCTGAGATTCAGAATCTGCCACAGTTAGGGACCACACTCCACTCAGGGCTGGGATGGATTTTTTTTCCTAAATCACAATGACAGACGTCACTCACTCCATGAAATTCTGTGCCCAGCAGCCCTGGGCTGTGCTGTTTCACTGTGGCCTCTGCCTGGAGGTGGCCATTCCCACCTGCTCAAGTGGCCCAGGACCCCAGAGCCCCTCCACTCACTAGGTCTGCAGGGGTGCACAGCTGGTCAATAGTGAGACTGAACCCCAACTTTCGTATTTCATTTCAGGCAGGCAAGATTTTTCCCTGTTCTTTTATAAAAGATTAAAAGAGCCGGAGGACACTCGTCAGAGAGAGACTAGTCATGGGGAATTGCAAATAATACAAACTTATCTTCCCTGGATTCTCATGTTTAGGTGCGGAAATCAAAAAGAGCCTAGGGCTTCCCTGGTGGCGCAGGGGTTGAGAGTCCGCCTGCCGATGCAGGGGACACGGGTTCGTGCCCCGGTCCGGGAAGATCCCACATGCCGCAGAGCAACTGGGCCCGTGAGCCATGGCCGCTGAGCTTGCGCGTCTGGAGCCTGTGCTCCGCAACGGGAGAGGCCGCGATAGTGAGAGGCCCACGCACCACGATGAAGAGTGGCTTCCGCTCGCTGCAACTAGAGAAAGCCTTCGCACAGAAACAAAGACCCAACACAGCCAAAAATAAATAAATAAAGAGCCTAAGCGTGTCCATCCACTGCGCCCACCTGTCACGTCGGAGGAGCAGGGCCCACACCAGGGCCCCGAGGAAGGACGGGGTGACAGCATTTTAGAAAATTACAGAACATGTCCCAGGGTCTTTAAAACATCCACACAACTGTTAGTTTTTCAATTAAAATGGCCACGGAGTTTAGTCAAGCAATTTTTTTCCCTTTATTTTTGTTAAATAAGATTCCAGAAAGTATAGTGCAAACACTCAGTAGAAAAGTTGCAATTAAGAAATGTACATTCACATTTAACATTTCAGTCCATTCACTGTTTTTTTTTTCAAAATAAAAATAGGACAAATTATTCAATTACTTGTCTCAATTTAACAATCTTGGAAAAGACTGGTAGGTAGTCTACAGTGTTCAGTGGACGTAAAAATAGACCCGTATTGATTATACAAATCTATCATGAGAAGTTACCCAGTGATATTGAGTTGTTGTCCTTCTGGTACAGACATCTCGTTTCCACATCTAAAGAAGCATCCTCTGTGAGCTCTACTGGCAGGAGAACGTGTCACCCCGGCCCACTCTGTGCTCCCTGGAGGGACAGAGGAGGGCCGAGGGGTTCACACAACCCTTCTCAGTGAGTAAAGAAAATCCAAGAGTGGGCTTTGGGTTTACCTTAAACGAGAGTGGAATCTGCTGCTAAGAGAGGGTGGTAATCGGTACATAATCTCCGCTTGTGCAAGGTGGGGTGCAATCAGTGTGAATGAGAGGTTGGCGGGGGGAGTTCGGGCCGAGGGGAGACACTGCAGAAGGAGTGCAGGAGCTGCACGGGCTCAGGGTCCAGGATCTGCTGTGACGGGACGCTCTGCAGCCTGCCGGCAGACAACCCGTGGTGGTCTGGGCCTGCCCCTTTGCACACGCTGCGTGTTTCGGAATCCAAAAGTAAGTTTCACACGATTAGGAATTTCACGGCATGCGATGCTGAGTGCAAATGGCTCGCGCGGCCACACTTTCAACAGGGATGAAGACAAAACCGCGTGCCTCTCTGGGGCTGATGCCTGGGGAGTGCCGGCACCCCC
This sequence comes from Orcinus orca, assembly GCF_937001465.1. NCBI lineage: Eukaryota > Metazoa > Chordata > Mammalia > Artiodactyla > Delphinidae > Orcinus > Orcinus orca. Next base: position 97,039,703 of record NC_064567.1, on the reverse strand, counting down.
GGCCTGTGCAAGAGGCCCTGGTGGCTTCCCCGGGATTCCCAGAATGTGGGAACAGTCCCCTGAGACATGTGCTTCGTGTCCGGGCCTGAGATCGCGTGCGGGCTGCTGGTGGGAGTCAAGAAACAAGTTCTGGATGCTGGTGGGCCCACTGCCCACTGCTCGCACCGCAGGGAGTGAGAGCCCCAGACACAGCTCTCTGTTTGGCTGCCCTGCACGCGTTCACCAAGCCCAAGAGGTGGACAGATCTCTCAGGGTTAGTCTAGGAATTGCTCTCTGCTTAAACGTCAGTTCTCAAGATGCGACTGCCAGCTGTTCTGGAATCCAACCCATCTGAAGATGAGTTGCCAGGAACCACGGGAGCCAGAGCCTGGGAGAGGCGGGGACACCTGTGCAGGGTGGCTGCCAATCCTTCACCATCCGTGGTGGTCCCTGTCTCGCCTTCTGCGTATTCTCAGTGAAACCTGCTGTTGGGCGTCCTCTGATCCCCAGGAAGGAACACTGACCGCCTACACCACGCCATAGCGTGACAAGGACATTGGAGGACTCTGACCAGGACCTGGGGACTGGGTTGGCTCCTTGTAAGTGGAGAAGCGTGTGCAGTTTGGGGGCACCCGGGGGCCCCGGTTCTCCCCCTGGCTGATGTCAGAGAGGCCTTACAGAAGGAGATAAGACAACTGTCCTCACTGAGGGAGAGTCTGTGTTTTCTAAGACACGATGGCAGGTGGTGCTACAGGACATAGTTTTAGGATAGAAAGGATGACAAGACAAGGCAGGGATTCTTCAGGCCCAACACTGTTAAGTCTCTGCCAGGGATCAGCTGTTAAAGCAGAGGCAGGGCTTAGCGGAGAGACAGGCACTGTTTTACCGTCCTGACGTGAGGCCCAGGTGAGGACAACTCTGTGCCTGGGCACATCCAAGGGATGGGCTGTGGGGCAAACCCGCTGCCTGGGGGCCTGCTTGGCTGCTCAGACCCAGCCGGCCAGGCACCACCACTACTTGTGTGTGCAAGAGCTAAAGGCTCCACCCAAACCAACACAACTTTGCCGATTTCAGTTAGTTAAGAGGTGCCGAAAAGAATGGGAAACCAGGGGCTTGGAATGGATGGGAACAGGATGAATCCTGGTCCTGCCAGGACCTGGAACAGGTTGAATCCTGGTCCTGCCACACAGTGCTGTGTGACTTTGTCCAAGTCTGTAACCTCTCTGAGCCTCAGATTCCTCATCGACAACATGCGGAGCATAACCACGCCTCCCTCTGCAGAATGTTTGGAGGCAAGGGGGCGGGAGAAGCGCAGGAAAGGTGTACTTGCCGAGCAAGATACGGGTCTTAGTCATGATCATTCCCTTAGTTTGTAGTGACATGAAGAGTCCACCAGAGACGTAGTTTAACTCTACAGGAGAGCGACCCAGCCTTTCCCGGTGTTTATTAGTGTAGAACACACTGAATCAGGGGAAGTGCAGGAATTTCACAAAGGAATGAAAAATTATATCTACACGGATAGCCACCATCAAGGGCTGAAGAAACTGAGCTTGCTGTAATCACGGGAGACCAGGGGGCTGCCACTGGGGTCAGTTGTCTGATTCCCAAGGTGTTTTTCCAGCCAGTTGTGATCCACACCCCCGAAGACCATCTGTCTATTGTTTTCTCTTCCCACGGCACAGCCCAGAGACTGAAGCCGGACCTGCAAGTGGCTGCCCGGGTAACTGGGAGGGAGGCGGGGGGGGGGGGGGGTTGGTGGGGGTGCTGCCGGCTCCTCCCTCCAGAATTCCTGCGGCACTCTCCGCAGGCCTCAGTGTACACCGGAACCCCAAACACAACAGAAATAAAACGACCACACAAACAACAGAAAACGGGATCAGCTCAGTGCCCTGACATCCCTGGACTTTGTACTGATACTGTGGAGAGATTCCAGGAAGGAGGGGAGGAAGGAAGGAAGACTTTCTTATTCTCTAGTGGTTCTCTAGTACTTGTAGACGGAGGCCCGGGCACCACGTGGACGCCGGCGGGGGTCAAGGCTGCCTCTGTGTCTGGCCGAGAAGCTGCTGCCCTTACTCTTCCTTTTAAGGTCAGGATTTCTAGAGGAAATAGAGCTGGGTCGGGGCACTCAGGGGCGGTTTCCCCCGATGCCCTGGGGGGTAGCCATCTGTCTGTATCTCTAGTTCATTTGTTTCTTATATGAATCCATCCTAATCCTAGGAACAAATAATTGATTTTAATTTTGCTTACGCCATGCCATGCAAACACAACACACACACACACAAACTTGGATTAAGCCTGGCCTCTGGCAGAAAAGTTATTTTTTATCTTAGTGAACAGATGTGTTATATTTTCAGGGAAATTAAGGAATACGAATGTCTGTTCCACTGCCGTAAAGTCAAGTTGTTTAGGGAGGTCTAGCCCCAAATGGGGCACCTGAAATTGGGTTTGTTAATTTTACGAAATGGACAATGGAGAAGACAGATTTCCTCATCCCACCACAGGACCTGTCTCCAGTACAGGTCCCCAGTTTGTGCACAGACAGGAGACAAAGAAAAACTCCCCGAATCCTTTCCAAAGCCTCCTGTGGCTTCTTGGAGGTGAGGGGTCCCCAGGAGCTCCCCTGTGTGCCGGCTGTCTGGGGTGCACCCGCACGGCCCCTGACCCGAGACTGAAATCTAGGTCAGGTTCCAGCAGCTTGGTCCGTAGCTGGCTTAACTGGCCACCCTGCTGGCCATGCCTACCCCAGCCCTGGCCACTGGGGTGCCCACTGCATCCTACTCTCCCACCCACACTGTCTCCCAGGCACGGGGTCTGCCTGTGGCTCCTGGCTGTCAGTCCACACAGAATCAAGGAGGTCCTCCTGCTTTGGGGGACCCGGGGCTGGGGGACAACTGCCTGGCAGCACTCCCGAGGTGGTCACCCACACAGGCCTCGGACACCAGCCCCAAGCTCCTGAGTCCATCCTGGGGAAACGCACAACTCCATTCCCCGCACGGCCCACCTGGCCAACCCTTGGGCACCCGGCCTGGCCTTTGCTCATGACACATGTCATGGGACAATGGGCCCTGTGTCAGCAGAGTCCCTCAGGTAAAGCCCATCTCCTTGTTGCCTCCCAAACTCAGTGTGGAGGCCCGAGCCACCACGACTGGCCTCCCAACACCCAGGCGTGGGCCCCCAGTCCCGCCTGCTGACCTCTGGGCCTGGCAGCGCAGGCCCCAGCAGACCTTGAATCTGATTGAGACCCACCCCCAGCCTAAGGTCCTGCGAAGGCAGATGCAAACCCAGGAGGCTGTATGAAGAAACGGCACGTCTTTCATCATCCACTACAAAACCGGCAGTATTGATTGAAAACGGGAAACGGCTAGCACAGACTTTCAAAGCAAACTGCAGCTGTGGAGGGGGGATGTCCGGGCCCAGGGATACGGTCGCGTCCTCCACCTGCCAGTCGGCCACAGCTCACCCCTCATTTACTTCACCAAAGCAAATATTTTGAAACCAATTGCCTCTGTGGAGTTTGGATTTGGGGGTCATTTTTGTTGTTGCTTTTCACTGAAGCCATTACAAAACCCAGGGCAAGCCAGTTTCCGTGGGGGGGGGCTCGTTATACACAACCAATAGGTCTGCACACTCGAGAATGACACGTGTGACAGCAGGTCTGTGGTACCCCGGTAAGAGAACTGCTGGATGCAGGGTACACGCGTGTGAACCTGCATTTCCCGCGCGGTGCACGCATACTTAGGCAGTGCTTGCCTGACGGGTCATGCATGGGTGTCCCGGGCAGGGCCTGCCACGTGGGGAGGGACCCACAGGACCCCGAGACTCAGGGGATCACAGAACACGCTTTGCAGAAGGGCAGGCACACCCTGGAAATGAGACGGGTCCACTTGCTGGGGAGGAAACCTAGACACGGCTGACAGGCCAACCCAGCCCTTCCTTCCCGCGTGGCAGGTTAAAGCGGGGATTCAAATATTATATCCAGGTCGCTACTGGGACGGTGGTGCAGGGTTCCTATGGGGGGAGACAAAGCGAGGTGTCCCCGAAGGCTGGCCAGATCCTGTCCGAGCCTGCACGTCAGCCCGGATTTGGGGGTGTCAGCCCCCCAACAGTGTGCTCTTCAGTTTGGGGAAACTTGTACACATGGCTTGTCTCTGAATCACCAATCTGCTTTGGACCAGACCTGTCTGTACAGTTTAGAGTTATTGCTTCTAGTGACAGAAGGTATCGGAAGCCCTGGTGGCTTTGGAGTCCGATAAACACGGCAGGCTCAGGGTGTCTGGGTCTGGGGGGCGTGGGGTCCACCCTGCAGGACACAGACCTTGGAGTGGACTGGCCCAGGGTCAGGGGCGTGGAAGCATTTGGCAGTTCGGGGCTGCGTTCTAATCTACTGAGGTCAGGCACAAGAGGCATGCGAGGGTCTCGAAGGGACACGTGGATGGGGTCATTCCAAAGGGCAGCAGCAGCCTGGCCTAGCAGGGGCGATGCACTAGGAACCTCGCGCATCAGCTAAAGTGTGCTGTTCACACGGGGTGTCGGGCTTACCTTCATTTTGGTCAGAATGGAATAGGCAGACCGGTGCGCTATTTACAGAGCATCTTAAAAGAAATAATTTAGAGAGAATCCTACTTGGAAGGCTCTAACATTTGTACATGAATATCGTACAAGGTTAAAAATAAATAAGGCAATATCATACAGTCTTATCACAAATAAAAAGGAAGTCATTGGCCAAACCCCAAGGAACATTATGGCTGAGCACGGCCCCTAGGCCCACAGGAAGCAGGTAGGGTTTGGAACTGCTGATGATGAAGGAGGCTCTGCTCATCGAAGGGGAGACCTCGCTGTTGCAGAACAGCCGAGGCCCCGATGGCTTCCCGCGGCTGCGGTGACAGCTGGCCACGCGTTCCGTGGCTTTGCCAACACTCCTGTGGGGGGGGGGTGGTCCCGTGGCTCTGTGGACCTGAGGTCCCAGCACAGCGAGTCTGGGCTCTCATCCCGGGGCTCAGGGTCCACCTCGCTCAGGGTGATGTGAATTCAAGGCCTGTAGCTGTGGGATCGACAACCCGCTTCCTCACCGGCTGATGGCTGGGGCGTCCTCACCTTTGACCGGCTGCGGGCCCCGCATCTTTAAACAGCGACCTCGTGCTTCGAATCTTCCTGACTGCCCCGGCCTCCGTGTCCACTTCTAAGGGGCCACGTGGTCGCATTGGTCACACTGAGTTAACTCAGATGGCCCAGGATCCTCTCCTCAGCTGCTGCCCCAAGCCCTGAATTCCCTCTGCAAAGCCCCCTTTGCCATGTGACAGAGCATATTCGCAGGGTCAGGATCCCCTGTGCTGTCCACCCCCCTCCCGCCCTGCCCTGGGCTGGAAGCTCGGCCATGGGGAGCAGGTGGGCAGCAGGGCCCTGGCCAGGGTCTCAGCCCCGCAGCTGGACGCAGGTGTGCACACCTGCACAGGCCGTGTGCTCAGAGGGCTCTGGAGATGACTCAGCTTGTGCTCTGTCTGTAAGGGGAGGGGGGAGGAAATTCAGCTCTCACCCAGGGCACATCTGAGGAAAGACTGTCCACCTGCCCGCCTCTGTCACTGGCCCGTCCACATGGGCTAAGTGGCCGGCCCTGTCAGCTACACCCACACAGCCACGAGTCATACACCCACAACGGAGGCAGCCCGGGGGACGCCACTAGCCACCCCCATGGGGCTCAGTCCAGAGTGAGCCCCTGTCCCAATTCTGAAAAGTCGGGACCCCCAGGGAGAGCGGTGTGGAATGGGACCCTCAGGCCTGCTGACTCTGCCGAGCAGGGCTCCCCTGCAACCCACAGAACCCTCCGGGCTGCTGTCGGAGCTTGGGTCTCTGCATGGCCATCCCCCTACTGACTTGCCTGCCCAGAAGGTTCCCTCCGGTTTCAAGCTGCCCTCCTCCCTGCAGTCGAGAGCTGAGGTCTCCACGTCCAGCTATTTCTGGCCAGTCTCTTCCCACTGGCCCTCCCAGATCCCTGCCCACGCCCAGGAGCCCATCCCAGCATGGCCGCATTCTTCATCTCCATGGCAACCGCAGAGATGCCTAGCTAGGAGATTCCCAGACTTGCACAGAATTACTTGCAGTCACTTTCCCTGCAAACCGGAGCAGGGACATCTGTACCGACAGCCATAAACTAACTCCAAATCTCCACGTCCAACGGACTGGTTCTGCCAGAGAAACGCCTTCCATCCAGGAAGCGTTCTCATGGTTGCGAGGTCCACTTGTTTTCAAAATCAACAAAGCCTTGCACTGTTGTTCAGCGTACGGGAACCCAAGATGCCGTGGCGGAAGAGGTAAGAAATGACACCGACCACCTTCTCTCCTTTGAACAAACACAGTGACGTGGGCAGAAAAGGGAACGTCCAGGTTTTACAGGAGCCGATATGCTCAGCAGGGCAGGTGGAGAGCGCACAGGTGGAACAGGAACTATGCTGGTCACAGAGATGTGGCTGCAGGGTCCCCCAAGAATTCCAGAAGACCTGCCTCTGGCTCTTAACAAAAACCCAACCTCGACGAAAGCCAGCGGCCACCACCAAACATGCAGTGGGACAGGGGCTTCTCAGTTCTTCCCAAACCGTCCACCGAAGGCCTGCCCAGCTCTGGCTCTGGCCAAGAGAGTCCTGACTCTTACTCTGGGCTCTGCAGGCCACCGCCCAGGGCGGGAGCTGCCCTCACGGGACCCACACAGCTGGGCTGATGCCAATCCGTCTCCGGGCACACACGAGCTGGGCAGCCCAGTCACTCTGCCAGCCAGACCTCCAAGGCTCTCGCTGTAGCCTGTGGCCCTGGTGGACGTCCTGACGGTCCCGACGGTCCCGACGTCCAAAGCTCACCCAGCCAACCTCCCTCGGCCACCGAGAAGAGGACGGAGCAAACAAAGACACTGCTAAAGCCTCGGCGTCTGCGCAGTCTGGGTTCTCCCCTCACCCGAGTCACTGCCCAGCTGCTTCTGGTCATGCCTGGACAGTCCCCCTTCCCCAGCCCGGCCACTGGTTCCCGGCCCTGCTCTGCTGGCCGGGCTGGTCCCTGCGGGAGCCCCGAGGCCACCAACGCCCCGAGCATTTGTGCGCTGTGCCCCCAGCGGCCCGCCTGGGCTCCGCTAAGCCTCCTTCCCAGCTGCTCCGGGGGGCAGGTGGTGGCCTGGGGGGCAGGGGGCAAGCCCCGAGCCCTGCAGAGCCCCCGGCCCGGCTCTGACTGGGAGGCCGGCCGCAGGGGGCACCGGGGGGTGGCCCGTGGCCAGTCTGGTCTGGAGGCCGGCTCTCCCGTAAGGACACATTTTCCGCTCTGAGTTCACGGACCTGTTTTGGGAGCCGTTTCCGTCGGTCCTGCCTTCCAGGAAGTATGTCAGCATCTCGCCCTTGCCCTTGACGCTGACTTTGCCTCGGCACACGAAGCGGTAGCAGCCCCGCCGCAGCAGCCTGTGCACTTCCTCCGTGACCTACAGCGGAGAAAGGCGGGCGTCACTCTTGGTCAACGGGGAGCCCACGAGAGGGTCCCTCCCCGACCTGTACTGATCACCCGATCGCCCGGCCTCTGGCTTCCCCAGGTCGGCCGGCAAGTCGGGTCCTGTGCCCCTCCTATGGTCACTCGGCGAGAAGGACGTGATCCTGCAGAGAAAGCAGGGGACTCAGAGGGGCCTCAACGGGGCCCTAGACAAGCAGGAGAGGACAGCGTTCGCCATGGGGGGTGCCCAGAGTGGGTGGGCGGGCTGGACAGGGCCCACACGGACCCGGTCCTAGGGGCTGCGGTGTGAGCTCCGTGATCACCCCAAGCCCTAACCAGATGCCTGGACACAGGGCTCCGGCTGTGCCGCCAGGGCCCTCGGGACGCGGTAACCCCACACGTCTTCGAGGGTCTGGGACTGGCAGGTAGCAGCTCAGCTGGAAGGGGACAGCACCGCCTCCCATCCCCGTGGCTGGCACGGAACCCTCAGGGCCCCGGTGGGCTCACACCAACCTGCCAGGGACCCCTGGGGCCTCTGTGGGCCACCAGCACGAGAGGGCAGAGGGCACATTCTCCCAGGGACAACAGGGGTGTGACTTAACTTTCCTGATGCTCAGGTCCCGGGCAAGGGTTTAGCCAAAAGAATTCCTGCCTCACAGAGTTATGAAAAAGGTAAAGGGCAAGAAAGCACTTTCTAATAAGGTTCTGTACACAGAAGAGGACACGATCATTTGGATTCTCCTCACTTGACACTGAAGGCGGAGACCACCTCTCTCCCCGTCACCCCGACTCCCAGCTGCTGCTCTGAAAATCCCCCCTCCCCCACCCCATGTAGTCACCCACCTCTGGCGTCTTTATTTAAAACGACTCAGCCCACCCTGAGGCCAGGGTCTCGCATCCCCAGGGTGTCAGTCCCCAGCAGAGCTGGGCAGAGGGGCTGCTCTCTTCTCCGCCGGCTTCGCTGGAACCCTGAACCCACCCCCTCCCCCCAACGCGGCTCTCACCCTCGCTAACCGTCGGCCTGCTTCTCGCGTGCGACGGTAAAGGTCTGTCTCAGCACAACTTACCAAGGCTCCTGGTGTTCATAAGTGCTCACTGAATGAAAGAATAAAGGGACCAATGGAAGGAAGGGAGGGAGGGAGGTAACCAAGGCCCGCCAGAAACCTGCCCGCAGTTCAGGAAACAAAAATGACCACGGAACATCACAACCTGCACAGCTCCCGGGACAGTGAAATCTGCCGATGGATCTGCAAGTGCTGGGAGGGGGTCCCTCAGCTCCCCTCATGGCACAAACAAGCAAAACTGGCTGATCCAGTGTAGACAGAGGGCATGGAACAGAGTATGCTCAACCCACAAGTGGCCAAGGATGTATCGTTCCCCTTAATTAATTAACTCCGCCAGTTTCTGTGGATTTTCATCAGCAAGGCACTGGCTGGTGCTCGCGCGGGGGGCAGGGGGCTGCTTGGTGTTCTGGAGAAAGTTCCGCGGCCCCTCACCAGGGCTGCCGCCGCCCACCCACCGGGATGGAGAACGGCAGGTGGGTGCCTGAGGCCTAGACCCTCACCAGGTCGGCTGCATCTCTCGGCCTTGGGAGCAGGTCAGGTGGTCCCTCCCAGACCTTGTAAAGGAGAAGCATGTCGTCCACTTACAAGAAGAGTCCCTTGGTCAACTTGATGATGACTATTACATTCACAAAGACTTGGACGGTCAAGAAAAAGTGGGGAGTGCTGAAACTCCCCAGAGTGCTGCCAAAGACCTCGATCCAAGGCCACACAAGGGCCAGAGCCACACAGCCTCACTCAGGTCCCCAGCAGGGCTCAGCGCACCCCAGAGTCCTTCATGGAATTGAGCCACAGGCTGGCCGGTGACACAGGGGAGGTGCCACTGTCACAAAGGTCACCACTCAGATGTGGCCTCTGAGACACAAGGTGATCTCAGAGGCCTGCTATTGCGATCAAAGGCTCCATTGTGCTCTTTCCTTTCACGATTGAACCAACCCACAATTCATCTGTTCATCTGGCCTTCCTAGAACCCTGACGTCCAGCTTAAGGCCCAAGATACACATTGACAAAAATCTCTGAGTCTCATCCTTACGTGAGCTCTTTCCTCTCACTGTATTGTCTTGTCTTATGAAGAATGAGAGGTAACAAAATATTCAGATCATCGCACAAAGTAATGCTGGAGGTGAAGATGACCCACCAGCACGTGCAGTAAAGCCGAGGTCTGAAGGCAGGTGGGCTCGGGCCTGGGCGTCCTTCCGGGCCGCTTGGGAGCTCGGGCTGCACGCCGCCCCTGTGCATCTCTCAGCCTTGACATTCTAGCCAGGGAGTCCCAGGCTGTGAATCGGGGTTGTGCATGACGTCACCGTGGGGGGCCCAGAAAGGGTCCAGGTCAGGGGCTCAGAGACACGAGGTCCCCAAGAGGCCGAGAGGGAGTCCCCTGTGAAGTCTGATTCTCAGCCACCTGCATGAGAATCCCTGTGTCTCTGAAGAGGTGGGCTGGGAACTCTCTCTAGAGTTCCCTGTGAGGCCCGGCCAGCAGTGGGGGGACCTCGCTCTGCCTGAGAGAGGGTGCTGGGCTCCCACGGAGACACTTCCCGGGAAGCACCTGCTTGGTCCTCAAGTTGATGGCCAAGGTGGAACCTGGGTATCGTCACAGTCAACCTTCTCTTGGCCGCCGTACTCCTTGGAAAACGGGGCCCTGGGATGCCCTGGGGACTTTAGTCTGCTCAGAACCCCCTTGTCTCCCTCTCCTGGGACAGCAGGCGTGAGGAGGGGTCCCCTTTTCAGGAATTTTGACACAGAAGAAAGAAGGCTCCCAGCTGAGGACTAAGGAATGAGCATTTGGGCAGGTGATATCTGATTAGATATTATCCTCAGGAAAAAGTTAAGACACCTCTTTGCAAACCTTCATCATTAATATGTGAGTCTCTTGTTCACTTCTTCAAAAGAACCAAAGGTTTAACCTGGGCTGGCAAAGGGAAGGGATCTCTCCTGGGCTGTGACCAAGAACACCTACGAGAACCATACAACAGTGGAGCATAAGTGTTTCTCCCTTTAAACTGGGATGACGAGCACGATGGGCTGGAGGGAAAGAGCCTTCGGCCAAGGGGGTGGCCAAGCGGCCAGGCCAGGTCACGTGGGCCGCCAGATGGAGGGACTGCAGGTCTTACCCAGGTTGACAAATGTCACCAGAGCCCTGCTTTTGTCCTGCCCTGTCCCAAGTGCATGGGGTGCTGCCACCCGAGCCTAAGGGCGGGAGGGGAGGGGCCTAGTCGGCTAAGACCTCCTGCGATGCGGGTCCTCCAGGAGGTCCGGGCCGAGGGACTTTGCCCTGCGGGAGTCCAGACACAGATATCGCCGGGCAGCCCAGCAGCCGGCAGAGGCTGGATGGCGTGCCAGAGTCCCTGCCATGGCAAACAGCCCTCCCAGGAGGCCGGAGGGAGCAGGGACAGTTCTGAGCAGAGGGATGGCCGACGCAGATCGGATGTTACAAACTTAGAGATGTGATGTTGGCACTGGACAGAAGCCAGGCTGGAGGGTGGAGGGGGCTCCCGCCAGGTGTCCCCTGGGGCATGACCAGCTCCTGGGGAAGACTGCGAGAAACATAGATGAAAGATCCTCTTAGAAAAGGAACACGGTGTCCTGGGATGGACGGCAGTACGACACCGTGGACGCGCTTAACGCCCCTGAGCTGTGCACTTAACAACAGCTAAGATGGTCCGCTTTCCGACATGTGTATACCAACACCGTGAGAAAAGTTGAAGGGAAAGAATGCAGAGGTGCAGAGAGGCTGCACGCAGATCCCGCCTGTGTTCCGAGCAGGAGAGCCCCAGGGAGATTTTGGTGCCTGTCTTTTAAGCTGACGGACCCAAGGGACCCACCAAGGTACCTGTCCGAGGGTTAGCACCCGATGAAGGCAGGCGGGGGCCCCGGGAACTGAACAGGTATGACACGGGAGGGCCCCAGGCGGGCAACCTTCTCATTGGAACCGTATCCTGCAGAGGCCGCACCCCAGTGCCTCTCTCAAAACCTGGGGTGAATGCACGTGTCTCGCAGGGTCTACGGAGGGCCGAGTGAGACTTTGTGATCAAGTAAAGGACCAGTGCTAACTGGCTGCCAGCTGGTGGCTACCTCAAGGCCAGGCCACAGCAGGAGGGCAGTGGCCCTAGTCACCCAGCGCTGCGTTCTCTGCCCCATCCATCCGGGCCCCCAGAGGCCAACCGAAGCCACACACGGGGGACAGGCTCCTTCCCTCCGTGTGACCCACGCTTGCATGTTTGTTCCAAGGGAAATCCCGAGAGCGGAACCGCACGGCCACATACCACGAAGCGCAGGGGCCAGTGCCAGCCAGTGCAGAGCACCTGCTTCGCCTCCCAAGTGAGCACCCGCAGGTTCTCAGGTCAGGGGGCCCCACAGCACCTGCCCTTCAAACGGTGAGGCAGCCCCTTCCCTTCTAGGGAGCCATCACTCGCCATTCCCATCTCTGCTCCTGGCCACACAGAGGCCAACCTCCAAGGATGCAGACACACTGAGCCTCGCGGCTCCGTGTCCCTACCCAGAAGAGGCAGACCGGGACGGGAGGACGCAGGCTGCGGGGCTGGGCGGCCGCCCCCGCCCGACCCTTGCCCCTTCCACCTCAGCCTCCCGCCGGCAGGATGGGCCCCTGTGCCTCGGGGGCTTCCGAGTGAACTGACCTGGATTCTGCCCTGGACGCCGGTGCTGTCCATCCGACTGGCCACGTTGACCGTATTTCCCCAGATGTCGTACTGCGGCCTGCGAGCCCCGATCACTCCAGCCACCACGGGGCCAACATTGATGCCTGGAAACAGTCGCGCGGGGCGTCAGTGGGGAAGCCTCCGAAGGGAGGAGCAGCCCCGTGGGAGGTCACGGATTCCCGGGGTCACGCAGTGCAACGCCCCTCCCCAAAGCAGGGACCCCAGAGCATCGCCGAGAGGCAGCTCCCGGGCTCTGCTTGCATGCCACACCGTCAGGAAGCAGCCCTGATCCGGGAAGAAGTCCCGTTTCCTGGAACGGCGACCCCGTGCCGAGCCTTGTGGATCGGAAGGCTGACCGTTCAGGCTGTGGGCCACAGCATGTCCCTCCGCCCCCAGCTCCCTCTCCCAGAAAGGACAGTGGCTCGACGGGTCCCCTGGATGAGGGATCCCCTCAGCTCCTCTGGGTGTCGGGCCCAGAACTACGTATTTTCAGGGCGCCCTTGTCTTTATGTGGCACAGGGTCCAACTGGCCTGGACAGTGACACAGGCCCAAGGAGCCCCAGTCGCCCCTGCAGCCAGGTCTGGGCTGACACCACAGCACACCTTCTGACTCAGTACTCTGCGTCGATTTTCCTGAGCTTAGCCAAGCGCGTTAATACCGTTTCAGACGCTGGCCTAGTCAACCCCCCAAAGCCGGGGCAGTGGGTGCTAGCATCTCTGGGAGGAGGCAGGGGTGGAACTGGACGGGCTGAGCTGGGAGCCTCAGGCTAGGTGGATGTGGGAGCCCAGGAAGGAGCCCCAAAGGGGCCACTTCCAGATGGCTGGTGGGACCTGGGGAACCCCTTCTACCACCCCGGATGCCCCAGTCCATGTGGACGAGACTGAGCCAGGATGCAGCCTCCTGTGTGACCGGCCATCTGGGCACAGAGGTGCAACGGGCCTATGGGTCCTCAGTAGGAGAGTAAGAAACAGAATTTCCCTGATGGACCCTTACGTCTATTAATCCAAGCCTGCGGCCCCAGAGGAGAACTGGACCCCGGGGGTGAGGCGCAGAGGGTGCTCTGGCCCTACCTCCAGCACGTCCCTCGGGCCGGGCACCAGGGCTAAGTCAGCACCGTATTTAAGCACATCAGAACTCTACCCACTCCGGAGGCTACCACCCCTCGTGCCCAAGCCCAGCTCTAAGTGCTGTTCTTTAAGGCCACTAGACATCTGAACTGTAAAACAGCCACAAATATCCTGTTTAACTATATCGTGGACTAGTAGGTAATGGGGGGGGAAGGGGGGAGGGAGGGAGGGAGGGAAGGAGGAAGGAAGGAAGGAAAAAAGGAGAAAGAAAGAAAGAGAGAGAGAGAGGGAGGGAGGGAGGGAAAGAAAGAAAGAGAGAGAGAGAGGGAGGGAGGAAAAGAAAGAGAGAGAGAGAGAGGGAAAGAAGGAAGGAAGGCAGGAAGGAAGGAGGGAGGGAGGAGGGAGGGAGGGAAGGAAGGAGAGAGAAAGAAAGAAAGAAAGAGAGAGAGAGAGAGAGAAAGAAAGAAAGAAAGGAAGGAAGGAAGGAAGGAAGGACAGAAAGGAAGACCGGCAGAGAGAGAGAGAAAGAAAGACATCTCTCGTTTAACTATATCCTCGACTAATACAAATTTTTCTGGTAAACCTGTATTCCCAGAAAAAAGTGAATTTAAGACTGAAAACAGAAACCCTACAAGTCTGATAAGAGCTAGAGCGGAGCTTAGACCCCGGGTGGTTCCCCTCTTCACTCGCAGGCAAGGCAGGGAACCCAGGAGGACCAAAGACCCAGCCTGAGCCTGCACCCTGGGCTTCTGCACAGCCTCGGCCCCAATGTTTTGGGCCTGCGGACAGGGGCACCTTCCTCCAGCTACGTGTGGACTCAGAGGTGTATCTGAGAGTCTCTAAGACAATCAAGATTTCTCCTGCGTTTCCTAAGCTGCACAATGACTCTTCCAGGTCCTCAGTCACTGATAACCAGCTCTGAGGTGGACCCAGCTGTCCCTGCGTCCCGTGCACTCCTCTGGGTGGTACCATCCTCCTTCCTGTGAGACAAGGGAGCCTGAACCGATGACCCCCGCTCCCAGGGGACAGCCCAGGCCACCAGTTCCCGGGGCCCGTGCAGGAAGGGTGAGCTGGCCCGAATGATGGGACAGCTCGCAGCCACGTACCAACACGGAGCACGAAGTCGTTGTAAGACTGGTAGTTGATCTCATCCAGGACGTCGAACATCTCGATGGCAAAATCTGCCAGTGTGCTGAGGTGGGAGGAGATGGACTTCTTAGCCTGGACGTGAGCAGACACGGGTTATGTTTGACGGGTGCAAGGGCAGAGGGGCCAGGGACACTCAGCCAGCGACCTGCGGGGGTGGGCGGACCAGGCTGTACCCCTCACAGGATCAGGGACTTGACCCCCACGTCAACCATGCAGCAGCCCCGCTGGCTGGGCCTGGGGCTGACTGGGTGGCACCCTACAGCTGTCCTAGTGTGTGTTTATCATCCCATTCTACAGGTAAGAGACTGAAACAGAGCAGGAATATTATTGCCCAAGGCTCCCAGCTCCTGAGGGCAGAGACTGAGGCCATCTGAGCCCAGGCAGAGCCCTTCCGCAGGAATGGGGGCGGGGGGGAACCCTGTGGTGGGAGACCAGATGTCCCACTGCTCAGACAAGGCTGCCACCAGCCCATTGGAAACAAGCAAAGTAAGGTGAGCAGAGGGGGTCTGAGTCAACTGCTCACACAGCAGAGAGCAGTTCCAGCCCTCCTTCCTCACACTGATTCCGTCTCTTTCATCGTGTTGTGTTGACAGATCCTCTCTTTTGTGAGAAAACAACTGTAAATTTTTTTCTTTTTCTAATGATATCAAGGTTACTTGCTCTTCTTGTTTTAGGAATATTTTCATAGTCCTCAAAGTTGGGGAATTAATGCTTTTTTTAAAAAAAAATTGACAATTTTTTAAAGAACAGTTTTAGGTTTACAGGTAAATTGAGCAGGTAAGTGTAGAGAGTTCCCACATACTACCCCCGTACCACCGCTCACACATACAGAGTTTCCCCTATTATTAACATCTTGCTTTAGGCTATGGTAGATTTGTTACCACTGAACGAACCTACGTTGATTCATTATTATTAACTAAAGTCCACAGTTTCCGTTAGGGTTCACTCTGTGTGCCCTATGGGTTTTAAAAAATGCAAAATTTCATGTATCCATAATTGTAGTAGAATACAGAATAGTTTCACCGTCCTCTAAATCCCCCACCTATTCCCTCAAACCCTGGAAACTATTATTTACTGTCTCCATAGTTTTGCCTTTTCTAGAATATCATACAGTTGGAATCACAAAGTATGTAGCTTTTCCAGATTGGCTTCTTTCACTTAATGATATGCATTTAAGGTTCCTCCATGCCTTTTCATGCTTTGATAGCTCATTTCTTTTTAGTGCTAAATAATATTCCATTGTATGGATGTATTACAGTTTATTTATTCATTCACCTATTGAAGAACACCCTGGTTGCTTTCAAGGTTTGCAATTATGAATAAATCTGCTATGAACATCCTTGGGCAGGATTTTGTGCGGACATAAGTTTTCAACTCTTGTGGCTAAGTAACAAGGAGAGCGATTGCTGGATCACATAGTAAGAGCATATTTAGTTCTGTAAGAACTCAAGCTGTCTTCCAAAGTGGCCGCAGCATTTTGCATTCCCTCCAGAAATGAGCGAGAGTTCCTACAGCTCCACGTCGTCACCAGCATGTGGCAGTGTCTGTGTTCTGGATTTTGGCCACTCTAATAAGTGTGAAATTGTATCTCGTTGTTTTAATTTGCATTTCCCTGATGACATATGATAGGGAGCATCTTGTCATATGCTTATCTGCCATCTGTATATCTTCTTTGGTAAAGTGTCTGTTCCCATCTTTGGATGGAACACTTTTTGATTGGGCTATTTGTCTTCTTCATTTTAAGAGTTCTTTGTATATTTTGGGTACAAAGCCTTTATCAGATAGGTGGTTTGCAAAGATTTTCTCCAAGTATATGGATTGTCTTTTCATTATAGTATTTTCCACCAGTAGAATTTAAATATTTTAATTAAGTCCCATCTAACAGTGTTTTCTTTCACGGATCATGCTTTTGGTACTGTATGTAAACACTCATCACCAAACCCAAGGCTACCTAGATTTTCTCCTATGTTATCTTCCAGATGTTTTATAGTGTTGCATGTCACATTTAGGCCTATGATACATTTTGAGTTGATTTTTGTGAACAGTGTAAGGTCTGTGTTTAGATTCATTTAAAAAATATAATTTAGATAGATAGATATTCAATTTTTCTAGCAACATTTGTTGAAGACTATCTTTGCTCCATTTGTCAAAGATCAGTTGACGATATTTACGTAGATCTATTTCTGGGCTCTCTATTCTGTTCCACTGGTTTATTTGACTACCTCCCTTTTGCCAAAACCATACTGTATTGATTACTGCAGCTCTACAGCAAGTCTTGATTTCTGGTGGTGTCAGTCCTCGAACTTTGTCCTGCTTCTGCTATGTTGTGTTGACTACCCTCAGTCTTTTGTCTCTCCATGTAAACTTAGGATCAGTTGGTCAATGTCACGTAATAACTTGCTGCACTTTTCATCAGGACTGCATTAAATCTACGGATCAAGTGGGAATCTGACATCTTAATGATGCTGAGTTTTCCTAGGCAGAAATACGGAGTATCTCTTGACTTATTTAGATCTTTGATCTAAATAAGCACTGGGCCCAGTGCTTTCTGTTTTGGAAGGTTATTAATGACTGGTTCAATTTTTAATATAGATATGGACCTACCCAGATTATCTATTTTTCTTATGTGAGTTTTAGCAGATTGCATCTTTCAGAGAATTGGTCCATTTCACCTAAGTTACCAAATTTGTGGGTACGTAGTTATACTTTTATACCAGTTGGAAATAGTAACTTTTAAAATGTTTGATTTTATAATTGTCTGTAGTTAAGATACAGAGATAAAATAGAAATTTCTATGTTGATTTTATATCCAGCAAGTTTGGTAAAGTCACTTAAAAATTCTATCAGCTTATATGTAAACATTTTAGCACTGTATATTCTAAACATGCGAGCAATTTGAGAATGATGGTTTTGTTCCTACTTTTGCAATTCATAACTCTTCTGTTTACTTTTCTTCCCTTATTGGACTGGCCAGGACCTCCAGTGTAGCACCATAGAGTTGTCCACAATATACTTTAACATCTTTTTTTTTTTTTTTTTTTTGCGGTACGCGGGCCTCTCACTGCTGTGGCCTCTCCCGTTGCGGAGCACAGGCTCTGGACGCGCAGGCTCAGCGGCCATGGCTCACGGGCCCAGCCGCTCAGCGGCATGTGGGATCTTCCCGGACCGGGGCACGAACCCGCGTGCCCTGCATCGGCAGGTGGACTCTCAACCACTGCGCCACCAGGGAAGCCCCTTAACATCTTTTAAATGTCCATTGGTTCAGTGGAAATGGCCCTTCTTTTGTTTCTAATATTAGTAATTTGTGCCTTCTCCCTTTTTCTTGGTTAGCATGGCTAGAGATTATCAATTTTATTGATCTTTTCAAAGAGCCAACTTTTGGTTTCATTGATTTTCTGATTTCTTGTCTTTGATTTCATTGATTTGTGCTCTGATATTTATTATTTCTTTTATTCTGTTGCTTTAGGTTTATACTGCTCTACTTTCTCTACTTTTCTAAGGTGGAAGCTTATTGATTTTGGATTGGTCTTCTTTTCTAATGTATGAATTCAATGACATAAATTTCTCTCTAAGCACTGCTTTTCCTGCACCCCACAAATTTTGATAAGTTATATTTTTATTTTCGTTTAGTTCAAAATATTTTTCAACTTCTCTTGAGATTTTTTTTTTTTGTGTGGTACGCGGGCCTCTCACTATTGTGGCCTCTCCCATTGCGGAGCACAGGCTCCGTTTGCACAGGCTCAGCGGCCATGGCTCACGGGCCCAGCCGCTCCGCGGCATGTGGGATCTTCCTGGACCAGGGCACGAACCCGCATCCCCTGCATTGGCAGGCGGACTCTCAACCACTGCGCCACCAGGGAAGCCCGAGATTTCTTTTTTTTTTAATTTCTCCTTTGTATCACTTAGAAGTGTACTGCTTCATCTCCAAATATTTTGGAATTTTCCAATTATCTCCTAGCAATAGATTTCTACTTTAATTCCACTCTAGTCTAAGAATATAGTCTGCATTATTTCAATTATTTTAAATTTATTAAGCTGTGTTTTATGGCCCAGAATGTGGCCTATCTTGGTAAATGTCCCATGTGAGCTTCAAAAGAAGTATATTCTGCTGTCCTTGGATGAAGTAGTCTATAGATGTTAATTACATCCAGGTGATTGACGATGCTGTTCAGTTCAGCTCTCTTTACAGATTTCCAGCCAACTGGATCTGCAGATTACTGATAGCAGGGTAATGAAGTCTCCAACAAAAATAGTGGATTCATCTACTTCTCCTTGCAGTTCTATCAGTTTTCGCCCCCTGTTGTTAAGTGCATAAATATCAAAGATTGTTACATATTCTTGGAGAATTAACTCCTTTATAATGTACCTCTTCATCCCTGATAATTACCCTTGATCTATAATTTGCTTTGTCTGAAATTAAGATAGCTACTTGAGCTTTTAACCGTGCTAACATGGTATCTCTTTCTACATTCTTTTATTTTTTAATGTATCTGTGACTTTATATTTAAAGTGTGTTTCTTGCAGAAAACCTAGCTGGGTCTTGTTTTTTAGCCACTCTGTTAGTTTCTGTTTTTTAATTGGTGTATTTAGGCCATTCACATTTACGGTGATTATTGATATAGTTAGATTAGCATCTACCATATGTATAACTGCTTTCTATTCATGACACTTTTTTTTTACATCTTCCTCTCTTTTTCTGCCTTTTTTATAGGGGCAACCTGAGGACTTTATTCACAATCCTGAACTGGGAAAGGGGAACACTCAGTGGTGCCAGGCTGCCAGGATGGGGCCAGGGTGGTAGGAAGGGGGCAGGGCTGGAGGTAGTTCTTGTGCCCGGCCTTCCGTGTTGACCTTCCCCAGAAGGTCAACACGGAACTGGCCACTGACAAGACAGCCTGCAGGCTGCTGCCCTAATCCAGTGCAGAGGGCAAACTGAGGCCCACAGTGGGGGGCCTGCCCATGGTCCCTGGGCAGCTGGGGGCAGAGACGGGGGTAGAGCCGGGGCCCAGCCCCTGAGCAGGGCCCACCTGTCGACCTGTGCTCACCTTGGTCCCGGCCGCGGGCGCCAGCCCCACGGCAGCCATGTAGGTGCTTCCGATGGTCTTGATCTTCTCCAGGTCCTTGTAAAAGTCTCTGTCCATGAGCTTTGTTTGAAACACAAAACTGTTAAACGTTACATAACATCTTATAAAAGTCACGGCGGCGCACGGCCGCCAGGAGCAACCGCAGACAGGTACGTTCTGGAAAGCAGTGTGTCTTCTTCATGTAGGCATGAGACAAGTTCTGGGGCTGAACTTGGGCCTCAGGGCCTCCAGTAAAGGTGCTTAAAAGAGGCCCCAAGGAGGAGCCATATGGAATGCACCCCCGTCCTCCCCGTCCCCCAGCAGCTGAGCTCACAACCACCCAGAGGGCAGACGGGCCCCAGGGAGGGAAGCAGAACTGGCGCAGACTGGAAGCCTGGCTCTGGAGGGTGCAGAGGTGCCTGCCCACCCCCCCAACCTGCAGGTGAAGCCGCCCACCTGAGCTCGACATTCACAAGGCAGGGCACAGACGCCAGCACCCGCCCTCCCCATATCCTAAGGCCAATTTCCTTCCTCAACTGTCACGGTTGGTTGGGATTCCCAAGGAGACAAAAGGCACGTGCTCCCCCTGGCTCCCTGCCATCCACAGAGCAACGTGCTACATCGGTGGACACAATTCAGGACTCGGTTGGAGGAGGGGCACCAGGCCGGCCCAGGCCCAAGGGGGTCAGGACTGTGGGGCGGCCCTTACCTCGTCAAAGTCGGCGATGATCTCGTTGAGGAGGCGCAGACACTCCACGCCCATGTTGTTGCCATCCAGCTCGATGTAGAAGTCGTTGAAGTTGGGGATGGAGGCGAACATGACCCCCACCTGCGAGTACGACTGGTAGTACAGGTCCTGGGGGTCAAAGGTTGGGTCAGGCACTGAAGAGGCAGGCAGAGCAGCATTGAGGGCTGGCGCTGGGAGCAGGGCCTGCGGACCAGTCCTGAGGCGTGGCTGCCAGGACGCGCCGGCACCCCGTGCCACACGAGGAGGGGGCTCGGATGATCTAGGCCCACACGAGGTAAGTCAGCTCACAGGTGGGTGCAGAGCCCCCAGCCCAGCGGGACGAAAACATGAGCCCTGGAGCTATTTCAGGCCAAAGCTAGTGAAGCGAAGCCTGGGGGTTTGTGCCTCTAGGACCTAAAAGCCCGGCCGGAGCCTCTTTATTGCTGAGTCGGCTTTCGGAAGCCCTGCCCTATGCCGACTGGGTGGTCCCAGAGCTTTACTGCAGTAGGTCGCGGCCACTAGGACGTTCTGAGCAACCCACACAGCCCTGAGCACAGAGAAGGGAGTGAACCGCCGGCCCTACGGGTGGGTGCGGCAGTTTCTAGGGGGCCACCCAGGACGTGCAGGCCTTGAAACGGCGCTTCCCAACCTCGTGTGCAGTTTACTGAAGCCCGCTCGCCTTCCCTGTGGGGACAGTGGATGCTGTGCTCTCTCCCAGGATCAAAGGGGAGGGCACGCTAGCTCTGGGCACCTGTCACCCCCATGGCCCAGGGGCCTCAGATGGTCTAGTTCCCACCCTGCCCTTGGGGTGGCCGAGGGGCCTCTCCACCTCGGTGCTCACCATGTTGCGGGGGTTGGACATGAGGAAGTGCTGGGCGACGTGGGCCGGCAGGAGGTTGAAGAGAATCCTCTTGTTGTCCAGCTTCACCCTCTCCATGTCGTCCCTCTCCTCCTCTGCCTGGGGAGTGGTCCTCCGTTAGCCACTGGCCCACCCACTCACGCTTCCCTGCTCGCTCGACTACCCGCCATGCAGCAAGATTCTCGCCTGGACCAGACTCTGGACGCTCTTCCCCAATGGGCCCTGACGTCGGGGCATCCACGCTCATCTCTGCATCGTCCAGTTCGAGCAAGAGCCCTGCTTAGTCAGTTTAACCCGACGCCCCACCCTTGACCTCTGATCACCCCGGATATCTGATCGCGTTCCTCATCATGTCGGATCACCTTGGCCTGCTCTCAGCAGGGATCCTGTTAGGTCAGTTTAGCCGGAAGCCCCCTCACGCCGGATGCCTCCTTTGGGAGTTTCCCATCCACCGCCCCCCACCCTGCCCCTTGGCTACAAAGCCCCACTTGCCCGCCCTCTATTTTGGGTTGAGCCCGCTCTCTCTTCCGCTGCAGTGGTTGGTCCCTACGCCTGACGCAACACTCCCGAAAAATGTCTGCCTTACCCTCTTTAATGAGAGCTCTGAATTATTACACCTGTAACGCATGCTTCTTTCTGCTATCCAAGCTAAATGCCAAGTATGCCAACAGTTTCCACCAGGCTCATCTCCACGCCCTCTCCAGGTAGTGACTAGATCAACATTAGGGGCTCAGAGGATCCACGCAATTCTGGACTAGTCACCACCCGGCTCAGCTAGAGCTTCCAAAGGACAGACAATAAGGGGCCTGGCCCCAGTTTCCAGGGTCTACCCCCAGCCATCTTCTGGGGACCAGAGGCCCGAAGCAGCCCTCTGTGGGGCACGTGCCCACTCCCAGGACACACCAGGCCTCCAGCAGCCTCCGACATGTCTCCAGAGCATTGCCGGCCTCATTGGGAATGCCCGCAGCCAGCGGTGGACCCTCCCTAAGCTCCTGCGTCCTCTAGAATCTCCTGGCTTTCAGCAGGACTCACAAGTCTCTGGGCGCTGAGACAAGCAGAAAGTTACAGGGGCCGGGGGGGCAGACCCAGCAGAGCAGAGGGTAGAAGCCGGCGGGTCCAACTGGGGGACGCGGCCAAGCAGATGGCAGGTGCGGTACGGGTCCCAGCTGGCTGGCTTCTTAGCTCCAGGGCCCTGAGAGACTAATGCAACCAGCGGTGATGGCCCCACTCACTGGCCACCATGAGGGCTCAAGAGGCGATGCTGGCAAAGTGCTGAGGGCAGCCTCACGTCAGGTGCCAGCCCTCAGAAATGGAGGCCACCAGATCACTGTGGGTCACTGTCCCCCACTTCCACATCTGGCACCTGGCCGTAGCCAGGGAAGGAGCTCAACTGGGGGGACATCACATCAGCATTACAGGGGCAACAGGCTCTTGAATGCAGTGACAATGTCACAGGCATGCCGTGTTGATGGCCTGCGGCCGCCACCAAAACCCACACCGTGGAGGGCAGCACACCCTGGTTCAAGTGGCCGGGTACAGAGCTCCAATTGCCTCGTCATAAAATGAGACACCCATTCATAGAGGCACCATTCCTACCTGTCAAGGGGTTAGGAGGGCATGTGCTAGCTCGTAAGCCTTGAAGAGTGTCACCTATTTTTGGTGTTGTTATTATAATAACAGTTGAAGGGGTCGGCTACACGCTGCTGGATTTCATGCAGTGATTCTACCAGTTAAAAGCAAGCATGTGAGACCCCCGAAGGTGGATGTGAGGAGGCCTCAGGCCACAGCTGCCAGGAGGAAGGGGGCCCAGCCAGGAGTCCCAGGCCTCCTCTAGGGCGTTTTCTGGGAAAACAAGATGTGTGGTCCACAGGAGCCGTCAGTTAGCAACGGGGCTGATGCACGGCAGGTTTCGTCCTGCCCCTTAAAGCGGGTAGACATGCTTCAGGTGAGGACAGAAGAAGGAGCCCAGGAGCCCCAGGATCCAGCTCAGACAAGCATGGACCCTGCAGACAGGGCTGTGGCTGTGGACAGCGGCTGAGATGGGTAACAGCAGACACAGCTGTGTGGGGAAGAAAGGCCTCACAAGGGAAACAGGAACCTCTCCTAAGACACATATAATTAATTTCCTGTTAACACGTGTGCACTGACACACAAAAGAAAGTTTTTTGAAAGATGAGGTAAAGAGAAAGTAAATAATATTTTTTAACTAACAGGTGTTTAGAAATTTATTAATGGCACAAAAATTTTTGCTCTCTCCAAAATATTAACGTTAACAGTATTTTAATGAATGCAGTGTAACTGAATATGTTTCAACTTTTTAAAAAATTTTGATCTATCACTTTGTGTGTTGAAAAGCTTTCGTTCTAATTTCGGTTTATTTCAATTTATTTACAGCTAACTCAGATTTATGGGCTATCAGATTAACTCTCTTTCTAAATAATCAACTACTTTTTAATCCATCCACGGATATGAATGTTTCTGTTGAAATCTGACTGATAAATGTCTATCTTCTTACAAACTAAGCAGAAGAAGTTGGATCATTATATTTTTCACAAATAAGATGAAAATCCACTGAAGTTGTCTTTTTGTAAGACTTTCCAACCAGCCAGGAAGTATTGGTAAGAAAGAGCTGTGGGTAATATACATTATTCCTGTAAACAAAATCACACGACAGAGACACATCCAACATCCATTTTCAAAATGTTTTCTCGGGCTTCCCTGGTGGCGCAGTGGTTGAGAGTCCGCCTGCCGACGCAGGGGACACGGGTTCGTGCCCCGGTCCGGGAAGATCCCACATGCCGCGGAGCAGCTGGGCCCGTGAGCCGTGGCTGCTGAGCCTGCGCGTCCGGAGCCTGTGCTCCGCAACGGGAGAGGCCACAGCAGTGAGAGGCCCACGTACCGCCAAAAAAAAAAAAAAAAGTTTTTTCTACAGCATAGTTTCCTTAGTTATCAAAAGGGAAGAGGAGGGGGGATAAATTAGGAGTTTGGGATTTACATATACACAGTACTATGTATAAAATAGACAACCAACCTGAAACTAATACAACATGGTAAATCAACTATACTTCAACAAAAAAATTAAAAATTAAAGAATTAAATTTAAAAAGCACGTTCCTTCTCACGTGACTCTATAGGACAGATTATGGGAGCTTACCTTCCAGAAATTAATTACCAGGGGACACTTACAGACAGCTACACGGCATCTCAGAAGGGCACCCAGCCTGGGATCACTATCTTTTGGTAAACAGAACAGAGCAAAAACAAAAAATAGCACAACCTGACAACTCCCGGCAGATGACCGGTGAGCCGCTGTGCCCTGTGACTCTCGGTGTGACCCCTATGAGGTGCTGTGAAGCTTTCGGTCTAACCAGCCGAACAAGCAGACCCTGACCCAGCAGCTGGAGTTAAGGACAGCTCGCTAAAAATGAGCAATTGAGTGAGGGTGGCACCGGCCTCGCTATGCCTGGGCAGTGATGTCCCTGCCTGTGTCCTAGGAGTGACATCTGGCCAGAGTGAGATCAACCCAGCCAGCTCATTCTTCAACGAGGAAAGCATGTTTCTTAATTTTCAGATTCGCTCACTATAAACAGAACTTCTGATGTTGTTCCGCAGTGTTCCGCAGAGAAACAGAAAGAATAGGGCAGATACAGATATACAGGAAGGGATTGATGAGGAGGAGTTGGCTCTCGTGATTATGCAGGCTGAGAAGTCCCACCATCTGCTGTCTGCAAACTGGAGACCCAGAAGACCTGGTGGTGTCTGAAGGTCTGAGAACCGGAGTGCTGAGGGCAGAGACGATGTCCCAGATCGTGCAGTCAGGCGAGAGGGGCTCCAGTTCTCCCTTCCTCCACCTTTCTGTTCTATTCAGGCCTCCCTCAATGGATTGGATGAGGCCCACCACATTAGGAGGGGGAATCTGTTCTACTGAACCCAACTCAAATGCTAATCTCATCTAGAGATACCCTTCCAGACGTATGCAGAAAAACCTTTGGCCAAATAACTAGGCATCTCGTGATCCAGCCAAGTTCACACATAAGCTAACATCATGATGTCTTCTTCCCAAACCCCACTGTGCTATCTCACTTGCCTTCTGGGGTACACACAGCCCTCTTTGGGACGCCCAGGCTCTGAGAACCACCTCCTCCTGGGGAAGCACAGAAAGGGAAAGGGCCTTTCCAAAGCACACAGAGAAGCTGGGACAGAGGTCATCAGTCCCCAGGTGAGAAGGACTTCATCTCTAACTCTTGAACTGAATCATTCCTGGTTGCCTCCCTTTGATAATTTAGTCTCACTTGAGGAAAAGGCACTCTGTGAGACATGCATCAACAACTGCATCAGCTGGGCAGGTGATCAATGATGGGGCTTGTCTCCATAGAGAGTGGCTGCCCTGCAGAGGGGACAAGTGTGGAGATTCAGGGTGGACCAGGCTGGTCAGGCCACACGGGGCACAGGCATCCAGAGGAGCCCCCCACCCACTGCCAAGAGGGTGAAACACGAGGGGAGGTGGGGTCAGAGGAACAGAGATAAAGATGATAGCAGACTTATCGTTAAAAGCAACGCCAGACGAAAGGTGGCGGAACATCTTTAACGCACTGAAAAGAAAAAAAGATCATGAACTCAGAATCCTATACCCAGCAAAAGTATCTTTCAACCACAAAGGCAAAATGAAGAGTTTTTCAGACATGCAAGAGGTGAAAGAATTCATCACCAACAGACTTGCAAGAAACATCAAAGTGGGTCCTTCAGGCAGAAGGAAGATGACAACAGACAGAAGCCTGGATCTGCACAGAGGAATGAAAAGCACCAGAAATCATAACTATGTGGGTAAACAAAAAATACTCTTTCTCATTATAACATATCTTTAAAATAGACTTTAATGTTTATGATGGAAATGATAATATATTTGGGGGGTTATAATATATGTACAAATAAAATCTATGATGATGTCAATGGCAAAATCCCTAGGATGGAAGAAACCGACGTACGTACTGTTGTTATGGTTCTTATACTATATGTGAGGTCGTATAATACCACTTGAAGACAAGCTATGATAAGTAGCCATTAAAAAAATACAACAAAGAGTTAGAACTAATAAGAAAAGAGGGAGATCAAGTGGAATAATAGAAATATTTAATTAACCTAAAATAGAAAAAGAGGAAAATGAAAACAAAGCACAGATGGGACAAACAGGAAACAGCAACATGGAAGATTAAAGATTAAAATCCAACCACATCCATAATCACATTAATTGTAAACGGAACAGCTCGATTAAAAGGCAAGATCCAATTGTATGTTGCTTATATGAAATCCACTTTAAATAAAAAGATACAAATAGGTTAAAAGTAAAATGATGGAAAAACATGTAACAAGAGAGCTGGATTACCTATATTAATATCAGACAAAGCAGACTGCAGAGCCAAGCATATTACCTGGAAAAAGAAGGTCGTTTTTTTAGGGATCGATATTTATTTGGAGTTTTTGGTTTTAGCCCACAGGTATACAATAGCGTCTTTTTTTCTTTTCTTTTTTTTTTTTTGCGGTACGCGGGCCTCTCACTGTTGTGGCCTCTCCCGTTGCAGAGCACAGGCTCCGGAAGCACAGGCCCAGCGGCCATGGCTCATGGGCCCAGCTGCTCCGCGGCTTGTGGGATCTTCCTGGACCGGGGCACGAACCCGTGTCCCCTGCATTGGCAGACGGACTCTCAACCACTGAGCCACCAGGGAAGCCTGAAGAGCGACTTTTTGTTGATCAGAGGAAAAAGGTTTCAATTTATGAAGAGGACATAATCCTAAATATTTATGCACCTAATAACAGATCATCAAAACACATAAAACAAAAACTGATAGAACTGCAACAAGTTCTATCCACAGTTGTAGTTAGAAATTCCAACACCATTTTCTCAAAACTTGATAGAATGACTAGAGAGAAAATCAGAACCTGACTTAACTGACATATATAAAACACCATCCAACAGCGACAGAACCTCTCCCTAGCTAACTCCTCCAAAATCTCCAAGACTCTATCAGGTGTTATCTTTATAGGCTAATGTCACCAACTTGGGGGCCCGGTCAGGCCGTGGGCCTGTCACACGTGTGGAGAAAGGAGGCCTGAGAAGCGACTGGAGAAGGAGCTGCAGCAGACCTCAGCTCAGCCCAGCCACTGGGAACTCCACGTCTGAGCTCCCCCCGGCCACCGAGTGCTGAGAATGGCCGCTGCACAAGTGGGAATTACCGTCGGAATAGGCATTCATTGTAGAGAGAGAAATTTTTATCATAATCAAAATTATAAGTGTCATCATGATTATCTACTGAGTTCAAAGAAAAAAAATCACTGGAGCAAAGGCATTCCGATAGTTCCAGATTAAGAGGTTGAGGAAGTCGTCAGGAAGGAAAAGCCCATCTGTTTATTTAGGTTTATAGAACCAGCTGGGTCTCAATAAATAATTAACCCACTGAGCCTTTGGTCTGGCAATTTTGCAACAGTTCGAGGCACTCTGATGTGCCTCTGCACGACATGCTGAAATATCCAGAGGGCAAATGGGCAAAGTCTAGAAATTTCCTTGTTTTGCTGCGTTTACAGGAAAGCGAGGCGTTTCTCGCTACACATCGTTAGAAAAATATGTCAGTGTGTTCCATGTAGGCAACCCTTCCCCCATGACACAGAGGTTCTCTCCTGCACCAGACTCCCTGGAAAGCGCTCTTCACCGTGGGGCCGGGTGTGCAAGGGGTATCGCTGGCAGAGGACCCCAGGACAGGGTCAACCACTGGACTTAGTAACATTTAAGGGGACACCAATGCCAAGAACAGCTCTTGCCAATCCAGATGACAGAACCTGCCTGCCTGCCTGGGGGAAGGGGTTCCCGGCTGGGGAAGCCGACAGCCAGGGCCTCAATCCTACTCTCTGAGCGTGAGGTCCAGAACGGGCACCCAGTCAAAGAGTGGGAAACCCCATCTCCCACACCCCCAAGCCGGTCCAGCGCTTCCTGGCTCATCCTAAGCCCGTTCTTCTCTAGCTCTGAGTAGCTACTCATAACTGAAAGATCTTAAACCAGAGGGCCCAGCGGACGGCCAGTAGACACATCTAGGGGACCAGCCAGCCCGGTCACCCTGGATACCCGGCCGGAGCTGGACAAGACCAAGTTCAGCGGCACAGCCCACCACAAACAGGCCGTCCTCCCTTACCTGGCGCGGCTTTGGCAAACTGCAGCAGCCGCATCCCCTTTCCAGGAATGGTGTGCGCCGGCCTCTTCCCCTGGCGTCTGTGCTGACCCAGGACCCACCCAGAGGGCTCTACCTACAGGCCCCCTTGCCGCTGGCTTCTGGCCGGGCTCGGCCGGTGGGAACATCAGTAGGGGCTGGGAGGGAGGCAGGAGAGCGGGGCTGGGTCCCTCCCAGCATGGTCACTGTGGGCTGGCTGTGTCCCTTGGCGGAAGGTCGTGAATCCTGTCTGGTGGCCCAGATTGTCCCAGGTGCTGAGGACCCCTTCCACTGTGGTGCCCTGGGCACTGCACCAGCCAGGGGTTGTCCTATCGCTGCCCCACCTTTCAGATGGTCCAAGTGCCATTAGCTCTCTTGACCTCACTGGTCTGGAGCGCGCCCTCTGCCCTCTGCCCAGACTGAGTGCTACGTGCCTGAGACCACACCCACCTCTACCGCAACCCCCGCGCCTGATGGACAACCATGCCCGGGCTCTACAGGGCCACTTCCAAGTTGCCCCCTGGTGGCCCCTGTGACTGTGGGGTCCCCACCCGGGGGTGCCTCCCCCTGCCCCTGCTCCATCACACTCCATGGCCAGGCCACCTTCCAGAGACAGGGATGGGATCCTGCCACCCTGGCTTTGGGGCCAGCAGTCAGCCCTGCCCACAGAGAACGGGGGGCTCTGACCCCTCAATGGTCTCCCTGCCACCCTTTCCCCCCCCGGGGTCTCTGTGAAGTTCCCCCTCCTGGCACACACCTTGTCCCCTTTCCTCGACACCAGCCCCTCACCCTCCCAAGGTTGAGTCTCAAGCGTCCAAGAGGCCCAGAGAAGCCCAGGCTCTTCCCAGAAGCCTGGCTGGGCATGGTGTGCACATGTCGGTGGGGCTGCGGCCTCGATCTGGCACCGGTGAAGGCGGCTGCCTGAGTCCCCCGAGGAGCGGGGTGAGCCAGAATCAGGTGCATTCCCACCCTTACGCCCTCACCAGGGGCCCTGCCCAAGCTGCACAGGAACCGGGGCCAGTGCTCTCCAGAGAGCCCACCTGGGGCGTCCCTGCCTGTGCAGAGGGAGCCAGGGGGCTCAGATCTCAGCGGCCTCCTGCCCACCTGGAATCCAGGTATGGAGTGAAGACAGGGCTGGGCCACAGGCCCCTGCGAATCAGGGGTCTGTCCCAGCAAGGGCTGGCTCAGGGCTCCCACTGGCCGCACACAGGGAGTCTGTGTCCAGAACAGGCACTGACTTAAGAGTACAGGCTGAAGAATAAAGAAACAGGCAAATCCACAGGGACAGAAAGTAGACAAGTGCTGGCTCGGGGCTGGGGGGTGGCTAGAAATGGGGAGCGACCGCTAATGGTTATGGGGGTTCCTTGGGCAGCATAAAAATGTACTCAAACTGACTGTGCTGTTGGTTGCGCGATGCTGTGAATATACTGAAAGCCACTGAATCGTATACTTTAGATGGGCGCGTGAACCACGTGGGATGTGAATTACACCTCAGCAAAGCTGCTGTATAAAAAGGAATGAATAAGCCATGCTTTTCACCTAGCATATCCGTGTGTGCACAGATACACACACACACACACACACGCACACACACGCACATTTTCTTTCTTTTGTTTACCCAGAGTAATGGAATGATTGCTCATGATCTTGAATACAACCTGCCCTGGTGTGCAGACAGCAACCTGTTTTAGTAGCATCTGTCTTTTCCAGGTTAATTAAACTAGAGGGTGAACAGTAGTTTCCACTGGAGTGGCCGCTGCCTTCCGCCGCCATCACAGCCAGCCCTCCCATCCCCCCTCCCTGCCCCTCCTTCCCACAGGGAGAACACCCAGCAGTGGCTCCGGAGAGAGCCCAGTGGGGCCTGCAGCCTGTCAGACGTAACACGGTGTCTGCACCGACTGTGCGCCAAGCCTGCTGGGAAGGGAACTGTAATCGTTCCTCACTGCAGTGGCTAATTGCATGTGTCAACCTGACTGGGCCACAGGGCGCCCGGATCACTGGTGAGCATCCCTTCTGAGTGTGTCTGAAGGAGAGATTAGCTCTGAATAGCTGGACTGCGGGAGGAGGTCGTCCGCTCCAATGTGGGCGGGCGTCATCCAATCCCCTGGGGCCTGAAGGGAAGAAAATAGCAGAGGAGGGGCACTCCGCTCTCAGCCTGAGCTGGGGCGTCCATCTTCCCCCTCCCTCGGACATCAGCACTCCCGGTTTCTGACCCTGGGACCCGGACTGGACTACGTACACCCCAGCACTCCTGTTCTCTCACGGCAGGTGGCAGACGGCGGGACGTGTCAGCCTCCGTAACCTCGCAGGCCAATCCCGGGAATAAACCTCCTCTCTGCAGAACCCAACCAATACACTCCCACACGGGATTAGGGTCCTCATTCCATTCTACTGCGGACCAGGGACCCCAAGTGGAGTTGTGGGATTCCCGAGGAGGACCACTTAACTCTAGGCCCACCTCCTGCCCACCCGACACAGCTGACCAGCGAGGGCCTCAGCCACTGACCTCCTGCCTATTCCACCGCAGGACACGGACAGGCGTCATCCGTCTTCCTGAAGCAAGGGTGTGGGCAGGCAGAAAAAAAAGGAGACTGGGCCCCCCAGCAGGCGGGGAGAGTGTGGGGTGACGGTGAGGTGCACCCAGACACCTGGCTCAGAGCCACGTGGCTCTGGACTGGGACCCTGGCTGCACACAGGGGCCCTGGTATGCGGACGCTCCCACCCACCACAGACCTGCTGGGACCTCCAGTCACTCCAGCCCCGGCCCTGGGCACGTCACATCCGTGTCTGAGCCCCATCTGTAATCCCACCTCCCGGGCAGGGCTGCTGTGAGGACGGAACAGAATGAACTCCCTCAGACAGCCAAGGGCTGCTTCTTCACGGGCCAGAATGAGAAGACTCTCCTGCAGCCTCTGCCCTACTGCACACCCGCCTCCCCATCTTTAGACGAGGAAACCAAGGGGAAGCAATGTGTCCAGAGCCAGGAAGTGTGCAACTTACACAGATGGAGTCTGGCCTCTGGACCAGAAAGCCGGAAGGCCTCTGTTCCCAGAGTCGGGGACACAGAGCAGGTGACAAGGGGACAAGGAACAGGTGATGAGGGGGCTCGGAGACACACCACACCACGCGTGACCTGGGCTGGGCCCAGAAGTGGCCCTGGGTATGCCCGGTGTGCCTGTGCTCTGAGGTCATCGCCTGACACAGGGGCTCAGGGCCCAGGACAGCTCACGGGTCTGCTACTCCTCCGGGTCTCTCCCTCTCGTTTCAGAATTCCCCAGCATGCACTGTAAAAACATCAGGTCCCGGCCCCCAACCACAGACCTAAATCTGGAGCGGGCCACGCGAGATTCGGCAGCTTCAGGAATTTTCCACGAGCCTGATGAGACCCGCTGTCACGTCCGGCCAGCGGAGGCCGAGCCCCTCTGCACCGTCACCCCTCTGCCAGCACGCCTTTGCTCACTGCTGGCAAGCAGTCAGACTCTGACCGTCGCACAGGCTCGTCAGACTGCCCCCCGCCTGCCTGCCTTCCTGCTCCTTAGCCCCAGTGGCTCCACCCACAGAGCCGCCAGCGTCCAGCCAGGAGCCCCCACCTGACACCTCTCCCAAGGGGCCCCCGCCCCCCCACCCCACGGAAGCAGAGGGGTTCCTCTTGCCTGTGCGGCCCACAGGTAGTCCAGCCGCAGCTTGACGTCCACCTGCCGGGCGTGCAGGGCCAGCGTGCACGAGAACAGGAGGATGGCCACGATCGGCTCAAAGCTGCGGCCCGAGACGGCGTCACCCCTTGGGGAAGAAAAGGAAGGAAACCCACGTCAGTGTCCCGAACGCAAGACCGGTCCCCAGAGGCCCCTCAGACGCGACACCCCCAGCGGCGCCCGGGACTGACCCGGGCGGAGAGCCACATCCCCGGGGAAACCCGAGGACTGGCTGGAACGTGGGTCCAAGTGAAGAAAGGGAGAAGCCCCGGCACCGGCGAGCTTCTGTTCAGCAAATCGGAACACAGGGCCCCTCGCGTGGACACAGGCGATGCCTGGCCACCGGCTCTAGCCGGAACAGCGTACCTACCCCACGGCCTTCGTGTACCCGCCGAGCTCCAGGACGAGGATGTAGGAGGTGGTAAGCACGGCAAGCAGGATCATTTTTGGCAAGGAGGACACCCGCAGGAATACAGCCAGCGGGAGGGTGCCCACGAGGCCACACAGCAGGGCGTGGGGCGCAGACTCGCAGGGCGCGGCGGGCAGCACGCGGTCCCGGCGCCCAGACGACAGGATCACCAGGGACCCGTTGGGACTGGAGCTCCAGGCCCAAGGCAGGCAGCCCACCTGGAAGGGGGACAGAGGACCCAGGAGCGTGGGAGGAGCCCCACTCAGGACACTCACGCGCCCTGCTCCCAGCCCCCTACGGCCTCCCGCTCCAACCCGCTCCCCCAGCGCCATCAGCCGGGCCTCGGAAACTTCTGCCTGCTCCCGGCCCTTCTAGTCTCCTGACTACCCAAGAGGGGGCAGGCTCCCCAGGGCCTGGGCCTGGGGGCATGAGACCCCTACCATCCTCCCAAACCACTCAGCTCCATCCTGTCCCTCCCCCCACCCCCTCCTTCCTGTTTCTCTGCCCAAGCTTCATCCTCTGCGCACTGTGAAGGCCGGGCTTCCATTCCCAGGAGGATCGCGTGTCCTGCACTGGGTGACGTCCCCTTCCCACCCCGCACTTCCTTGAGCACCCCCAGGCCCACCTCTGATCCCCTTGTTTCCCTCCCCAGCCCAGGGCCAGGCCCTCCAGGGTGGTCCCCGCAGGGCCCCCCACGTACCTGCGCCTGGCGGCTCTCACCACGCCCAGCCCCGTGCTCAGCAGAGACACTCACCACACAGCCTTGGGCCACGGAGTAGATTAAGACCACGATGAAGATACACAGGACGGTGCGGATCTGGATCGTCAGGCACCCTGGAAAACACTGAACAACAAAATGCTATTGGAAAAACGGCCTCTTGTTACAAAGTCGATCGTGTTCACAGTAAATCACAGTGCAGAATGCTGAGAGCCACCTGTAGGCAGCTAGTCTCACCGACTACTCATCCCTCACACACCTTTCTTGGCTGTTTTCATAGAATTAATCTCCCCGGTGGAAAAGCTGCCCAAACCAAAAAAGACGAAAACTGAAGTCTTTAAATTAAAAAGATGCTGGGACGCTGAGTGGCACCGACAATCACTGAACAGATTACCCTGACATGTTCAGAATACTGCATCCTTCTATCTCAGAAATGGTAAGACTTTCCATTTATTTGTGTCTTACATGCTTTAACTAAGTTTTATCATTTTCTTCACACGGGCTTTATAAAATTTTTGTCATCAGAAGTCTTATGTTAAGTCTATTTAATAAACACATTTTGCAATATTCAAAAAATGATGTCATGGATAAAAGAAGTTCTTCTGAGACTCACACTTCTGAAATTAGAAACGAAAACGAAAATAGAGACCACAGGGAGATTACAGAAAACACCGACCAGCCAGGGAGCCCGGGACCATCTACATGGTTATCCCTCTATCCTCCCCGCTGTGAAGTCTGAATCATTACCGACCCCGCTCTACCGGTGAGGAAATGCGGCCCAGACACCACTCATTCTCCAGTCCAGGAGACACAGAGTGGGCCGCTCCAGCTCACACAGTGGTGGACGTGGATCTGGGTCCCAGTTCTAGGCTTCGATATTGTTGTATTTTCCTTGAAACACAGATCTCCTCTGAGGTCCTCACTCAGAGGAGCTGTTCTGCGGTGGTGTGAGCCCCACTGTCTTAGTACCTGCGTCACACGCATCCCAGTCTTCTCTCCCACTGAGCCCTGGGCAAGGCCGTGGATGCTCTGGGGGACTCCTGCCCCCAGCCCCAAGAAGCACAGGCTGCTCACCCTTTTACTCAGCAAACCCTGGAGACGCTGTTTCTGGCCGGGTGGGCTTCAGGAGCCCCCAGGGCACCACCGGCAGTGGGTGCTGCGGGAGAGGTGGAAACAGGACAAATGTCTCTCGGGAGGCTATGAGTGGAGGGCCACTGGCCAAGGCTGGGCAAGCCCCGCCCACGGTGCGTCCCGCTCCGGGCCTGGACGGTGGACGTGGATGTACAGCTGGGTTGCTGATGCCTTTGGGCCACCCAAGGGAGGGCAGCCTTGGGCTGAGCCGGCACATAGGGGCAGTTAGAAGACCCAGAGAGAAACTGGTCTCAGGTAGTTGAATGGAGTCACTGGATAAAACCAGCCCTGGGCCCACCCTCCTCCCCCCGCCCCTCTGAATTTTCTGAATATATAGGACAATAAATTCCCTTTATCATTTAAGACCATTTGAGCTGGCTCTTCCGTTACCTGCAAAATAACATTGTTTAAGGCCGCCCCTGGATCACCCAATGGTGAAGAGCTGTGACGGCCAGCCTCGGGGTACTGAGACCCTCTTCACTCCATGCTAACTGCCTGATCCTACGAACGCATTTGATTGAATGCACAAGAGTTAAAATACCTCTCTGGAAATTAATGACAATCACAAGAACCCGCCTGGAGTTGGGGCTTGTTTGCTGGGAGCAACTAGAGGGGTAGGAACACAGCCATGATAAGAAGGGCTGTCTGTTCATTTTAAGACTGCTGGCCGCCTTTTTTACAGTTAATTTGGGTCAACTTATCAGTTCTTGAGCAAAAAAACAAATATACAGGCACACACACACAGACACACACACACACATCTCCACAGACCTAAAAACAGCATGAAAAGTAGTTTGTCATAATACAGAAAAAAGGTAGCTGATCTGACATAAACAATGGAAAATTCCCCCAGAACGTGACCCACAATTAGTCAAAGGTGACCCAGGGGGTTGTCTATCGTTGCCACATCCTCAGAGCATGCTGTCACTGTCTCACGAAGGGAATCTGCAGCAATGGCCAGGCTGAGCGCCCGGGACCCCACGGCCAGACGGGGATTCACAGCCTGAGCTGAATTTCACAAAGGACCCCAACAGTGTGACAAGGTCGCGAGGCAAGGGGATGCAGAGCAAGGCCCTGCCCTGTGCTCTGCAGAGAAGCAGAGCCATGGAGCGTGCTGTGACCAGGGCGCGACACACGGAAGAAACCGCGGCCGCGCCAGATGGCCGGCGAAAGGAGGGGTGACCGCCCGGCACCGTGGAAGGTCAGTCCTAATGCGGGCGACACTCTGCCGGAGCCGCGTGGCTGCAGAGTCTCAACGACCTAGGCAAAGGCGACAACTCCACAACCGCAGCCTTCTCCACTCAGCCCTGCCTCTGCGCTCTCGTCTTATTCTCCGCCCATGCGTGTTGAGGGCCCAGAGAAGCACAGGGCGTGGCCAGAGACCACGTGCTCCCATGGGGGCGGGGCTTCAGAGGCTTCTGACCAGGCATCAAACCTGGCATCAGCCTTTGGCTAAGATCAAGTGTAGTAAGAACTGCGTTTTACACTACGGCACACAGGTACACACAACTGAAGCAAACTTCCGGGAAACCCTGACTACAGTTGATGTAGGATGGCATTTTCATTCATTCCTATTCCACTCCTTTTGTTCACATCTCACAAAAACCTAAAAAAACCAAAAAACCACACATAAAAACAAGCAAAAAAACCCCCAATTTCACATCCCCCCAGAGAGTTGCAATTTGAAGTTTAAAAAATATGACTTACCCTATGCTAAATACATGAACTCAACCCCACACAGATGCACTGCAGAAGCCACTGGGGCTGAGGTAGAAAAGGATGCGTCACGGGGACGGCGGGGCACTCTCAGGGGCTAGCAGAGCCCTCGAGTTTGTCCCCGGAGGGTCACTGTCCTCTGCTGAGGCTCCGTCTCCCTCCCCAAGGAGGGAAAACCTACAGGTTTTCTAACTTCCCAGGCACTGTCCATTCATCAACGACGTCCAGTGTAAGCGGAATCTCACCACCACTGCAGACCTCCTCCCTGCCTTCCCCACCCCCTGCAGGCGGCTCGCGGGGTCTACGGTGGGCCGGGCCAGGGGCACGGTGGGCAGGGCACTGTTCCTCCCCGGAGGCCAGCCCCGCCAGGGCCGTAGAGAGGGCAGGAAGCCCAAGGCAGGAACCCCACCTCCTGAGCGGTACCTTCGCTCGGGACCACGAAGGGGTGACTGGGACGACGGACAGAAAAGTGAGGCTGAAATACGGGAAGAATGTGTGCCAGGCCCTGCTCCCAGTACATCATGAATATCAGCTCCAGTCCCCGTCCCTGTCACGGACGGAGACACTGAGGCCCTCGCGCTGGCAGCCCCTAGCAATGGAGCTGCCACACCGGCTGCATGCCCTGGCTGTGGCCGCTTCTACGTCACAGAGGAAGGCACTCTGCCCAGTTGACTCCCAGGCCTTCTCGGGGATGTTCAGCTGCAATGGACCCTCCCGCCTGCATGCACAGCCGTGACCACTCACGTCTCCCCATCTCAGCACGTGCTGGCCTCTGCGGGATGACCCTGCCTCCGCTGCCTGTCCCCACCCTCCCCAGCCAGAGCCTGCCTGCTGTCTGGCCCCTCCTGTCGCCTGGCGCTCAGTCTTCTGCACAAGCCCCATGGTGAGCTCAGAGCCCGGTGCAGGGCCTGCGAAGGGGAGTGTGCGAGTGTGTAAACTGGCCCCTGAACTGGCGCGCACTGGCCGGGCGACCTGCAGCTGCCTGCTGCCAGGACCATGCACGCTGCACCCCGCTGCTTCCTGACCATCGCTCTGAGCGGACCCATGAAGCAATGGGTCAAAATCGCACACCTAGAAAAAATGCTCAAGCCCATGGGGGAGGGCGAGGAGGGGGGTGTGGGTGGAAAGAAAGGGGCTGGGGGAGCCAGGGTCACCTCCTCCAGGAAAACTGTCCACCAGGTGCACAGATTCTGAACACGGGGGATGAATGGGACGGGCTAAGAAATCAGCATCCACTTGCCATGCTTTCACTTGAAATTAGGTGAATAAAGCAACCTTATTTGAAGTGGGAAATTCCAGTTTACCAAACCAGACGCCACTCCATCATGAAATCAAAGAGCTGGGAACGTGGTTTGAATAAATAGCATTTTTTCTTACTCAACAAGTTACCTATGAATAATAAAAAATGTAAATAAATAAAACTAGAGCCGATCTTCTCAAGAAGTAGCTGTTTTCCACAACTGTGCAAAAATAACCCTGGGTCGGTCAGACGTGACACGTGGGGGTCTAGTGGGGACAGGGGACATTTGAAAATGAAGGTTCAGGATGTGAGAGAGGCGTGCGGGACCAGGACAGAGCCCTCTTCCAGGAGCCATGGGCGACACGGGGCCATGCACTCAGCCCTGGCTCCAAGGCCAATGAAGCATCCTCGAGAGTGTGGCCGCACCAGGCTAGGACGGGAACCCACGACGAGCCACAGGACGCTCCATCCGCAGAGAAGAGCGTCACACCTTGTGTTCGTTTATCCAGTCACTACCAATCACCCACCCTTGCGTCCATGGGGCACCTTCCCAGAACCCCAAACTGCACCTGGCATATCATGACGGGCTTCATGAACTCCCAATACGCGGACAGCTCTTTCCGCCTGCCACTACCCCACCTGTCCTGCCAACAGGGCAGGCAGAAGCCATGCACCTACCTGTCCAGGTGACGTGCAGGTGCAAGACACACACACACTGGTACCTGGACTAGGTAACGAGCAGGTAGAGAACACAAGCACACATATACCTGGACCCGGGTGATGTGTAGATACAGGACACAGGCCACCAGGAAGCAGATGCAGAACACCAGCAGGAGGAGGACGGCCACGCTCCTAGGACAGAAGACACGTGGGCACTGCAGGTTGGGCCGGGCGAGGTGTGCCCGAGAAATGCCTGGGAACCCACCCTTCCTCCCCTGCCTCACCCAGTCGCTGGCCCCCGGGAAGGAACAGCGGTCTCTGGGGACTTGTCCATGCTGGCTCTCTTCTAGGGGAGGAGCCCTTCCTGTGTCCACCCCAACTTCTAAGCCCCCCAGGGTCTCTCTAGTCCTGGGAGTGCCTGAGAGATGCTTCCCCTATGCAGGAAGGGCTGGGGTTGCACAGACTTGGCTGCGGGGTACCACCCTCTTACTGGGCGTCAACTGGGAAGGGTTTTTCTAGGAAAAGATGTATCCCCACATAGGGCCATGCAGATGGCCACTGTGTGTCCACAGGGTCCTGGGGTGGGGTGGGGGGGGCTTCCATGTACTTTCTGGAAACTCACAGAATTGCTCCACTCGGGACAATGACTAAATGTTATCAAAATCATTATGCTTTTGTTCCTTTCCAAAGCCTACTTTTCCTCATTTTAACGTTTCTGAAAATGAGAAGCACCTAGACACCAGGGTGCCCATTTGGTGCCCTGTTTGTCTCCTGCTGCAGACGCTGTCATGAGGTCAGTGGCGCATGTGGCGTGGACAGAGTCACTGAAAATATACGGTGTCTGAGAACTGAGCACATTTAAAATTAAAAACTGCGAGTGAGCGTTCCACACGTTTGCCATCAGGCGTGCTCAGCTAGTTCCTCCGGTAAATGGAGAACTGGTGTGTGGCTCAGGCCGTCCCCAAAGGCCAGGGCACCACAGGAGTGTGACCGCGGGAGTCGAACCTGAACTTGAAAAGAAAAGGACTCCTGGTGACCTTCTCCTCTGACTGATGGACCCAGAACAGTACTTACTGCGGGATTATTAGAAGGTAGACAAGGCCGAATAAGGCGGCCAGGATGAGGGCCAGAATGACGGCGCTGGTGAAATACTCGTCCTGAAGCTGGTGATACTAGAAGACACAGAAAAGGACCGTCAGCTGCCCAGCTTCCTGGAGACGCCAAGGTCTTCCCGAGGGCGCCAGGGATGCCTAGAACTACAGCGAGAAGGGCCACCCACGTTCACTCCCAGCCCCCCCAGAGCCCCCCCCCGCCCCGGCACTCACCTTTCGCTCTCGCTCAGCCTGCTTGTACTTCAGGGTGAAGAAGTTCAGGTCCGCCATCTCCAGCTCCATCTGGCGGGCTTCCAGGAGGCGGCTGATGTACCTGTTGACGCGTGTCCCAGGGGTGGTGTGGACAACATTTGTAGAGAAAGACGAGCGGTTTCTGAGTTTTTCTGAGGCTGTTCTCAATGCCCTCCGCTGCCCGTCACGGAAAGAAAGGAAGGGATAGTGTCAAATTCTCCACTTATTAAAGAAAAGAGCTCTTATGCTCCCTCCTCCTGGGTCCTCGCCCACTGCAGAGTCTGGGGGGCCGGGTTTGGGGATCTGAGATGCAATCTCGCCTCAGCCACCTGCTGGCAGCAAGATCCCAGGTGAGTTATCTCATCCTTGGTGTTGTAAGTGGGGTTACATGGCACCTGTGCGGTGGTACCATGTGGAGGGTTAAGGGACCCCGCTCACGTGCAGTGGACAATGCCCAGCACAAAGCAATGAAACTGGTTCTTTGAAAATGTCAATAAAATCAACAGATATCTAGCAAGCATGACAAAGAAAAAGAAAGAAAGACACTAACAAATTCAGGAAAGAAATATAATTTTACTACAGACCCTGGAGACATCAAGAGGATATAAGGAAATACTATGAACAATAGTTCACATATAAATTTGACAACTTAGATCAATTACCTACTCCTTGAAACATACAAACTACCAGAACTCACCCAACAGGAAAGATAACTAGAAAAGCCCTATAATGGCTAAAGAAATTTACTTCATAATTTTAAAATTCATGCAAAAGTAGTCTCCAGGCTGAGATGGTTTCACCGTGAATTCTACCAAACATTTAAATAAGAATTAACATCAATTTTATATAATCTCTTCCAGAAAATAGAAGTCAACACTTCCCAAATCACTTTATAAAGTCAGTATTAGGGGCTTCCCTGGTGGCACAGTGGTTAAGAATCCACCTGCCAGTGCCAGGGACACGGGTTCAAGCCCTGGTCCAGGAAGATCCCACATGCCCGTGCGCCACAACTACTGAGCCTGCGCTCTAGAGCCTGCAAACCACAACTACTGAGCCCACATGCCACAACTACTGAAGCCCACACCCCTAGAGCCCATGCTCCGC
Organism: Orcinus orca; assembly: GCF_937001465.1. Classification (NCBI taxonomy): domain Eukaryota; kingdom Metazoa; phylum Chordata; class Mammalia; order Artiodactyla; family Delphinidae; genus Orcinus; species Orcinus orca. The sequence goes on along the minus strand of NC_064567.1, from coordinate 96,999,474 downwards.
GACAAGAGAAGCTGCCGCAATGAGAAGCCCGCACACCGCAACAAAGAGTAGTCCTGGCTCGCTGCAACTACAGAAGGCCCACGGGCAGCAATGAAGACCCAACGCAGCCAAAAATAAATACAAATAAAATAAATAAATTTATATAAATAATAAAGTCAGTATTATACTGATACCAAAACCAGACTAAGACAGTATTAAAAAAAGGAAAACCACTTTTGAGGTCACATCCCTCATGAATATTGATGCAAAAATCCTTAGCAAAACATTAGCAAATAGGATTCAGCAATATATAAGTAGAGGCCTACACCATGACCTTTACTAGATATGCAAGGCTGTTTAAATATTTGAACCTCCATGCAATCCATCGTATTAACACCATATTAACCAGCACATGGAAAACCTCATGGTCACATCAACTGATACAGAAAAAATCCTTTGACAAAATTCAATATCCACTCATGATAAAAATGATCAGAAAACTAGGAATGGAGGGGAACTTCCCCAACTTGATGAAGCACATCTCCAGAACACCTACAGCTAACATCACACTCAAAGGTAAAAGGTTTTCCCTCTACCATCTGCATGCAGTAAGGCAGAGATTTCTGGCTCACCCTCACCTTGAATACAATACAGTGTCCCCAACCAGTGCCATAAGGCAAGGAAGGCAAATCAAAGGAAAACAGATTGGAAAGAAAGAAATGAAACTGTCCCTATTTGCAGACATGATAGAAACAGACATGATAGTCTACACAGAAAACCCCAGTGGGAGGAAAAAAAATCCTAGAACAAATAAGTGAGTTCCACAAGGTCATAGGATAAAAGATAAACATAAAAAATCAACCATATTTCTTTATACTAGCTATGAGCGTTTGAAGACCAAAACTAAAATACTGTACCATTTATAATCACTGAGAAAATGAAATACTAGGTGTAAATCTAACAACACATACAGAACTTGTATGCTGAAGACTACACAATGCCAGTGAAAGAAATCAAAGAAGATCTCAATAAATGGACAGACATACCATGCTCATGGATAAGAAGACTCAACATAGTGAAAATGTCAATCCTCCCCGCACTGTCAATTCCTGTCAAATCCTAGCAGGATATTCTTTTTTTTTGTAGCTAGACAAGCTTATTCTAAATATTAAATGGAATAGCAAAGGGATTAGAATAGCTCATTTTTCTTAAAAAGAATAAAGTGAGAGGAATTGCTCTACTGATTTTAAGACTCACTATATAACTATATCAATCAAGACAATATGGTTTTGGCAGAAGGACAGACACATAGATCAATGGCACAGAACAGAGAGCCAGAAATAGCTTCACACAAGTATGGTCAACTGATTTTTGACAAAAGTGCAAAAGCAATTCAATGGTAGAAGCAAAGCTTTTAAACAAATAGTGCTGGAACCATTGGAGATCCATTAGCAAAAAAAATGAACTTAACTCAAACCTCACACTTTATAAAAAGAATTAACTCAGAATGGATCATATTACAAAACATGAAAATATAAAATCCAGTTAGAAAGCAGACAATAGACACAAGGGGCATTTCACCAAAGAAGAGAACATACAAAGAGCTCCCTGGAGGCCTAGTGGTTAGGATTCTGGGCTTTCATCAGGGAACTGAGATCCCACAAGCTGGGCAGCGTGGCCAAAAAAACACATGGATAGAAATATAAGCACTCGCTTTTCGATCAATATTAAAGCATAGCATTTTATATGAGGGATTAAATCTTGAAATACATAAACACATATTTTTATTTCTTTTTTTTTTTTTTTTTTGCAGTACACGGGCCTCTCACTGTTGTGGCCTCTCCCGTTGCGGAGCACAGGCTCCGGACGCGCAGGCTCAGCGGCCATGGCTCACGGGCCCAGCCGCTCCACGGCATGTGGGATCTTCCCGGACCAGGGCACGAACCCGCATCCCCTGCATTGGCAGGCGGACTCTCAACCACTGCGCCACCAGGGAAGCCCTTTTTTATTTCTTTTTAAAAGTGGATTAGATGTCATTCCCTTGCAGAGCTAGCCTGTATCTACTTTACAGTATGAAGTATCTCTTTAATTTCATAACTAATACTTTGTATTTTAGTTTTTCTTACTCCCCTCAAATTTGGGGGGACATGAAAGTAGCTTTGTGAGGACCATTTGGAAATTTACTGTCACAATTCTCCCCTGTGCTTTGTTTGTTGTATCTTTGCACACGTGTAAAGATCTGTAGATGAAATGCTGTACAGACAGTTTGGCTGAAAACATAAAAGCTCACCAGCCAGCAGAGGGGAATAATAAATCAGTGATATTAAAATCTTCTTACAATGTCAGAAAGATAAAAGTCAGAATAAAGACTCTTTCCATTGAGAGAACGCTCCTAGATCAGTATGCAGCTAGAAATTTTAATAGGGAACATGCATCTTTTGGTAATAAAAGTTGTTAAGAACAAAAAAGCACACACACAAAAAAGAAAATAAGCACTTGAAAAGACGTTTGACATCGTTAGCCATCAGGGAAATACAAAATAAAATCACAAGGAGATATCACCGCACACTTATTAGAACAATAATATATTTTAAAAAAAGTGATGACAGGACCAAGCGCTGGCAAGGATGCAGAGAGACTGGATCACGCATATGTTGCTGATGGGAATGTGAAATGGTACAGTCACTCTGGAAGACAGTTTGCTGGTTTCTTAAAAAAACAAAACAAAAAGCAAAACCAAATATGACCCATCAATGGCACACCTCGGCATCGATCCAAAAATAATGAAAATTTATGTCCACGTAAAAAATCTGTACCTTATAGTAGTTTTATTTGTAATAGTCAAAATTGGACACAACCAAAATGCCCTTCAACAGGTGAGTGGTTAAACAAAGGTGATCCATTCCAACCCAGCATACCAGCCAGCCACGGAAAGGAAGGAGCTATTGATCCCAGCAACAACGTGGAAGGACCCAAGCATAGAGCTGAGCATAAGAAAGGCCAAGTTCAAAGGGTCACACACTGTGTGATTCCGTTTATACAACATTCTCAAGTGACAGTTATAGGGATGGAGAACAGATTAGTGGGATCCAGGGTTAAGGATGGCTGTGAGGAGGGAGAAGGTGTGACCACGAGCGGGGCGAGACCTTGGTGGTGATGGAAATGTTCTGTATCACTGCCACTAAGAAAGCGACTGGGTCTCAATCCACACCAGCACATTTCCATGGACCCACCGATGTCAGGGTCTCAGATGCAAGTGCGTGGCAGAGACTGCTGGCAGTCTCCCCGACATTCATACCCCCTTGGTCACAGAACCCAAGTTCTATAAAGGCATTGGTCTCAGCCAATGCACTGCCTTTCTCCCCTTCCCCTGTCAGCTTGGTGCAGCTGTGTGGCTGAGTTCCGGCCAATGAGCTATACGCAGAAGTGTTGCTAGGGAGCATCCTCAAGAGGAGAGAGATATGCCTTTTGCCAGCTCTGCCTTGTTTCTGCTGGCTGGAATGCAGATGCAATGACTGGAGCCCCAGCATTTATCTTGGGCCATGAGGTGGCAGAGCAGCCAAGCCAGAATAATGAAAGAGAAAGGGTCTGGTCAAGATGCTTGTGAAGCTACCACATTAGCCTTGAACTGCCTGCTCTCTGGATTTAGTTTATCCATGAGAAAACTCACCTCTATTTTGTTCACGCCACCATGATTGAGGTTTTCTTCACATGCCCTGAAACCCACTCCTCGGAGCACTACCTCCGAAAGCACACATCTCTGAAGCGGCATTCCTGGACGCTATGACCCGTCTGCTCCTCCAATCCCAATCTGCCCTCTACCTGCCATGGGGTGTGGTAGTTACAAGAAGACAGGGTGGTGAACTGGGGGACAGGGAAGATGGGGCATTCCCACAGCATGGAGCTGAAACCCTGGCCTGGGGTAGACTGGGCAGGCATGCACTTCCTGGGGCTGAGCTTGGGCACCCAACTTCCTGAAGCATATGAGCAGCTGAGATCAGTAAAAGTGTCCCCAAGCCTGCAAAGCACAGAGCTGCGTCTCAGGTCTCCTTTCACACCTGACACCCCAGGAAGGCCATGGTTTGAGAAACGGTCTCTGCCCAGCATCAGCCCCTCTGGGGAGCAGGCAGCAGGCGGCTGCTCTGCCCCAGGTCTTACCCAGTCCCCTCACATATCCAGCTCCCCACAGGGCCCAATGAGCGGCCTGCCATCCACCCTCATCTACTGAAGGGACAGGGACAGCCCAGGGGCTTGATGCTATCACTTCATAGACGACTTTCTAGAAATGACTCATCAGCCTAAGAACTGGCGGCTTTTCTCCACCCTTTTCCACAAAGAATTCCTTGTTTGAACCTCTCCCAGAGCAGGGGCAGGGGCCAGGCTCATGCCTCCCAAGGGGCGTCCTCATCAGGGGGTATCCACCGTCTCCTTGAATCAGCTGCAAAGTTCTCTCCTTCCTCTTCTCTGCAAGAGTCCGTATATGAGGGGGCACTAGAACTCCTTCAATGACCAGGAGAACCCACCGTCAGAGCCGTACGGGCTGGGAGTTTCCTCCTGGGAAGCAATTTAGTAAGACTTGAGTTCCTAACAGACAAAGGAGTATTCACATTTCCACTTTTGCCTGGGTCTTTTTGCCCTTTTGAGTTTTACCAGGAATTTGTCCATTTCATCTAAACTGTGAAGTGGGCTGTCAAGTTGCCACCTTACCTTCAACTATGAACGTGTTAGGATCTACACGATGCCCCCTTGCTCCCCGGGGGACAATGGTAATGGTTGTGTTGGCTGGATCGTCATGGATGACAGCTCGGGGTTTAATCCACTTCAAGGACATGGGCTGTCGGGGAGCAAGGAAGAGCAGAACCTCTTACTGGAACCCACTGGAGTTTTGACAGACAAGGGCCAGCATAAGGGCTGAACCAAAACTGGCCAGGAGGGGAGGCAGCAGCTGAAAGCACAGAGCTCTCGAGCGGGGCCATGAGGGAGGGCTCCGTCGGGTGATCTCAGACGAGAAATCCTACGAGCCCCTGGAAACCGTCCTGAGGCGTGAAGTCTTTCCTGAGGCCTAAGCAACGAGAACACCGTGCCCAGATCCAGCTCAGCAAGTGTCTCTGCTCTGTCCAGCAGCTTTCCGGATGCCAGTGCAGGTTGTTCCCAGGTGGGCAGACCTGGCCTGGGTCTCGACCACGGTAAGTGACCTTCAGCTCAGAAGGTAAGTGGCCAATGGCGACTGTGCTCTGGTCTGGTTTGTCTGGGGCTGATGGACATATAGATCCACCTCAGGTCAGCCTGTCACCTCAGGGGTCAGAGTGTCCTCTTGCGACAACTAAAAGCCAGTGACAAAAGAGTGGCACACACATCACTGTGGTGACAGAGAGGGGAGCCAACCGCTGTCCCTTGCAGTGCTTATACCTGGGGCATCCTGATTCGGTGGGGACAGAAAGCAAGTAAAAAGCTATTAGATGTTAAAGAAACCTTGCAGGAGCCTGTAATACCATTTACCCTGTAAGAGTCAGAGAAGAAAAGCCACCAGAATGATCATCTCAATAGATACCGAACACTATTTGCTAAAATTCAATATCTACTTCTCATTTTAACAAGTGCAAACACTCACTCACAGGGCTACTTTCTTGAGATCATTGGGCACCCATTACTAGTTCTTACCAAAAGCATCACAATTAATAAGAAAACTCTATTTGTTTTAACTAATTAAAGCCAGAATAAAAAAAAAGAATGCCACTCATCACTATCATTGAATAAAGGATGTAAAAAAAGAAACAAAAATTATCACTATTTAAAAGTGATACCACTGTATATCAAGGAAACCCAAGGGAAGTAAAAAAGTTATTACAATCAGTTTCAATAAGTATGGACCAAACATAAGCTAGAATTTGATCTTCATCAAATTCAAGCAGAAATGGTGGAAACTATGTTTCTAAAATATTCCGAGCCATCTTTAAAACAAAAACTGGGAAACAGGGTAGGAAAGGCCCTCTGCAGACCTTGAAACAGATCAGGAAGGGAGACGCGGCATGAAGCAATGAACAATGCTTAAACTGTGCTGAGGCCGTGCTGGGGAAGCTGTCACAAGAGTGAGTGCGGAAAACATGGAGAGAACAATTTGGCAACAGCGATCACAAATTAAAATACATGCACCATTTAACGCAGTGATTTCACTACAAAGAAGTTACTCCAGGCTATCCTTGTAAAGTTCACTAAGATGTATAAAAAGTTTTTTTTATTTAAGGATGTTCTCAGCACCGATGGCCAAGAGAAGAAATCTGGAAATCATGTTCCCACGCATCAGCAAGGCACCGGGAAACAAGTCTGTCTGCAGGTGGAGGCCCCCTGGTATGAAACTCCAGGATCTCCAAGGTCTGTCACTGAGTGAAAAGACAGGGCGTTGGGACAGTTAAATAGGTCAAGTCTTATTGGCATTAACCTTCTAGCACATAGCCAGGTTTTTCTGGGGGGGAAGAAAAAACACAAAATGGTAAACAGTTCGGGGGATTGGACTTTCTGTATCACGGGTACATGTTACTTTTGTATTTTAAAATAAATATGCTTAGGTAATTTTAAATCTGAAGAGAAGGAGAGAGGCGGCATTTTTTAAAAGGGGAGAGAGAACTGGAAGCCTCCTGGTGTACACTCTGGAAGGGGCAAATCTACTGGCAGTATTAGGGGACTCCATAGAGAGCGTCTCCCCACGCTGGCCGGGGAGGGGGAGGCTTGGCTCCCACCTGCTGCTATAGGTAATACTGGTGCTACAATCTCTAACCAGCTACACACCCACGCTCGCAGATACTCAACTCAGAGAAATCCATTTTACAAAATGATCAGAGATGTAAGTGCACTTTCGTGAGCAAAAAAATGCTGTGAATCATTGACTTTGCTTAAAAAAAAAACCAAAAAAAACAATAAAAGCAGAAATGACCTAAATATCAATGGAAGTCGAGTGGAAGTTGAGTAAGTAAACGGTCTCTCCCTAGGCTGGAAATCTACACAATGATTAGAGAACCCTATTTTTGAGGAAGAGTCAATAATATAAAGAAACCCTTATGATACACTGGCAAGTGAAAAAAAAGTAACAAACAGCAAACTGATTGTATATCATCCCATCAATTCTATGTAGAAATTTATAAATATACACACATCTAAGAAGCTAGAAGGACGAAAATGTTGACGATAGGTTGGTTGAGGGTGATCGGATTGTAGATGAATGCTTTTCATCTTCTTTGTGCATTTTTGTATTTTTCTATATTTTCCACAATAAATTTCTTTTATAATCAGAAAGGAATACTGAAGGAAGAAACAGACAAGCGTAAGCATGCGGGGGTTGGATTTACTGGAGAGAAGTACCTTGGACGTGAAGTACCCTAAAGCTGTGCTGGAGCCCTGACACCAAACCCCGAAGCCCAGGTCCCTGGCCGGAGGTGCGTGCACGGTATCGCCACCTAGCGGCCGATTCGCCCTGGGCTCCCACACCGCTGACCCAGGAGAGGCTAGGAACACGGGAACTCCAGGTGCACTGTGGTCTGAGGCTGACCACGTACATCTGAGTCACCCCCCAGAACCTGGGACACAATGTCTCACAAACTCGGCACATAGGCACAGGCGACAGTGGAACCCACTGCCCTGATCCCGCCGGCTTCCCCAGCTCCATCTCCAAGGCCCCCTCGGTCAGGCTCAAGGTGCGGATAAAGTAAACGGAAGACAGGAACAGGAACGATGAGGCAGACCTCATCCTAAAGCAGATGCAGGATCTGAGACCCGCCGGGGAGAACGGCTGCAGGGCAGGGGCTGCTCTGCTCGGGGGTCACCGGACGGGGCACTCATGTCATCCTCCCCAAATGTCCCCACTGGTGGCCGGCCCCGCCCGTGCACAGCCTCTCCACCCCATTGTTCCAGGACCACCATGGACCCCCCCTCAGGCCGCCTGCCCTGTCTTCATCCTCTGATGCCCCCCCCCCCCCACGGTGCCAGCCCTCTACCTTCCCCATCCTCGTTTTCACTAATCGCGGGGGGCAGGTGGCAATGAAAGGGCACAGAGCAGGGCAGCAGAGGCCCGGGCTCCCAGCTCGGCTCCCAGCCTGCGGCACCTGCCCATGGAGGCTCTCTGTCTCCCCAGCAGGGGAGCTGCCTGGGCCCATAGAGGCTGCCCAGGGGGCATCGAGGCCGGAATCGGGCGCCCTGCGGACGAGGGGTCAGAGTCTGGAGGAGGCGGCGTGACGGAGAGAGAAGCGGGCTGGGTGCAGAGGGCGCCTGAGAGCAGAGCGCAGGCCTGGGCTGCGGTCTCCTCCGTTGGAGCCAGCCAGGCAGTGGCGGAGGTGTCCCAAGCACCAGAGATGTTGGGTGTGTCGGAGAGGGGCATGGGGACCCTGAGCACACAGGGTAGACCCGCGGGAGACTGCGGGGACAGGGCGCCAAGGACGAAACCCAGGACACCACCACGCATGCTCCCAAGGGAGGCGGGAGGGCTGCAAAGCTGGGGAGGTGAGAGGCTCGGGGGACGAGGAGTCCAGGAATCCAACCGTGACTCCTGACGCTGGAAGAAAAGGAAGGAAGGGGCTTCCCTGGTGGCGCCGTGGTTGAGAGTCCGCCTGCCGACGCGGGGGACACGGGTTCGTGCCCTGGCCGGGGAAGATCCCATATGCCGTGGAGCGGCTGGGCCCGTGAGCCATGGCCCCTGAGCCTGCGCGTCCGGAGCCTGTGCTCTGCTATGGGAGGGGCCACGGCGGTGAGAGGCCCGCGTACCGCAAAAAAAAAAAAAAAAAAAAAGAAAAGAAAAGGAGGGAGGGAAGGGGCCCTGCACACAGCAGGTCTGCCTCCCCCAACCCCTGGGATGGGAGGGACGGGAGGAGCTGCACAGCTCCTGTCCTGGGCGTTGAGCCCAGGTGTGCGATTCCTCCCCAACCGAAGGAGCCATGGCTGGGGCGGGGGTGTTACTGGCGCTCTGTGGTCCGAGTGCGAACACCAAGGAGCCACCGGCCCCAGCGAAGGAGAGGCTGATGTTAGCTGTGCAGGCTCATCAGACACAGTCTGAATCCAGGGGTCATAGGCTCCTTTCACAGGTCAGCAGGCTCTGGCCTGGAAAAGCCTTATTAACCCCACCACCCTGGGCAATCCAGCAGGAATGACGCGTCCCCTCCCCTCTCCGCACCCCAAGCCCCCTGAGGAGTCCTGGGGACACCAGCCCTTGCCTCAGGCTCCAGGATGACGGCTCTGCGCTGCCCAGGCTTCAACTAAAATTTGATTTTTCATTCGTTGTAGATTCTTTTGGATTAATTTGATTTTTTAAAATATTGCACTATTACTTATCCTGATACTGAGGGGTTTTTGGTGTTTTGTTTTATAAATTCATTTATTTTATTTATTTATCTTTGGCTGTGTTGGGTCTTCGCTGCGGTGCGCAGGCTTCTCGTTGCGGTGCCTCTTCTTGTTGCGGAGCACGGGCTCTAGGCACACGGGCTTCAGAAGTTGTGGCACGTGGGCTCAGTGGTTGTGGCTCGCGGGCTCTAGAGCGCAGGCTCAGTCGTTGTGGCGCACGGGCTTAGGCGCTCCGCGGCATGTGGGATCTTCCCGGACCAGGGCTCGAACCCGTGTCCCCTGCATTGGCAGACAGATTCTTAACCGCTGCGCCACCAGGGAAGCACATCCTGATACTGAGTTTTGGACGCATATTTAAATTGTGCACCTCGTAACCCTCCCCCAGTCCCATCCCTGGGGGGGCGGGGTCAAGTTGAATCAAGGGGGTTGGGGCAGGGGTAGTGCGGGAAGAAGACAGAGATTAAATCAGGGTTTCTACCTTGGCAATCTGGCTAACAAGAAAGCCTGAGAGTTCTCCTGTTACAAATTCTGGGTAGATATATTAACTCATACATACTTTGAAATGTACAACTAAGCTGGCAAGAAAGTAAGGAAAATGACCAGAGGCCAGAAGCGTCAGGACAGTAGGAATGCAGGCCAGGGAATGGTACCATCAAGCTTTCATGGGGCTCACAGAAATCCAGGGGCCCAAGCAAGATGGGCAGTGAGGTCAAAGCCCTCCAGCTGAACCCCAGACCCTGAGAGGCTCCGTCAGCAAACACCAACCAGGAGAGACCACGCAGTGGGGTCGGTCTAAGACAGCTGGCCTTAGACCTAGCTGCGTACCACCTGGGACATCTAAAAACCACAAGCCAGGCATTTAGCCTCCTGCAAGGCCAGTAGAGGAAAGGCCCATCTTCTTGAGGGAATTCACCAGCAACAGAGCTCTTAGGCATCTCCAGATAAAGTTTTCCCAAACAAGAGCTCATCATCAAAATCACAAGAAAATCCCTCTAGAATAAGGCACCACGAGCGAGAGTCAGCAGGATTTTGCTTCCTCCTGAAAAGCCACTAAAACTGTGATGAGGGAATTCCTTTTAAAGGCATAAAACCCACACGGAGGAGAAAATGAGAGTGCAGAAGCGGCAATGCAATCTCGGGAAACAGGCAATCGGTCACGGATGTGCAGACCCAAGAACACAGGTGATAGTGAAAGTCAGAATGTTCAGGAGGTACAGCCGTCAGTGCAGGGGCTGGAGGGCCAATGACAAGAGGACGCGGGGAGGACGCTCAAAGCTGCTGACGAAGTGGCGGAGCACAGGCTTCACCCCAGGCTGCCGGGACGCGGCCCTCCTGCCCCAGAGGACCGGGGTCTTCCCTGGGGGGGGAAGGGATCAGGGTCTCTGGCCCCGGGTTACAGACAGTATGCCTGTGTGGTTGAAGCAGACACTAAGGATCCCCCCGCCAGCCACAATGCTGCCTCCGCTCAGCTCCAGGCTTTCACCCCAGGCCTCGCCCCATCCCAGCAGACTAAAGACCAAGGTGACTCTGACCAACCCAAGAAGAAAGACGGAAAATCCTGCACCCAGGTCACCTGCAGGAACACCCACAAAAGGAACCTCCGTCAGGTGCTGGAGGCTATGCACCCCGAATTAGAGGGACTTAACCCAGGAAGGAGCGGCCTCTGATATGAGAGCCAGAGAGGGAGGGAGGGGATGGCCAGAGATGCTCTCCATGGAGGTGAAGGGCAAGGCTGGGGTGACACCACGTTGAGGCTCTCGGGGTGCAGACAGAGGAGGTCGGGGGCTCCGGAACCAGCGATACAATATCTGACACGTACAGATATCCTGAGGACAGATTTAAACAACGGCTGGGGGACTGTGGCTTGAATTTACCGATAAATCCATGGAATGCCAAGTTGCAAAAAAAAACCCACAACGTAATGAAAAGTGTTTTGCAGGAAAGCAAAAGCAACCCAGCTCTGAACAGCATTTACAAGACTGTGTGAGGTGAAGGGCGAGGGCTAATGGAGGCGACCGCAGCAGGACTGCACTGGGAGGACAGACACACAGGGACTCCCTGCGGGGCCGGCACACGGGGGTGGGGCCCGCCTACCTTGTCGTCGTCCTCGCAGGTCATGACATTGGAGAAAGGGATCTCAGCCTTGAACATCTTCCGGCAGTGCATGAGCTGCACCAGCAGGTAGCACACGGTCTTGAACTTCATCCTCTTGGCCGGTTTTATATCTGAGAGAATCAGCCCTGGAAATATCTGTGTGGACGTGCAGCAAAGAGAAACGCTGTGAGCCGACACACACGTCCTACCTCTTGGGCGGGGAGCACGAACTTAACGGGGCAGGGAGATCACAGGCCACTTGCTGAGGACCTACGGCTCACCAGACCCAGCAGAGAACAGAACCGGCAACCCAGTCCCAAAACACGCAGGTCTCAACTACGTCCAATGCCTCTGAAACGAGAGCGATGCCCGAATCCCGGGGCAGATGCATGGACATCACCCAGCTGGGGCAGTACCACCCTGATGAGTGTCACCCACTGGCCCCCGGGGTCCCTCCTGCAGACCTACCCTTCTGCCTTTCACCTTCTTCTCTCTCCTCCTCCACCCAAACTTCTCCCAAGGGGCTGCTCCTTGTACAGACCTCGCCATCCTTCCCACCCTCAAACCGCAGCCATGGCTGACGCTGTTGTTTAATTCTGTATGACGGGTGGGGCGGCATCCACTCATGGCACCAAGGCTCCCTCCTCTGACTCACAACCTCCTGCATCCCAGCAGCACCTCGCAGGCCTTCCTCCTTGGTGCCCTGCCCTCTGCTCCTATGTCCCCAGGTTGACCCCAGCTGGTCACCCAAACCTCTCACACCTGCCCTTCCCTCACACACTCACTCCCCTTCTCCAGAAGTCAGCTCACCCTGCCCTGCCTGTCCTGCCCTGAGCCCCATTTCTCTCCCCTGGCCAGTGCCACACCCATCCCCAGCTCCCACATCACATGGGTGCCACCGCATCCTGGCCTGGAGAGCACTGGCCCGTGGATGCACCAGGACAGCGAGACCCGAAGCTCTCCCTGACCTGCTTGTATCCTGAATAAGTACTGTGGCCACCTGTGTCCTGTGCACCTCACCTGTGTCCCGTGCCCCTCACCTGTGTCCCGCGTCCCTCACCTCAGCCCTATGCCCCTCACCTGAGCCCTGCACCCCTCACCTGAGTCCTGTGCCCCTCACCTGAGTCCTGTACCCCTCACCTGAGCCCTGCACCCCTCACCTGAGTCCTGTGCCCCTCACCTGAGTCCTGCGCCCCTCAGCTGAGCCCTGTACTCCTCACCTGAGTCTTACGCCCCTCACCTGAGTCCTGCGTCCCTCACCTGAGCCCTGTACCCCTCACCTGAGTCTTGCACTCCTCACCTGTGTCCTGCGCCCCTCACCTGAGTCCTGCGTCCCTCACCTGAGCACTGCACTCCTCACCTGTGTCCTGCGCCCCTCACCTGAGTCCTGCGCCCCTCAGCTGAGCCCTGTACTCCTCACCTGAGTCTTACGCCCCTCACCTGAGTCCTGCATCCCTCACCTGAGCCCTGTACTCCTCACCTGAGTCTTACGCCCCTCACCTGAGTCCTACACCCCTCACCTGAGTCCTGCGCCCCTCACCTGAGTCCTGCGCCCCTCACCTGAGTCCTGCACTCCTCACCTGAGCCCTGTACCCCTCACCTGAGTCTTGCGCTCCTCAACTGTGTCCTGTGCCTCTCACCTGAGTCCTCTGTCCCTCACCTGAGTCCTGCGCCCCTCACCTGAGTCCTGCGTCCCTCACCTGAGTCCTGTGCCCCTCACCTGAGTCCTGCGTCCCTCACCTGAGCCCTGCACCCCTCACCTGAGTCCTGTGCCTCTCAGCTGAGCCCTGTACTCCTCACCTGAGTCTTACGCCCCTCACCTGAGTCCTGCGTCCCTCACCTGAGTCCTGCGCCCCTCACCTGAGCCCTGTACCCCTCACCTGAGTCTTGCGCTCCTCACCTGTGTCCTGTGCCTCTCACCTGAGTCCTGTGTCCCTCACCTGAGTCCTGTGCCCCTCACCTGAGTCCTGCGTCACTCATCTGAGCCCTGTGCCCCTCACCTGAGCCCCGGAAGTGGCTCGGTCACCCTCAATCGTGTCCAGATCACTTTCCCAGGACAGAGTGACCTTCAGTGCTCACACAGGATGGTCACGAGCCTTCCTGTGTGCACAGCACCCCTCGATTCATAGCGCACCCCATCCCTGACCTCCTGCAGAGGGTTCTCAAACCTGATTTGCAGGAGAGTTAGTGAAGGCCCAGGGAAGTGCGGTAGGACTCAGGATGGCCCAGCCCTCGAGGACCCCAGGGCCCTGACTCCAAGCTCCATCCCCTCCCCTCCCCCACAGCCCTCCCCTCACGGGCAACAGGCCAGGCCCAGGACACAAGGTCAGCGGGGACACCCTCCCATGTGCGCAGAGCTCAGGGCCTGAGAAGCAGCGATCTGGAGCTATGAGTCCTTAAGAAGGCTCCGCACAGGACCCCTTCTGGAGCCCACCTTTCGCCGATGGGAGGGCACGATGAAAAAGGTCTCGATGTTGTGAGTTTTCAGAAAACTGTTCCTCTCGTGTCCATGGCCCGGCTCCACCTCATAGTCACCATTCAGGCACGCCAGGGTGGTCTTTGTGATGTGAACCTTCCTACGGAAAAGGAGGCGGAGGTTTGGACGGAGCCTCCCCTGCGGGGCCGCAGCTGGTCTGGGCGGCATCCGGGCGATGCTCTGCGGGGTCCTGGCAGAGCTCTGGAAGGAACACTCAGATTCCCTGGGGCATACGCACAGGAGGACTGACAGGTGGGATGGGGCAGGGGAGGGACCCCAGGAGAGAGGGGGAAGTGTGCAAAGGAGGGCCAAGAACAGGGAGGGCTGCAGGCAGAGGGGATAAGGAGCCAGAGGGACACAAGAGGAACTGAAGGGGACAAAGGAAGCAAGTGTCAGAGGACACAGAAAGGACGATGAGGGAAGGAGAGGGGGGCAAGGTGAGGGGAGAAGCCAAACCCCCAGGGCGGGAGGACCCCAGCCCGACATCAGGCCCACACTGTCCCCACACAAAGTGGGCGGGTGGGAACAGAGCCGTGTGCGTGGCAGTCACGCCCACCCCAGTGAGTTTTCTGGTGAGAGAAGGAGAAATCCTCTGTTAGCATAACCTGAGCAAAACCTAGTCCCCACATAACCTAGACACGTGGCCTGAGCTTCCGGCCCTTAGCAAGGCCTGAGCACTGGGGCTTAGGGAGAAACACAAACTCCCCAGCATGCAAAACACTCCCTGCAAAAACCTGAGCCCTCACGTCCCCAAACAGTCTCCTGAGTTCCTCAGTCGGGGAGGGGGAGACACATGCAGGGCACTGAGGCAGGAGTGAGCATCCCCCCACTGCTGGCCCTGAGGGCACCTGGGACACTGTCACCCCATCAGCCTGGCCCTGAACTGCAAACGGCATCAACGGTCTCCAGAAATGCACGCACATCCACTCATTCACTCACTGGTCCCCCTCCCTCCTTTCCTTCCTCCCTTCCTTCCACCACAGAGAGGGACGGCACAGTCCTGTCACTGAGCTGAGGGGCCAATAGGGAGACAGAAACATCAGCGACCGCTCTCAGCGCAGGGCATCTCAGGCTCTGGAAAAGAGGAGGGGTCTCGGGTGCAGGTTGCCCCAAAAGCACATGGTGGGAATGGACAGCACCCAGGCTCTCAGCCTGGGCTGGGGAGAAACTGGAGGCCTGGCTGGTCCTGAGCAGCAAGGGCACTAAAGGGGATAGGGCCACCTCACTTCCAAGTGCTGCCCACCTCTCACGGGGCGATCCCTCACCCAGCACAGGTGGTGGGAGTGAAGACAGCCACGCTAGCTCGCCTGCCCTGGAGACGGAGGGTGGGGACGCCCAGTGTCTGCCATCCCTAAGGCCTGTAGCACCAGAGCCCAGTTATTGATGAGACTGTCTTGTCCAAGACAATAGGGGTGGGGAGATGTGGGACCTGGGGCGGAGGGGGCTCCACCATACCCTGGAGCTGGGTGGGGTACGCAGGTGACCCCAATCATGGTTCCTACCTGAGGGCCCCTGGGGTGGGGGGCGCGGGTAGGCCATTTGCTCAGGACCCAATTTCACTTGCTTCCAGGCAGCCTGGAACATGCATCCAGCACTTCAGTTTGGGGCTGACCAGGAGCCGTCTGCGCTTCAGGGCAGCAGAGGGCTGTGTGGTCTCCTGCCACTAAGAAGCTGGAGGCCGTCTCCATGCAAGAAGCAGACAGGTGCCCCATCCCTCCCTGACCTTGGCCTCTCCAAGGCAACCACTCAGGGTGTACGGCCTTGGGAAGGAGTCCATGAATCAAGTCCCAGGGGTCCCAGCGTGAGATGCTGGGGTAAAGACACAGCAGTGATTCATTCCTCCCATCTGTCCGCCCGTCCATCTGTCTGTCTGACCAGCCACACTCCCTGAATACCCAATGAATAGAAGACAAGTGCTTGCAGAATGGATGGATGGAGGATGGATGGGTGGATGGAGGAAGTATGGAGGATGGATGAGTGGATAGGTGGGTGGATGAAGAAAGCAAAAGAAGGACCAAGGGGGAAGGGGGAGCGATGGGCTGGGAGTTTGGGATTAGCAGATGCTAACTATTATATAGAGAATGGATCAACAACAGGGTCTTATGCACAGAACAGGGAACTATATTCAATATCCTGTGATAAACCATAATGGAAAAGAATATGAAAAAGAACGTATTGATATATATATATGCGTGTAACTGAATCACTTCGCTGTGCAGTAGAAATTAACACAACATTGTGAACCAACTATACTTCAATAAAATAAAATTTTTTAAAAGAATGAAGGCATCACATTAAGAATAGTGCTAGAAAGAGCAAACCTAGAGAGGCAGAGTGAGGAAACCCTGAGAAGCTCCAGGGCGGACACCGTCTCCAGGGGCCTCTCGGAAGGTTACTGGAAAAGCCCCATCACACACATTCGCCCCCTGCCCCGCTGCAAGGGCAAGGCAGGACCGCGAGGGGTGCACGCACCATGTGTGCCAGGCCCCTAGAGGCACTGGGGAGGGTGGCTCAGCAGCCCCTGGTCCCCACTCACAGAGCAGCTTTCCAGCAGCCCCTCCCAGGCCAGCTTCCTTCCCCTCCTCCCCCTGCCCTGCGGGGAGAGTCGCAATGCTGTCTCCCTGGGAGCCAGGCACTCACGCTTTGACCCTCGTGTGCCCTAAACCCTCTGCTGAGGCCACCGCTGGCTGCACACACCTGATCTGGTGTCCAGTCCTCATTTTGCAGCACTGAACGCAGCTGACGGCTCTCCCTCCTCCCCGGCCCTCCTCCCGGCTGCCCGCACTCCCTCTCACCACCCCACCCTCCCCTGCCCCTCTTCCTGTCTCGCGCTCCCCTCCTCTCAGGAGCTCTCAGGCTCGGACCTTCATCATCTTCCCTCCTCCTTGCACCTCCTCCTGGCGCTCCGTGCACAGTGCCAGGGTCTCAGTGCCCCCAAGGGCCTGTGAGCGCCCCAGACCCCCGCCCAGCTCCGAACTGACCTCAGTGCCCAGGAGACCCAGGCTGACAGGTGATAAAGGCACCTCCCCCCGGCCCCGTGTCGTGCTCCCCTCTCTGCATCCCCCCGGTGGCCCCCCAAGAACGTGAACCCCACCGGGGCCGAGGGCTTTGTCTTCGCTGCCGACATCACCCTCCCCCGTCCTGGAAAAGCCAGGTGCTCTGTAAACACTGTGCTCCTGAGGTGGGTGTCTCCGAAAGGGGGAGTGGAGGGGAGGAGGGAAGAAAGAAGCAAAGCAGAGAGCAGGGCAGGCAGGATGCACGCCCCCCACCATGGGGCTGGTAAGTAGAGTGGAAGGAGGGAAGCTACCGGTCAGCCGGAACTTGAAAGACGCCCTGGCCAGGTGAGGGGGCTGCGGAGCGGGGTCCCTGGCGGTGGGAAGTCCGTGTGCTTGTCTGCACGGCAGGCGGAACGCTGAAAGACCTCAGTGGGCAGGGGCGGAGGGAAGTGGGCGGCTCCTGGCGCCACCTGGCCGGCCAGGGGGCTGGACTTTGTGCAGGACAGCGGGGCTGCAGGCGGGCAGCTGCTGGGACTCACTCTGGCGCCCAGAGGGCGAGGGGTAGGCGCAGTGAGAAGGTGTCCCCCCCCACCAAGACCCTGCTCTGAAGGGTGGAGAACAGGAGGAGTGGAGGGGTGCTGGAAGGACGGGGCCCTGGAGGAAGGAGGGGTCGGTGGCCAAGAGGGTCCCCCCAGGCGGACGCTCAGAGGCAGCCCAGGTCACAGATGACAGTGCCGCGATTTTTGAGCTCGCTTAGAAATGCCGCGGCCACTCCCGTGGCAGGCTTAGCGTGGATCCAGGCTCGTTGGATTCTAATCTCCGGGCCTGCTGCTTCCTGGAGCCCCGTAAGCCTTCCTTTCCTGCAATTTCAAAGCTGCTCTCCAGAGCCAGTGGCCTCGGATGTCACTCACTGGTCCCTCGGCTGAGCTCAGGGCCTTGGCACAAGGAAAGGTGTCACCTGTTTCCGCCACCTCCCCCAAAAAGTCAGGCCAGGAGGGAGGGGGGAAGATGCGGCCCAGAGGACACCAGGTCTCTAGGGTGAGAACAGGACAGCTGGGGACAAGCAGCCAGGGCCAGAGGGGCCCTGAGGCCCCGCAGGGCGGAGGACACAGAGCTTTGCCCTGAGGTTCGTAAGACAGAAGCAGACATGCGTGTGCAGAAGTCTAACACTCAGCTCTAGCCCCTGGGAACCGCAGCTGGGCCCTGCAGCAGCTGCGAGCACGGCCTGCCAACCCCTCGAAGAGGCGGAAATCGGGAGGGTGGGACCATGGGAGTGTGCCTCAGAGCCCCCTCTTCTGCAGTCACATCGTCCCCCTGCTGCCCACCGTTCGTGGAGGGCGGGGAGGTCCCGTTCAGTTCTCGGGTTAATGTTTTCACCGTACATGATGCCTTGGCTCTGGGGAATGGTTTGAAGAAAACTAGACCAAAGGAGGCGACTGTAATTAGAAAGCATTAGGAGTGCACGGACCAGTGAGAAATGCACCGTCCTCACTCTAGAAGAAAATCTGTAACTTCCCTAGTGGGGCTCTAAATGCAGAACACTTTCCACTTTAAGTCTGAGAAAGAAAGCAAAAAGAGAAGCGACATTGAGCACGCAGGACAGCTCCGAGCCAGGCAGACCACAGGGGCAGCGTTCAGTCTCCTCCTCCAGGGTCCGCTCGCCCACTCTCTTTGGGGCCTTGGGGGTGGGGCTGGGACAGCCGGGCATTCCCAGATCCCCAGGCAGAAGGTTAAATTAGAATCCCCCGCCCCTACCCTCAGGGTTCCCGATTTACCCAGGCAGGCCGGCGGCTTCCATGACGTTCGCCAGGGTCACGTCGTTGGACCACACGTCGTACTGCCACTTGCGCAGGCCCAGGACCCCGCAGAGGACCCTGCCGGTGTGCAGCCCCACACGCATGTTCAGGTCCACCTCAGTGGCCTCGGCCACGGACCTGCAGCAAACACAGGCAGGGCGTGGGGCTGGGGCCCCGTGGTCTGCTCCCTCAGGGCCAGGAGCACAGGGCGGCGGGAGCATGCGGGGGGCGGGTCTCCTGACCTAGTCAGCCTGACCCCCGAGCTGTGGGCCCTGGTGGGCAGGGGTCACTCCAAGCTGGCTCCCCCCTGCTCCCTTGGCCACTGGCCATCTCACAAGGCATCCCACCTCCCCTATCCCCCTCCCCACCCGGAGCAGCAGCAGAAGAGAAATGAGCCCAGGACCCCGATCCTGCTCTGGGTACCACTGACCTCATCAGGGGTGTTCGTGCCTGCTTGCTAGCCAGGGGCCAGCGTGAGAGCCCCGGGGAACATCGGACAGGGTCCCAGCAGCCCTGGGAACGGTCAAGGTTTGACCCTGAGCTCCCTGAGAGGGTGGGCTGCAGACCCAGCCTGTGGGGAGGCACGAGGCTCCACAAACCTGCCCCGAACAACAGGGGGACCTTGTGGGTTGCGAACTGTGCATCAGTCAGCTCAAGGGAGAAAACAAGACGAAACACGCGGATGCTGAAATCAGACCGCAGGGCCAGCGCACGCGCGCTCCACTGCCCCAGGCGCTCGTGTCTCTGGGCTCCAGCCCCGGCTGAGGAAAGGGTTGGCAGGAAGCCCTGAGGGCCCCAGGAGGGACCACCCTCAGAGGTGGGGGGCAGTGTCACTGGAAGCACGCATCAGAAGAAACAGGAGGTGGTTTTAAAAGTTCCTTTTAAAGGAACGAGGACGCCCTGCATGGTTTCTCCAGCCCCACGAGGCCCACGGTGAAGTGAGATGCAGGAAGTAGGCAAAAGGGCCTGTGATCGCACAGCCAGAGCGCGGGGGACGCACCGCAGCCACGGGGAGGCCCTCTGATGCCACTTTGCTGGACTTTCCTCTTCTCCCCAAAAGCAAGAGATTATTTAATCTTTAAAAAGTCTGAAGCATGTTGCTGAGGAAGCAATGTCGGGACTGGCTGGTGTGCTCCAAGGGACAGAATTGCAAGGAAGCCGTGAGGGCGGGGAGGGGGTCGGCCACGGCGCCCCCAGCCCTCCCCACCCTGGGCGGGTCCGAAGGTGGCCCCGACCGGCACGTGTGTTGGATGGGGCTCTCCGGCCGGTGGAGACATTCCGTAGCAAGAAGGGCTGGAAGGTGGAGCTGAGGCTCGGGGACACAGAGGCCCCATGATTAGGACGTCAACTGTGAGAGGGAAGACAGACTGGGAGACCAAAGGCACACAGGGCCACGCTGCCACCACCCTCGGGCAGCCCGACATGGACTACCCACCCTCCATCCCCTCTCAACAGCAGGTGCCCTGTAGTCCAACCACATCTAGACCTGCCCCCACAATACAGCAGGTGCCCCGAGCCTGTGAGCAAAATCTCAGTCCTGCCCCAAGTCTCAGGGCTGATTCATGTGCATCCCACCCTGTTCACACATAACATAGGCCCAGCCCGGATGCTGCAGCCAGGAAGCCCTCCCAGATCCTTCACCACAGCAAACCCACCCCCGTCCCTGCCCAGACCCTTGTCACTCTGCTTCCGCTGGGTGAGGCTCCATCAGAGACTACTGTGTCCACATGGCCACATGGCCGGGCTGGCTCTACTGACCAGAGGCTTGGCGGACATCCTAGGGCCCTCCCAGAGAGTGGGCTGCAAGCATCCTGGGAGGGGCTGCCCCAGGCCATTCCTCACCTGTGTCTTGTCCCAGGCAGCTGGGACTTCCCACCTACCCCACCCGCGACGGCTGCAAGCTGTAACAGGGCTTAACCGCTGGACAGATGCATTCCGGCCACAGCGCCCGCCACTGGCCCCTTGGGTTTGGTGTCAGCCCAAGGGAGAAGGAAGGCGGTAGCTGACACCTCCTGCCCTGGCTTAGCTTCCACAGCCCACCTGCGTCCACAGTGTCCTGACTAGCCCCATCCCACCTGGTGGTCACTGCGCGTGAGCCTGCCTCCACGCTCGGTACCTGGAAGTCCTCTGTGCCTGGACTGGCCTGCCGCCTGCTGACCCGAGGCCATCCACAAGGGGTCCTGGCCACTAGCTTCCCAGGGCCTGGTGTAACACCGGTCCTGGACCCTCCTGAGCAAACGGTGTGGAATGAGATTTCAGTTCCCCTCGCCCACACAGTTGCTGACCACCGCCAGCTCGCTGCCCTCCAAGAAAAAAACCCTTAATCTAAAAGACTAAAGAAAGACGAGGGGCTTCAAATGATGAGGAAATGAAGAGACTGGGAATCTTCATCTGAAACAAAATGAATGCCACCAGGACACAACTTAAGTCCACAACATCGCAAGGAGGTCGACAGAGAAGGAAAGTCCCGAAGCCCTGGCTCACGTGCCTCTGACAGCAAAGGAGCCTGTTCTGTGCAGCAGAAGAGAGGACAGAGCTGGGCCGCCCCGCGGGAAGGCTGGGCCTTCCCCAGAGACTCTGAAACTAGCATCCCCAGGGACTCTGAAACTATCCCACGATCTCTTCCTAGCAGGTTACTGATGCGTGATGCCCTTACTAGTGATCCACGATTTATTCATCATCATAACAGGAGTAGCAGCATTAAAGAAGCAAACACTTACACCCGGGGTGCGCCTCGGGCTGGGTCCCCAGAGCTCCACCTCCCCAGCCTGGCTCGTGCACACTCGGCTGCCTCAATGCCAACGTCCTGTCCTCAGATCAAAAACTGCAGGCTGCGACCAGGAAGGGACAGGATCTGGGGGGCAGGGTAACCCCATTTGTCAGCAATGCCACAGCATGCGTGAGGCTCACTGGACCCAGTCCACCTGCCCTACCCTGACTTCCACTTGCACACCGTTCACCCACAGCCTGGCAGGGCTTCCTGCCAGCCAGGAGTCCCTGCCACGGCCCCCTGCCCCGAGCGGCCTCCGCTCAAACCTCCCCCCCATCCCAGCCTGTCTTCTAACCAGGAGCAGTTCTGCCTGCAACTGCTCGCGTCACCCACCGAGGGCCTGTCCCCCAAAACCATGGCACACGAGGGCCCCAGAGGCGTGCCGAGACACTGCCTTCCCAGCTGGCCCTCGAGCCCAGCCTCACCATCCTCCGTATTCAGGGGGCCAGGCTGGACCGTAGAACCAGATACGTCTACACAGGGTCCCGGGCATCCAGCTTTGATAACCTCAGAAGCCTGCGTGCCACGAATTCACAATAAAGGTTTTGTGGAAGCCTGACTGTTCACATATCTTTACTACCTATTTCGTTGTATACACTTTAAATGTGTTTTTTTCCAATTTTAACTCTTTTTTCATTCGTTTGCCAATCGCCAGTTAAAGGTACTGAAACAACAAAACTAAGGTTTAAAAAAAAATTTTTCTTAATTCACAAAAAGAAATGAGTTCGGGAAAGAAGTAAACTTGCAAAAGATGTTTTTGTGCATTTTAAGCATTTCTACTTCTGCAGTCGTGGAAGGGCAAAGGGCAGGGGGACTGCTGCGACCCACGTCCAACCTTCCTCAAGGAGGCCTTCCTGTCCCCAGTGTGCAGGGCCTTTGCCAGCCTCCACCCAACCTGTGCAGCCCAGGACACTCCACCAATTCGCCCCGTCTGTCACCCCTTCGAGCAGGCTCTCAATTGGGGGAACAGCAGACGTGCAGTGAGCTGGACAGTCACTTGTAGATAAATCCTGCCTCAAGAACTGTCTCACTCTAGATTACCAACAAGGACCTACTGTACAGCATGGGGAACCATACTCAGTATCTTGTAATAACCTGTAAGGGGAAAAGGTCTGAAAAAGAATAGATATACATATATATGTGTAACTGAATCGCTCTGCTGTACACCTGAAACTAACATAACATTGTAAATCAACTATACTACAATTTAAAAATTGTCGGGCTTCCCTGGTGGCGCAGTGGTTGAGAATCCGCCTGCCAATGCAGGGGACACGGGTTCGAGCCCCGGTCCGGGAAAATCCCACATGCTGCAGAGCAACTAAGCCCGTGCGCCACAACTACTGAGCCCGCGAGCCACAACTACTGAAGCCCGTGTGCCTGGAGCCCGTGCTCCACAACAAGAGAAGCCACCACAGTGAGTTAAGAAAAAATTGTATGAAAAAGAAAGAAAAGAAAAACAGAAAAAAACAAAAAACCTGTCTCACTGAAGAGCGTTTGCCAAGAACTGAGAAAACTGAAGGACGGGGAGGACCAGGCCTCCAGAACAATCAGAAATGACTTCTGTCACTCGGCCATCTCTTCTCATTCGACCTCCAGCCTTGGGCTGCTCCAGCCTGGGCACATCAGGTCTACCCATAACCTGAGCACAGGCAAGCTGGCCTTATCAGCTCAAAGACGGGTCAGGGAAGGAAGAGCACATGTCATTTACTTCTACTTAACTCAATATAGTGAACCAAAAATACCCAGACCACAAGCAAAGCCACGTCTGGATGAAGTATTTAGCAAAACGGTACCCTGCTTGTTTGGAGGTCTGATTCGTGATTTGCTAATACCTGTGACGGGCAAGGTGCTCCCCGTGGAGTGGACAAACCCCGTTCCTGTAAGTGCACAGAATCCTGATGCTTTGGAGCCCAAGGGAGGGACAGCGGCAGCTCAGCTGGCTCCCTTTTCTGGGGGTTAATGAATTGATGACCGCAGTGGCTGGGGACCCAGCATCTTCCGTGCCAGCCCATTTAACCTGGGATCCCATTTAATTCCCACAACAGCTCAGAGATGCAAACACGGTTTCTGCATGTCACAGCAGAGAAAATCAGGGATGCGAGGAAACCAAAGCATCACCTCAAGGATGGGGAACCAGGAACCCAGGGGGCCTGTCTGCTTCCTCGGGCAGGAAGCCCCCAGCCCACTCAGGAACAGCTGCATCTGGGGACTGATGACCTGAACTCAGGAAGCGTTCTTGTACCAGACTAGAGGAGCAGTTTCCTTGGGTCTGACCTAATATTCAAGGCCTGACAGAGGGAAGCTGGCACTGGGGTGCAGGAAAGGGTAGAGGCACAGATCTCACATGGGCAGCACACCCATTGGTGGGGGGGGCAGGATCAGGCCTGGGTACCCTGGGGAGGGGCCGCAGAACTTACGGTCAAAGACCCAGGTCCAAGCAGCACGACACCACCAGGAGTCCTGGAGAAACCTCCCCAGAACCTTCAAGGTCAAGGACTAGCCCCTGACCACCAGGACGCAGGGCCTGGACGTGGCCACGAGGTTGGTCCCACTGCCCTGGTCTCTGCCAATCCAAGCTCGCTCAGAGCCCTGGATGTCATGAAGCCATCACTCCCATTTTTCAGATGGGGAAACTGAGAGCCAGGGTCACAGCTCTGCAGGGGCAAGACGAAGCCAGTCACCACACTTGCTGGGCACGTAAGGCTCTTCCCACTCTATCTCCATTCCTCCCACAGTCAGGTGCCACCTGGCCAAAACTAGGAATATATAGATGACTTTAAATTATTATTAAAAATCACACCAACAACAATTAACATGTGGTGTTTTTTTAAGAGCCCATTGCACACCTTAATGAGGTCCACAGTTTGAAAGGAGGATCTGATTTGGGTGCTGCGGGCTGATGGGGGCCAGATTCCCCCAAGCAGGAGCCCAGGGGGCCTCGGGCACTGCCACTCCACTGGGCGGGGGTTCAGAGCCCTGGGACTCCACATTCAGGCTGCATTCTTCACTCTGTCTTTTACACGGAGCATGGAAAATCTTTCATCTGTTTTCCCCGTAGAAATGAACTTTCTACCAAGTGGAAAAAGATCATTCCTCACTTCTTGGCCAGGGAGAAGACCCTCGACCCCTCCGGTCTCACACAAGGTCAGGGCCGGTCTGGCTGCACGCCTGCCTGCCCCTGCCCTTGCAGAGGTTTCTTCCTCGGTTTTTACAGATTCCTTCTTCCGCTCCTCTCTATCCGGCGGCAGCAGCGCTTGACCCACACACGTCGGTCCTGCACTCACAAGGGTCGCAGTGGATTGCCCTGTTTTCTGAAGCGAGCGACCCTGGTGGATGTGCTGCCCGCAAAGCATCCGCCTGAAGAGGGAGCTGACAACAGTGGTCCAACACCCCTACGGTGGGGCTCGCGCATCCCCCGAACCTGAGCATGAGAACCTGAGACGCACGGCGTCTGCACGAGATGCTTCAGGAATCTCATAACCTTGCCAACCATCCCTCCAGCCTTTGGGTGTCCTCTGTCCACTCAGGTCCCCAGGCCTGCAGCAGACCTCTCTGTGGCCCCAGCAAGGGACATCTCGGCACCACAGCCTCTTCTGCTTCCAGGTCACCCACGGCACTGTGCCCACGACCCAGGGCCACCTCTGGCCTCCCCAAAGAGCAGGCCGGTCAACAACCAGCCTCTTCTCCAGTTCAGCTTTTCTCCAGAGCAAGGGCTGCATATTGAAATCACCTGGTGGGGGGGGGCGGCCCTTTTCCACCCTCAATCCTAGACCACAGCCCAGACCAGCTGCCACTGGCTCTCCGAGCAGAGCAGGCCTCAGGGATTCGACTTGCCCAGGCAATACCGACACACAGCTCCTGGCTCCTGAGAAGCGGGGTACCAGGCCGAGCACGCTGGCGAGGTGCTGAGCGCCCTGCTTCTGCACACAGTGTGCAGGTGTGTGGACCCCGCAGTCTGCGTCGCAAGGACTGTGCAGCTGAGCCTGCCGTTCATCCCATCGCGTTCCATTCTCGTGCTATTACTTCTCTGCTCCCAAGTGTGAAACCACGGCAGGCCCTGGTGACCCCATCTCACGGAGCTGAAGCCATCTCTCCAGGCTGTCGAGAAGCCGGGATGTGGCTCTAAGCTCCGCCCACCAGCCCAACCTCCCAGCTCCACACCCTCCTTAACTAGACGGAAGGCTCCCACCTCCTCATTGCCTGACGAGGGCTATGAGGGTGGCTAAGCAAGGAGCAGGCCAGGCCCCCAGTGTTCCAGAAATACCTGCTCCACCCCACCCTCTCTCCACAGAGAGCCCCTGACACCTGGTCACCTGCCCGCGTGGACAAGCACATGGGACTCCTTTTCAACTGGAACGCGGCCGGATTTGAGCCAACCCTTTCCCACAATCAACTCCTTGAACATCTTATCCGGCTAAGCGCGAAGGGTCATTTCTTTTGGCCTGACTAATGCATAGCTGGCAATACCCTGGATCACCGCGGACAAAGAAATGCAGTCCCCACAAAATGCAAAGACGGCAATCACAGAGGCAGAGCTGCACAGAGCAGGCGGGACTCCTCCACCCAGCACCTCGCCGCCTGGCTCTGGGTCTCCGCAGCCACGGCACAGGTGACCCACCTCGGACACACTGGCCAGGACAAGGCAGGCCTGCACGGCAGGGCACTCACGTGATGGTGTCGATCATGTCCAGGCCCATCTCCACGCAGCAGTGGGCGTGGTCCGTCTTGGGCTGAGTGAGGCCGGACACGCAGTAGTAGCAG
The DNA here is from genome assembly GCF_937001465.1 of Orcinus orca. Classification (NCBI taxonomy): domain Eukaryota; kingdom Metazoa; phylum Chordata; class Mammalia; order Artiodactyla; family Delphinidae; genus Orcinus; species Orcinus orca. The sequence continues at coordinate 96,973,278 of NC_064567.1, read as the reverse complement.
TCTCCCAGGATCTTGATGCGACGGCAGTGGTTCTCCTTCGGGCGAGAGGGCAAAGGGCACGTTAGTGACGCACCTGGGGCTGCCCGAGCACCTGCACCTCTGCCACCACCAGGTGTGCTGACCGTTGAGCTCAAGGCCCGACCCAGACCAGGGCCCAGGCGGCTCTCCCACAGTCAGGGTACCTCGGGAGGGCAGGTGGCCCCTATATGGCTGTGATTAGGTCGCCTTGGGGCACCCCACGCCGTCCCCGCTACCCGCACTCAGCCTCTTCCCACGCGGGAGTCCGCCTCCCCTGCCCTTCAGATCACCAGGCCAACCCCACAGGCCCTTCAAGGTGGGGAGGTCACCCCATGCCTGGGAGCCAGGTCCTCTCCCCAAGGAGGGGCCCCCTCTCCCAAGAGGGGCTAATACAGTCCCCGTCCTCGGATCACCATGTGACTGGCCCTACTGGAACATGCTAGACTCCTTCGCCAGCCCGGGAAGGCAGGCCACACGCATCTGAGTGCCCGTGGCCTAACCCAGAGTCCAGGTCCACAGGCCGTGTGAGCAGCTCTCCCCAGAGAACCACCAGCCGGGGCCTGAGCCCAGACCTCACCACCCACGGGGAACACCTTGGAGAGTCCTCCGACACTGCAGAAGGTCTACTCTCGCACTTACACAAAGGTGAGAATGCCAGTGCCCACCTCGCCCTCGTGTTGAGGACAGAGAGACACATCAGACGCTTACTGCCACCTGTCCTGCACCTGTCCTTTGGGGTCAACTATGATTATGATGGTGACTGTCAGTTTTATTTCAAGGACAGCATTAAAACGGCAGTTTTAGAACATTTTGTTTACAACACCCCTTCAAACCCCCCCTAAATAACTGAGGACCTCATAAAAAGATTTCACGTAAGCAGGTTACAGCTATGGCTATTACCACATGAGAAGCTACAACTGAGAGATTTTTTAAAATGTATTAAAGCATTTAAAGTAACAATAGCAAATGCGTTATATATTAACATAAGTAACACTGTTTGAAAAAGTATGACATTTCCCCAAACAGAAACAAATGAGAAGCAAGGCATCGTTCCCACTTTTGCAAGTCTCCAGTATCTGTCTTGACAGGAGACAGCTGGATGCTTTGTTCTACCATTCATGACATCATGTTTCCTGAGCTTGTGCACGTCTGTGAAGGAGATCAGCCTCACGCAGCCTGTCCGTGGATGAGACGGACCTCCCAGCCCTCGGGACGGACAGCCCCCCGGATGGTCCTGTAAAGCCCAGAGCTCTGCCGACCCTACTCTGAGAACACATTCTACAGCTTGTATTTAATTCTGCTCTTTGGTTTCTTACAAATGAGCCACCTCCTGCAGGTTTTCTCCAATGCTGTGAATTCACACAGTGCCCTGGGATGAGAATTCTCAGCCCTCACCACCCACGGGTTCACACACGGCCCGCACTTCTTCTGCAGGACGCTGTCCACTGGTGCAGAGGGTCGGGGAGGAACAAGGGCCAGCGACCCTGCTGCTCTTCTGAGAGATGGCCCAGGCCACTGAATGGCTGGGTGCCCAGCTCCCCCCAGCCCTGGGCCTCCCTCAATGTAGGGACAGTCAGTCAAAGGGGAAGAGAAGAGCAGTCACTTCCACCTGTCGGGTGGTCTCTGGGGAAACCCAGTGACCGGGTCTTCCCCATGCTAAGCCCCACAAGCTCCCCCTGTGGACAGGGAGCTGGCCTCAGGGAGGTCCAGGGTCCAGCCACTCATCCTTCAAGAGACCAGGGGCAGCCACTTAACCATTAAGACACCAGCCTCCTGGTCTGCAGAAGGGGTTTGTTTCCCAGCGTCCCACGGGCAGGCCGTGCCGGGGCTGACTTTTCCCGTGACAGAGTCTGGGAGCCCAGGGCCTGGTGCAGACGTCCACACCACAGAGCCCCTGGGAGGCAGCCAGCCAGGCTTCTCCAGGCTAGCAGGCAGCCCGGGCTCTCTTCTGGCACCTCTAGAGTGTCCGTCCTCACCTGTCCCCACCGTCACTGCCAGGACACACCGTGCAGGCCAGCGAGGGGCAGCTCGCCCCATACATCTGTGCCCCGTCTTCACAGTCGGGCTGCCTTCACTAGACCCGAGCGCCCAGGATGAGATGAGGGTCCACTGCCAGGGGCGCGACCCTCCCCAGGCGCAGAGACCCTCGGTGGAAGGCTCATGATTCCCGACTCGTCCAGCCCCCTCCGAGCTTTCCATCTGGTGATCCAGACCCCTCCCTCTGAGGAGCACGCACAAGCACCTGCCCCACGTAGGCAGCATTCTTGCAGAAGATCTCTAAGGTCACCAAGCCCTGATTCTGGGGACCTCGAGGATGACAGGTATTCCCCACCCATCAGCATCTCCGTGGGACGCTGAGTGCGGGTGACTGCGGACATACCTGCATCCCCCAGCTTGGCTCTGCAGAGTTCCCAGCCACCTCCAGGCCCCATAACCCCAGCCTTGTGACCCTGGGACTGGAAGGTGCTCGGTACAAGGTCACTGAGCGGGCAGGTGTGCGTGCGCGCTTGTGTGTGTGTGTGTGTGTGTGTGTGTGTGTGTGTGTGTGTGTGTGTGAATGGGCCATAAATCCTACGGGCAGGTCGTAAGTGGCAGTTGTGCCGTCAGATTTCAAGGGAAATCAGAGGCCGTGGGTGGGGCTGCCCCCCAAGCAGCCACCCTATGAGCCCGACTGTCATATCTGACACAGAGACTCAAGAGTGGCCGCCACAGAAAAGGGAGTCTCTGTGGGGCTGGCCGACCCCTCAGGACAGGAGGTGCTGAAGGACCCTGTCGTTGTAAACTGTGATGAATGCAAGTGGTGTCCCTGGCGAGCCTCAGGAGTGACCCCTACGCCCGGCAGGGCTGCTCTCCAAGGCAGGACGGGGCATCTAGCAAGTGACATCCAGGCCGCGGGCTCACAGGTAGATGAGGCCCACCGCATTCTGGGGAGAGCCAACACACGCAGGGGCATAACTACAGCCCGCCAGCGACACATGTGTCGCTGGCGACCATCCTGAGACAGTCCCTCCCGGGCTCAGAACAGACTGGGGAAGTGAAATGCTCACCCGTCCCCTTGTTTTTTAATCTCAACTCTCCTGACTGTTGTTAACAAGCTTAAGAGACCAAACAAACGATGTTTTCCATTGCTTTTGGTGCTTTAGATAACAACATCTTCCCTGTAAATACTGAAAGCCAGCGCCTGGAGTTCCCCCGCAGGGAGCGTTTGTGACACCTGAACAGCTGCTTCGCGGCCAAAGCAAAGAAAGAAAACGGAGGAGGGCCGGCGGGGCTTGCTTGGAAGGGACAGGAGTGACAGGACATGATGGACAGAGCCCCCTCAGAGCAGCACAGAGGCTGCCGGGGGATCCAGGCAGGAGGGTCTCCTTTGCTTCCCAGGTATGGTCTGCAGGCCCGCTGGTCAACTCTGGACCTGGCTGGCCCTGCCCGAGAGGATGGCAGAGACTCCCACACTCAAGGGCTCTGTGACCCTGCCCGCCCAGCCCTGGACCCAGGAAGAAGCAGAGAATTCAGTGGGATCTCAGGAAGAGCCACTGCAGCTTCAGAACCGGAAAAGGCCCAAACCCCTCTGAGGCCGGCTCTGAAACAGCGGGGTCCAGAGAGGTCAGAGGCCATCATGTGCACCCCACACTGCAGCTGGCTTCTGGGAAGGCTGGGGAGCTCCCAAGACCTGGTGGCACCCCTGTGGGAGGGGAGGTGCAGAGAGAGAGCTTGAAATGACCCAGTGACTGCACCTGAGCCCCAGGTGACTGCACGCAAAACCAAACGGCCAAGTGGTGTTAACCTTGCACGGCGCTGGGCCATCAGTGGGAAAACCAAATAAGAGATTTTAGAAAATGTTCCTTCTAGGACGCTGTCTCAGCGTTTAACCTGCTGCGTCCGCACAAAGCTGAAAAGAAATGCACCAAGATATAAACCACGGCTATCGCTGGAAAGTAGGACACATAATCATTTCAACTTCCATTTCCACAGATCGTTCCTGCAGTTCCTTTTACTGAGTCCCACGTGCTCCACCCACTGCAACAAGGACCACGGACATAAGCGAAGGGAAGAGATGGGGACCCTGTGCTCCGAGGGCTTCCTGCCCATGGGGAGGGACCACACAGGAGCAACAGAGCTGGAACCCAAGAACGCACATTCATCTGTCCTACAGCAGAGACCAGCCGCATTAACTCAGGACCGGAAGTTTCTCCAGCCTCAGCCACGCCCAAGAGACATCAACGGGCCCCACTGAGGCACACTCTCCAATAATAAATAGTCACATGTACACCTCTGCTCCTGGTGTCCAAAAGGAACAGTGGAGGAGCAGCCCCAAACAGGGCACAGATGCCTAACTGCACAGGGCGGGGGGCGATGGTGGGGTGGGTCAGCCCTCTCTCCACGTATCTTGCCTCAGGGTCTGCATTGTGGGACAGAGCCGTGCAAATAGTTGATGTACTTAAAAAAGAAAAATTAAATTTAGAACAGCAGTGCCTAAAAATAAAACCAAAATGAAATAACTGGGAGCACGTTAGTAGCACAATTCACAAGTGGTTTCACAAGTGGTTTCACAAGTGGCAGGAAAACACGTATTTGACTGGATATCTAGTGGGATGTACTTCAAGGGCAAGGTAACGAGAGAAACCACTAAAGAAATCTTAGATTCTATTCAATGGTCTTATTGTGGGGAATAATATTGGTAATGCTATTTTGAATCAACTGTATATAAAAGGATGAAACAAAAAAATTCTATTACTGTCATTAGGGTTTCCAGCATCAAAGGAAAAGGGACACAAATTTAAGAATCACAGGAGTGAAGTTAAGTGAATTGGAAATATCAATATGAACTCAGAATTCATTCATGAATTTTTCTTTTTCTTCCATGTCTGGCTCCTGTAAAGTCCCAGGACCAGAGACCACCCAGATTACAGGCTGGAAAAACCATTTCCCAAGGAAAGAAACTAGGGCTTCCGGAAAACGCCGCGTCTGTGAGGCAGGACCACGCTCAGAGGGGACGGGCTGAGTCAAGAGGAAGCAGGAGGCAACCGCACGGCTCACCCCTTCGGAGGGTTCTACTCCTGAAACTTGATAAAGAAACGAAAAGAACCAAGCATGCACTGAGGATAACCCAAGAGCTGAGGACTAAATGTGCTTCGTTTTTAAGGAACCACAAGCTAATAAATGCAGAGGAAACAACAGGATCCGAAAACTACCACTGTGGCAACCAGAGTGAACACCGATGGGCCGAGTTCGCCAGGCAGCTGCTGTGACCCTCGGGTGCAATGTCATGGGAGACGGGTAACAACACGGGAACCTCAAACCCACACGCCCTGGAGGGAGGAGGCCAGCGGGGAGGGGTGCACTGGGGACAGCACTGCGCTCCAGGGAAGGGCTGTCAACACAAATGAGCGAGCCCAGGATCTAAGGCAGGTAGAGAAGGTCTGCTGGTTCAGGAGAAGCACAGGACACACCCAGCCTTGGGGCTGAGCCGCCACAAAAGGCAGGAGGCTTAACAAGGAAAAACCGAAACCAAGAAACGCTGGGCATATCCACGGAATACGGTGTGTGTACTCATCCAGGTTTTAGTTTTCTGTATCCTATGAAGGTCTGACGTCTCGGGGGCCTCGCTGGCAGGGAACGATGACCACCGCGCAGGGCTGGCTAATTCCCGGAGACAAACAACGGCTTGTTCCAATTACACCGGCGGATCAGAGGCCACGTCTCCTCTGCGGGCTCTCACACTCCGGCCACTGTCCCCACCCTAATCACCAGGGCAGGGACCAGACCGCAGGGAACACCGACAGCCCAGAGCCCTTACTATCCACACTGTCCAGCCCTGCGTCTGCTTGCCCCCTCTTCCCGTGGAAACGCCAATATAGCCCCGCCCTGCTCTCCCAGCCCCCTCTGCAACCTGGGCGCCCGGTGGTCCCCTGTGACCTTGGATGGCCTGGTGTGTCCCCTCCTCTCGGGGACCATGAGTGATAGAGCATCCTTCTATGCCATTAGCCTCTGTGTCATCACCCAAGGGTACAATCCAGACACACGTCCACCTCATGTGAACCCTGACTGGAACAAACCAGCTCTGAAGAAGAGACACGTCTGAGACGAGCAGGGTGACCAAGCCCAGAGCCAGACTCAGGACTCTGTGACTGCAGTCAGTGCAATTGGGTGCGACAGGGGCCTTGAGGTGGTGCTGGCCATAACATGCTCAGTGGAAGAGCTACTCACCAAGGATGCAAGCGTGCTGCGCGGTGCTGGGCAGGACCTGGGGGGGAGAGTGCAGACCAAACAAGACTGGCCAGACGTTAGTTACTGTCGAGGATGGGTTGTGGGTGCCGGGGGAGAGGGCGTGACGTTATTGTCTCTACCTTTGTGCTTGTGTGAATTTTCTAAAACCTTCAAGGGCAGGGTTTACATCTGGCTTATTCATGCTGCACCCCTATCACCTAGGACAATGCTGGCACACAGTAGGGACCGGGGAGCTGCTTTCTGAAGCCAAGTATGAACACGTGCCTCCCTGGTGATACATGGAGGAGACACGTCCTCCTCCTGTGCACGGCACTCAAGGGGCCCGTTCAGACTACCCTGCCTCTCCCTGTACCGCGGCTCCCCACTCAGGCCTCAAGTGAACCTTGCTCTCCACACCACCCTCCTCCCTCTGCCTAGAGCACATCTCCCCACACAGGGACCTGGGCCACCGCAGCTGCTGAATGAAGGTTTCCTCCCAGCAGACAGGGTGTTGAGTTTCTACAGGTGGCCTGATACGAATGACAGACTCCTTCAAATTCCAAACATCTACTGGCTTTTCAAGAAACAATATCTGGGGCTTCCCTGGTGGCACAGTGGTTAGGAGTACGCCTGCCGATGCAGGGGACGCGGGTTCGTGCCCCGGTCCAGGAAGATCCCACATGCCGCGGAGCAGCTGGGCCCGTGAGCCATGGCCGCTGAGCCTGCGCATCCGGAGCCTGTGCTCCGCGACGGGAGGGGCCACAACAGTGAGAGGCCCGCATACCGAAAAAAAAAAGAAAAGAAAGAAAAGAAGAAAAAATATCTATTCCCTGCTAATCAAGGGATAATTAAAGAAATCCAGGTTCATCATCAAGGATGCAGAAAGTTCAGAAAATTAAAAATCACAACTCAGCAATAACCACAGTTATTCTGGGATATTTCATTCCAGCCTTTTCTCTCTGGCACTCACATAAGTGTGTGCACACACAGTGTGAAAATTGGGATTCTACTCTCTATGTTATTTGATCACTTAAAATCGTTCCTTTGGGTCAGTTTTCCAAGCTGAGCTCTGGTGACAGCTCCACCGCCACCCCCTCCAGGCTGTGCTCACGATGTCTGTTTACATCCTGACCACACTCTAGCAAACATCTCATTCAGCAAATCCTGGTTTTGCAAAATTGGCTCCAGGTCTCCCCACCCGAGCTGTAAGCACCCTGGCTGTAAGTTCTCTGACTCCGTCTTTGTGCTCCAGCACCCCTTGCCCGACAGCAGGTGCACAGGTGGCTTTGCTAAAGGAACACCGTCCAGCAGAGTCACAACTGACCCACGAGCACGTGTCAGGCCTGAACGCGGCCAACTCTGCGCAGCTACAGGACCAGGGTGTCAGAGCAGGAAGGCCTGACCCTCTGAAATGATCCTGAGGACAGTCTCCCGAGGAGGAGGGATGAGGGGGGACAGGAAGGATGGACCTGAACACACACCCGAGTAGCTCGGAATTGGGTAGGGAGCTCTGCCCTTGGACCAGCTTCCATGGGTCCCTTTCAGAAACATCCAGAAAAACACAAATAACTGAAAAATAATGTCCTCACTGACACAGGTCATCAGAGTCATCTTTCAGGAATTGCACCCCCTACACTCTTGTCCAGGAGCCCCTCGGTGTCGGGTCCTCACGGGCCAGAAAGGCTCACGAAGCGTCCGAGTTCAGGGATGGCGCAGACTGGCCAAGCCCAAGGGCGGGCATCCCCAGGGAGAGCCCCTTAGCAGACTCTGAGCATCCCCACGCATGCTCGGACCAGAGAGGGGATGCCTCCCGCACTTGTCCGCGCTCGCTAACCACCCATGACGCGTGTGGGTCAGCCTCCTGGCCCCGGGCACCACCAGCACTGTCCTAAATCCAATGCATCCCCATCCTGTGCCAGGCAACCGCCACCTCGGGACTGAGAACTGACAACAGTGCGACAAGCTCTCTCTGGAAACAGTCCCTGAAGGATTCCCGGGGTCATGACCAGAGCTAAGGACTGTGTTCTCATCTGCCTGTCACCCCTGAGGAGGGGGCCACAACCAGCCCAGGTGGCCTTGCGGATAAGAGGACAACCGAGACTCAGGCTCGTCTCCATAGTGGGCACACCAAGGACCCTCCACGCTGGCCCACACCTCCCGAACCAGCCAGATGGACGTCTGCTTCTCCCGGCCAGTTCGTTTTCCCGCAGAGAAAACTGATCCAGAGAAGGGCCCCGTCCCCAACAGGTGGCGGTGGAGCAGGGCTGAGCCTGGGACAGGGGCTTCTCCATAAACCCAAAGGGTGCAGCCAGTTGCCAAATCCACACGGAGATCAGAGCAAACACAAATCTAAAATGGATCCAATAAATGGGGGAAAGGTCAAAAACATAGTGCACATCTGTGGTCATCAGCCGTGCATCAGGGTAAATAAAACGTCAGCTCCTGTGGAGACTAAGACAAACACGCTCTGTGTTTGTTTAACTGCCCGGCAAATACCTTTGTAAAGGAGGATGGGTTTGGATCCCTGGGGTCACCACACCCTCCTCACCGGGCCCTTGGACACAAAACAAGCACATGTGAGAAAAACATGTCCAGGTGCTCATCAAAACAGGACACCAGCAGATTAGAACGAAAATATGTTTAAAACCCACAACATCCATGCACAAAAGGACAGAGAAAGAAAGCAATAAATTAGAAGGGAATGAGGCCATTTTAATTTTGAGCTTCCTCACAGTCACCTCAATGAGAAGGAAGAAAGATCCGAGATGAAACCATGATGTCTGAGCTGGAAGCTGCACTGGATGGTACGTGGCAGGTTAGACGCTGAAGATGCAAAGATTAGTGAACCTGAAGGCGCAGCAGTAGAAACTGTCCAAAATGAAACAGAAAGAAAAAGAACCCCCAAAATAAAACAAGATCATCATCCTGACGTGGGTGAAACTGGCGTTCCTGAAGGAAGAGGAGGACGGGCATAGAAAAGTATTTGCAAAACGGTGACTGAGGGTTTTTCCCCAAATATTATGAAAACTACAGATGCGAGAAGCTCAATCAACTGCAAGCACAAGACACCTGAAGAAAACCACAGCTAGGCACGTCAAAATCAAACTGCTGAAAACCAGCAACGAAGAGAAAATCTTAAAAGCAGGCAGAGAAAAAAGACATTTCATACAGAGGAGCAAAGAGCTGACAGAAGACTTCTTGTTGAAAACAATACCAACGATGACAAGAAGAGCAGCATCTTTAAAGTTCTGGGGGAAAGACCTTTGCACCTAGAATTCTATATCCAGCAAAAAAGAAATTCAAAAAAATAAAGGCCAAATAAAGAGTTCTTTCAGAAATATAAAAGCTGAAAGGATTTGTCACCCGCAGGCCCACACTGCAAGAAACACTAGAGGAGGGCTTGCTTCCCTGGGGGCACGGTGGTTAAGAATCCACCTGCCAATGCAGGGCACATGGGTTTGAGCCCTGGTCCGGGAAGACTACACATGCTGCAGAGCAACTAAGCCCGTGCACCACTACTACTGAGCCTGTGCTCTAGAGCCCATGAGCCACAGCTACTGAGCCTGTGTGCTGCAACTACTGAGTCCAGTGCCTAGAGCCTGTGCTCCACAACAAGAGAAGCCACCGCAGTGAGAAGCCCGCGCAACACAACAAAGAGTAGCCCCCGCTCGCCGCAACTAGAGAAAGCCCGCGCGCAGCAATGAAGACCCAATGCAGCCAAAAATAAATAAATTTAAAAAAATAAATGTATAAAAAAAAGAGAAAAAGAAACATTAGAGGAATTAAACAGAAAAAAAAGATAAAACGTGGAAATATGCCACACGTAGACCACACAAATGAGTGAAGCCCATATTCTGGGCCATAAATTTAAGAGGATTCAAATTTTAAAAGTATGCTCTCCAACCACAATCAAATTAAATTTGAAGTCAAAAACAGAAAGATCTTTGCAAACTCCCTCAGAAAACAAACGTCTTAATAATCCATGGGTCTAAGAAAAATTAAAGGGAAAATGATAAAGTATTTTGAACTGAACACAAATAGAAACACAACATATCAGAAATTTGCTAAAGCAGTACTTCGGAGGAAGTTCACAGCATTAAACACTTATATCAGAAGAGGAAAAAAGATCTAAAACACAATGGTCTCTGCTGCTACCTTAAGAAACTACAAAAAGAAGAGCAAATGAAAACCAAAATAAGCAGAAGAAACAAAATAATGAAAAAAAACATAAAGGAAATTAATAAAATTGAAATAGAGATATATGAAACCAAAAGCAAATTCTTTTTAAAAAATCAATAAGACTGATAAATCTGTAGCCAGAATGATGAGACAAAAAGAAGACACAAATCACCAAACTCAAGAATGGGACAGGTGCCATTACCACACATTCTACAAATATTAAAAGGATAACAAGGAAATAGTGTGAACAACTTTATTCTAATAATTTTGACAACTTAGGTTAAATGGGAAGACTCCCTGAAAGATTATAAAACACCAAGCTCAGTCAAGAAAAAAATAAATAACCCGACGAGACCTACTGAAAGTAATTGAATTTATAGTTAAAAATTTCCACAAAGAAAACTCCATGCACCAGTAAATTCTACCACACATTTAAGAGAGAAATCATACCGATTCTACACAAACTCTTCCAGAAAATTGAACTGGAGGAGATACTCCCCAACTCTTCTACGAAATCAGCATTACCTTGATACCACATAAAAACAACATAAGAAAAGAAAGCCACAGACTAATATCCTTCAGGAGCATAGATGGAAAAAAAAATCTAAACAAAAACTTAACACACATGTACACACACGTACACCTACATATCCTCATACGTATTAACTCGTGTACACACGTGCACACATACACATGTACAGAGTTGCATGCATGTTCATGCACACTCAAGTATATACAGTGCGCTCCCATGTACACACACACTCACATACATTTATATGCACATGCTCATTCACATGCGTACACATACACACACCTAACATATCTCTTACTCCAGTCAACCCACCATGAGGCTCCAGTGTGTGCAGCACCTGTTCTCTGGAGGGTGTGCACTTCCCTTGATAAAAGTATCTAATCCAACATCTCAGACACTAGGAAGTGTCCTGGTGAAAGAGCCTAGTAGTGAATAAAAGAGAAAATCTCTTACGTACCAACAACCTGGACAACCTAGAAGAAATGGATAAATTCCTAGAAATATACAACCTACCGATTCAATCACGAAAAAATATAAAATCTGAACAGACTGCATCAGTAATCAAAAACTCCCAATACAGGAAAGCCCTGGACCAGACGATTTCACTGGCAAATTCTACCAAACGTTCAAAGAAGAATTAATACCAATCCTTCTCAAACTCTAAAAGAAAACAGAAGAGGAAGGAGCACCTCCAAATTCATTTTACAAGGCCAGTATTATCCTGCAAGGATGGCACAAAAGAAGAAAATTATCCAATATCCCTGATGAACATAGATGCAAAAATCCTCAACAAAATTTCAGCAAATCGAATTTAACAATACATTAAAAGGATCACACAGCACGATCAAGTGGGATTTATTCCAGGGATGGTTCAACATACACGAATCAATGTGATACAAACACATTAACAAAATAAAGAATAAAAATCATATAGCAATCTCAATAGATGCAAAAAAGGTATTTGATAAAATTCAACATCCTTTCATGATAAAAAGTCTAACAAAGTGGGTATAGATGGAACCTACCTCAACATAATAAAGGCCATGTATGACAAGCCCACAGCTACCATCATACTCACTGGTGGAAAGCTGAAAGCTTTTCCTCTGAGATCAGGAACAAGACAAGGATGCCCACTCTCACCACATTTATTCAACATAGTGTTGAAGTCCTAACCAGAACAGTTAGACAAGAAAAAGAAATAAAAGCCATCCAAATCGGAAAACAAGTAAAACTGTCTCTATTTGCAAATGTCATAATATTATATACAGAAAACGCTAAAGACTGTATCAAAAAACTGTTAGAACTAATAAATGATATCGGTGAAGTTGCAGGATACAAAATCAATATACAGAAATCTGTCACATTTCTATATACTAATAACGAACTAGTAGAAACTAAAATTAAGAAAATAATCCCATTTACAACTGCATCAAAAAGAATGACATACCTAGGGATAAATTTAACAACAAAAAAAGGCAAATTGTAACAATCTGAGGAAACACATGGAACACTGAGACATTCTGAGGGAACGTGTGATGCCCCAGAAGGCCCATTGGACACCCTGCCATGTGCACCCTGGGTGCAGTGCCGACAGAAAGGGGCAATGGATGTCACAGCTGGGACATGGGCCCGAGAGGTGCCCCCAGGGCCAGGGTGAGGGCACAGGCCTGGAACTCAAGGTGACACTCACACCTGCAGCTGATTTAAAACAAGAAACTGGCAAAGCGACAGATGGGAGTTTGTATTCTAGGAAGGAAGAGGACAGGACAGGGAGCCCCCAGATCACACATTTCATCCTGAGAACGAAGACCTGGGTGTTCCCGGGGCACCATCTCCGCCCGTGCTCTCCCACCCAGGGAGGCCCATCTCTCCAGCCCCTGGACGGGGTAGGCCCTGCGTCTGTTCCAGTAGAACACAGCACAGGTGGGGCCGGCCATCGGACTGCCCACCTCTGGGAACGCTACACCCACAAAAGAAGAAAGTGATCACCGGGCTGCATAAAAACTAAAATCTCTGCCCTTTATACAACACTGTCAGCAAATGAACAAACAGGCCAAAGTGGGGAAGAAAATATTTGCAAATCAGGTATCTGACACAGGACCAGCGGAAAATCCGTAAAGACTTCCTGGGCGGCTGGGAAGCAGGTTATGTCCTGAGAGACCTGGAGCAAGGGGGTCTCCCAAGGACAGCAGAGGGGCAGGCGGCACTGCTCACCACGAATCACTGACCAAACTTGGCCCTGATCCTTCGGGGACCATGATGCTGACCTCAAGCTGCTGGGAAGACAGAATCGGACGAGGAGGCAAAGAGCACAGGCCCTCCCGTCAGCAGCAGATGCTCAGAAAAGAAGCCCTGGTGGGCCGAGTGGGACCCTGGTCCAGAAGCTTCCTGGTGAGGGGGGAGGAAGCAGCAGGCCTGAGAAAGCTCCCAAGCAGCACTGTGAGAGCCCCCGGCCGCCAGTCACCCCCTGCATCGGACAAAACACACATCCTGACCCAAAGGCAAAAGGTGCTGGAGGCCCGGGCACAGGCCACGCTCACGCCCTCCCCGCCTCTTCTATGCAGCCCTGTCCGCGGGAGGACGCCCGGGAGGCCTTCTCCCAGGAAGGCGAGGCGGCATGTGTTTGCACAGACCTCAGCCTCGCTCCCGGGAGCAAGGCCAGTGGCCGCGCAGACAAAGGCTGCCAGGGCCTCGAGGACAGGCAGCTCCATGCCCAGCAAAACGACATCACAGGCAGTGTGACCGCTGCTCGCTCTTCCTGCAAGGCAAGAGCAAAGGCCGGGGCCTGGTGTTCTGTGTCCTGCCCAGAGGCCGGTCCGAGTCTGCGGCCCACGCGGTACCCGCCACCCAGCGTCCCTCAGGACTCCTGGCCACTGCATAAGCCAGGCCCAGCCAGGGGTCCTCTCTTCACCCTGTTCACTGAGGGGACGTTCACTCTTCCTTCCAAGAGCTTTAACTGTCACCTCCTCTGAGAAGGAGTCTGACCTCGACAGAATCTGCTGGCCGACCCCTCCCTCCCTCCCTCCCTCCGTCTCATAACCACCCACTCAGGGGCCTCTGTTTCCACCTCGAGCAAGGCTGAAGGAGAAGGTGCACTTGTCCATGTCCTTGTGTCTCCCCCATGTCCTGGCAGGACAGGGCAGGTGGGTGTCGGGGTCCCAGGCCTGCATATGCTGCAAGCGAGGCCGTTAGCCTCGGCTTGACCTCTGCCGGCCTTAGATGTGACCTGTTCCAGGAAGACTTCAAAACCCTGGCGCTCAGCCCACAGCGAGCAAGGGGGCCGGGCATCCTGACACGTCACCAGCTGACCCCCAGCAGGCAAGTTTCAAGCGCAGGCAGCGGGCCCGGAAAAGGGCAGCACAGGCCTGCTCCGAAGAGTCCTCCACCAAGGCCAGCCCAAGCGACACGTGCCACAGGACAGAAGGTGGAGGGCGGCCTGCGCGCAAGACCACGCAGCTCAGCCGGTGCCTCGTGCTGCCGGGGCCCCTCACTGGAGGCGCTGCCTGTGCTGGTGCAGCGCCGTCCTGTCTGCAAAGGTAGCGCTCAGGTCCCAGGGAAGGAACCAGCGAGCAGTGAGGCTGGAACAACGGGCGAACACCGCGTCCCAACCAGCCTAGGTCACATCTCCAACACGGGGATCCACCTGGCACATCGTCACCCCAGGAGCAACTCAAGTGAACCTCCGGACAAAGGGAGAGGCTGCGCTTACCGTGGCCAGCTCGTCAAACTTGCCGAAGAGCTCATTGAGGAGTTTCACCAGCTCCTGGGCCGTGCACTGCGACGCCAAGCCCGTGAAGCCCACGATGTCTGCAAAGAGGATGCTGCAAGACAAAGGGGTGCCCGTTGCCCTCCTCCGCCGACAGACGGACAGGCTCCTGCCACTCAGACGGACGTTACCTTCGCACGTCACCTGAAACTAGAGCCCCCTGCTGATTCCTCAAGCAGCGGAAAAGGAAGGCTCTGCTGTTCTCGTGTCACAGGTGAGGAGACTGAGGCTGGGAGAAGCCGGGGGACTCTTTGGTCATAGAAGGAGGAAATGCTGGAGCCACTCAGAGCTCCTCCCAGGACACAGGGGAGCAGCAGTGACCACCGCATGCTGTCTATATACTCGGCGTCCCCCAGACACAGGGGAGTAGCTCAACGCCCACTAGGCCTGTCCCTTTTCCCAGGGTGGCCCTGTGACGGGGCCGTGGCTGGTGGCAGGTGAGCAGAAGTGATGTGCTCTTAAGGAATGAGCAGCCCTCCTCCACACCTCCTACAGGTGATGCAGGCGACTGAGGCCCAGGCCCCGTCAGAGCCTCACGGGAGTCCTGTGCTGCGCGCAGGGTCACCCCTCAGTCGGCTATGGGGGGGGGGGGGCAACCCCTCTTATATGCGGGGCGTCCGTTTACTACAGTACCTGGGTCAGTCTAAACAAGTCAGTGCCCACCCATAGCACACAGCCGGCATCCTGGATGCTAGAAAGACTTTAAAAGGCTTAAGTAATGAGGACCAAAGCAGGGCAGAGAACTTGTAGGACAATGGAGAACCTCCCCAAGCCGTACGTTTGGGAGAGGCTGGGGTTCCTGACGAGTCCTCCAAGCACCCTGACCCTCCCACATGTGAGGGACGAGGGAGATGGGATCAGGGGCCTATCTCAGGACGAGGTGTTCCACGGAACCCACTTGGGAGAGGCCATGGGGCCTGATCACGGAGCTGCCGGACCAGGGCCAGGTGCCACTTCTGGACCTCTCACCCCAGGGGAAAGAGAGCCCCTCGCTCTTGAAGACACTGCATGGCCAACTTTTGTCGCCTACAGCCAAAAGCACCCTCAGCTGTGAGACTTGGGAAATCACACACATGGTACACTGGAGGGGTTTGTGAGACTTAAACATGCATCTCCAGTTTAAATGAAGAAAGTGATGTGGAATGAAAGTGGTTTGTTCTTTTTACACAATTGTGTTCATATCTTAAAATTCCTGATGCCAGGTCTTAACTCAGTTCTGCATTTTCAATAACACCTCATGCCAGAGAGTAGCGACCCACCTCACAGGCAGGGGCCAGGAACCCACATCTCAGAGAAGCTTCTCCCTGACGAGGCCCTCACCCCACCATGTCAACCACGCCCTGCCCCAGCTTGGAAAGACGCTGTGTTCACCCCATGACGAGCCGAACGTCCAGTTATAATCCTCTATCTGCAGGGCAGCTTTGCCCACTGAGACTGTGAGGGACTGAAGGATGCAGGCCCAGCTTATACACCCACAGCACCGAGCACAGAGCAAGGGGGATGCACACGTGTGTTATGAATGAATGAATGAGTAAAACCTGGGTGTCTAGGGTAGAGAAGTGTCACTGATACTGAGAAGCTAAGAAAAGGGATTGCAAGAGTGGGCGGAGGTAGACAACACCGATTTTTTTCCCCTCTGTCTTGGTATAAAATTCAGGCTTATTTACATCTCTGAGGAGCCACTGTGTTTTCTTCCTTCTCTATAACTAGCCATGCATTCACAGGCCTTCCTCTATCCACGGGCTTCTCAGCCTCTGCCCGTTCACTTCGTTCCTCAAAAACCGACTGAGCATTGCTCACCCCCATGCTAGGAAAGCCCCCAGGGCTTGCCCTGCCTGTCCTCCTCCACTACCTGTGGGAAACGTCACCCCCGAAGCACCCAACGTCCCCCACGCACGCAGGCAAACATGCGTGAAGGATCTCTTACACCCCAGGTCCCTGTCCTCAGGAGCTCAGCATCCGGGGAAGAAAGCTCACAGGCGGGAGGGACAGAGCACAGGGAAGCAATGACATGGGAAGCCGGGGATTCTGCGGGAAGGCACAACACCCACTTCGCGTATGCAGCCAGGCTGCAGCAGTCCTCCCCAGGGACTATCCAGACACACAAGGAAGGAATGAGGGAGGGAGGGAGGTGAGAAGGAAGAAGAAAGAAGAGGGGATTGATTCAGAAGCGCAAATAGCACGTGGAAACTAAGATGAGTGAGAACCATATAATGACTTATCAAAAGCTGAGCGAGGGCTTCCCTGGTGGCGCAGGGGTTGAGAGTCCGCCTGCCGATGCAGGGGACGTGGGCTCGTGCCCCGGTCCGGGAAGATCCCACGTGCCGCGGAGCGGCTGGGCCCGTGAGCCATGGCCGCTGAGCCTGCGCATCCGGAGCCTGTGCTCCGCAACGGGAGAGGCCACAACAGTGAGAGGCCCGCGTACCGCAAAAAAAAAAAAAAAAAAAAAAATGCTGAGAGAGGCAGACTGCTTGGAACTTGAGTACAAGCAGTAAGCAGTGGAGCACAAGTCTCCAGGATGAGAGGGGGTCCTTCAAACCGCCATCTCCTGCCTGAGTGACACTTATGTAAAGTATCAATATGATTCCCAGACAAGCAACACTGTTATCTATTCCAGGTACTTTAAAAGGGAATGCATGACTTAATACAATTCATTGCTTTTTAACAGAATCTTTAAAAACAAACAAGCAAACCTCAGAGTGTCCAGGGAAAGTTGATTCACTCCAAGGGCTCAGTTTCCTCACCTATAAAATGGGAATAACAATCCCTAGCTCCTGGGGCTGCCATGAGATGAACAGAGTGAGAAGACCGCCTACCCCAGAGCCCGGCACCAACTAGAACAATGCTCAGTTATTAACCTGATGCAGGCAAATTCCCAGCCCAACGGCCACTGCCCAAACCTGGCTTAGGAACAGAGCTCCCACCCTTTCTAGCCAACACAGGAAATAGAAGGTGGAGAAATGAGAAAATGGGAAAGGGCAGCTGTGAAATGCATCACCCGAGAAGCCAACACACCCCCCTTGTGGGAGCTGCTTCCCTGCTGGGCAAGTGCTCCCCTGGGCTCCTAACCCACACCTGCTCCCTCCTTCCCTTAAACTAGCACCCTCTGCCCACCTCCTCCATCCCCCCCACCTCCATCACCCCCACCTCCATCCCCTCCCACCTCCATAGCCCCCCACCTCCATACCCCCTACCTCCATCCCCCCCACCTCTACCCCCACCTCCATACCCCCTACCTCCATCCCCCCACCTCCATACCCCCCACCTCCATACCTCCCACCTCCATACCCCCTGCCTCCATACCCCCCGCCTCCATACCCCCCACCTCTATCCCCCCACCTCCATCCCCCCCACCTCCTTCCCCCCCACCTCCATCCCCCCCACCTCCATCCCCCCCACCTCCATACCCCCCACCTCCATTCCCCCCACCCCCACCCCCCCACCTCCATACCCCCCACCTCCATCCCCCCTACCTCCATCCCCCCCACCTCCATACCCCCACCTCCATACCCCCTACCTCCATACCCCCCACCTCCATACCCCCACCTCCATACCCCCCACCTCCATTCCCCCCACCTCCATACCCCCCCCCACCTCCATCCCCTCCCACCTGTGCTCCCTAGGCCCATCGCAGGGCCAGGCCAGTGCCAGCCCTACCTCACGTTGTCGTGCCGCTGGATGTAGATCTTGTGGAAAATCCTCTCGGGGGGCTTCAGGAAGTCCTCCTTCATCTCCATGGCGACGTTCCGGGGCAGGAGACTCATGAGCAGCCGCTCCTGGACAGGAGAGACAGGCCCACGTGACACGGCAGCTCCCCCGACGATTCCTGGACACCCCCAGCCCAGTGACCTTGGTGCCGGGAAGCTGCCCTCCACGAGGGGCCTCGGACCCTCCTCACACGTGGCCGGCACGTGGTCCAGTCCCACGGACCCTCCCAGCCCCAGGTGGGTCGTGAGCAGGCCTGGGCTGTCACCGCACAGGGAACCCGCGCCCAGAGCACTGCACAGGCACCAGCATCGCCTCCAGAACACCCGGCCCGCCCGTGAGCCCCAGCTTCAGTGAGCAGCGGGTCACGGGGAGGGAGTGTCGCTGCCGCCGAGCAGACCTGTCCAGCGCGGCCCCAGCAGGGACCTCGAGGTGGGCTGCGAAAGCACCTGTGCCCCAACAGACGGGACCCGTGTTCACACGGAGATGAGTGGCTTTGGACGCACTGTGGCATTTCCTCCCGGTCTTGTCTTCTGATTTCCCCCGATCTGCGGGAGACAAACATTTCCTCCCCCCACCGTCCCCACCAGAGGATGGAGCAAATGTCTGGGCTTATCCACAGGAGCCGTGCCACCCTGGGGACGCTGTCGCCCTCTGGGACCTCGGTTTCCTCCTCTGGCCTCCACTCCTCCTTGTGGATCCGCCCCTGGCCTCAGACCCACTGGCCACACTGTATCTGAGAAACCGTGTTCTAGACACTTGGACTGAGGCCCCACTCCTCCCTCAATCCCTTTCACAGCCCCTCCCTCCCACTCTGCTTCAGAAAGAAAACAAAAGATCGGAATTTAGATCCTGCTTGGAATCAGGTAGGACATCTTACTTACAAGGGTGAACATGGGGCAGGGAGGGGGCACAGGAAGCCCCTCCCTCCCTCCAGCAGCCCCCAGGCTGGGCCCACAGCCCCTCGGCCCCGGCCTGTCCGGTCAATGGAGGAGGCTCCGACGGGGCCACGTGGATGCCTGGCATGGCCCACCCGGAGCAGGGTCTGGGGGCAGCCACCAGGCCCTGAGACCCTCCTAGACCGCAGGTCCACCCTGCAGTGTGAGGCCACATCCCTGACCGGGGGCACACGCTCCTCTGCGTGACACCCTCTGAAGGACAACCAGAGCAGCAGTAGGGCGACAGTCACAGACCCTAAAAGCCCCGCCCGCCTCCCGGCCTGGGGTGCGGGTGTCAGGGCTTCTCCGCCTTGGCTCCAGGTGACACATTTATTTTAAGATGGGAGAATGTTTCTGATGCACTGGAAGAGTCTCCCCAGGCGACGCATCCCCACATACACTTCTGAGGAGGGAGGCCAGGCCCAGGCCCGCCAGACGCCAGGTGGAGTGGAGCGTGTTTGCCCAGGCAAGCCAGGCTGTGGCCGGGGCCCTGCGTCCTGAGCGAGGCCCGTGTCTATGCTGGGGGCCCCACCCACTGTGGTCCCCACGCGGCTCCAGGCTGGACAGACCTCCACACTCAGGAGGGACATCGCAAGAGCGCAGCTGTCCATGGCCACACGGGGAGAGGACCCTCTGAGACAGAAGCGCTGGTCCGAGCGTGTGTTCGGGGACAGCCTCAGGGACGGAAAGCCCCACTGCCCAGGGCACGGGAGCTGGTGTGTGACCTGAGCCTGCATGGGAGGACGTCGGCCATTCCTTAGCAGAGGGGCCTCTGGGCACAAGCCCGAGCGCGGCCCATGGAGAGGAGCCTCTGCAGGTGGCCGGCTGTCCTGAGGTGGAGGGAACTCGGCAGGGGGCTCACTCGGACCACCATCAAAGGACCACCTGGAAGCTTCCAGAGACTGTCACCGCCCTGAGATGCAAGGTGGGAAAACAAAAGCAGCTGGACGACAGGGCAGGCCGCCCAGGAAGGGCCCTGGGAACACACAGGGCAGCTGTGCCCTCTCCCGCAGCCCCAGTGTCGTGGGCGTCTACAACCCTGGGCCCCTGCACCCCAGAGCCCTGCACAGAGGTGTCGGGGAAAAGGCGAGTCCCAGGGCCTGCAAGACAGCTGCCTGGCCTCACATCCTGGCTCTGCCTCTCGGAGCAGTTAGTCACAATCCCATCCCGTCTGTCAGGGCGAAAATCACACCAACTTCCTCAGCAGGGTGCTCTGAGAAGGGGACGAACATCTCAGGCCCTGGCTGACCCTCAGGGGTCCCTACTTGGTACCACGCCTCCCAGCACCTCCGGTGACAGCTCTTCACGGCTTCGCTCTCTTGTCTCCTGCATCTTTACAATCTGTCACCTGCCCCTGGAAAACCAGTCAGGTGCTGACCAAGCCAAAACAAACAAGCGAAACTGTGCTTCCCCGGCGCCCGTCTCACCCCTTCCTGCACCGTCGGGGATCTGCACATGCCCCGTCTCACAGCCTTGGAACCGACCGCTCTCCCTGAGCGAGCCACAGCCTCCCCCCGGGGGCCCCTGCGGAAGGGAGCCCGCCCCACTCTTGGTCTCTCCATCACCTCGGCTGCCCGGCACCATGTGGAGTTAGAACAGGGAAACCGAGGCAGCCACCAGGAGGGAAGGAAGGACTGAAAAGGCAGAGGGACACTGACCGGCCCCAGACTCAAGAGGTGATGAAGAGGCAGGTGCCAATCCCAGAGGACAGAGGAGAAGGCTGCTGGTGGCCCAGGTGTGCACACCCAGCGCAGCGAGGGGCGCCGGACAGATGGCTGCGGCAGAGTCAGTGCTGTCCCCAGACCCCTTCTCCACCACCAGCACCACAATCCAGCCCCTTATTCTCACTGGGGGACTTGGAGACCTGGAGCGAAGACTACACTGCCCAGCTTCCTGTGCAGCTAGATGTGGCCAAGGAGATAGGAGTTGAAGGGTCCTGTGGAAGCTTCTGGAATATTCCCTAAGGACAGCTTGTTCTTCTTCCCTCTTCTCTGCTGCTGCTGGGGATACAGTCGTGATGGCTGGATCTATACCGACCATTGTTGTTCAGGAGGATGAAGGCCACACACCAGCGATGGCAGAGACCATTTAACTGGATGGAGACTGGGGTGTGAGGGCTACACGGATCAGATCTGCCACGTCAGCCATAAAGTGCCTTCCCTGGAATACGTATGTAAGAGACAAGGGTTATCTCACTTGGGTAAGCCACTGTCGTATGAAGTTCCTAACTGCAGGTTCTATTTCTGACCAAGGGCCCAGCATGAACTCCATCCACAAGATTAGTGATGGTGCCTAAAGCCAACACACATTAATAATCAAGACTAGAGAGAAGCACACAGCCTCTCCCACGGGGAGCGAAGCAGCCACGTGAAAAGATCAAGCACCCATCCCCGATTAAAAACAAAAAAAATCCAGCGAACAACCTAAGACAAAGTAGCGCTCTGACATCCTAAAGATAAGACCTGAAATCCAATTCCAAGCACAGCCCTAAAGCCTCAGGCAGCAATGAAACCTTCACTACATTAGGAGCAGACAGCTGCGCTAATGAGTTCTAACCAGTGAAATAAGATACAAAGCCAGAAATCAAAGGGACAGATTTACGAACATGGATCGTATCAAATATCCCAGCGTCCTATGAAGGCTATATAAAAACCTCAGTGTTTTTCTTGACTATCAAAATGGGACTTAAACGTATTATCCTTAATACATTTAAACAACAATTGTGAGGGCTCTGCTTCCGGAAAGATGGAGATGTCCTTTTCCCTGCTCCCCCCACTAAGTACACCAAAAGTCCGGGACGTTACACAAAAAACAGTCATCCAAGGCTGTGAAAGGCAGAGAGGAGGTGGCAGGAACCTCAGGACCAGGGATGGCATGGAGATAAGTCCTTGGACTTTCTTTTTGCCTCACATAACCCAGACTGAGTGCTGGACATGTGGGTGGCCCAGAGATGCCGACAGGCATGGCAGTAAGTTCCGACAAAAGTCGGCTCTCTCTAATCAAAGGATCAGGATAGGGGCAGCCTTGTGAGAAAACTGCTGTAGAAGAATGGTCCCACTCCAGGCACACCTCCAAAAATATCTGCAAACCTCCATCCTCCCCAGGCTGTGAGGAAGCACCAACCCCAGGCTGGGGTGTCAGAGAGGCCATGCAGGGACCCCTGCCTTTGGCCTCCCCCATCTGGTAACACGCGGCACACCTCTCACACTGTTCCACATAGTCAGTGAAGACCAAAGGCTTTCCTGCTCCTTCCAAGTCACAAGCCAGAACTCTCTCCTGCACAGCAGTAAGGAGGTATCCCCACCCCCATGAACCCCAACCGAGGCCCAGTGTGGAGCCTGGACTTACAGCCCCACTAGGAAGTACTGGGGTGGTGGTCCCCACTTTCAAAGAAGACACAGAGTCTCGTAGGTAACACCCCAACTGTCCAGGTTCCAATCAGAAATCACTCATCATACAAAGAACCAGAACAATCTCAACGAATGAAGATAGTCAACAGACACCGACACCAAACGACAGTATAACCAGAATAACTGACAAGATTTGAAAGCAGTCATCCTAAGAATGATTCAACGAACAACTACAAACATGTCTGAAAAAGCAAAAAAACAGAAACTCTCAGCAAAGAAACAGAAGACACAAAAAAAGAATCAAATGGAAATTTTAGAACTGGAAAAAAATCTGAAATAAAAAGCTCGACAGATGGCAACAACAACAGAATGGGGAGGACAGGGGAAAGCTCAGTGAACTTGAAGACGAAACAGTAGAAATTAACCCAACTGAAAAACAGACTGGAAAAATAATAGAAGAAACAACCCAGACGTCCATCAACGGATGAATGGATAAGCAGCGTGGTCCGTCCACACAGTGGAATACTACTCAGCTATAGCAGGAGTGAAGCACTGGCCCACGCTACAACACGGATGCACCCTGAGAACAGTACGCACAGTGAAAGGAGCCAGACGCAAAAGGCCACATACTGTGTGATTCCATGTATTGCTACATGAAATGTCCTGAGCAGGCAAACCCACAGAGACAGAACATAGATTAGTGGCGTCTAGGTCTGGGAAGAGCGGATGGGGGGTGACCACCAATGGGTACAGGTTTCTTTTGGGGGCAATGAAAATATTCAAAAATTAGATTACTGTGATGGTTACACACTCAAACTATCAAAAAAAACATTTAGTTGTTTTGAATTTTACATTGAACTTAATAGTACCGATATATAAACTATAGATCAATAGGCTTTTTTAAATTAAAAATAAATAGCAACTATAGTGGTTTCAAAAGATGCTGTGGATGAGTCAGACCTCTTTCAAAATCCATCCTATATCACTGAAAAGGAAATGTGCTTCCTCTTGATAAATTTCCTCACAATGGGAAATCAAAATTGTCCCATTTACCTTGTTAGGATGACAACTGAAGATGTGCTTTGTAAACAGCTGTAGGTAATTTTAGAATTACGAATTAATAATGGTATTTGAGGAATATCAGGGCCTTTGGAGCAGTGGCCTGTGCAGTCAGGTCAAGGACGCGATCTCAGGGGTAGGACCTTGCAAGCCCAGGCTCCCTGGCTGGGCTACGGGGAACGGCAGGAAAGGAGGCCCCCAAGGAGCTAAGGGGTGACCTTCAGAGGCCTCTCACCCCCTTCCCTAGGATCACCAGCTCTGACAGGCTCAGACCTAAGGGTTAGACCCCGGTGGGGAGCTGTGATCACCTAAGGCTCCCAGGTGGTCCCTGCCCCCCAGTGGAGCAGCCCTTCCAGCTCTACCCCAACTCTCACCAAGCTGTAGGAAGACAGAGCTGCAGCTTACCAACCTGCCAGCCCTGACTGGAAAGTAATACCTGTGCGCCCCACCCCCATTCGCTTTATGAATGCCACCCACTGCTCCCCATCTCCCAGCCCCTACCTGGCAAACTCCTACACATCCTTCAAAGCCCCAACCAAATACTCTTCCAATGCACGTCCCACCCCCCCCTGCACATAGCATGCCCCTCGGACACGCCCATCCTCCAGCTGGGCCTCCCCACAGGGGCCAACTGCTGCTGCTCTCTGTCTCCCATCCAGTTACACCACATCTTGCTGAGACCAGGTTCCCTCCATCCCAGGGTCTCCAGAGCCATGGGCCAAGCATTCAGATGTGCAGAGTCACGAATGACTACCCCCACAGGGATTCCAGCTGGGCCTCTCCCAACCCACTCGGGCACCAAGAGGCAAAGGGCCTCGGGGCTGACACCACTCATGAACGCAAGCCTGGGGACACAGGGGCTGCTCCCCTGCGTGTCAGTCTGAGCTGCATAACTGAGATTCTGGAATCCTAGCTCCATCCTCCAGAGTCATGAGCAAGGTTATCCTGCACTCAGAGGAGTTTCTGTCCTATGGGTGATCCTACAAACCTTCGACGTTTGTAGGACTCAGCTGTCAAACCACTGGGACCTGGTGATGACTTTTTGGCAAACTTTTCATTACTGAGTCCATCGTTTTAATGATCATAGGATGTTTCAGGCTTTCTTTTTCTTCTAGAATCAGTTTTAGTAACTAACACCATTCTGGGAATTTGTCCATTTTGTCTAAGTTTTCAAATATTCTGGCAAAAAAAAAAAAAAAAAAAAAACCCTCTTAGTGTTTCCCTCTCATCTATTTTTAACCTGGCTTTATCCCTAGGGCGTGTGCTTTCCCATCCTGGATCATCTCGTACCCGCTCTTTCTTCTTGGTCAGTCTCTCTAAAGTTTTTCTGTGTCAAAGAACCAATTTTTGATGCTTTTGTCTGAAACTGAAAGAGTCCTGTTAAAAGACCCCTCACAGCCCTTTGGAATACTTCAATCCAGATATCAATCAACCCAAAACATCTGTGTGAGCCTTTTTTTGTGGCTGAAGAGACACGAGGATGTAAAGGGAGAAAGCGGGCCACAGCTGGTTTGGGGGGGATTCTGGGCTTTGGCCCCTGCTCTCCTCACTCTGCCACCAACGGCTTTGTCACTTGCGTTATTGGCCTTCCCACATCATTTAAATTCTCCGGGCCAGCCCCAGTTCTCGGGTTTACAAAACGGAACAAAGTTTTTACATGCCTAACTGCAATACAGGGGCCTGAAATTAGTTTTAAAGATCTAAGAACGCAGAGGAGAGAACACCTTCCGATCAAACACATTCCTCTCTTCTGCCACAACCCCGTGGGACAGGACAGAGTCGGGCAGCCCTGCGTAGGGGCCGCTGTCTGTTTTGATTCGGTGGGAGGAGGGGGTCACTGACAACTCAGGTAGCTTTTTCAAAATATAGCAGAGAACCTTCTAGAAGTAGACTGTGTCCAATGAAGCAGACAGGCCCCCTGCCCATCCTCTCCAGCCCCTCTGGTTCTGCGGGCTGCCCTGAGGAGGACAGAACGCTTCTAATATTCCCACTTGTGAAAACGTTGGAGGAGGCCTTGCTGTTGGAGACTGGTCTGGGGAGAACACGCCTGTCCGTGTCTGCAGGGAGCAGGGCAGGAGATAAAGAAACACTCAGATTTTGTAGCCAAAGCAGTTGGACTTTCTTTTAAAATAGCAACTTCAGGGCTATTAATTCTAAACCATATGGGAGGGGAGGAGATGCTCCCAATTTCTGGCACAATTATCACTGTCTTCTCAGTGTTGCTGCAAAAATCAGTGATTACAGGCACGGAATGCCCACGGGTCCTTCCTGGCTGCAGGCGGGTGAGAGGTAAGAGCTCACAGTGGCATCCGTACCTAAGACAGTCAGAGACTCTTCCCAAGGTTTGAGGTGAAGCGCACCCTAAAATCTACGTAACTGAATCACTTTGCTGTACACCTGAAACTAACCCAGTATTGTAAACCAACTATACTTCAAGAAAAAAAAGAAGCAACCGATCAACCTGGGCGAGAACAGCGTTGGCATCAGATTTGTACAGAGCGGGGAAGGGCCTGTGAATCCCGTCTAAGTTACTGCCCGGGATTCTGCAGTGGGAGCCATGCTTCTCAACAGTTTCCATCTGCTGATTCCTGTCCCGGAACAAAAGGGTCCAGCAGCTGGGCCAGGCGAGGGTTCTGAGGTTGCGTGTCTGCATTTCACAGCAGGTCCCTCACTCGCCCCTCCCGCAAACCCTGGCCGGCCAGTGGTGGCCACACAAACGCAGGCCTGTCCTGCAGGTGCATCCCAGAGAGAGGACGTCTAGGGGGGCTCCGGAGAAACTCCTGCTTCGGGTCATGAAGCACAATCTTCTCCTGCCTGCAGAAGCCTCCTTGGCATACCTGGGTGGACACTCATCTGGGGAGAGAGGAAAGAACAACCTGCCCGGCTTCTAGGGCAAGTCCTGCCTCCGCACTGACCCCCCCCAACCTGCGTCTGACCAGCTCTCTGTCCTGCTCAGACACATCAGGGGCCCCGCCACGCGGTCCGGTGCGCCACCTTCCACCGAGGGCAAAGCCCTGCCTCCCTCTCACCTTCTCCCATCTCCTTCCAGCTGAGGCCACAACAAACTACACGCCACCCCTGGACCACCAAGCACATGCCCCGCCCCGTCTCACCGCTCATGCGCCTCCCTGACTCGGCCTTGCTCAAGGACCCCATTCCCAGCCCCTGCAGCCCAAACCCGGCATCTCCCTGCCTCCCCCCAGAAGCCTGTGGGGCACAGCTGCCGCCACACAGTGGTCCTTCTGGAGTTGGACGCCCCACCCCACCCCCTCCCAGAACTGGACCACGTCCGCAGCATCCTCTCCCAGAACCCCCTTCCAGAACCAGGGTGTATCCACCAATACCCCCTCACATCACCTAGGGTGCCGCCTTACTGGGTCAGGGCCTGGAGAAGACTCTGGAAGCGGCTATGGAACTGGATTGCTCTGTTACTTGAGTTGAAGCATGAAAACACAGACAAGCGCATATGGTCAGGGCGTCCCTCACCTGCAACTCAGGGGGCTGCGGTTTTCACACTGACACAGAGGTGTGAGTTGGGCAGAGCTGCCTGGCCATGTGCAGGCTCCCCTGGCCTGGCCAGGCCGTCCCCTGGCAGGCTTTGATGTACCAAGTGCCTACTGGTGCTTGAGAGCCCTGAAGAGGTGGCTGAGCCCCACTTGAGCCCAAGTGCTTGTCTTCTGCCCCCCAAAGAGACAGGGCTCCCTGAGCTAAAAACAGGCGTCCCAGCCAGAGGCAGGGAGTAACCTGAGTGCCAGGGACAAGGCCTCCCAGGGAGAGAGTTGTCCGGTGATACGACCCGTGGGTTCCAATCAAAAAAATATAGCAAGTCAGGATACTGCCTCGCCCCCTCTCAGGACAGGCCAAGGGAACTCACGGGGGTGACCCATCCGCACTTCTGCATTTCGTGTGCTCAACTTTCCCAGCAACAGATGAAGCCACAGAGGAAAATGACTGATACGGTGGAATATGCGAACGATTGAGGTTTTACACAAAGAAAAGCACAGCTAGAGGAACAGACTTGAGGAACAGCAGCCTTTCCCTAGTGAGCGGCTCGTTCAAACCCACAGGAAAGTCAGAGCATGAATGGGCAGAGGATCGGAACACGCGCTCCACAGAGAAACACAACCGGTAAGCACGCATGGAAAAGTGGCCACCGCGCAAGGAACCGGCATCTGAGTAAACGGGGGGTACCGAGTTCTAACAGGAAGAGAAGAGGGAAGGAGGGATGGAGGGAGAGAGAAAGTGGGTCACGTGCAACACTGGGGATACACACCAGAACGCTGGGCCCACCCCAGCTTTCCCAGCCATGGGACTGGGCGGGCCTGAGAATCTGCATTTCTGGCAGGCTCCCTCTGACGCCAACCCTGTCAGCCCCAGGACCCCACTCAACCACTGCTACTCAGAGCTGGGTGTAACTAAGTATTACTTATAAGATAAAAGGAAGCACAACATGTTTTGGAAAATACCCAGGACAGGGAGAGAAATGACACTGTAATATTTGCACTCCTGAGAATGTAACCAAGGATACTTCAAGTCTATATGAATAAAGATGCTTATGAGAAAGAAACATTTTTAAAAACATGGTGTCTAAAAGTCAGATGCAGAGACCTGCATGAAGACGAGGAAGCAGCAGCTGTCTTAGGTGACCTTTAGGGCACCAGTGGATACACCTGTGGGAAATGTTAAGTCAAAATGCAGAAAATAAAATTATGTATACACCAAAATGACGAAGATGAGGGGAGAGAATGTGCATAAGGACGGAAACCTGAAAATACAGAGCGCTCAGCTGGGTTCATGGGATTGGGTGACATTTACCATTTTGCACATTTCCTGCTTAAGAACATCAGGTCGGCGGTTAGAACTCAGACCCGTCGCTGAGCTTCCGTGAGTCTGGGACTGAGAAGCTCCTTGCTCTCGGAGCTGCAGAGAGGTGACACACGTACAGCAGTGAAGGCTAGGTTCGCAGCAAGCACGAGTACTTGATTGGCCACTGTGTTCCCTGGACGGGAGTGTGCTTGCAGGGGGAGGGATGTGCACTTGCAGAACCCGCACGTGCAGGCAGCAAGAGTGGCCACACCATGGCCAGCATCCTCGCCATCAACAGATGGGACCCATTGGAGGGACAGAGGGCACACCAAGCATTCGAAAATGTTTTAAGGGTAGATGCTAGGTAGTCTATAGGAAAGGCAGCAAGAGTAAGAAAAGAAACGCAAGACAGAACCAGAGAAAGCGGATCCAGAGAAAACCATAATTTGAAAAGATACATGCACCCCAATGTTCACAGCAGCACTATTTACAAGAGCCAAGACATGGACGCAACCTAAGTGCCCCTTGATAGATGAATGGATAAAGAAGGTGTGGTACAGTTTCAAGATGGCGGAGTAGAAGGACATCCATTCACTCCCTCTTGCGAGAGCACGGGAATCACAACTAACTGCTGAACAATCATCAACAGGAAGATACCGGAACTCATCAGAAATGATACCCCACATCCAAAGACAAAGGAGAAGCTGCAGTGAGACGGCAGGAGGGGCGCAATCACAATAAAATCAAATCCCACAACTGCTGGGTGGGTGAGTCACAAACTGGAGAACACTTAGACCACAGAAGTCCACCCACTGGAGTGAAGGTTCTGAGCCCCACGTCACGCTTCCCAACCTGCGGGTCCAGCAAGGGGAGGAGGAATTCCCAGAGAATCAGACTTTGAAGGCTAGAGGGATTTGACTGCAGGACTTTGACACGACCAAGGGAAACAGAGACTCCACTATTGAAGGGCACACACAAAGTAGTGTGTGCATCGGGACCCAAGGGAAGGAGCAGTGACCCCATAGGAAACTGAACCAGGCCTACATGCTAGTGTTGGAGGGTCTCCTGCAGAGGCGGGGGGCAGCTGTGGCTCACCACGGGGAAAAGGACACTGGCAGCAGAAGTTCTGGGAAGTACTCCTTGGCAGGAGCCTTCCCAGAGTCTGCCATCAGCCCCACCAAAGAGCCTGTAGGCTCCAGTTCTGGGTCACCTCAGGCCAAACACCAAGGAGGGAACTCAGCCCCACCCATCAGCAGACAAGCAGATTAAAGTTTTACGGAGCTCTGCCCACCAGAGCAACACCCAGCTCTACCCACCACCAGCCCCTCGCATCAGGAAACTTGCACAAACCTCTTAGATAGCCTCATCCACCAGAGAGCAGACAGCAGAAGCAAGAAGAAGTACAATTCTGCAGCCTGTGTAACAAGAACCACACTCACAGAAAGACAGACAAGATGAAAAGGCAGAGGACTATGTACCAGATGAAGGAACAAGACAAAACCCCAGAAAAACAACTAAATGAAGTGGAGATAGGCAACTTTCCAGAAAAAGAATTCAGAATAATGATAGTGAAGATGACCCAGGACCTAAGAAAAAGAATGGAGGCAAAGATCGAGAAGATGCAAGAAACGTTTAACAAACACCTAGAAGAATTAAAGAACAAACAAACAGAGATGAACAATACAATAACTGAAATGAAAAATACACTAGAAGGAATCAATAGCAGAATAACTGAGGCAGAAGAACGGATAAGTGACCTGGAAGACAGAATGGTGGAATTCACTGCCGTGGAACAGAATAAAGAAAAAAGAATGAAAAGAAATGAAGACAGCCTAAGAGACCTCTGGGACATCATTAAACACAATAACATTCACATTATAGGGGTCCCAGAAGGAGAAGAGAGAGAGAAAGGACCCGAGAAAATATCTGAAGAGATTATAGTCAAAAACTTCCCTAACATGGGAAAGGAAAGAGCCACCCAGGTCCAGGAAGCACAGAGAGTCCCAGGCAGGATAAACCCAAGGAGAAACACGCTGAGGCATATAGTAATCAAATTGACAAAAATTAAGCACAAAGAAAAATTATTAAAAGCACAAGGGAAAAACGACAAATAATATACAAAGGAACCCCCATAAGGTTAACAGCTGATTTCTCAGCAGAAACTCTATAAACCAGGAGGGAGTGGCATGATATATTTAAAGTGATGAAAGGGAAGAAACTACAACCAAGATGACTCTACCTGGCAAGGATCTCATTCAGATTCAATGGAGAAATCAAAAGCTTTACAGACAAGCAAAAGCTAAGAGAATTCAGCATCACCAAACCAGCGCTACAACAAATGCTAAAGGAAATTCTCTAAGTGGGAAACACAAGAGAAGAAAAGGACCTACGAAAACAAACCCAGAACAATTAAGAAAATGGTATTAGAAATATAAATATCAATAATTACCTTAAACGTGAATGGATTAAATGCTCCAAACAAAAGACACAGGCTTGCTGAATGGATACAAAAACAAGACCCATATATATGCTGTCTACAAGAGACCCACTTCAGACCTAGGGACATATACAGACTGAAAGTGAGGGGATGGAAAAAGATGTTCCATGCAAAAGGAAATCAAAAAAAAGCTGGAGTAGCAATACTCATACCAGATAAAATAGACTTTAAAGTAAAGAATGTTACAAGAGACAAGAAAGGACACTACATAATGATCAAGGGATCGATCCAAGAAGGATATAACAATTATAAATATATATGCACCCAACACAGGAGCACCTCAATACATAAGGCAACTGCTAACAGCTATAAAAGAGGAAATCGGCAGTAACACAACAATAGTGGGGGATTTTAACACCTCACTTACACCAATGGACAGATCATCCAGACAGAAAATTAATAAGGAAACAGAAGCTTTAAATGACACAATAGACCAAACAGATTTAAATGATATTTATAGGACATTGATCTGAAAATAGCAGATTACACTTTCCTCTCAAGTGCACATGCAACATTCTCCAGGATAGATCACATTTTGGGTCACAAATCAAGCCTCGGTAAATTTAAGAAAAATGAAATCATATCAAGCATCTTTTCCGACCACTACACTATGATATTAGAAATCAATTACAAGGGAAAAAAAGGTGAAAAACACAAATGCATGGAGACTAAACAATACGTTACTAAATAACCAAGAGATCACTGAAGAAATCAAAGAGGAAGTCAAAAAATACCTAGAGACAAATGACAACGAAGACACGACGATCCAAAACCTATGGGATGCAGCAAAAGCAGTTCTAAGAGGGACGTTTATAGCTATACAAGCCTACCTCAAGAAACAAGAAAAATCTCAAATAAACAATCTAACCTTATACCTAAAGGAACCAGAGAAAGAAGAACAAACAAAACCCAAACTTAGTAGAAGGAAAGAAATCATAAAGATCAGAGCAGAAATAAATGAAATAGAAACAAAGAAAACAATAGCAAAGATAAATAAAACTAAAAGCTGGTTCTTCGAGAAGATAAACAAAATTGATAAACCTTTAGCCAAACTCGTCAAGAAAAAGAGGGAGAGGACTCAAATCAATAAAATTAGAAATGAAAAAGAAGTTACAACGAACACCGCAGAAATACAAAGCATCATAAGAGACTACAAGCAGCTCTATGCCAATAAAATGGACAACCTGGAAGAAATGGACAAATTCTTAGAAAGGTATAACCTTCCAAGACTGAACCAGGAAGTAATAGAAAATATGAACAGACCAATCACAAGTAATGACATTGAAACTGTGGTTAAAAATCTTCCAACACACCGAAGTCCAGGACCAGATGGCTTCACAGTTGAATTCTACCAAACATTTAGAAAAGAGCTAACACCCACCCTCCTCAAACCCTTGAAAAAAATTGCAGAGGAAGGAACATTCCAAAACTCATTCTATGAGGCCACCATCACTCTGATACCAAAACCAGACAAAGATACTACAAAAAAAGAAAATTACACACCAATATCACCGATGAATACAGATGCAAAAATCCTCAACAAAATACCAGCAAACAGAATCCAACAACACATTAAAAGGATCATACAACATGATCAATTGGGATTTATCCCAGGCATGCAAGGATTCTTCAATATATGCAAATCCACCAATGTGATATGCCATATTAACAGACTGAAGAATAAAAACCATATGATCATCTCAATAGATGCAGGAAAAGGTTTTGACAAAATTCAACATACATTTATGATAAAAACTCTCCAGAAAGTGGGCATAAAGGGAACCGACCTCAACAAATAAAGGCCATATGTGACAAACCCACAGCTAACATCATTCTCAATTGGTGAAAAACTGAAAGCATTTCCTCTAAGATCAGGAACAAGACAAGGATGTCCACTCTTGCCACTATTATTCAACATAGTTTTGGAAGTCCTAGCTAGCCACGGCAATCAGAGAAGAAAAAGAAATAAAAGAAATACAAATTGGAAAAGAAGAAGTAAAACTGTCACTGTTTGCAGGTGACATGATACTATACATAGAGAATCCTAAAGATGCCACCAGAAAACTATTAGAGCTAATCAATGAATTTGGTAAAGTTGCAGGATACAAAATTAATGCACAGAAATCTCTTGCATTCCTATACACTAACAATAAAAAATCAGAAAGAGAAATTAAGGAAATAATCCCATTCACCAGTGCAACAAAAAGAACAAAATACCTAGGGATAAACCTACCTAAGGAGGTAAAAGACCTGTACTCAGAAAACTATAAGACACTGATGAAAGAAATCAAAGATGACACAAACAGATGGAGAGATATACCATGTTCTTCAACTGGAAGAATCAATATGGTGAAAATGACTATACTACCCAAAGCAATCCACAGATTCAATGCAATCCTTATCAAATTACCAATGGCAATTTTTACAGAACTAGAACAAAAAATCTTAAAATTTGTGCAGAGACAAAAATGACTCCAAATAGCCAAATCAATCTTGAGGGAAAAAAATGGAGCTGGAGGAATCAGACTCCCTGACTTCAGACTATACTACAAAGCTACAGTCATCAAGACAATATGGTACTGGCACAAAAACACAAATACAGATCAATGGAACAGGATAGAAAGCTCAGAGATAAACCCACGCACCTATGGTCAACTAATCTATGACAAAGGAGGCAAGGATATACAATGGAGAAAAAACAGTCTCTTCAATAAGTGGTGCTGGGAAAACTGGACAGGTACATGTAAAAGAATGAAATTAGAACACTCCCTAACATCATACATAAAAATAAACTCCAAATGGATTAAAGACCTAAATGTAAGACCGGACACTATAAAACTCTTAGAGGAAAACATAGGAAGAACACTCTTTGACATAAATCACAGAAAGATTTTTTTTTTTTTTTTTTTTTTTTTTTTTTTGCGGTACACCGGCCTCTCACTGCTGTGGCCTCTCCCATTGCGGAGCACAGGCTCCGGACGCGCAGGCTCAGAAAGATCTTTTTTGACCCACCTCCTAGAGTAATGGAAATAAAAACAAAAATAAACAAATGGGACCTAGTTAAACTTAAAAGCTTTTGCACAGCAAAGGAAACTATAAACAAGACGAAAAGACAACCCTCAGAATGGGAGAAAATATTTGCAAATGAATCAAAGGACAAAGGATTAATCTCCAAAATATATAAACAGCTCATGCAGCTCAATATTAAAAAAACAAACAACCCAATCAAAAAATGGGCAGAAGCCCTAAATAAACATTTCTCCAAAGAAGACATACAGATGGCCAAGAAGCACATGAAAAGCTGCTCAACATCACCAATTATTAGAGAAATGCAAATCAAAACTACAATGAGGTATCACCTCACACCAGTTAGAATGGCCATCATCAAAAAATCTACAAACAATAAATGCTGGAGAGGGTGCGGAGAAAAGGTAACCCTCTTGCACTGTTGGTGGGAATGTAAATTGATACAGCCACTATGGAGAACACTATGGAGGTTCCTTAAAAAACTAAAACTAGACCTACCATATGACCCAGCAATCCCACTACTGGGCATACACCCAGAGAAAACCATAATTCAAAATGCACCCTAATGTTCACTGCAGTACTATTTACAATAGCCGGGTCATGGAAGCAACCTAAATGCCCATCAATAGATGAATGGATAAAGAAGATGTGGTACATATATACAATGGAATTTACTCAGCCATAAAAAGGAACGAAATTGGGTCATTTGTAGAGACGTGGATGGACCCAAGGACTGTCATACAGAGTGAAGTAAGTCAGAAAGGGAAAAACAAATAGCAGATATTAACACATATATGTGGAATCTAGAAAACCGGTACAGATGAACCAGTTTGCAAGGCAGAAATAGAGACACAGAAGTAGAGAACAAACGTATGGTCACCAAGACGGGAAAGCGGGGTGGGGGAGCGGGTGGTGGAGGTGGGATGAATTGGGAGATTGGGATTGACATGTATACAGTAATATGTATAAAATCGATAACTAACAAAAACCTTCTGTATAAAAAAATAAATAAAATTAAATTTAAAAAAAAAGATGTGGAACATATATACAATGGCCTATTACTCAGCCATAAAAAAGAATGAAGTAATGTCATTTGCAGCAACATGGCTGGACCTAGAGATTAGCATACTAAATCAGTCAGACAGAGAAAGACAAATATCACATGATATCGCTTACATGTGGAATCTTAAAAAATAATACAAATGGGGCTTCCCTGGTGGCGCAGTAGTTGGGAATCCGCCTGCCGATGCAGGGGACATGGGTTCGTGCCCCGGTCCGGGAGGATCCCACGTGCCGCAGAGCGGCTGGGCCCGTGAGCCATGGCCGCTGAGCCTGCGCGTCCGGAGCCTGTGCTCCGCAGCAGGAGAGGCCACAGCAGTGAGAGGCCCGCGTAACACAAAAAAAATAAAATAAAAAAATAATACAAATGAACTTATTTACAAAACAGCAATAGTCCCACAGACATAGAAAACAAACTTATGGGTACCAAAGGAGAAGGGGGGGAGGGATAAACTGGGAGTTTGGGATTAACATATACACACTACTATATATAAAACAGATAATCAACAAGGACCTAATGTATAGCACATGGAACCCTACTCAATATTGTTTTATAATAACCTATGTGGAAAACGAATGTGAAAAAAGTAGATATATATGTACGTATAAGTGAATCACTGTGCTGTACACCTGAAACTAACACAACATTGTAAATCAACTATACTTCAGTAAAAATAAATATTTTTTCTTAAGAAAGTGATTTTTTGAAGAAAGTGGGAAAGGAAGATACTTGAGAGGAGATGGAGAGGACAGAAAAATACAGAGAAAGCAAAGGAAGATTCAGAAACACACAAGAATGGCCCCCACGTTGATTTTTCCAGTGCTTCAGGCGATGTATTTAAGGGGAGAGGACTCTGAAGAGTCACTTCTGGGATCCCGTGGAGGCGATGAACGTAATAAGGCACCAAGCTCAAGGGTCTCTTCGCACCGAAGACTCCCCATCGGCGCCGATGACGCTGGCACGGGAAAACGTTCAGCGCACAGCCCCAGGAGATGTGCTCTTTATACTTGTGCATGTGGGTGCCAGCACACTCATACACACACATCCACACGTGCACATATGCACACACACCCACAAGTGCACACACGTGCACACGGTGTGTACAGAGACATATAGGCATGCACACACGCAGTCCACGTGAATGCAATCCACACACATGTATATACCCACACACAGACATGCACACATATACGCACATATACATTTGCACACATGCCCCACATATCCACAAACACACGTGTACAGACACATACAAATGTGCCCATGCATGTGCATACAACACACACATGCCCACATGCACATCGCAAGAATGCACACAGCCTCACAGACACACATCTCCCACACGTACACCACCCACAGACAGAGCCACCCGCTGATCCACACACAATCTAAACATACATGCGCCATCTATTTCTAAGTGATGGCCAACTTTTACTGTAAATACTAGGCATCGTTATAATACCTACAAATGGAAATGTGCGTGTGCATTTTTAAGTGTACAGTCTGTTCTTAACGCCTTGTATTCACAATAATAATAGCATCTCGTTTATAAACCCATCCCATCCACCCTACCCCGGGAAAACAAGCACTTTGGGAAAGCACAGGAGTCCGGGTGCTCCCAGCTAAAGGCCTCGCCCAGGGCTCTTGGAGCGTCCCCGCGGCCCCAGGACAGCAGCAGAGGAAACGCCGCCGAAAGCGGTGAGCCCGCGACATGCAGGTGACGGTAGCTGGGGCAGTGGGAACCCACCCGGCTCCCTCCAAGCCTTTAGATCACAGGGGACCGTGCAGCTGCCCCAGCAGGCCTGGCAGGAGCCGGGCAGGGTGCTCTGCAGCCTCAGGCCAAGCTGCGGGTGTGAGGCTCACAGGGTGACCATCACTTCCTAGCAACTCAGCCCCTTCCAGCGGCACCAAGGCCAGCTCTCCTCTGCCTCCACTGAGGCCTGCCTCCTGGGCGTCTCGTCCACAGCCCCGTACCTCATGTCACCCACAGTTACACCGAAGCCCAGGGATGACCACGGGTGGCAGTTCTTCTGCCTCTGCTCCCACGCAGCTGGCCCCTCTCCTCCGACCAGCTGAGGGGGCTGGTCCACAGAGACAGAGGGGCCAGCGGGGGCCTGAGGCCCCTACCCGACTCCCAGGCGGGCCAGACTGGGCCTCACTCCCAGTGCCCTTGGTGAGAAGGCTGTGCGGCTCTATGCCCCCCGCCCCGGGCCACCCATGTCCCTCGGGACGAGACCCCGGGTACTGACCTGCTTCTCATTCTCATCCTCCAGCCTCAGCCGGTCCTCGATGCAGTTCCGGGCCTGCAGGAAGGCCTTCCTCTGGGAGCGCTCAGCCAGGATCCTCACGAAGACCCCGTACATGTTCACGCCAAGGAAGAGCAGGGCGTTGGCACCGAGCTGGAGGGGAGAGAACATTGCAGAGGGCTACACACAGGGCCCAGCTCAGCAGAGGCTCCTACGCGTCCTCCGACCACCAGCCCATGAAACGACTACGCCAGCCAGACCCACAGTGCCAAGCCGGTTTCACATGGCCACGAGCCAGGCCTCATCCCTCACCCTGTGCAGGGGTCACCTGTGCTATAAGCTTGTCACGTAACGGAACAGTAGGAAAGGACGCAAGGTGTGTCCCCCGAAATTCACGTGGAAGTCCTCACCCCTAACCCCCCAGCGTGGGCCTGTATTTGGACACAGGGTCTTTCAAGAAGTAATCAAGTTAAAATGAGGCCATTAGGCTGGGCCCTAATCCAACATGACTGGTGTCCCTATAAGAAGAGGAGATCAGGACACGGACACGCACGGAGGGAAGACAGGACACAGGGAGAAGATGGCCGTCGACACACCAAGAAGAAAGGTTTCGGGAGAAACCAGCCTCCAGAAGTGTGAGTAGTAATGTCTGTTGTTTAAGCCACCCAGTCTGGGCACTTAGTTACAACAGCCCGAGGAAACCATTACACCCAGAAGTTTTGAACGTGAAGACAGAGTGGTTATTCCCACAAAGGCAACATGGAAAGCTCCGGAGAGAAGCAGTGAAGGAGAGTTGATTAAAAACAAAAAAGAGGGCTTCCCTGGCAGCACAGTGGTTGAGAGTCCGCCTGCCGATGCAGGGGACACGGGTTCGTGCCCCGGTCCGGGAAGATCCCACACGCTGTGGAGCGGCTGGGCCCGTGAGCCATGGCCGCTGAGCCTGCGTATCCGGAGCCTGTGCTCCGCAACGGGAGAGGCCACAGCAGTGAGAGGCCCACGTACAGCAAAAAAAAAAAAAGAAAAATAGTGCCCACTGTCACCCAGAACACCTCATTGTGACCTGAGCATCTCCATGTGACCTGGGCATCTCCGTGCGACCCAACCATCTCCATGTGACCCCGAGTATCTCCATGTGACCCTGATCATCTTCGCTGTGCCCCTGAACACCTCCAATCTGAGCGTCCCGCTAGCTGGAGCGTCCATGCTTTAACCCGGTGCGGGGCTGGAACACAAATGCATCTTCAACACCTGTGCCACCTCTCACAGGCACAGTGGCCAGCACTGGCTGCACCCCGGTGCACTGCACTGGCCCCCGTACCACGCAGCGTTTTCTGCGTCTAAAGGACCACCTGCTGTATTCTGGGATCAGCTCGTCCCAGTCTGTAGAGGAAGGCGCTTTTCTGGTGGCAGCGGGAAGACCGGCGTATATGAAACAATAAATTGTAGTCTGGTGGAGTCGATATTTAAATGCGTACTGAGCGTGTTTAAAACGCCCACAGGCAGTAGTGAACACGTTTCTAAAAATTCAAACGATAGTGAGTCTTTGCACAAAATGCGCTTCTCTCCCAGCAGACCCTTAATCACCTGTGGCTTCTGCACGCCCCTCCCAGCCTCTATTTAAGGTTTTGAACATATAACACACAGGACACCTCTCCCGAGATGCCCTCCAGCCCGTCAGCCCCACAGCTTCCGTGACCCCTGCAGTGAAGCCCCCAGCTGTCACTGTCGAGCGGAGTACGCAGTCGGGTGGAGAATAAGGAGTCCAACTGAGGGGCCAGGCGCCCGGGGTCAGCTCAGCACAGGGTGCAGGACGCCACAGGTCACACCTGGCAGATGCGGCTTTTCCAGAATGCAGGGCCTCAGGTGGCCGGTGGCAGAAAAAGGGGGAAGTGCGGGTCCCTACTGAGGTCTGGGCAGAGACGTGAGGCATGGGCTGGGGGCAGAAGGGCCAGCAGAGGCTGGGCAGTTTGGTCAAGGGAAAACTCAGGAGCAGAGTGGGAGCGGGCTGGGTCACCGGGAGCCCCACCTTGTCACCTCCTCTACACCCACCTTCTTCACACCTTCCCTTTACTCCGGCCATGGTGACCCCCCTAGGGGCACCAAGGCCCAGCCACGCGGTCACTGAGTACCTAGCTGCCCTGCCACACCGTGTGAGCTGCTCACATGGAAAACAGCCCCACGGCACACCCCACAGCTGGAGTCTGGCGGGCAGGGCGAGGCGGAAGCAGCGATCTGGGGAGCGGGCAGGTCTCCCCTGCCTGGTGCTCTGCATTCACATTCACACACCCAGCGTGCTTCCCCGCGCCCCAGAGATCTTCCCGCAGGAGAGCGGAAGAGGAGGCCGTCCACGAGAAGCTGCCGACACACCTGCCCCCCTACATTCCCACACACCCCCAGACCAGCAGCCATGGTGACGGGCACACAGCAGCGACAAGAGGCGCAGCCCCTGCCCCCATGGGGCACAGAGAGGTATCAAGCCTGGCTTCCTAATCAGTGATCAGGGACGAGGGTGACAAGGCAGAGAGAATCTGGCCCAGAGGTCACCTAGAGAGGGCGTTGGTTCACACCGGCACCAGAAGAGAGGGAATGGGGGCAACAGGCTGAGAGGGTTCTGAGCTCGAGGAAAGGTACGTGCCGGGGTGGAGGCTGAGTACCACACCCCAGAGCACATGGCCGCAGGACCACAGGGCGTCCTGGTACTGCCAAGTCCTCACCAACCCCACGGCATCCCTGCTGGCACTACACACACAGGCCCTGAGTAAGGGCAGGACCCCCCGCTGCAGAGGGCGCGACACACTCAGCAGACCCGCACACCGGGCCTCAGCATCTGGGCCCCCGAGGACCTTCCCACAGCCCACGCTGCCCTGGATGCCAGGGCCCTGCCAGGACCTCAACCCTGCACCCTTCCCACCCTTGGAAGGCTTGCCCTTCGAGCTCTCTTCCTTGTCTAGCTGAAACTCCACAGCCCAACAGGACAGCCCCTGCCCCCTCACACTCTGGAATCGAAGCCAACTCCGTGCACAACCCTGTGCCTGGGGTGCTCCTCCGGCCACAAGGGAATCCTCGTCTGTCCCTCCTCCCCCGGGGACCTCCCTCTGCCCAGCCCAGCCGGTCCCACTGCCTGCGGGCCCCCCCCCTCCCCACTTCAGCTGGGACCCGCAACTTCTAACCATCATCCTTGGCAACTAGCGTCTGATTATTTCTTGCCCCTGAAAATGAGATCCTTCTCTTAACTCCTCTTCCTCTCCCAGGCGGGCCCATCTTTCTCCCCTTTCCAGCAAAACTCCCGAAAAGGCCTCACCTCATCCCCGCCTGGGCCACACCCCAGCCTGCCTTCCCTTCACAGCTGCCCTGGGCGGGGCCCCCTTCACATCCTGAGCCCAGGCTCAGGTCCCAGTGCCCAGCCCACCGTCAGCTCCCCTCCCCTGGCCCCTTCCCCAGCCTCCCCTGGTCCACGCCTCACACCTGGACCCCCCTCCACCGCAAACTCCACCCCTCGTGATGTCTCATCCACACTCACCTCGGGAGCCCAGCCCTGTGCCAAAGACCCCAGATCGACACCTTCACTTGGACCAGCCAGCCGTGCCCCTCCCCAGCCCAACCTTGCATGGGACAGACCCTGGCAGGACCCCTGGTCACCCCCAGCACTCACCCCAGTAGCCTCTCCCACCTCAGCAGACCCGGGCCCCTGGAAGCCTCTCAGGCCTGGGCCCGTTGCCCCCACCAGCAAATCCTCCCGGCTCCGTCTCCAACAGACGGGGTGCTGACACCCCACTGCCGACGGCTGCTTGGCTGCCGAGCTACCTCCTAACCCGCCCTGTGCTCCTCCCAGCTCTGCAGGCTCCCCGCACGGTCCTCTGCCCTGAACCCCTGACCTGCAGTCTTCCTGTGCCCAAAGCCCTCCGTGGCCCAGGCCAGAGGCCCCTACACCCTGTCCTCCTCATGTCCCCCCGGCCTCGCCTGCTTTCTTAGGGCCTCTGCCCTGCGTCCCTGGGTGGGACCCCTTTCCCACACAGCGCCTGGCTCACCCCCGACCTCCAGGGCCTCCACTCACAAGGCACCTTCTCGAAACAGCCGACCCGACCCCTGTGTCTACAAATGCACACACTCTCACCTGGGCTTGGAGTATTCTCCCGCTGACCAGTTCTATTTCTTTCCTTCTTCCTTTCCTTCTATTGTTTTTAGCAGTTACCGTCTTCCAACACGTTATAGAACATTAACTCACTTGTCACCTTCCCTGCATGCTGTCTACCCCTCGAGGGGCCTCAGTCTGTCAGGTCCATGACTGATCCGGGAGCCTGGAATAGAGCCCTCTCATATCATACCAGATGCCTGGTATTCCTTGAATGAATAACTGAGGACACAGGGGTGGTGAGGGGGCTGGGCCCCATCACATTGCTGGAAAGGGACAGAGGGAGAACTCACGCAGACACCTGTGCTGCCACCTGCACTGCCCAATCTCTCTCCAGGCTGTCTCGGACGAGACCTGATAAGACTGTGTCCCAACTCTCATATGCCTCGTCAGATGGGCAGTGGGGAGGGACCCCAGCTTTTCCACGATCAAGAGAGGCACATACGAGGCAAGGCATCAGGCTTCCCTGGTGGTGCAGTGGTTACGAATCCGCCTGCCAATGCAGGGGACATGGGTTCAAGCCCTGGTCCGAGAAGATCCCACATACCACGGAGCAACTAAGCCCGCGTGCCACAACTACTGAGCCTGAACTCTAGAGCCCGCGAGCCACAACTACTGAGCCCACATGCCACAACTATTGAAGCCTGCGTGCCTAGAGCCCATGCTCCGCAACGAGAAGCCACTGCAATGAGAAGCCTGCGCACTGCAACAAAGAGTAGCCCCCGCTCGCCGCAGCTAGAGAAAGCCCGCATGCAGCAGCAAAGACCCAACACAGGCAAAGATAAAAGCAAGTAAACAAATAAATTTATTTTTAAAAATGGATCAAAAATCTAAATATAAGAGCTAGACTGGGAAAAATATTTAAAAAAAAAAAAACAAAGAGGCAAGGCATCAATGTGTCCTAGTGTCTGAAAGTGACGTGGCTTCTGGGGCAGGCTGAGCTGGTGGGAGCTGCTGGGACACAGCCCACAGACACATGCACACATGGACCAGATCACGCAGCCCAGGAAACTGCACTGGAGCGTGCAGGGCAGGCCTGGCAGGAGCATCCCCCTCCCAAGCCCTTGCCCTGCAGGCCCCGTGACCTGGGCAGACGGCCAGCAGAGGAAGCACTGCAGGGAAAAGGATGAGATCACCTGGCGACAGGTGTGCATGGCCACGGCAGCTCGTCAGCCTCTGCCCACGGGGCAGGCAGCCAACCCCACCCCACAGTGGGCACTGGGGGTCCCCCGGCCCCTTGGGAAGGCCAGTGTAGAGCAGGGAGAAGCTGGTACCGTGCAGTGGGTGGGCGCCTGGGGTCATCAGTCAACATGAACTGTCCAGATGTCCTCTGTAGCGGGCAGGGCTCTCCTGTCCCGGCCACTCCAGGTCCCAGAGGGCCAGGCGAGCCTTGCCGGGGCTGGGAGGAGATGAGCTCTGAGGCTGGATTGAGAACAAACAGGCCTGGTCTGGCACGTGGAATGGAGGCCTTTTCTGAGTCCACAGTGACCACAAAGCTACAGACCCAGCCAGGAGGTTAAGGCCACCACCTGGAGGGCACGGGGGGAGGGGGGCTAGACCTTCTGTCTGTGTCCCTTCATCCGGGTGGCCCAGCTGGGGACTTCCGGGCACCCACTCTGTCGGTCAGACGTGTGCTCAGAATCACTGATTCGGTGACTGCAGGAAACCACGACGAAGCGCCTCTTTCTCTTAACCGTGACGTATCGATGGTACTCGCAGCACTTCCCAATATTTTGCCGCTCTCGTGACACAGGGCAAAGACTTGGGGGGAGAATTCCTCCTCAGGCGTTTACATCCCTGCAGTCGGCCTGCACTCAGGAAGGCACACAACTGCTCTCCAGCCGGAGGGCCCTCGCCCGCTGCCCCCCAAACCCCACACGCCCTGCAGATGGAATCACATGCCCAGGTCTTGGCTAGTTTCTCAGGCAGGGCTGGGAGCCCTCGTCAAGTGAGCATCTCCTGCGCACCAAGAGTTCTAAACACCGCCGGCACTCCGCCATCCCACGTCCCTGCTCCCTCCCTGGCACGCCGCCCTAGAGCTCGTTCAAGACCCTCACCTTCCACCCTGGCCCCCAGGCCCCGCTGCGCTGCCCTCAGCTCTCCCCCTGCCGCTCAGCACGAGGCCGCGGCAGCTTCGCTTCCTGCACAACCAACAGGGCTCACTGCCCCCCACCCCTTTACACGCACCTGAACGTTGCATCATTATGTTTTTTGTTTTTTTTTTTGCGGTATGCGGGCCTCTCACTGTTGTGGCCTCTCCCGCCGCGGAGCGCAGGCTCCAGACGCGCAGGCTCAGTGGCCATGGCTCACGGGCTCAGCCGCTCCACAGCATGTGGGATCTTCCCGGACCGGGGCACGAACCCGTGTCCCCTGCATCAGCAGGCGGACTCTCAACCACTGCGCCACCAGGGAAGCCCCATCTCACACCCATGAGAGGCTGTGAGATCAGTAACTTAACCGAGGAGAACCCATTGTTCAGGACTCCAGGGGCTATGGGAGGAGGGCAGGCCTACCTTTACTAGGAGGCAGATGGTAAACCTCCAGGAGGCCACACGAGCAGGGACTGCTACAAACTGAAGCAAAGGTGGCACCATGCAGGCCCCGAGCAGGCCCTGGGCAGGTGGGTGAGCCCGGAAATGAGGCCTGCCATTTATGGGGAAGACACGGGCGTAGAGAGGTTAAATCTCCCCGAGGTCCCAAGGCCAGGACGTCCCAAACACAGGCACATAACTCCAGGGCCCGCCAGGCCACGGGCACATCTCTGGATCCAGGCCTTGGGTGGATGGGCCTTGGGGGTCCTGCACGGGTGGTGGCAGTCATGGGCTTCAGGGCTGCCGGGCTTGTGGCTGGTCGGGGGATGGCCGGGGCCTCACCCGCCCCTCGTCCTGCACACAAGGCCCAGGGCAGGTGGGGACAAGTGCCTAGTGGGAAGTGTGGAAGGGGCGGCAGGGCAGGGGCAGCAGGGTTTCAGGACAAGGACCCCATCACAGGTGCCAAGGAGTCAGGGAGTGGCTGCGACACAGGCAGAACGTGAGCAGACTGTTGCGACGGCAGCAGAGATCCTGGGCACTGGCTGGACACAGGGATCCGGAAGGGCCAGCCCTGGAGGAGGGGGCGGGGCCACTGGAGCCATGAGAGCCCGCGTGAGG
The DNA here is from genome assembly GCF_937001465.1 of Orcinus orca. Lineage (NCBI taxonomy): Eukaryota > Metazoa > Chordata > Mammalia > Artiodactyla > Delphinidae > Orcinus > Orcinus orca. Next base: position 96,928,607 of record NC_064567.1, on the reverse strand, counting down.
GGACCTTCGGAAAGGCCTGCACGGGAGGATGTGAAAGGTGGACTCCAGCCCTTGAAATTAAAACTATAGTTGAGAAGATCAGAAACCTCCCTTTAGGGATTTTCTCATCATCTTAGCTTCCTTCCTGCCATCTTTGGGGTTAGATTACAAACAGGAATGGCGAGTCCCTGGGGGGCATAAAAGAGCCTGTGTGTGTGTGTGTGTGTGTGTGTGTGTGTGTGTGTGTGTGTGTGTGTGTGTCAAGGTGACTGACCAGTCAGTCTGTCCTCATCGGCCAGGGTCCTGGGTCTCTCACACACACACACACACACACACACACACACACACCCCTGCCATGTGTGTGGTCAGCACCCCTCCCAAGTACAATGGCTAGGCCAAGGACTGCTCGTCTGCCCAGCAGAAAGACGTTCCCCCTGCCCCCCACCCACCGCTAGCCACTGCATCCCTCACTGGGCTCGGCTGGAGCCCACTCGGGGGTAAGCAGCTGTTCTCCCTCTCCCCCGAAGAGCTCACCTCCCCCGCGGCTAGGAAACCTGAGCGGCATAAGCCCATACTCCACTGCACTCCACTTCAGACCACCTGTGGGCCCTGCATCCTGCAGGAAAACCACACATTGTCCGCACCCCTGCAGTGAGCTGGGAGCTGCCCCCCACTCCAGCAGCGCTCATCAAAGGGACTTCTTTTATTTATTTATTTTTTACATCTTTATTGGAGTAGAATTGCTTTACAATGGTGTGTTAGTTTCTGCTTCATAACAAAGCGAATCAGCTATACGTATACATATATCCCCATATCTCCTCCTTCTTGGGTCTCCCTCCCGCCCTCCTTCTCCCACCCCTCTAGGTGGTCACAAAGCCCAGAGCTGATCTCCCTGTGCTATGCGGCTGCTTCCCACTAGCTATCTACCTTACGTTTGGTAGTGTATATATGTCCATGCCACTCTCTCACTTTGTCCCAGCTTACCCTTCCCCCTCCCCGTGTCCTCAAGTCCATTCCCTAGTAGGTCTGCGTCTTTATTCCCGTCTTACCCCTAGGTTCTTCATGACATTTTTTTTTCTTAGATTCCATATATATGTGTTAGCGTACGGTATTTGTTTTTCTCTTTCTGACTTACTTCACTCTGTATGACAGACTCTAGGTCCATCCACCTCATTACAAATAGCTCAATTTCGTTTCTTTTTATGGCTGAGTAATATTCCATTGTATATATGTGCCACATCTTCTGTATCCATTCATCCGATCAAAGGGATTTCTTAAAATGGGATCACTGGGGGGAAGGGACGCTTCAGGGAGACTGGGGGAGGGCGTCTGCCAACCACCTGTCACCCCACCCTGGGAACCCCCAGGGCCCTCCCACCTGGAGCCCCCCTGATGTGAACCATTAGGACCAGGTGTCCCCCCCCCCCGCACCTTGCCAGACGGGAGCTTCCTCACACGCCCAATGCATCTACTGATCCAAACCGGCAACCCCCGGGGTTTCCCCAGGGTTCAGGAGTTTTCCTTTCCCCACGAAGGTCTCTTGGACTTCCCTGGCAGTCCAGTGGTTGGTTAAGACTCCACACTTCCACTGCAGGGGGCACAGGTTCAACCCCTGGTTGGGGAACTAAGATCCCACATGCCTTGTGACATAGCAAAAAAAAAAAAAAAAGTCCTCCCATGAAGCTCTCTGAACTCGTGGCCCGGCCGGAGGTGCCCTGAAGATGGTGACCACATGGTTTAGCACCTGCTGTGCAGAAACCACAAGGGAGACAGGCCGGGGGTCACCGTGAGCTTCTCAGAGATGCAGGTGACCACAGGCTGAGGGATGGAGAGTCGGGGAGGAGGCATCGGGAGGCATCACCCACCACTCCTGCAGCAGTGATCCCATCTCGGGCCCAGTCCAGCCCGGCTGCACTCCTGGAGAGCCCATGGGGCACGAACATCACTCACTGCTCAGCACAGGAAGGAAACAGCGGCAGATCACCCCTCGGGTTCTCCGGGAAGGCCCCAAGACAACACCTGGGCCGGGGGAGTTAGCAGCCAGTCCGGGCAGAATTGCCCAGCCCAGGGGAGCCCACGGCTTCTTGCCACGGATGGCAGTCGGCAGCAGTGGAACTGTGCCTGGGCACCTCTAAGGCCCACGTGGGAAACTGCCACTTGGCCTGGGAAAGACTAGTGCCACGTCTTGGTGCCCCTCAGAGGACCTCCTCCCAGATGGGGATGTCTAAGGGGCTCCCACTCCAGGGGGACCCCCCAGCACTGGACACTAGCCAAACGGACGTCTCTTTGGCGTGGGGAGACAGCAATCCAGAAGAAAGTCCCTCCTCCGGGGCCCGACCACCGGCTTCTGGGCTCCGAGGCTGGGCCGGGGCTGGCACACAAGTGACCAGCACGACCACACCCAGCCTGGGGCTGCTTTCCCAGGGGACGATGACACCAGGACCACTGCGGCTCTCACGGCCTGGTCCCCACGTGGACACAGGAGTGTGGTCTGCACTGCACCTCTTCCCTAAGGGAGAGCCCACGCTCGCGCCATTTCCACAGGGCCTGGGCGGGGGGGGGCATGATCCCACCTGGCTAAGAGTCCCCCAGCACAGTGACCACGCCCAGTGTAGACACAGGGCCCAGCTCGCCCCTGGGACCCTTGCCCCCCAAACCCCCCATCTCATGAGGGGCCATCTCAGAACGGGGGGCTGAGCTGAGAGACAGAGCCGAGCACCCCGTTGGTGCTGAAGCACGTGTGCGCTGAGTTTCAGACATTCACACCCCGACCCTCTGTCCCCCAGTGGAATTCCGCTGCGCTGGGCTTCCCGCAGAGGCTCCTCTGCAGGGCGCTTGGTCAGCCCCAAGCATGTAAAGACAGAAGAAGCCAAACAGGGAAAGCACAAGCGCCTGCGTCAGACCTGGACCACCCGGAGGGCCCTGCCCCATCCCCAAAGGGCCTCAGGAAGGAAGGGCAGACACTTCAGATTTACAAGCTGGGCAGTTAAATGGGAAACGTGTGCCCCTGGTGTCCTCAGAGGGACCCTTCATAAGGGGAAATAACACACACACGCCACAAAGAAAAAAACAAAAATTTTAAAAGGTTCATGGCAGTTTGGAAAGGAGTTCAAATATCTGCAGAAGATCGTCCCCCCGTCACTGCACCCACACCCCCAGTTGCTGCACCCACACCCCCGGTCGCTGCTCTCACACTCCCGTGGTCTCCAGGACAACGTCCCGCCTCCACGGCAGGCCTGAGACCCGAGGAGCCCCGTGCTCTGCCCACTTTCCCAGGCCGGCCGCTCCCCTGTCCCCCTTCCCCCATCCACGTACAGAGCGTGTCGCACCCCAAATGCCCCCGCGGCCCACGCAGCACACAGCTCTGGGGAGCCCACGCTCTCCCCTCAGCACTCCTCCCGCTCACTGATGCCTCTGCCCGCAAGGGTTCCCCTCCTTTCACTCGGTGGCCTCCTGACCCCCCAATCCCGAGGCACCCCAAGATCACCCCTACTCAGCATTCAAACTCCTCCACTGAACTTGATCAATTTTCAATCTGCTGCCGCCCAGACTGTCCCCAGCACGGGACCCGGGGCCCGTCCTGCAGAGAAGCCAGGTGTGTGGACTCGAGGGTGCGGCTCGAGGACGTCCTCCTCAGTCACAGAGGGCAGTGCGGTCACAAGACAAGGAGGGAGCTGCTGCCCAACGCACCCACGCCCCACTCCACCAACCCCTGACTTCCCACATGCCCCCCACCCCACCCTGCAGAGCCGCTGTGCATTTGGTCTGTGGGCCAGGACCTAAGACCCCTGGGTCCCTCTCACCTCCTTTCCAAGGGTGCTCACAGGGGGACCCATTCATTCCCACCTCTACTCAGTCACCGCAAGCCGGGTGGCGCTCTTGTCGTCTTTTCAAGCATAGCTGGCTTTTCAACATCGCTCACAGGTGTGTTGTCAGATTAATGTAGTTGCTTCTTAGCTCTGTTTTCCAATTAATAGAAGTATTTTAGGGCTACCATCTTTTGAAAGAAGAAGGGCAGAATGTCGGTAACTGTTGGAGCTGAGGGCTTCTACCCAAGAAATCACCATGCTGGTCCTTCTACTCTTGCGTATGATTGAAGTTTCCGTAATAAAAATAAAATAAAAACAAGTTATTTTTTAAAAGATGCTGATGGGCTCTTGTGAGCTCCTGCCATTGGGTTTCTAAGCCCCAAGGCTGAGGCCCACTGGGCTGTGGTCACCACACCTAGGTAGGGGCGGGAGGACCCAGGCGCAGTGCTATGTAACCCTCGGCATCTTCATCAAGGGCACCTCCTGGTGTTGGGGTCCCGGCTCACCCCACCTGCTGGTGCACGAGTGAGCTGGGCCACAGGACCGTGTGCCTCCAAGTCCCACCCACCCATCCACAGCACCTGCAGTATTTCAGCGCCTCCGTTCACCTTTACACACCTGGACGCCGACTCTATCCACAAAGAAGATCTCACCCCACTGCCCATTTCTGACCCTTGAACAAACTGGACTTCAGAAAAGGGTCCCACTGCACAGGGTGCTCCCGGGACACAGTGAGTACCCAGGAACCACTTGTGATTCCTGCAGGTAAGGATCTGCTTTAAAATAAAGCATCAGGGGCTTCCCTGGTGGCACAGTGGTTAAGAATCCGCCTGCCAATGCAGGGGACATGGATTTGAACCCTGGGCCGGGAAGATCTCACATGTCGCGGAGCAACTAAGCCCGTGCGCCACAACTACTGAGCCTGCGCTCTAGAGCCCGCGAGCCACAACTACTGAGCCTGCGCTCTAGAGCCCGCGAGCCACAGCTACCGAGCCCGCACGCCTAGAGCCTGTGCTCTGCAACGAGAGAAGCCACCGCAATGAGAAGCCTGCGCACCCCAACGAAGAGTAGCCCCGCTCACCGCAACTAGAGAAAGCCTGCGCGCGGCGATGAAGACCCAACGCAGCCAAAAATAAAAAAATAAAATAAATAATTTTTTAAAAATTAAAAAAAAATAAAATAAAGCATCAGAGATATTTCCAAATCCCTAGGCTAAACCAATGATTCCCCAGATGTGCTCACTGAGCTTCTCATCCACGCAGCAGGGCACATGTGTTTGGGAAAGCAGCCACCTTGCAAAACAAGTTCAAAGAGCACACATTTCAGATCCCTTTGGCCACGGTTGATTCAGGAGGCAACGCCTTCTCTTAACAAGAGAGTGTTTCTCCCATAAGGGAACTAGGCAAAGGCACTAAGAAAACTGCGCTAACGATTTCACAGAAGGTCATCACTCCAGCACAAGGCTCCCCCTCCCACCGATGCCCACGACCAAGTTCTCCCAGCAGCAGTGGGCAGAGTGTCCCAGAGCGGACGCCTCCCTCAGATGCTCACGTGCAGCACAAGACTGCCAGTGCAGATGTGAGAAGCACCCTTGGAAGAACGCAGTCTCACACGGGCTCATCAGGCAGCTGCTGAGAAGGGCGCTAGGGGGACAGTGCACGGGACAAGAGGCCACACAGGAGGGCCGGCCGGAGGGCCAGGGTCCCAGGCACGGCCCAGGTTCGAGGGGGCAGGCCCTGCTGTGGTCGGTCATTCTCCTTGTCCAGAGTGTGGCATCTGACATCCCCCACCCTGGGCACATGGTGCCTTGGGCCCCATACAAGCCACTGCATGAACAACAAGACCCATCCGTGCATCAGAGTCAGCTGTGCTCCCGGGAAGCCAGGGTCTACGTCAGCAAAGGAAAAGCTGGACCCTGATATAGTCACTCTGTACTTCAGAATCAAACTAGAAAGCTGCCTTCAGACTGGGAACGTGCCCACAGGGAGGGCTTCCCCGGCTGCAGGGTGTGGACAGCAGGAGGGAGCACCCAGCATGTCCAGTGACCCTGACGCACCACGGATGGGAGTCCCGTCCCCAGGGTCACTCTCCTGGGCATCCTGTCCCCCTGCACCCGGATCCCTCACCTGGACATCCCCTCCACCTACCTGCACGAGGGGCCCCTCCCCTGGGACCCCTCATAAGCACCCTGGTTCTGGGCCTGCAGCAGCCCCGCTGCCCACAGGATCCCCACAGGCTGCGACTGCCTGGCCAGGCCCCCTTCCAAGCTGCACTGCCCACCTCGGCAAGTGCCCCCGACTCCAGACCTAGACACACAGCGGCCCTGCTTGCTGTCCCTGCGCCCAGGCTGTGGGCCCTCAGACCACAGACCCTGTACCAAGCCTGACACAGGCACACCCACGTGAACACACTCACATCCCTGCACACCAGGATCCACGCACGTGTGTACACACGGGCACCTACGTGTGCACACACAGGCACGTACATCACACGTGTGCACTCGTGCGCGCGCACACGTCCACAACACGCGCAGGCGCGCGCAGAGGCCCCGCCCCCAGAGCTACAGGCATGTTCTGCACAGCCCCGCCCAGAGAACCCTGACAGCTCGGTATCAAGGCAGATCCCACCACGCTCCAATCCAAGAAGACAGGGTCCAGGAGGGAAGGGGACAGAGCAGGATCCAGGGGGGACGAAGACCGGAGGGCCGCAGACGCGGCAGTGAGGGACAGCCTGCAGTGGGTGGGGACGCCGCGTCAGCCCCATGCCACACCCCGCACGTGGACGTGAGCCCGAGGAAGCCCAGCCTGCCCTGGCTGGACTGACGCAAAGCAGACAGAGGGCAGAGGGACACAGCCGGTGGGGGTCCCGGCCCTTGTCACTCTTCCCCAAGGCTCTCAGTCCTACACACACGGCCCCCTCACCCGACCTCCCCCCCTGGGCAGAGCCTGGGGCCTGGTGTCATTTCATGCACTGGTCATGGAGTTGGAGGGCCCCGGGCCCCATTTCCCTCGGGGGAGACACGTCCACCCGGAAAACAGTAAAAATAATCAGAGTGTGTTGCGTGAACGTGTGTGAGCACGCCTGTGAGTGTGCATGTGGGTGTGTTCCTGTGTGAGCGTGCAAGGGTGTGTGTTTATGTGTGCATGCATGTACACACGTGAGTGTGAGAGCACGTGCGTACAAGTGGGAATGTGCGTGAGCGTGAGTGTGCTTGTATGTGCATTTGTGTGGGTGTGAGTGTGCACTTGAGTGTGTTTGTATGTGTGCATGCACATGCGTGTGAGAGAGACGACGGACCACATGTGACTCACATCCTCAAACATGGCGGAACCCAGCACTTTAGGGGCGGGAAGGTCTTTTCTGCCTGCCTGGCTCAGCCCCTCGGTGCAAACTAAGGTGCCTGCAGTCCGGGAACAGGGTCTCACTTGGAGGTGCAGGGGCGGGGTGGTGGCCCAGGCCTCCTGGCTGCCATGCGGCCCTTCCTGCCCCACCGCCAGCCCCTGCCCAGCCTGGCACGTGGACGAGCGAAGCTCTGGCCCTGGGGAGGCCTCAGCACAGACACAGCCCTCTGGCTGCCGCTGCTGGGCTGTGCTACGGGAGGGCTCCCAACAGCACACCGGCCGGAAGCGATGGGAACACCCAAAGGGCACAGTCTGGACAGACGGCCTGCCACCGGCATCCTGCGCGTCTCTTTCAGCGTTTGACCAAGACCAGACAGAGGGTCACCAAGGTAGGGAAAACTCGTAGGTCACAGGCTACGCTCAATTTGTGATGACAAGAGGAGACTCCCACTTCACTGAGTGCTGGCCCATGCTGCGGGGACGCCACGGTCCCAGAGGGCCACCTGCACCTACACAACCATGGGCGTGACCTCGGAGGAAACTGAGGCACAGGGTAAGTCCCCTGCCCGCCGCACCACAGCTCGGAGCAGAGCCCCCGCGGTGCTGGGAATTCCGACCCACCCCATCTGAGTCAGGAAATGATCCGAGGACATTTCTGGGCTCCAAGCCTGCAGGCACACAGAGCCAGCAGGAGACCCGTCAACCCAGAGGCTGGGCCCTGACCCTCTGGACCTCACAGATGTGAGGGGAGAAGGGCATCACCCCAGAACCACTGTAAGCCCACGGAAAGGGCAGCGGGTGGGGACGTTTCCCCACAGGACCCGCTTGAGGGAGACCTCCAAGTATTCCTTGTGGCCCGAGCCCCAGGGCCTCCCCGCACCTGCCCTTTCTTCCACGCCCTCCTCCCTGGCCCCGTGGTGACCAGCTCAGTCCCTCAGGCAGCCACCTGCAGCCCCAGGGTCCAGCAGCCCCTTGGCCTCATCTATCCAGGACCTTGGCTGGAGCGCACTGTCCGCAGGAGGCCACCCTGAGCCCCGTCTGCCTTGTCCCCTTCACACGCCTCCGAAGGTCACACACACACCCCCAGCACACACTGCAGTTCCAGTTGTTGATCGGGGTCCCCAAAGACTAACTTTCTGGAGGGCAGGTGGTCTGGTCCCCTAGCTCGGGGCCTGGCACCCAAACGTGGATCACAGAACTGTCCAGAGAAGGTGCCCCAGCCCGAGCAGCTGCGAGGCTTCACAGCCATGTCTGCTTCGCCTGGTCCCCGTCCCTTCCACCAGGACCACCGGGGGGCCAGACTCCAGCACATGGACAGTCTGGGGGTCCTGCGGCCACAAAGGAAAGCCTGGGGCCCACAGGACCGCCCAGAGGGGGAACAGGTGGGAACCCTCGCCCGACGCCAGGACGGTTTCCCCTCACCCAGGCCCCAGTTCCTGCTGCCCTGGTGTAGGCAGCTCCAGGTGCTTCTTACAGTTTGAGCAGGCTACCCTGGCGGGAGGATGACACAGCTGTGATGGAAACAGACCAGGTTTAGGGAGGGGACCGCCCAGCAGACAAGGGGGCTGGGGAATCAGGTGTGCCCTGTGGGATGCCCGCTGGACATGAACCTGGAGGCCTGGAGGAGCCACTGGACACTGCCCAAGGCTCAGGGAGCAGCCGGGCTGTAATGTGCAGGGGGTGGGAAGCCGGGGCAGTAAGTCACCGTGGGGCTGAGCCCTGCCCAGTGACGGGAGCCAAGGCAGGTGAGCCAGCGGGTGATGGGATCCAGCCAGGGCAGGGGAGGGAGAGGGAGGGACCAGTAGGGGGCAGTCAGGAGGCTGGGGGTTACGTGCAGCAGGAGAGGGGCCCCACCTAGGAAAGAGCCCAGCCAGAGGAGAAGGGGCCCCACCGGGGTGAGGGGCCGGCTGTGCGGCACGGCTGCAGAGGCGGGCTGGTCAGGAGAGGGTCCAGGGAGGCGGGGTGAGGGGAGATGCAGAGGACCGGAGGGGAAGAGGTCCAGCCAGTGGAGCAGGGGGCCATGGGGGGGGAGGGCCCCGCCTGAGGAGGCGCTGGGCTGAGGGAGGGGCACAGGTCTGGAAGGAGGGGTGGGAGACACATAGGGGCGGGAGGCATGGCTGCCCAAGCCCGTGTGGCGGCCGATACAGCCAGCACACATGGTGATTCTGACAGCGGTCACGTGGCTCCACCTGCCAGCACTCACGTTCTCCTCAAGGGCTCAGCCCAAACTGGAGGGGCAGGGGGAATTCTGGCCAGCTCCCAGCTCCCCAGCACAGCAGCGATTTGCTACCCTTTCTGTGGTTCAGGCACTAAACACATCTCCTTTACGTGGATAGGCAACCAGACTGCACTGCAAGTTGCACACTGCAGTGGACCCTTGCTATTCCCCCTCTGAAAAAAGACAGCAATCCTGACCCACCTGCCCACAAAGCGGGCATCTGGGAGGGAGCCCTGGGGAGAGAGTCAGCACAGGGTGGGAGCTGGGGCTCTGCGCCCTGCACCCGTCACAGGCAAGGCGCCTGAGGGGCAGAGCAGGCACCCTGAGCCAGCAACCCTTCTCCAGAGACACCCCTCCTGCCCCACCATCACTCCCTGGCAATGACCTTCGCAAGCCCTCGCCTGACTCTACTTCCCCGCCACTCCCCAGCCAACCTGTCCCTGAGCACAGTCACCTCCTCCCAGAGCCTCCCCCCTCAAGGCTCTGTCAGTCAACAAGGGACAAATCTGGCATCTCCCCCTCCCCTCCTCCACCACCCTCGAAGCCCCAGGCCCCCAGGCTGCTGTGCTCACCCCCCCACCCCATGCCCTCCAGCCTGCCCACCGCTGCTGGTTCTGAGCAGGCCTCAGGTGTTCCTGAACGTGATGCCTTCAGTTCTGACACGTTGCCCAGTTAAATAAAAGTGACTGACTGTGTTTAGGTACAACCGGGGGGCCCTGAAAGCAAGGGGCTGGGAGGGGGGGGGACCCAGTCCGGTCCACATTCATGGGGCTCATCCTTGGTGTTGGGCCAGGTGGGAATAAGGCCATTTCCCCCAAATTCTTTCTGCTCTAGCGGAAAGCAGCAGGCACACCCTCTCGGGGAAGGGTGGAGGCCCCCAAATTTCAGCAGTGCAGTCACGTGGCCGGCTTTCTGCATGTCCACCTCGGCCTCCCGGCAACTGGGCTGGCCCCGGCTCTACAGAGCCCAAAGGCACACGGCTGCGTCCCCAGATCCCCACACACCAGGGCGGCACAGGATTGCTGCAAGAAAGCCTTAGAGCCTCCCTGCGGAGGGCCTGAGGCTCTGGGAGCCCACACTTGAACCCCGGTCTCAGTCCCCAGAGCGCGCTTTCTCCGGCAAGCACATGACACGCTGCATATAGGCAGCAAAGGCGGCACCCATGCACAGACCGCCTCATTCATCCAGTCCTTCTTCTGCCGCTTTTTGGCCTCTACCCTGTGTCCTGCAGGGCTTCTGCCTGCCCCAAATTCCATCCTGCGGGAGCAGCGCTGTCAGCAGGTGAGTGTACTGCAAGATGGCAGGGAGGCGGTGAAGCGTGATTAGCAGCGGACATGCTTCGGAAACGTGGGTGCTATCTTCTTCACTGGTCTCAAATACCAAGTTGCAGAGCTCACCAAGGACATATTTCACAGACTCCCAGAATTTTCTAATTGGAAGGGAGGATCCCTGGGGCACCATACAGTCGGATCACCACGTATTTCTCTGCATCCATCCCCATCTATCTGTCAATATCACCACCACCTGTACAGACTCATGGGCTTGAATATGAACATTCTAAAGAAGCCAAAACGATTCAGAAGGGGCCTGAGATTTCAAATATGTGCTTTTCCAGTACGAACTTTCACCACAGCCCTACAGGGGAGCTGCGATGCCCTTTAGACAGGTGGGGAAACTGAGGCTCAGAAAAGGAAGGGTCTGCATTGCCCAGGGAGTCACAGCCAGTAGCAGTGAAGCCCAGATGTCTGCTCCCTATGACTCCCACGCCCCCAGGATGGTCTCCCTTTCTTCCTAGAATACAGGCGCTCCTCTTATCCTGGGGGAGGGGCAGAGTTCTGAGTGCCCGAGGCACCTTTACAGACTCCCCCTCCCGCACCCCTCCCCCTCTCTGTTTTAATCTTTTAATTCTCTAAAAGGAATGACTACAGGCTACATAAAGCATTGGTTATTAAAAAAGAAGACAATAGTATTGCCTGTCACTGAAGCAGCTGACTGAAGCCCTGGGTGCAACCAGAACTGAGCCAGGCCCCAGCCCAGGCCTGTCCAGGCCCCCTCCCCACCTGCAGCTGACCTGGCCTCCCTCCCGGTCCTGGTAGGGAAGTTGTCCTTGCTGGGGGGGCCTGGCTGGGTGGGGGGGAGAGGGACAACCACAACACATGGGAGGGTTGTTGGGGGAGAGATACAGGGGTGCCCCCTGCGAAGGTCAAACAAGCCGCACTCAAAGCACATAGGAGGCCTGCTGGAGAAACAAACCCTCCCCCTCCCCCTCCCCTCCCCCTCCCCTCCCCTCCCCCTTCCCCTCCCCTCCCCCTCCCCCTCCCCTCCCCTCCCCCTCCCCCCTCCCATCACCTTCCTCCCCTCCCTGGGGGCACGCAGCCCTCTGGTCCTCTTCCCTTTTTTCTGCCTTTATCTCTGCCTCCTCTCTGCCTCCGGCCTTCACCCCTACTTCCCTTCCTCTCTTCCCCCCACCCCCCAGCCCCTCTCCACATACTCCCTCCTCCTCCCCTCCCAGCCCTCACCACACACTGGCCTCTCTGGGCCCTGAAATATAGGTCCAGAATCGTGTCACTCTTGTGTGTCCCATGGCCCCTCTGACCCTGTGCATCCCGGGTATCACCGTCTGGGGGCCCCTCCCTTGGTCCTCGGGTGATGGGTCCTTAGTGGGGCCCCAGCCCCAGCTGTCTGACACCCATCACTCCCCCCACCCCAGCTGTTCCTCCCAAAGCCAGATCTGTCCAGCTTCCCCTCCTCACCCCATCTCCTCCATCTCCCCCTTTCTCTCCCTCGATGGACTCCCCCACCCCACCCCACCCACCCCGCCCTCTTGCCAAAATGCAGCCAGAGGCAGAAACAGAACCTTCCCTCAGGGCCCTCCAAGCCCAGGTGGGATAGGCTGGGCTGCACGGAAAAGCTCCAAAAGCACCACGCGGCAAGACATCTGCCTCAGACCTCTGGGGTCCTTGGGCTGGGGAGGAGCCCACGGGCAGCAGCCGGCATGGGATCCTCGCAACGATCTTGCCCGCCAGGGAAAGACAGTGACAAAGTTCAGGCGCTGCGAGCCTGGGTGCCGGCTGCGGCAGAGCAGGTCGGAAGAGACCACAGCCCTGTGCGACCTTGGCAAACCCTGTCCCTGTGGACCCCAAACGGGTCCCAACTGGGCGCCAGGGTGGCTGGAGGGGGCCAAAGTCCTTGCCCCCTTCCCACCTCCCCCATGGCGGCACGGTTGGGAGGGGGTCTCTGCGAGCGCCGCATGGGCTCCAGGCGCCAAGCGTGAGGGAGAGGCACCCTAGGCTGTGCGCACAGCCCGCAGGAATCCTGCCTGCCCTGGCCTGCTCCCCGCGCCTACTTTTCGTCCCTCCTGCGGGGATGGGCGCAGACAGACAGCGTCGGACCCGAGCTCTGGCCGCACCTGGCCGCTCACCAGCTGCCTGACCTTGCCAATCTTTGCCCTCTCTACACTAGTCTACCGGTCTCCACATTCCACACCCAGGAGCGCTTTGTGGACTGTAACTCGGAAAAGAGTCGGCCCCAGGGTGCCAGCCCCCACTGTGTCCCCAATTCTCTGAGTGACCTTGAACGTCCCCCCTCGAATTCGGGGCCTCAGTTTCCCCACCTGCCCAACCTGGCGATGCGCGCCCTCCTCCCCGCATTCCCAGTCCCTCCCGGGCAGGTGTGTCCCAGACCGGATCGGGAGCGCGCGCGGCACTTACCGTCCTCCAGAGACGTGGGCGCTTGGCGGGGACCAAGGTAGCCGTGACCAGCAAATGCGAGGCGGCCACCACGAGCCCGAAGCCGATGGCCAGCAGGCTGCGCACGGGCAGCAGGGCATAGGACACGAAGGTGACCAAAAGGAGCTGCCAGACGCCCTGGTCGGCTGCCACCGGCACCGCTGCCCTCCCGGCGTGGGCCCCGGCGGGGCCGCCGAGCGCGAAGGGACAGCAGAGCAGCGCGAAGGTGAGGCTGAAGAGCAGCGCGAGCTGGCCGACCTGCTGCAGCTGGGGCACCTGCAGCGAGCGGACGTTGGTGACCACGAGCAGCGCCAGGAAGAGCACGCAGTGCACGGGGTGCGAGCCCTTGGCCAGGCCGGGCGCGGGCCCCGGCGCGCCCAGCAGCTCGGCCAGGGCCAGCGCGCCCGCCAGTAGGCTGAGCACGGCCAGCGCCTTCAGCGTGGCCGCCTGCTCCAGCCGCAGCGTGTAGCCGCGGAACAGCGCCTCCAGCTCGGGGCACGCGAACTCCTCGTCGCACGCCCGCAGCCCGCGCCGGCCGCCCGGCCCCGCCGCCCGCTCGGCGCCCCCAGACTCGCCCGCGCCGCCTCCGCCTCCGCCGCCGCCTCGGCCGCGCGGCGCCCCCGCCATCCCAGCGCCATGCAGCGGGCGCGCCCCTCGCCGGCCGGGGCGCCGGGCGGGCGGGCGGGCGGGCGGCGAGGCGCCGGGGCGCGGCGGGCAGAGTTGGGGCGCCTGCTGCCCCGCGCGCGCGCCCCGAGCGCGTCCCCTCCCGCCCGCTGCGCCTGCGCACTGGCGCCGCCCGCGCCCCGGCCCCGGTCCTCCGGAGACCGCGCTGCGACAGCCGAGCTCGGAGCCGCGGGCCTGGGCGCGCGAGGCACACGCGCGCGCCCCGGCCCGCACCCCAACGCCGCATCCCGGGCCCCCCGCCGCCGGAGGGGCCGCGTGAACCTCGGGCACCCACCTAGCCCGCTCCCGGCCTCAGTTTCCCCACTGGTGCGCAGTGCCACGCACTGTGCTGTCTCTCGGGGCGTTAAAAATGCTGAAATTTTGAGCTTTTCCCCTGTGGGAGGGCTTACCTTGCATGCCCCCCAAATAAAAGCAGGTCCCCCTATTCTAGAGGAACGCAAAGTGGGGCCCATGCTTGACTGTGGATCCATAGGGCCCTACGAGGGGAAGCGATGCCCAAGGACCCGGGGCCAGGGAGGAAGGTGGCCGCCACGGCATCTCCCCACAGGTCCTCTGCCCGCGGGACCCTCCACACGGCGGGCTGTGGGCAAGTCCTGCCCTGGTTCCTACAACCCCCGTGAGTGGGTGCAGCAGTGCAGGAGCAGTGACCAGGTGGTGTAGTCCGACAAGCAGAGCCCCCAGCCGGAGTTCGGGCCGTGGGGCGTGTGGCCAGTGCCACCTGGGTGCAGAAGGAGCCAGGTTAGAGTCCTAGCGGTGAGGCCTCTAGGGAAGGAGGTGGGAGGTTGTTGGTTCAGGGATGGGGTGGGAGTCGAAAGGAGAAGGGACCCTGCAGTTTGCCGTAAGAGGAAACTGGAAACCCAAGTGATGGGGAGATGTTTTCTTCCAGCAGGACAAATGCAGGGACTGTTGCCATGGCGCGTGTGTGGGACCCACGGCTTACACTCATTCACTCTAAGGGAAGGGGCTTTGTGCCGGCCTCCACCTGTGTTGTGCTCACAGTGGCCCCGGGGGCCGTGCCTCTGTCCGCCCTTTACCATGGGGATCCCGGAGTAAGCAGCTGGCTGCAGGAGGTGTGGAGAGGTGTAAGGACTCACAGCAGAACCCCTGTCCCCTCCATCATCCCGTGCTGCTTCTCATATGTGTGAACCCCCAGTGGACCAGGAGGTCCCAGGAAGTCCCCGAGACCAGGAGGCTAGCCCTCTGCAGGAGGTCCTCCCAAGGCCCACTTCCAGACAAACAGGTTTAGTTCATGCAGCCCGAGCATGGGTCTGTTTTAGAGGTACTCCCTGGGGTCCAGGGACTCTAGAGGTAAGAGCCGCTGCACCATATATTGTTATGTGGGCACAAGAATTAGAATCTGAGGTGTGTTTCACATCTTTCTGGTACCGGTATTAGTTGAGCCGTATGAAGTTGCCATTTTTGTGAGAGTCCAAAGTAATCCCTTACCAGTGCCGACAGCTATAAAGACAGCACCTCACAGACTCTGCCTAGGCACCTCCACTCCGTGTCCCCAGCAGTTCACATCAGCAAATTTTTGGTGGCCATCGGGTCCCTCCTGGTGAAATGGCCTCCCCACACAGGGCACCTCCTCTGTGAAGCCTTCCCGATTCCCCCTGACCCAGCTAATTGCTGCCTCACCCCAGTTCCTACTCCCCCCTAATACCCACCACTCTATCTGGTCATCAGTTTGTTTATGTCCAACCTCACGTGGAACTGGCAGCCCTGGGAGGGCCGTGTCTGAACCACGAAGATCACCTGCCTCCCCTCATTTGGCAAAGTGTCTGACTTCCATCATCTAGTTTTCTCCCTGCCCCCAAATGGTAGCAAAGTCTGCAGGATTTTTCTTTTTAAGTTCTGAGTATCAAGAATATATTCTCTTGTTAAAGGACATAGTATATTTTTTATCCTAATGATTTTATGAAAGGAAAGCTGAATGATATCCAAAAACGGATCAAACTACATAAGAATGAAACAAATATGACAAAGCGACCTGGGTGCAAAGTTCACAGATCAACGGCACACTCTTCCCTTGGCCAACAAATTTAATAGACAAAATTGGCATCAACTCCTTTTCTAAAGAGCTTGTGTGTGTCAGGGTTGATGGAAAGAGATTCAGGCACAGGCGCCATGCCCTTTGCTTGCTGCCACACAGGGTCCTCCTGACAAAGCAGCCAGGGCCATAGGGTACATACAGTTCACAGGTCATTGTCACATCCATCATCCCATTTGGCATCCTGGAGAAAAGATTTGTCACCCTCGTCTTGTTGACCAAGAAGCAGAGGCCTGGAGATGCTTGTGCAATGCCGGAGACAGGAACACACCAGAGCTTCGTGTGAGCTGTGAGGGATCCAGCTTCCTAACTCCAGCTGGTGGGAGGGGTTGCCCCAGTGTGGACATGCACTGTTCATAAGTTCATCTTGTCTCCTCGAATCTTCTGGGTGGAAAGGAGAAGGCCTCACGTGGGCAGTTTGCAGTCAGGGCTAGCAGGGAAGTTATCTGACAGACAGTCAAATGCACACACCCCATACTCTCTCTGGATGTCACGGCTTGAATCGTGTCCCCGCCGCCAAAATTCATATACTGAAGTCCTAACCCCCAGTACCTCTGAACACGACCTTATTTGGAAATGAGGTCATTGCAGATATAATTAAGATGAGGCCATTCTGGAGTAAGGTGGGTCCTAACCCAATATGACTGGTGTCCTTATACAAAGGGGGCATTTGGAGATAGACAGACTCACACACACACAAGCCAAAGCAACACTGGAAGTCAAGAGAGAGGCCGGGAACAGATCCTCCCCCAGCACCTTCAGAGGGAGCGTGGCCCTCCCCACACACCTTGATCTTGGACTTCCGGCCTCCCACTTCCGTGAGAGAATATATTTCTGTCGTTTAAGCCCCCAGTGTGCAGTATTTTATTACAGGGGCCCTAGCAGAGTGATACACCTAGCATATGGTCTATCTTGGATAATGTTCCATGTTACAGAGGGTAAATATTGACCAACAGCGAAGGGGTTGCAAAGATCACAAGGAGAAATTCTGCTCTCCTGGGGAGCACGTCCTCCCCAGTGGAGGTGAACCGATGCAGGGCACCATCGTGGGCCGTGTTGTGTCCTGCGGGTCTGGGAAGACGGGCATTCGGTTACCTCCTTGTCACCAAACAAAAGCTTTCCTCTCCAAAAAAAGAGCAAAACAAAACTAGTATACCTCTGGCCCCCTTGTTCCTCTGGGGGTATCAGAGTCCTCTCCCCACTTTCAGAAAGAGAGCTGACGCCTCACTTGAGACAGGCAGGCAGTACTTCTTGCGGCAGTAACGCCACTGGGCCTCTGTCTGACTTCCTGTTGTTTACGAATCTCATGTGTATCTTTGCATTTGAGCCTCACAACTGCCAAGGGCTCTGGCCTTCTCAGAAACTAATCCAATTTCAGATTGTGCGTAGGCGTGGTTCAGGGTGGGCCCAGCCTGGAGCCAGGTCCAGCATCGCGGACACCACAGGGGTGGTGGACCCTGAGTCACATAGCTGGGCTGGTATCCCAGCACCACCCTTCCTAGCTGTGTGACTTTGGGCAGGTTACTTAACCTCTCTGTGCCTCGTGTCCTCCTTAGATTGAGTAGATAACAGCCCCTGGCTCACAGGGTTATCATGGGAAGAGAGGCCCAATTGCACACAGAGCCTGCACTTCGTAAGCACAAAGTGGACGGCTTCTGCCTCTCATGAATGAACGTTCCATGCACACAGGAATGGGTCAAGTGTCATTCAGACTCTTTGAGGTAAATGTGTGAGTTTCAGGCATGTCCGAACAGAGACCATGATACCAGGGACGTCGCTCTAAGCCAGCTCGTTGAGTTCCTCGGACTTTGGCCAGAGACTTGGCTTCCAGACGAGTGTTTCTTATTCCGCTGGCCACTCTGTATTTGGGACAAAGCTCGCCCTGTGGGTTTGTTTGAAGAGACCCACCTCTAGTGAACTGACTCTGAACCACTGTGGAAATGCAGGTTGGTCAGGAAAGAAGTGGGAAAGTTCAATAAGAAACTACGTTCAGGAAAGTTAATTTTGTCAGAGCCATTGCCGGGTAATCAAACGACCCACATGACAGGTTCAATGGGCCATTAAAGTGGAGACACCCTGCAGCCAGGTGACCTGGGAGAGCTCAGCCTCCAGGGTGCCTGGGATGCAAGTTCCTCTGACACCCACCACAGCATGCTTCTCAGGCCTTCCTCAGGTCTCTCCTGGTGGACTTGCTGTCTGGGGCATGAGGGACGCGCGAACATGATTTGTGGACCACGATTAGAAAAGGTCGGGGGATCTGTTCAGGACTCCTCCAGTCAAAAGGGGGCAGAGAACTCCAACCCCAGCTACCTTAACCGGAAAACTAGGAGGCCACTTCACTCTCCCAACTGAAAGCCTGGATGCATGACCCAGGACCACAACTCAGAGGCCCGGGGAGGCCCCCGGGGGAGACGCTCCACTCCTGGAACCGAAGGCAAGGGAGTCCTCGAGCCCAAGCAGGGACTGCAGATGAACGAGCGGATGGATGACCAACGGGCAGGCGACCAGCCTACTTCGGTCCCTTCACACATCACTGTCCCTTGCAGTGCTGGCAGGAAGAAGCCTAACTGGGGCACCGGAGCTGGTTCCCACTCACCTCCCCCCAGGGTGGTGGGCTCGCCGGTCCTGGGGGACTCAGCGTCCTGCCCTCCGTGCCAGGGTCGCCGGCCGGCCTAGGGGCGAAGGCATCAGATAACAGCGGACTGTCCCAGCTTTTTGCAGGGAGACCTGGCTGGCGGGCGGAGGTTGGTGTGACTGACACTTTTGCCGATTGCCCTTGTCACTTAGGATTTGGTATCAAACAGAGCAGGACTATTGGCTGGTGGGAGAGGCCGGCGCCAAGCCCAGCAATCACACAGATAAATATGCGATCACGACTGAGGCAAGTATTCCCAAGAGAGCAGCCGCAGGGCATGTCCTTGGGTGAAACCTGTGGTGAGCGGAGTGGTGTCAGGCCACGCTGGGCTCTGTGAACAGCACCTGAGCCCCCAGCAGAGTGGGCTACTGGCGGCAGCAGGGAGACGTAGTGCCGCGAGCTCTTGATGCCCAGAGCACGCTGTGGGGCCTGGATGATTAATCCAGACTCGGGGTGGGGAAGGGGGTGTGGACTGACCTCCTCCGGGGTCCCTGCGAGGTTCCTGTGTCATCCTGGTGAGACAGCAAGTGGCCTCATGAGGAGGGGACGTCAGCCACGGGTAGGATGGAAGGGTCCAGGTGACCCCAGGAGAGGGGACACCAGCCACGGGTAGGATGGAAGGGTCCAGGTGACCCCAGGAGAGGGGACACCAGGCACGGGTAGGATGGAAGGGTCCAGGTGACCCCAGGAGAGGGGACACCAGCCACGGGTAGGATGGAAGGGTCCAGGTGACCCCAGGAGAGGGGACACCAGGCACGGGTAGGATGGAAGGGTCCAGGTGACCCCAGGAGAGGGGACACCAGCCACGGGTAGGATGGAAGGATCCAGGTGACCCTGGGAAGGAGAGCACAGTGGACACTCGCGGGTGCAGAAGGCAGCTCATCCAAGCCCCCGCAATGCCCTTGCTGTCTTTCCTGATGTAACTAACACACCTCCCTCAACAAGCCAGAGCAAGTGCATCCCCTTCCTGTTTCCTCTAAATCGCATTTTTTTTTCTGCTAAGTTCAAAAGAAATTAGATTCCAGGCAGGTGTGCGTGGGTATATTCCGAGGGAGAGGAGCTCTCCGTTCAGTCGGTGAGCGTGCAGGGGCTGAGTGCCCAGCACAGGAGTGTGGCTCTGTCCAGCGGGGAGAAAGGAGGGGACAGACTCAGTGCCCAGACGGTCACCTCTGCTGCTAGAGAGGACGGGGCGGTCAGCACAGACAAGGGCCACCCACCCTAGAGGCAGTGCCCAGCGTGCACCCTGAAACCAAGCGGGGTCCCCCGACTGAAAAGGACAAGGACGGGATTCTCTATGGATTCCCCAGTGATGTTCGGGGTCCTTACAGTTCATGAAACAGTGCTGTTAGTACTCCCCATCCTGGTGCACCGTCCACCACGGGGACAGAAAGCGACAGGCAGGGTGCCTGCTCGGCCCCGCGCCAACGCTGGCCGCTGATGGTTATTTGTAGTGAGCCGGGGGACCTGAGCTGACCGGCACTAAGTGGATTTGTATAAACCATCCCCGGGAGGGTAGGGCTGGAGGTGATGGGGAGGCAGGAGGGTGGAGCTATAGGCGCACCCTGAAACGTGCAGGGGAGCGGGGTGGAAATAAGCTTTGCATGGCGGAGAGTCGGCTGTGACAGCTGCACCCAAAAGGCAGGGAAGCTTCAGCCTGAGGATTTGCACTAAAAATAGAATCGCTGGCTTGTGGGTAGAGAATTTGACCCAATTGGAGATTACCAGTTTCAGGAATTACTGGAAAAGAAATCTCATTAAATAGGTTAAATATAGGCGCCAGAGGCCGAAAAGGCCATCTGTGACTAAAAGGAAAACCAAAACTCCAGAAGGATTTTTAAATGCATTTTGCATCTGCTGTACAGGGAAGGGACTTAAAGTGCTGTAAATGCAGCCCAGGGCACCTGAGCAATGAGCTCCTAGCCGTGCATTTTGCAGAGGGTGGAGGCTGGTGCAGAACCACGCTGCTGCCCGCCAGCCCCGTGCTCACTGCTATGGGGTCTGGCTAAGCTGGCCCTTCTCCGTGCTGAAGAGCTGCAGCTCTGGGTCACACTCAGTGTTGGTGACAGCACTCAGGTCAGCCCACAGGAAATGTGAGCGGGACCCCACCCCAGCCCGCTCCGGATTCCCTGCGTCTCTAGGCACTGCCTTACCCCCGGCCAGGAGCCCGGCAGCCTCCCTCCACGCCTCCCTTCCTCGCCTCACGTCCAATCTGCTTCCCAGTCCTGTGAATCCGGCCCCTGAAATAGCTTCCTCCTCTGCGTCTCCACTCACGCCCGCTGCAGCTGTCTTCATCCGGGTCTTCACCACTTCCTGCCAGGACCACTGGAACCGCCCTCCCTCCCATCACTCAGTCGCTGGCACATTTTCCCTAAAATGTAGAAAGCGTCTTATCCATTCCATGCTCTAAAAAAAGATGCTTCCTATTGCCTCAGAGCATCCCGCAAGCGTGTTTTTACAGCACACACGTCCTGAGGAAAACCCTAAGAAAAGAAACGCTGTGTCTGAAAGCTTTCAAGAGATGCTGCAGGCAGGAAACCCACGTACCCTGGTTGAACGCTGCCTTTCAACTAACTTGACCACAGAACACCTACGGGCACCATGTAGCAGAACACCTATGGGCAGCACGTAGCATGAATGGGCTCTGGGCAAGGCAGGGCAGGCCAGCACCCAGACCGCCCCCTCCCCTACACACCTGCGTGCTGTTGCCCCCAGCTCAGCCTGGTGATGCTTTACCTGTTGCCTGCTGTCACCTGCATGGTCATGCCCTCTCCAAACCTCTCCTCTGCCTTGCAGAGTTTCACCCACTGCATTGGCCAGAAACCTTCCAGCTCAACTGAAAGGAGTGGAAACCAGAGCAGCAGGTGGATCTATGCACGTCTTTGACGGGTCCTGAGGCCCAAATCATGCTTTCCAGACACCCGTGGGAGCAATGCCAGGAAGGGCAGGTGCCTCTTGTGCCTTGGGTCATTCCAGGGCAGCTCTGTCCTCCACACGCCAGCAAAGGCAGCCCAGCGGCCCCCAGGTGCTCACTGCTGGGACAGTCACTCTGCCGGGAGCCCACAGTCCCCGATAGCCAGCCCCAGAGTCTGGGCCCTGTGTCCTCCCTAGGCAAGGGGGCATCAGGGAGACACATTAGCCTGGCGCCCCATTGGAGCCATGTCAACTGGGAAAGGCTGGGACACTGGTAAGATAAAACACAGTCAGCACATCCCCATTTAAGGGTCAACTTGGCTCCCTCTTCATCAAAGGAGACCCCCCATCGCCCCACGCTGATTCCCTCCATGCTCCCCTGCCTTTCCACACTCATCAATATCTGTCTCTGTAGCAGGTTGAACCGGGTCCCCCTGGAACTCATGTCCACCTGGATCCTCAGAATGGGACTTTATTTGGAAATAAGTTCTTACTTAACTCTAGTTAAGGGTCTCAAGATGCCATCATCCTGCATTTAGGTGTCTTTATGAGAGGAGAAGACACAGAGGGATAAAGGCCATGTGAGGACGGAGGCAGAGCTTGGGGTGATGCTGCCTCAATCCAAGGACACCAAGGCTGGCCAGCCACCACCTCAGCTGGAAGCGGTGAGGAAGGATTCCTCTACAGGTTTCGGAGAGAGCACAGCCCTGCCAACACCTTGATCTTGAACTTCCAGCATCCAGGTGGGGAGAGGATACATTTCTACTGTAAACCACCACCCAGTTTGTGGTTATTTTTTTACAGCAGCCCTAGGAAACTCTTACAGTCTTGAAGGACAATTATTTAGCTACCTGCATCTCCCTCTCTTGTGAACCCCTGGAGCACATGGCCACTCCTTATTCATTTTTACGTCCCACTCCTCCACACCCAGGGCTTAGCTCCCCTCAGCGAGTAGCCAGCAAATGTTCCTGCATTAAGTTTCGTTGAGTCTCACAGCACCGAGGGTCCCGTGTTTCAGAGCAGTGATGGCCACTGAGTCAGAGCGAGCTACTCAATCATTTGTGGTCCCTGGTGTGCCCAGCGCTGGGGCCCTGAATCTCAGGCCGCCCTCACCCACCTGTGGCGAGGCACCCAGAACGGCAAACGTGTATGAAGCCAGGCGTCCACGTGCCTCTTGTGGGTGAAAATATGGGTGTTTGTTTCCTCTCCTATACATGTTTCTGTGCATAAATTTTTACAAAAATTTTATGACATTTTTTTAGCATCTTTATTGTAGTATGATTGCTTTACAATGGTGTGTTGGCTTCTGCTGTATAACAAAGTGAGTCAGCTATACGTATACATATGTCCCCATATCCCCTCCATCTTGAGCCTCCCTCCCACCCTCCGTATCCCACCCCTCTAGGTGGTCACAAAGCACCGAGCTGATCTCCCTGTGCTATGCGGCTGCTTCCCACTAGCTATCTATTTTACATTTGGTAGTGTATGTATGTCCATGCCACTCTCTCACTTTGTCCCAGCTTGCCCTTACCCCTCCCTGTGTCCTGAAGTCCATTCTCTATGTCTGCGTCTTTATTCCTGTCCTGCCCCTAGGTTCTTCAGAACCCTTTTTTTTTTAGATTCCATATCTGTGTGTTAGCATTTGGCATTTGTTTTTCTCTTTCTGACTTACTTCACTCTGTATGAGAGACTCTAGGTCCAACCGTCTCACTACAAATAACTCAGTTTCGTTTCTTTTTATGGCTGAGTAATATTCCTTTATGACAAATTTTTATAATCAGGAAAATGTAATTTAATATGAGTTGGTTGAAATCTAACACATTACAGGTTTGCTGTGAGGACTAATGAATAAATCAGAACAGATAGGGAAGGACTTTGGCCATTGTAAAGTAGGCAAAATAAACATTATTATTGTAATAATAATATTACAATAATAATGGGTATTATTACAATATACAATAATATATTATTGTATTTCTTGGGCAGGTCAAGACAAATTGTACTCAATGAGAGAAAAGCAAGCCAGTTTATATGTGTTTTCAGTTCACAGTGATTAAGTCCCTGTTCCCGGCCTGCTGGGGGAAGATGCAGAGCCTACCTCCAGGGCCTGGCCAGAAATGACAGCAAAGCAGGTCTTGGGCTTCCCTGGTGAACTCTGGTCAATGCACTTTTTCTTTGGTCAGGTATTGTTTAGAAAGAGAGAGCTGGAACCCTGCAGGGAGGGCTTCCTTCTCCCCACAGAGAGTTGCAAGCAGGGGGTAAATGCTTAGTTATCATGTATTAATTCCCGGGCGGTCCAGTGGTTAGGACTCTGTGCTTCCACTGCAGGGGGCACAGGTTCGATCCCTGGTCAGGGAACTAAGATCCTGCAGGCCACGCGGCACAGCCAAAAATAAAAATTAAAAAATAAAATAAAATAAAAGTTCCCAGGCAGAAACTGACTTAGAATGCTAAGAAGTCATGGAAGAGAGAATCCAAGCTTCATGGAAGTGCCACTGCACCCCGGGGGGGATGGACAAATCAGGATACTGGTGAGGGTGCCGCAATGTCAGAGCCCACTGCTCAAGGCTTGTGGGATGCAAAGGGGTGTGGCCCAGGTCCCCGAGTGCTCGGCAGGGTGCAGCCCCCAGCCCCATGCACACCTGTGTGCACACCTGCACCCGTGAGCACGGTGGGCAGGCTGGGCACTCCTGGGCACTGCACCTGGATTTTGGTGGGAGTTACTGGGGTGGGGGGCCCAGTTCACTTTGCAAACCACTCAGAGCTCAGCTCCAGCCTTACACCCCCCTTGGGTTTGTTGCTGCCATTGACCTTTTCCAGAGCGAACCCTCCACCTGTCCGGGTGAGACCTCTGCCAGCCTCCCTTCTCTCAGCCTCAATATTTTCATCTGTTGAAAGGAGGGTGACTAACGTTCCCTCACTGCTGTGAAAATGGGGTGCTCTGCCCATTGTGGAAGTACTGGGGAGAGCCCCCCACAAATGCCCTGAGAGACTGTGGGTGGGAGGCAGTCAGCCCCACCGGGAGTCAGCTCCACCTCCCGGTCAGCCCCACCAGGAGACTGATTGAGGAGTTGTGGGTGGGATGGTTCAGGGGCTGGGGAGCAGGCTGTCCTCCACTTCTTCCTTCCTTCCTGATGGCGGGAGAAAGGGACGACCCAGAGCAGTCACCTTGGGCCCGGGCTGGAGTTTACCAGTGTGGGTGGTACAGCCAGTCCCAGACTCCCCTTTGGGAAATCACATGCTAGGGGAAAAAACTTTTCTTTTATATAAAAAAGGTAGGGAGACTGGTCTAGAATAAACGAGGCATAATAACCGATAGCAACACATGAACCTTGATTGAATCCTACTTGTTGATTGTTTTTTAATTGAACTACAGTTGATTTGCAATATTGTGTTTGTTTTAGGTGTACAGCAAAGTGATTCAGTTACACATATATATGTATATCTATTCTTTTTCAGATTTTTTTCCATTATAGCTTATTACAGGATATTGATGTCTCCCTGTGCTCTACAGTAAGTCCTTGTTTATCCATTTTATATATAGTGATATCAGTTAATCCCATACCCCTAATTTATCTCTCACCCCCGTTTCCTCTTTGGTAACCATAAATTTATTTTCTATGTGAGTCTGTTTCTGTTTTGTAAGTAAGTGCATTTGTATTATCTTTTAGAGTCCACATATAAGTGATATCATATAATATTTGTCTTTGTCTGTCTTAGTTCACTTCGTATGATAATTTCTAGAATCCTAGTTTTTAATCCATAAAAGAGCTGTTGGGAACAGTAAGGGAAACATGAAAATGGCCTGGGTCAGAGATGATATTGGGGAATTACTAGGTGGCCAGCTGACTTGATTTTCTTAAGTGTGATAATGACGTTGCAGTGATGAACTAGAGTGTTTTGGTTCTTAGGACATGGATGCTGAGATATTTAGAGATGAAGTTTCACAATGTCTATAACTTTCATCGAATGTGTTCAGTTAAAGAAAACTCTCTTTCCGCTTTCCCTTATGTTTGAAAGTTTCTATATTGAAAGTTAGAAAAGGGAAGAGGGAGGGAAGGAAAAGGGGCACCTGCAGGGAATTCAGCCCAGAAGTGCCCCTTGGCTACCAACAGAATCATTAAATGTTGCCTGTCAGAAAGCACCTCGGTTTGGTCGCCTGGTATCTCCTCAGACTAATATAAACCGAACCTGAGTTCATACTCAAAGATCATCAAGGACATAAGGAAGCAAACTACTGAGAGTAACAGTCAACAGAAAAAAAACCAACCATGGATTTAGACCCTCAAAGACCTGGGATATTGTAATGATCGTATACAGAGTATCAACTAATGATGAATACATTTTTTAAGGCATTAAAGGTGTAGTTACAGAAGTGAGTGAGCAACAGACTATAGTACACAGTGTCTTAAAAGCGGCCAGAAGGGAAAGATCTGCAACTTACAAAAGAACAACAGGTGGCCTGAGAACAGACTTTTCAAACAGCAACAAAGAGAAGCCCTCAAAACCGGGGAATTACAATTTATAGGGACTGAGAAGAAATAACTCTCAACTGAGAATGGTGCAATTTGCAGAAAAAAATTTTTGTGAATGAGGATGAAATACATTTCCAGAAAATCAAAGACCAAGAGAATTGCACCAATATACCAACAATAATGAAATTTTTAAAGGAGTACTCCACAAGGAAAAGAAAATGAACCCAGAAAAATTATCTGAACTGTGTGGTGAGTGAAAAGACGAATACTGGGCATACAAACAAAATTAAGTAATTCCTTGATTATAAGAGCTAATAGGTAACGACACCCAAAAATGGAAAGTCAAGAAACAGGAAAGAAATGCAAACACTGAGCAAAAGACAGCTGGGTAACAAGGCTAACACCAGGCAGCATAAGCTTTAATACAGAAAGTGTTCCTAAGGACAGGGAAGATCACAACATAATATCAACAGCTTCATCAGGAAAATACAGGTGGTGGTCAGCTCAGCCTGCTGTAACAAAACACCGCGATAACAGATATTTTTTCTCATAGCTCTGGAGGCTGGAAGGCCAAGGTCAAGGTACCATCATGGTCAAGTTCTGGTGAGAAACCACGTCCAGGTTGCAAACAGCTGACTTCTCTTCCCATGGTGGGAATAGGTCAAACTAGTTCTTTGGGGCCTCTTCTTATTTTTTTATTTTTATTTTTAATTTTTTTTTTTGGCCACACAGCTTGCAGGATCTCAGTTCCCCAACCAGGAATTGAACCCCAGCCATGGCAGTGATAGCCAAGAATCCTAACCACTAGGCCACCAGGGAACTCCCTGGGGCCTCTTCTTAGAAGGGCACTAATCCCATTCACAGCGGCTCCACCCTCATGACCTAATCACCTCCCAAAGGACCCACCTTCTAATACCATTGCATTGGGGATTGGATTTCAACATGTGAATTTGGGGGAGAGACACATTCAATCCATACAGTATAATAATTCTAAATTTGCATGCAAAAAGTCTACTCCAAATATGTAAATTAAGAATTGGTAGAGCTACAAGGAGAAATTGATGAACATATTATCAGAGTGGTTGATTTCAATCCACCTCTTTCAATTATTAATAATTCAAGCTGACAAAAAATGAGTAAAGCTAAACAAGATTTGAATGAAACTGTTAACAAACTTGGTTTATTCAATAATACATTCTTCTAGGCACATACGCAACATTTACAAAAATTTAACACTAGGTCACAAAGCAAACCTCAAAAATGTCAAAGACTCAGATTCGTACAAACCAGTCACCCAGCCACAATGAAAGTAAAATGTGTGTAAATATAAAAAGATTGTTAAAATGTTCCCATATGTCTAAATAACTCATGATTCAAAGTGAAGTAATATCAGAAAAATTCAAAATACTTCAAACTGAACAATAAAAGATACTGCATAGCAAAACTTGAGACATAATGAGCACAGTATTTAATGGGGAATTTATAGCCTCAAATACTTAAATAAGGAGGAAGCGAGGCTAAAAATAAAAAACTAAGAACCCAACCTAAGAGGCTGGATAAAGAACTATAGAATATCATGTGAGGATAGTGTTAGTAAAGAAAAGTCTAAAATTCAATAGAAAACAAGTATTCCATCTTAAGAATCAACTAAGCCAAATGGGTTTTTTTTTTTAATGACTAATAAATCTGACAGTGCTTTGTAGAAGTTGATTGTTTTAAAGGAGAGAAAGTATAAGAAAATATTAAGAATCTAAAAGAGGACTTAATTACAGAAGCTGCAGTTTAAAGAAATTAAGATGATACCATTCATGAATCTGTGGCAACGTATTTAAAAGCATATATAAACTGATCCTGGAAAAATATAACTTAAGAATAATGTCTCAAGAGGAAATGAAACATTCCAGTAGTGGCATAATCATTAAAAGAATCAGGTCAGTAATTAACAGCAGGCCTAGGAGATTTTAGTGGTCAGCTCGACCGACCTTTTGAGGAATCCGTCTCTCCAGAATCACAGACAATTCCAGAGTATAGAAACACTGGGTGCACTCCACGTTCTTTTATGAGCTATTATGCTTTGCTAGCATTAGAAAAAAAATCTGTAAATATCATTCTCCAAATTAATAGATTGATGAGGGAGAAACCATATGATCATCTTAATTGATGAAGTAAAAGCATTTGATAAAATTCATCACACATTCATCATCCATCTAATTAAATACAAATGGAAGGTGACTTCTTGATAAAAGTCTTCAAAAACATTATTCTTTGTGATAAAATCTTAGAATCATTTTCTTTAAAACTCAGGAATAGGACAAGGAATCCCATTCTCATAAATTATTTTCACAATTTACTCGAGGTCCTGGCAAACTATAATAAATAGTATTAAATAAATATAAACAGTATTAAATAGTTGCTAAAGATCTGAAAGCTTTAAGCATTGGAAGATCATAAGGAACAAAGCTAGTATTATTTAATTTATGATATTCTACATCAAATATTCAAGAAAATCCATGCCTAAATTATCAGACATGATACATATTTAATAGTATGACTGGCTATAAGATCAACATCAAAAATTAAGAACAGGGCTTTTCTGTTGGCGCAGTGGTTGAGAGTCCGCCTGCCGATGCAGGGGACACGGGTTCGTGCCCCGGTCCGGGAAGATCCCACATGCAGCGGAGCGGCTGGGCCCGTGAGCCACAGCCGCTGAGCCTGCGTGTCCGGAGCCTGTGCTCCGCAACGGGAGAGGCCACAGCAGTGAGAGGCCCGCGTACCGCAAAAAAAAAAAAAAAAAAAATTAAGAACAGAGGTGTTTATACCTCTGAAACAAATAGAGACAGAATTTTCCAAATGATCCCTTTTATAATGATAGTCAAAAGTTTAAGGTACCTAAGAATAAATGCAACAAAAGACACGCAAGTCCTATAGAGATAAAATTATGAAACTTTATGGAAACTTTAGGGATGCACACACATTTTTTTAAAAGCCTATTTTGTAAGATCAGGAAAAAAACTGAGCTGCAGAGACATTCAAGCTGTCATCCAGGAAGAACCTGCTCATAGCTAGCTCACTGTTTTTCTCTGTGAAAGTCAGAGAGAGCCTTAAACTATTTTTGTATGTGTGTATGTGTATGTATGTATGTATGTGAGTGTATGTGTGTCCGTGTATGCATGTGTGTGTGTGTGTGTGTGTGTGTGTGTGTTTGTGTGTGTGTGTGTGTGTGTATTTTGCTGAATTATATAATCGGGAATGTTATCCCAAATTCCACGCTATAAATCAGTGGTTCTCAAACTTGAGCCTGCATCAGTATCCCCTGGAGGGCTGCCCTCCCCTCTCCCAGTTTCCAGGTTAGTAGGTCTAGGCTGGGGCCAAAGACTGTGCATTTTAAACAATTTCCCAGGTGATGTGATGCCGCTGGTCGAGGGACCCTGCTGTATTTGTTACCAAGACTACCAATAAACATTTCCTTCTGCCTAAACAGCCTATGTTACTCTATTTCCTCAATCAGTTTATGAGATAAAAGCACTAAAATCTGATTGAAAGCTTGGGAAAATGTTTTTAAATTGCTAAAATTTGCATTTACCATTATCTGAACAGGAATAGAAATGAACAATTTTATTTGACAGACATAATCTGTTCTATATATAACTACACAATTATAGAAGCAGTGACTCTTCCCATTAAATTTTCAAGGTGGTCGCTGTGTCGTCTCACTCTGAGTGGGTCAGACAGGCAAAGCAAATGGAGAACACTTCACCATTCCCATCCCGTCCATGGGCAGCAAACCACCAGGGGACAGGAACTCTAATTTACAACACTAAACCCAGCACAGCAGGATTTGAAAGCTAAAAGAAGAATTTTCACATTTACCTAAATGTTTTCTATCACTTTAAAGATTCATGTTGATTTCAGTGAGTTTTATTTTGACTAGATCCAGGGTGAGTACTTTCAGTACTGGGTCTCCCCACAGTGTCTAGTTCATGTATTCATACAAATAAAAATAGAAAGCTTTCAGTGCGTTTAGAGTCTAAAATTATTAATGACACAACGGGCTTTCATGAACTCATACTGAATGGAAAAAGTAAAAAGTCAACACTATGCGTTCCTATGATTCCAAGCAGGTTAAAATTCAATGTACAGAAGATACAGTTTCCTGTATACATTTTCATATTTTCTACCGTGAGTATAAATAACAGGGGCTAGTATGCAGAGCCCTCGCTGTGTGCCAGGCCCTGCATAAGCATTCTAGGTATCTTAGCTCTTGCAATCCTGGCAGCGAGCCTGGGCATGGGGACAGGTGGGTACACTGAGGCACAGAGCTGCAGGTGGCTTACCCGCAGTCCCTCAGCAGTAACCCGGGGCTCCGTCGGGCGGCGTGGTCCCAGGGTCCTCGCTGTCACTCCTGCACTGGCCTCTTCTTAAATTTAGGGAACTGGAAAGAAGAAAGTAAAGTGTGAGAAGCCCCCAGCACTGGGGGCAGGGAGTGAGGCTGCAGGGCAGGGTGCTCAGCGGTGCCTGTACTCTGGACCCGCCAAGAGGGCCCTACCCTGGGGCAGATGGCAGAGAGCCAGGAACCCTGGGCCCCTTGGCCTAGGACGGGGGTCCTTCACACGGAAACAGCACTTTGCAGGTGGTTCCTGCCCTGAGATACCCACTCAGTCATCTCAGGATGACTCCACTTTGGGGTCTGAAAGTCGAGGCTGATGGCCCTGCCTACGTGGGCCGTAAGACATCCACATTCCCACACTTTGCTCTCTTGCACATTCTGACCAGTATATGTACACGCACACGCGCACATGTACACACACAGGCACACATGCACCCACAGGTATGCACACACACACACACAGATACACAGCCGCCGGCACACACACGGCCCAGCCATCGTAATGAGCAGGATTCTCTAGGAGCCATACCCTCTCCTGCAGACCCCATTCCCAGAGGCCCACCCACTGCACCTCGGCAATCCCCACGGGCCTCAGATCTCTGCTGGCTCTGCTTTCTGCCGCTCCCAGCTGCTGTTGGGTGCTCCAACTGTCACTTCCCCTTTGTACGGCTTTCCTGGGTTCTGAGGCAGGGCCCCTCATCCCAAGGGCTCTCCTGGTATCTCCGGGCCCCGAGGCTGGCTGCTTCCTAGTGATGCAGCCCATTTTCCATCTCTGCCTTCGCTCCTGTGAGGGGCCGTGCGGGCCTGCACCTTCAAGGAGCCTACGTCTGAGAACTTCCTCCGGCACCTGGGGTACCAGCCCCTCCCCTCAGTCCAAGCGCTCCATGGACGACGACTGATAAGAGTCTTCCTTCTAAGATTATGTTTGGACATGAACGGGGTTTCCTGGGGCGGAAACAGCATGAGACGGGCCCAGGAGAATCCTCTTTCCCCATTGTTTCCCAGTTGTTGGCTGTGCGGCCCTTGATGAGTCACATCTCTGTATTCTGAGCCTCAGTTTCTCCACCTGTAAAGGAAGGCTTAATATCCTATTACAGAATCAAAAGGAACCGCCTGTGCACCGTGCCACACAAGCCAGGTGTAGTCAGAGAAATGGGCAAAGGGAAGCCCCTCCCTCCTGTCAATGGCCCAGTCCCTGAACATCCCCAAGGGCTTAATTAAAGCATCACGTAGCCTTATTTTCAAAAATAAATTTATTTATTTATTTATTTTGGGTTGCATTGGGTCTTCGTTGCTGTGCGCGGGCTTTCTCTAGTTGCGGCGAGCAAGGGCTACTCTTCGTTGGGGTGCGCGGGCTGCTTATTGCAGTGGCTTCTCCTGCTGCAGAGCACGGGCTCCAGGGCGTGGGCTTCAGTAGTTGTGGCTCGTGGGCTCTAGGGCGTAGGCTCAGTAGTTGTGGCTCACGGGCTTCGTTGCTCTGCGGCATGTGGGATCTTCCTGGACCAGGGCTCGAACCCGTGTCCCCTGACTTGGCAGGCGGACTCCTAACCACCCATCATGTAGCTTTTAAATGAATTTTTCTTATACTAAAATAGGAAACTAACACACACTGCAGAAAATGTAAAAAATAGAGGGACAGTAAGGATGCAATCAATGCTTATCTCCTTCTAATATGAACTAATTTACTAGTGAAACAGACATCTTGTCATCTATTTCTTGCCTTTACATCTCTTTTTCATTTGATATGAGGCTGTTTGCTGTCTTTTCGTGTCCCTTACTGAGTTTTCTAGTGGTGTTTTAAAATTGGATTTCAACAGATCTTTATATATTTTAAAGATATTAACTTTTCACTTGTTTTAATTATTCTAAATAATTTTGTGGTTTGTTCTTTATCTTTCAATTTTACTTTGTCTTTACCTTTTTTGAGATGTAATTCATGTACCATAAAAATCACCATTTTTTTAAACATCTTTATTGGAGTATAATTGCTTTACAATGTTGTTTAGTTTCTGCTGTATAACAAAGTGAATCAGCTATACATATACATAAATCCCCATATCCCCTCCCTCTTGCATCTCCCTCCCACCCTCCCTAACCCACCCCTCTAGGTGGTCACAAAGCACCGGGCTTATCTCCCTGTGCCATGTGGCTGCTTCCCAATAAAAACCTAAAAATAGTACTACCATACGACCCAGCAATCCCACTACTGGGCATATACCCTGAGAAAACCATAATTCAAAAAGAGACATGTACCACAATGTTCATTGCAACTCTATTTACAATAGCCAGGACATGGAAGCAACCTAAGTGTCCAACAGATGAATGGATAAAGAAGATGTGGCACATATATACAATGGAATATTA
Source organism: Orcinus orca (assembly GCF_937001465.1). Classification (NCBI taxonomy): domain Eukaryota; kingdom Metazoa; phylum Chordata; class Mammalia; order Artiodactyla; family Delphinidae; genus Orcinus; species Orcinus orca. The sequence continues at coordinate 96,896,027 of NC_064567.1, read as the reverse complement.
CTCAGACATAAAAGGAAACGAAATTGAGTTATTTGAACTGAGGTGGATGGACCTAGAGTCTGTCATACAGAGTGAAGTAAGTCAGAAAGAGAAAAATCACCATTTTAAACTGGATAATTCAGTGGTTTTTAATGAATTTGCAAAGTTGTACAATTGCCACTAATTCTGCAATATTTTCAGGACTTCAAGGCAGTCGTGCTCCATCCTCACCACCCCCAATGCCTTGCAACAATCAATCGACATTCTATGTATGGATTTGCCAACTCTGGACATTTCATATAAATTTAATTATATATTATGTGGCCTTTTGTGTCTGGTTTCTTTCATTTAGCATAAGGTTTTCAAAGTTCACTCACATTATAGCATGAATCAGTACTTCATTTCTTTCCATGCCTGAATAATATTCCACTGTATGAATATAACACATGCTATTTATCCATCCATCCGTTGATAGACATTTGGGTTGGCTATTATGAATGATGCTGTGATGAACATTTGTGTACAACCTTTTGTGTGCACTTGTATTTTCAATTCTCTTGGGTATATACCTAAGAGTAGAATTGCAGAGTCCTCCGGTTTGGCCTCTGGAGGAACTGCCAAAGTGTTTTCCAAAGTGGCTACACCGTTTCACATTCCCACCAACAATGAATGAGGGTGTCAGTTTTTCCATGACCCTCATCAGCACCTGCTAATATCTATCTTCTTATTCCAGCCATCCTACTGAGTGTGAACTTGTATCTCACTGTGGTTTTAACTTGCATTTCCTTAATGACTCACAGTGTTGAGCATCTTTTCATGTGCTTATTGGCCATTTATATATATTATTTGGAGAAATACCTATTCTAATCTTCTTAGTTGGGGTCTTTAATTTTTTTACTGTTGAGTTGTAAGAAGAGTTCTTTAAATATTCCACATTCTAGACACTTATCAGATATATGATTTCTCCCACTCTGTGGGCTTTCTTTTTACTTTATTAATAATGTCCTTTTATATATAAAAGTTTTAATTTGGATGTAGGCAAAGTGACTTATATTTTTCCTTTGGTTGCTTATGCTTTAGGTATCATAAATAAGAAATTGTTTAATTCAAGGTCACAAAGACTTACCTCTATGATTTCTTCTAAAAGTTTTAGAGTTTTAGCCCTTACATTTAAGTATTTGTTCCATTTTGAATTTATTTGTTTATATGGTGTGAGGTAAGCCTCCAAATCCATTCTTTTGCATGTGGATATCTAATTATCCTAGCATCATTTGTTGAAAAGACTATTCTTTCCCTTTTGAATTGCCTTGACACCCTTGTTGCAATCAGCCGACCGTAGATGTTGGGTCTATTTCTGGACCTTCCATTCTATTTCATTGATCCATATGCCTATCTGTGTGTCAGTACCACAATGTTATGATTACCTTAGCGTTCAAGTAGGTTTTTGAAATTGAAATGTAAGCCCTCCAACTTTGCAACTTTGTTCTTCTTTTTCAAGATTGTTTGGATATGTTTGGCCCCTGTGTTTCCATATGGGTTTTCATATAAGTTTGTCAATTTTTGGAAAAAAAAAAAGGCTATTGGAATTTTATGAGGGATAACATTGAAGCTGTAGGTAATTTGGGGAGTATTGCCGTCTTAATATTATGACTTCCAATCCATGAATATGGGATATCTTCCCATTTATTTAAACTGATTTGTGTACACTGATATTGTATCCTACAAACTGGTCCAACTTATTAGCTCTATTGGTTTAATTTTGTAAGTTCCTTCCTTAGGATTGTCTATGTACAAGATCATGTCATCTACAAATAGAGATAGTTTTACTTCTTTCTTTCCGATCTGGGTGCCTTTTACGTCTTTTTCTTGACTAATTGTCCTGGTTAGAACCTGAAGTACAGCGTTGAATAGAAATTGTAAGAACAGACATCCTCGTTTTGTCCCTGATCTTAAAGGAAACACGTTCAACCTTTCACCATTAAGTATGATGTTAGCTGTGAGTTTTTCATAGATGCCCCTTATCATATTGAGGAAGTTTCCTTCTAGTCCTAGTTTGTTGAGTGTTTTTATCATGAAAGGTTGTTGGATGTTGTCAGATGCTTTTCCTGTGTCCATTGAAATGATCATTTTTTTCTCCTGTTTTTCTATTAATGTTGTATATTCTTTATTAGTGTCCTCGAGCTGCCATAACAAAGTATCACAGGCTAGGCAGCTGAAACAGCAGACATTTATTCTCCCACAGTTCTGGAGGCTGGGAGTCCAAGATCAAGGTGTCAGGAGGGCTGTTCCTTCTGGGGCCCTATGGGAGGGTCTGTTCCAGGCCTGTCTCTAGCTGCTGGTGGTTCCTTGGCTTGTGGCAGCATAATCCAGTCTTCACATGACACCTGTTTGTGTGTGTGTGTGTATGTGTGTGTGTGTGTATGTGTGTGTGTATGTGTATGTGTGTGTGTGTGTGTGTGTGTGTGTGTATGTGTCCAAATTTTTCCTTTTCATATGGAGACCAGTCATATTGGATTAAGGGCCCACTCTATTCCAGGATGACCTCATCTTTAACTACATCTGCTTCCAAATAAGGTCACATTATGAACTTCTGAGAATTAGGACTTCAATTTGTAAATTTGGGGGCGGGGGCACGATTCAGCCTATAACAGCTTAAATACAATAAAATGTACAGATGTTAAAAATATAGATTAAGTTTTACTTACCTATTCAATATAAACTCATAGATGCACCACCCAAATCAAGATATTAAATATCTCCAGCACCCCAACAGAGTCCCTTGACCCAGATGGCTATCTTAGCAAGACTTTATTTTGAAACCAAAGATCTGTTTTTATTTTCCAATATCTGTTTGAAGCTACATTATCTCAGTGGGGCCCTTATACCCTCCTGTCTCTGGGTTCTGACCTTTTCTAAGCAAAAAGTCCACTCCAAGCCTGTCGGTTCTATGGCTAAAACCAGAGGAGACATTTGTTAACTGCTTCAAACAAATCGGAGGCGATCCTGTCTGGTTTCTCTCCTGGCACTGATGCACTGTCCAATCATCGTTGTTCATCTGGCGAGGGTCCTGGTTAATAAAGGAGCCGGGTTAACTCACCCTGTCCTTCAGGGCTAACGTCCCTGTTAGATTCCCCTGCACATCCCAGACCAGCTCCATGCTGTAAACTGACAGACAGTGGCAGCTACTTACCTTGCCACCCACCACAGGCTTCCGAGTGGCTAGATGATGCAAGAGCATTTATTCCCACTTAACCTGAAGGCTTACATATTGGACTGGCACTGTCACTTTTGTCACTCGTTTTTCCCCTGGCCTGTTCATTCTTGTGTTTTTGTTATAGATCCTCGTAGTTGGCTCACCAGAAACACAGAACAAAACTCAGCAGCTGCAATGATGATTAACTCTCAGTCTCCTCTTGTGGAAGCCTCTGCCCACCAACGACCCTCTAAAGATCTTCATCTGCTTCTTGCAAAAGCATCTTAAGCTCAGTCTGTGAAAAACTGATATCCCCACCCATATTCCTCCTTAAAATCATATTGCTTTGCCCTTGTTAGTTTTTTTTTCCTTGTCATTATTGTTTTGTTTGGTCCACCCATATTCCTCCTTAAAATCATATTGCTTTGCCCTTGTTAGTTTTTTTTTCCTTGTCATTATTGTTTTGTTTGGTCCACCCATATTCCTCCTTAAAATCATATTGCTTTGCCCTTGTTAGTTTTTTTTTTCTTGTCATTATTGTTTTGTTTGGTCCACCCATATTCCTCCTTAAAATCATATTGCTTTGCCCTTGTTAGTTTTTTTTCCCCTTGCCATTATTGTTTTGTTTGATCTTTGGTTTTTTTTTGTTCTTAGTTTAGTAAATCTCTCTTCCATCTACTCAGTCATCCAAGAAAAGCTCCTGGGGATTATGCTAGGTACCTCTATTTTCTTATATCCAATCACATACCTATCTCTCGGACACTGAGTACCACTGCATCTCTCTCTCCCTCCCCATCCCTGCTGCCTGAGAGGTAGCTCTTTTCCCACCACAGTAGCCTCTCCCCTCTCTTACTCACCCCCACCCCCTCAAGTGTCATCAAGTTGAATTTTCTAAATGGAAATATGAGTGTGTCTCTTTGTGCCTAACACTGTCCAGAGCCTCTTAATAGCCTCTGGTTCAGACCATGAAGGTCGCACATGCTCTGAGCTCCACCTGTCCCCACACCCTGGGCCCCAACCAACTCGAGGGGCTTGTAGTTTCTGGAACTCGCCCGGCTCACCGTGGCCTCCATGCCCATTTTACCTCACTGCCCTTGCCCACCTTCTCCACCTGGGAACACTTGCTCAGCCTTCCTGCTTCAGCTCACAAGCTTCCACCTTCGGAGTCCTACCCCCGTGACCATCCTCCCCCAGCGAAGTGAGCCCCGTCCTCAGCACCCCAACCTGCAAGCACCCAAACTCTGCTCCCAGATTAGTTATAACTTCAGTGGTCAAGAGTGCCACCTGGGTTCAAGACCCTCTTCCAACACTTCTAGCCGAATGACCTCGAGCAAGTTGGTTGACCTCTCTGGGCCTTGATTTCTGTAAATGGGGGTCATAATAACCTACCTCCAAGGCTGTTACAAGGAATGATGTTTTACTATTGCTACCTAGGAAATGGTCAGTGCTCAATAAATATTCCTTATTAATATTCCCTTTTACATCTTTCTATTAAACTGTTCCTACAGTGGAGCAATACCTGAATTCCCGTGAAGCTGTGAGCTCCCTGAGAGGGGGAACCACTGTTGACCATCCCCCCAGGCTGAGCTGTAGCTCCGTGCCCCATGCACAGATGACAGATGAAATTACAGTAAAAGATCTCCACTGTGTTTATTCCACTACTCCTCTAGGATGTTCGAGGGGCCGTCCGCCTAGCTTCCATCAAGTGCATTGCAGATGCTGATGAAACGCAGCGCTTATACGTATCCTTGGCCTCATCCACCTTTCCTGGGCACGCCACCTGGGAGATGACCATCCGGTCACACTTCTGTACTGAATGACTTTGAATTGGTTGATTCCATGGGCTATGCCCTCGGCTGCACCAGGGAATCAGATGGAATCATCTGGAGTTCAGGAATTGCCGCTTTGAGTAGACAGTATGCAGACTCCAGTGGGAATGTCTGTCTGAACCTCTTGGTTAGAACCCAGATGCCAATTCTGCTCATGGCCTGGGAAGCCAGGCTGACATGCTGGGCTTCTGTGCCTGGGACCCTCCTCACCTTTTCTCTCTCAGCTGGAAAATGGGGAAATAGTGAAACCAGCCTCACTGAGGCAGGGCTTTGTAAATATCACATAAATATAATACAGAATGAAAGTTCTTACTCATAACAAACTGTGTACAGCACAAAACGTGGTCCTGAGCAAGTCTGCTCGTGAAATCTTGTCTAATGGTGACAATGAAGAGGGATTTTGTCCCTAAAGCTGGCCCCAAACATCCTGGGAAGAGCTGTCAAGGTTTCCTAGAAGAATATGAGAATAGCAGCCACGCGGAGCGCAGCCCAGCCTCCTTGTGAGTCGAGCCCCTGCAGCCCCCCACAGTCTGCCTTCCCCGGGCTGCAATAGCTCAGAGCTCCCAGCCCTGAGGCGACCGGCCTCTGCCCATTGTGGTCAGGTGGCTCCCCTGGACAGAGCTCACCTGTAACAGAGCCCCACTTCCTGGAGGAGGTGGCCTGACAGAGAGGAAGACTGCGTCCCCTCGGGGCCCGAGTCCACCCTCTCTCTCTCAAGCACAAGGGTTGGGCATGTCTGCTCTCCAGGCTGGGCTTCCTCTGTTGAGCGTGTCCCCTTTGGTGGTACCCTCTCAGAGAGTGACCTGACGACCAAGCTTTAGCCCTGAGCACGGCATCTTGACCTTACCTTGACCCGGCACAGATCCCAGTATGGCACTGGGAGCTCTGGTCCCAGCCCGGCCACATTCCAGTTTGCAGTCAGGTGTGTGTCTGTTCACTCTTCCGTTCAGTACAAAAACAGTGAGTATCTGCTCCCATTGACAACTTGGGACCCACCCTCTTCTGGAGGAGCTTAGAGTCTAAAGGTGAATAAAGACAGGTGGCCAGTCCTTATGTGATGCTGCTTAACAGAGCTCTGCAGAAAAGGACCAGCTGCGTCAGGCTTCCTGGAGGAGGTGACATTTGATTTGGTTTTCAAACAATAAGTAGAGTGAACTCTTACCAGTTCATTTTACAAGGCCAGAATGGCCCTGATATCAATATCAGACCAACATTGTACCAAAAGCAAACTATAAACCATATCCCTCATGAGTAGAGATGCAACAATCCTTGACAAAATATTAACAAGCCAATTTATCGATGTTTGTATTTTTTTTAACGGTTCTTTTTTTTTTGCGGTACGCGGGCCTCTCACTGTTGTGGCCTCTCCCGTTGCGGAGCACAGGCTCCAGACGCGCAGGCTCAGCGGCCATGGCTCACGGGCCCAGCCGCTCCGCGGCACGTGGGATCTTCCCGGACCGGGGCACGAACCCACGTCCCCTGCATCGGCAGGCGGACTCTCAACCACTGCGCCACCAGGGAAGCCCTGTATTTTTTTTAAATGTATGACCAAGTGGGGTTTAATCCAGGTTTCCAAGGATGGGTCAATATTCAGGAAATCAATCAATGTAATCATCATATTCATAAGCTAGTGAAGAAAAACCACAAGATCATATCAATTGATGCAGAAAAAGCATCTGACAACATTCGACATTCCTGATAACTCAAAAAACTCAAAAAAGAAAAAATCTACAAAACTAGGAATAGAGAGGACCTACTTCAACTTGAAAAAAAAGGATTTTCAAAAAACCTACAGCTAACATTATACGTCATGGTGAAATAATGAATACTTTTCCTCTAAGGCTGAAACCAAGTCAGGATGTCAGCTTTCACCACCTGTACTTGGCAAAGTGCTGGGAGTTCTACCCAGTGCAATAGAGTAAGAAAAGGAAGCAAAAGACTTAGAAATTGGAAAGGAAGAAATAAAAGCAATGCTCTTTGTAGATGACATGATTGTCCAAGTAGAAAATCCCAAGGAATTTCCAAAAAAAAAAATAGAAAAATTCCTAGAACTAGTGTGAGTTCAACAAAGTCATAGGACAAGACCAACATGCAAAATCAATTATGTTGTTCTCTACTAGCAAGGAACACATGGAAACAGAAACTAAAAATACAATGCTATTTTAACTGCTCAAAAAGTAAGATACTTATGTATAAATATAATAAAATGTGTACAGAACTTATATGTTGAAAACTACAAAATGCTGGTGAGAGGAATGCAAGATGATATAAGTAATTGGTGAGACATACAGTGTTTGTATTGAAAACTTCCATGTGGTAAAGAGGTTATTCTTCCCCAAATTGCTATACATATTTAATGTAATTCTATCAAAATCCCAGCAGGAATTGTATAAAATGTGGACTAGATTATTCTAAAATTTACATGGAAAGGCAAAGGGACTAGAACAGATCAAACATATTAGTAAAGAAGTATAAAGTGTGAGGAAACACTCTTTCAGACATTATACAGTGACAGTAATAAAGAGTGTGGTATCAGCAAAAAGACACAGAGCTGAGTGGAATAGAAGAGAGCCCAGAAACAGACCCACTCAAGTGCAAACAAGCAATTTTTGAGAAACATATAAAAGCAATTCAATGGAGGGAGGATAGCGTTTTCAACAAATGCTGCTGGAGTGTTTGTACATCCAACAGACAGAAAAATGAACCTTCACTTCAGTTTCACTCCTCACACCTTATAAAAATCAACTCAACAAAGATCACAGACTTAAATGTAAAACTCTAACACCTTTAGAAGAAAACACAGTAGAAAATCCTCAGGATCTAGAGTGTGTTGCAGAGTTCTTAGAATTGACATCAAAGACACATTCATAACAGAAAGAAATTGATACATTGAACTTAAGCAAAATTTAACATCTTAGCTCTCTGTGCAAAAGACCCCATCAAAAGGATTAAAAAACAAGCTACAAACTGGGGGAAAAAGTTTTTTGACAACCACATATCTGACAAACATTAGTGTCTAGAATCTATAAAGGACTCTCAAAACTCAATAGTAAAATATATATATGTATATATACACACACACACACACATATATTCCAATCAGAAAATGGGCAAAAGATGAAGATATACAAAATCATGGAAGGGGATATTCAAGGGCCAAACAAGCACATGGGAAGATGTTTAATATCTGTGGCCATTAGAAGAAAGGCAAATAGAAACCATGATGAGACACCACTCCTCATCTATTAGTATAGCTAAGATAAAAATAGCATTTGGGGGCTTCCCTGGTGGCGCAGTGGTTGAGAGTCCGCCTGCCGATGCAGGGGACACGGGTTCGTGCCCCGGTCCGGGAAGATCCCACGTGCCGCGGAGCGGCTGGGCCCGTGAGCCATGGCCGCTGAGCCTGCGCGTCCGGAGCCTGTGCTCCGCAACGGGAGAGGCCACGACAGTGAGAGGCACGCGTACCGCAAAAAATAATAATAATAATAGCATTTGGTACTAATGCTGGCAAGCATGCAGAAAAGTTGCTTCTCTAATGTTGCTGATGGGAATGTAAAACGTACAGCCACCCTGAAAAATAGTGTGATAGTTTCTCAAGGAACTGCACGTCCACTGATGATACGCAGCGCAACAATCTCACTCCTGGGTATTTATCCCAGAGAAGAGAAGACTTACATCCACACAAAATCCTGTACATGAATATCGGCTTTATTTGTAAGAACCAAAAATTGAAACAACCAAAACGTCCTTTCACAGATGAGTAGTAAAACGAACTGCAGTTCTCCTGTTGAGGCTCAGACAGGCCACCCCAAGATATGCCACAGCGGCATATTTGATAGCTTTGAATTAAATTGAGAAACAGCCGGTGGGAAAAAATATATAAAAAACACTCTCACTTCTACCTTTTCCCTCTGAAAGCAGGAAATATATCCCCCATGTGAAGGTATCTTCCCTGTACCAGGAGGACAGGAAGCATCTTTATCACCAGAGTTAGGGGATTCAAGGCTAAGAAAGCTGTAATACAGATCTTACTTCTTCATTCGTTTGCTACCTCAAGGACAAGCCCCTTTGTTCTGTTAAATCTTCACAAATAATTGTTTCCTTGGCTGAAAATGATGTATAAACAGCCTGCTTTGGTCACTTTGGGGGTTCCGTTTCTATGAGACCTCCGTGCATACAAATTAATCTTTTTCTCTTGTTAACCTATGTCAATTTAATTATTAGACCAGCCAAAAGAACTCAAGAGGGGTAGGAGCGAACTTTCACCCTCCCCAGCCATCCAAACCATGGAATACTACTCAGTGATGAAAAGGAAAGAGCTGCTGATACACACAGAGCTTGAGTAGATCTCAAGGACATTGTGCTGAGTGAAGAAAGGCAATCCCATACTGCACTGTTCCATTTATATAATTATAATTCTTGAAATGACGAAGGCGTGAGGTAGGGAAGAGACTGGTGGTTCCCACGGGTCAGGGATGGTAGCAAGAGGACGAAGGTTGGGGTGACTGTAGGCAGATAGGTAGGGGGTCCCCGGAGAAAGGGAACCGGGCGTGGCTTTCTTGACAGAAGAGAAGCCATTTTGTGATCTAAGCCAGGCCACAGTGCTTGCCCTTGGACAGGTCTCAGTAATTGATAACCTTAGGGCAACAAAAGCAGGCAGGAAGAAATGACTGCTATCAGGCAGGAGAAGTAACAATAGCAAAGACAACATGTCAGTTGCAAAGACTCCCCGTTCTGTTTCAATGGTAAAGATTAGCCTGAACTCAACCACCAGGTCAGCTAGAACCTAAGGGAGACGATGTTGACCTTTTCTGACCCTCGTAACTTCAGTCCTCTAAAGCTTGGACTCTGTCCACCCTGAAGTCCCTTCATGAATGTGCTTCTGCTCTTAGCTTAAAGCTTCCCCGATTTTGCTCTTTGGGGAGCCAGTGCTTTGGGACAGATCCCGGGTGTTCTCCTTACTCGCTGCGAGTAATCAATCCTTCCTTCTCCCAGTCTATGGCTTGGTTGTGTCTTTTGGCTCAGTAACCACCAGCAAGAGGCAAACAGGGCTACAAAGGGGCCGCACAGGGAGGTCTTTGCCATAACGGAGTGGTTCTATAATTTGATTGCAGTGGCGTTTACAGGCATCCACACCTGTGATAGATGACGTAGAACTATAACTACATGCACAGTGTACCTGTGTCAACTTCCTGGTGTGAATAGTCTTCCACAGTTAGGCTGTAACAAGGGAAACCAGCTGCAGGGGACAGGGCACCTCTCCATTTTTGCAACTTCTTATCAGTCCACATTTATTTCAACGTAAAAAGGTTTTTTAAAGGCCAAGGCTGTACACCTTTAAAAAGACTAAATTACTGTTACCTGCAACACACGGGTGAATCTCAGAGGGCTATGAAGCCAGGCCCAGAGCGCCTGCTGTGTGCTTTCATTTCTGTGAAGTTCGAGAACGACCCCACTAACGATGGTGCCTTCAACCAGACAGCAACTACCTCAGTTTTGGAGAAATGGACTAGGAAAGAACATGACGGACGAGGTATATGAGGCAGTGAGAATGTTCTATAGCTCTTCATTCAGGGGTGTCAGGGGGTACACAGGTTTAAAATAAATCAGCAAGTTGTACACTTAAGAAAAGTGAAAAGTGTATATGTATAGCACAGGGAACTGTTCTCAATGCTCTGTGGTGACCTAAATGGGAAGGAAATCTAAAAAAGAGGGGATACGTGTATACGTATAACTGATTCACTTTGTTATACAGCAGAGACCAGCACAACATTGTAAAGGAACTATACTCCAACGAAAATGTTTTAAAAAAAGGTATATGGTTAGATTAGAGTACTTGCTTTGTAAGGAAAACTATGTAGTCATTAAAAAGAATGAGGAATATCTTTAAATACCAAAATGGAAAGATACCTGACATACTTTTGAGCGGAAAAAAAAGTTGTCCAACGGTACATAGAATATATTGCAATATTTCTAAAAATAAATGTGAATTCACTTAAAAAAAAAAAGAAAGGAAAAAAACCTTGCTTAACCTTGTTTTATGAATTTCTGAACTGCCAGATGTGTTAGGGGAAACACTGACCAAAGCTGCCTGCCCTGGCCAGGCCCGATAGTAACCACTTGTATGAGTCATGTTAGAACTCGGAACTAACGAGCTACCACCAACCGGGAAAGGTCAAAAGGAGAGAGGAAGCGCCAGTCCCTGTGTCCTACCAACCTCCCAGAATCCTTCTCGCTGGAATCCATCTTGACTGAGTGATGCTTGCGCCACCAGGAAGGACCCTGAGTCAGAATGATAGGCCAGAGACAACCGGGAAACTAACCCCATCACCATAAAGCCCGAGACTGCGAGCCACGTGGCAGAGCAGTTCTCCTGGGTTCCCTCACCCTGCTGCTCTCCGCCCGGTGCCCCTTCCCAGTAAAGTCTCTTGCTTTGTCAGCAACGTGTCTCCTCGGACAATTCATTTTCAAGTGTTAGATAAGAGCCCGCTCTCAGGCCCTGGAAGGGGTCCGCCTTCCTGCAACAGAAGTGTCACTGGTGGAACAGTGATTTCCTCTGTTCTTGCCCTTCTCGAGGGAAAGAAATCAGTCAAGGGGCATAGAGCAGTTTTAAGTAGAAAGAGTTTTATTAAGCAGAGTGAAAGTCACTCCTGAGAAAGGATGAGAGCGGGCTGTCTGGAAACCAGAAGCAGCCCTGCAACAGGGTGGGGTTGGGTTTTTCGGAGCGGTGGAAAGTCCCTCCCTGTGCCCTGTGTCATTTGACTGACAAGTTGATTGACAGCTTTAGGTTATATAACTTTTCTCTTAGTGTGCAGGTGCTTACCCATAAGCACCCAAGCAAAACCCATGGTGGCAGGGGGAGGGGTGCGTGGTAGAAACCACAACGCTGATTTCTTACAAATACAGCCTCATGAACCCCAGGTTACCTTGAGTCACCGTCTATGTCTTGGTGCACCTGCACCAACCTGTGGCCCTGATGTGGCTTGAAACCTAGCCGTGGTCCTTGGCCACAGGAGGGAGGATCTCTGGGTTTGCTCTGACCGCCAGTGTCCAGGTGGAGGACGGACTGCTCATGTCTGACTAGCTACCTCACAGAAGCAGGCCCTACGTGAGGGCAGCTCATACTGATGCCCACTCTGGGGTCTCCCCCCATTTCCACTTTCCCCTACTTTAAGTTCTTGGCCTCAGGCCGGGGACAGGGCAGAGGAATGACTTTCTTCTCTATTTTCTCCTAGAATGTCCCCTGCTCCAGCCTGCATTTCTGTGCCAATCTTGTTTACTACTATATAGCAGACCCTGAACAACCTGGGTTTGAACCGCATGGGTCAACTTATAATTGGAATAAATACTATAGTACGACATGATCCTATCAGCAGTTGGTTGAATCCAGGGATACAGAACCATGCATATGGAGGAAACCCAGATATGGAGGAACTGTGGATAATGGGGGCTGACTATAAACGATACTCAAATTTTTATTGTGAAGATGACCGGCGCCTCTAACCCCCGCGTTGTTCGTGGGTCAGCTGTATTTGAACGGGAAGCTTCGCCACGTTTGTCTAGAGCAGTGGATCTCAAACGTGGTCCCTGGACCTGCAGCACCAGTATCATCAGGGAACTTACTAGAAATGCAAATTCTGGGACCCCACCTGACCTAGTGAATCCAAAACTCGGGGGCGAGGCCCGGCAACACGCCCTCTGGGTCATTCTGTGATGCACCTGGGGACCTCTGACCTAGAATCAGTCCCTGTTTCTTGGGATGCCTGCAGGGCTGGGGACAACCACTCGCCCAGAGTAAACATCTCCTTTTCCCAAGATCACCGTCTGGCTGCTGTGGTCTCTCCCCACCTCCTTTCTCTACACCCAGCAGAGAAAATCAGATTTCACTTTTGTCAGGTGACCTACCATAGTCCAATCAACTGCGGCCAGTCTTGGGGTCAGGAAGCAAAGTCTCAGGGGACAACCTTGGAGAAAGATAAGACAATTCTTAGAGAAGAGGGCTGGGCAGATCACCCAACATTTACTGCAATATCCTGTAAAGATGTTTGTAAACGTGCCTTGAAAACTCCACGGCTTTCAAGTGCAATGTTTGATCCTCATTAGAAAAGATAGAATCAATTTTCTCCGCTGGCTTTCTGTGATGCCTAATTTATTTTGAAAGGAGAAAGAAAATTATTTAATTTTCGGGAGTTTCAGTGTGAAGGGTAAATTAAATAATGACATGGAGCATGTCAGCTGCAGTTTCTCCTTCACCCCGCTCCCAGAAATCACATATTCTTTCCCAGTCATTACAGATTACTTTCAATTATTTTGAAAAGAAAAATGCCACTCTAACAACTATAAATGGCTTATATTGTAGCTCTCAACCTTTTAAAAGATGATCTATTTTGCAAAAATTAAATTGCATCAAACTCAGAATCTCTGGAAACGGAGCAGGCAGACTCCTCCAATTAAGCCTCCAGCATCTGCTGCAATATTTTGCCAATAAGCCATTCCAATCCAAATATAGTTCTGATGCCGCAGCGCTTTCTGGAGCAATTAAGTGTGTAGTTTTTAAGATCTCCACGTTGCATTTGGCGCTCGCTTTCCCAAGGCTTCCAGATCCATGACCACCTGCGGTCTAATTCTGGCCTCTCCTGCACACTCAGCCTCTCCTGCCTCAATTTCACAAATCCCTGGTGAACAAAGGAACACGGTGGCTGTTTTCTTTGCAACCTGGGAGGTGAAGCCGGCTGACCCACGGCGCTCCCCGCTCAGCTAATGAGGAAGGCATATCTCCCTCACTCCGTGGTCGCACCCTAACTTCCACCTGTCTCCCCTGGAGCTCTGTCTGGAAGGCGACATCCCTGGTTAGTTCCCACCTGCCAGGGGCGGCTCATATCCCACCCGTGCCTCTCTTTAGTCCTCGGGACCTCCCTAGGAGGTGTTATAATCGCCAGGCCCTGCTGCAGGCTGGGTGGTCCCAGAGGCTGTCTCTGAGATGGGGACGCGTGTGCAGGAGGTTTGCTGGGTGTGCCCTCGGGTGGAGCATCTGCGGGAGGGGACGGCAGGCCTGAGCAGTGGACACGCGGAGCTCAACGCCACCGTGGGGAGCTCCGACCTGCAGGGCCCCACAAGTATCTCTTCTAGAAAGGGGAGCGGGTCCTCACACCGCCAGGTCAACACAGCATGGGGGCCACCACTGCCACCCGCAGGCAATGGGGAGCTGGGCCGGGACAGCGAGTTACCTGTCTGAGTGAGCATCTGCATGGAGAAGCGTGACTGGTGCCCAGCACGGACTCCGAATGCAGCTCCTCACACAGGTACAGGAGTTATTAGTTAGAGTTATTTAGTTTCAGGTGTACAGCAAAGTGATTCACTTATAGGTACGTTTTTCAGATTCTTTTCCATTATAGGTGATTACAAGATATTGAATATATTTGCCTATGCCGTACAGTAAATCCTTGTTGTTTATCTATTTATATTTAGTAGTGTGCGTCTGTTAATCCCATACTCCTAATTTATCCCTCCCCTTTCCCCTTTGGTAACCATAAGTGTGTTTTCTATGACTTGTGAGTCTGTTTCTGTTTTGTAAGTAAATTAATTTGTGTTATTCCTAAGATTCCACATATAAGTGAAAACATACAGTGTTTGTCTTTCTCTGGCTTATTCCACTAAGCATAATATTCTCTAGGTCCATCCATGTTGCTGCAAATGGCAATATCATTCTTTTTTATGCCTGAGTAATATTCCATTGTATATATATATAGACCACATCTCATTTGTAGAGACGTGGACGGCCCTAGAGTCTGTCATACAGAGTAAAGCAAGCCAGAAAGAGAAAAACAAATATCATAATATTAACGCATATATGTGGAATCTAGAAAAATGGTACAGATGGACCTATCTGTAGGGCAGGAGTAGAGATGTAGATGTTGAGAACGGACATGTGGACACAGGGCAGAAAGGGGAGGGTGGGACGAATTGGGAGATTAGGTTTGACATAAATACACTACCATGTATAAAATAATTAGCTAGTGGGAACCTGCTGTATAGCAGAGGAAGCTCAGCTCAGTGCTCTGTGATGACCTAGATGGGCGGAGGGAGGGAGAGGGAGGTCCAAGAGGGAGGGGATATAGGCATACATACAGCTGATTCACTTCATTGTACAGCAGAGACTAACACAACATTGTAAAGCAATTTTACTCCAAGAAAAAAAAATAGACCACATCTTCTTCGACCATTCATCTGTTGATGGGCACTTAGGTTGCTCCTATGTCTTGGCTATTATAAATAGGGCATCGCCCTCATTTCTTGTTCTACTGTCACTGCTTCATTCCACACACTCATCGGTTCTAGTCCAGACTGAGAATATCCCCTCTGGACAGCTAGCACTGTTTCCAGGCCCCCCTGTCCCTCCTGCTGCTAACACACCAGTGACCATGGATCACAGCTCCGTCAGGATTCTTCTCAGAAAGATCCGGTTGTTTCCCACGCCTGCATGGCTGAGCCCAACCCCACCCGCAAGCCTGCTTTAGGACCATCGGTGCTTCAGCTCACCCTTCACCGACACCTCCCCAAGCCCCGGGTGGTGGCCACGTGACCACGGGGACTCTTCTTAGAATTGTGCTGGACCCTGCAGAGGTCCACCTTCCTCCCAGTGCCCAAGATCTACTCCACTTGCCTCTTCCCAAGAATATCACTCAGAGGCACAAAACCAGGGTAAGAGCCCATGACAGTGAGAGCTCAGGCCTTGGAAAATATTACAGTTCTTCCTGGCGTAGCTAAAATAGGAAAAAGAAAGACTTCTGAGGACAATAGAGTAGACAAGTTATTCAGAAGTGAGAAAAGAGAAACACTCTAACATTGACAGATGAATGCAAGAACTTACCTTTTCTTACTTTGCTACGCTCATTCTACTTGTGGTTAAGTGGGTTAGGAGTCTAAGGACAAATGTATAATATTCTTCACCATGGAGCAGGTTGGACAGTGTTCCCCAGAATTCATGTTCACCCAGAACCTCAGAACAGGACTGTATTTGGAAATAGGGTCTTTGCAGATGTAATTAATTAAGGATCTCAAGATGGGATCATCCTGGATTTAGGGTGAGCCCAAAGTCCAAGGACGGGTGTCCTTATAAGGAGAGGAGAGGACACACAGGGACGCACAGAGCAGAGACCACGTGAAGACGGAGGTGAGACTGGAGTGATGTGGCCACAAGCCCAGCAACACCGGGAGGCATCAGAAGCTGGAAGAGACAGGAAGCCTCCTCCGTGAGAGCCTCTGAAGGGAGCACAGCCCTGCCCACACCTTGGCTTCCAGCCTCCAGATCTGTGAGAGAATAAGTTTCTAAGAACTAAGATCCCTCACGCCGCATGGTGAGGCCCCTCCTCCCAAAAACAGAATTGCCACAAAACAAATTACTCCTGTCCATATGGCATGACCATTGACTCAAAATCAGCTGGTCCCCAGCCTGGATTTGACACAATGCCTCACGAGGCGCAATCCCGTCCCCACGCTGGACGTCATAGGTGTAAAGGAGGCCCGGCAGACGTACAGAGGCCAGCACTCAAACAAGCAGGGTGACAAGAGCTCAGAGCCTCTAGGGCAGGCGTCCAGGGTCCTCCAGGGCTCAGGTGGACATGTAGACAGAAGTGGGTGCTGGCCACACTCTGAGTTCCTTGTGGGCCTTGACTCTGACTAGCACCATGTTGTGGGCAAAATTCATATGTTAAACCCTCATGCCTCATGTGATGGTTTAGGAGGCGGGGCCTTTGGGAGGTGATGAGGGTTAGAAGAGGGCATGAGCGTGGGGCCCCTGGATAGGATTAGTGCCCTTACAAGAAGAGGAAGAAACACCAGAACAGTCTCTCTCTCTCTCTTCTCTCTCTGTCATGTGAGGACACAGTGAGAAAGCTGCCATCTGCAAGCCAGGAACCCAGTTGGCTGGCATCTCAATCTTGAACTTCCAGCCTCCAGAGCTGTAAGAAATAAATGCTGGTTGTTTAAGCCCCCCTCTCTGTGTTGTTTCGTTATGGCCACCAGAGCTGACCAAGACACATCACGTCCCCTTTGAGGTCCTGGCCAAGTGGCCACAACTCCTTAGTCAGGCTGTCCCAAGGAGAGGTGTGACAGGTAAGCTTGGTCCATGTGATTCAGCACTCTGCTACATTTATCTAACCCCCTACTTTACGGACGGGCAGAGTGGCAGGAAAGTAGATGCAGGAACCCTTGGTCTGCAGCAGGGTTCGTACAAGCAGTAAGCCTTTCCTTACACCATATGCTTCCTAAAGTTATTTTTTTCTTTTGTGGTTATTTTTGAAATATGCCTAACTTGTTTGTATCTGCTGTAAAAATAGTTAAAGAGAAATAACTCGAGATGATGACTAGTATTGTTTATAACCTTCTGAAAGACTATGCAGATTATAATACATAGATTATGCAATTGCAATAGTTTTTATGAATGCATTTTCAATTACCTTCTCTACAGATTTTCATATAAATTGTTCTTTTGGTTTCAAAATTTCTTTAAAGGAAATTGTACATTTCTTATATATTTCATATATTGTCTTATCAACAAATGGATTTTACCAAGCTTCCCTACAAAGTTTATCATAATGCTCTTTTAAAAAATAATTACTAAAAAAATAATAATTACTGAAAATATAATCCTCCCTTCTCTATTCCTATCTACATTTCACTTCTCATTTCCTCCCTTTCCCCCTAAGATAAAAAAAATCACTTTATCTCTGAAGATGAAGGCTATTGGAATTGTGTTCCATTTACCTGTGTCCATTCAAAATAAATAATACACATATAAAATTAAATTCAATACCCATTCTTAATTTTAAAACATTTTATTGAACTAGTAATAGAAGAAAAACATTGCTTGACATAATAAAGAATAATGTACCTCAAATGATCATTTTACTTTGTGGTGACACAATGGAGGCATTCCTATTCGTATCTGGAATAAGATGAGAATATTCGCCATCACCAATAAATTTTAGGTTTTTCCTGGGCATTCTAACCAATGCAATATGAAAAGAGGGGGAAAAGTACACAAGTACAAACATTGTAAAGGAAAAATCAAAGTTTTTGCCAATGACATAAATATCTATTTAGAACATGTTTTCTTTGGTTTTATTTTGCTCTTTTTTTTTTTCCTAGTTTCCTAATGTGAAAACTCAGATTACTGATTCAAGACATTCCTCTCTCTTTTTTTTTAATATGAGCATTTAATGGTATAAATTTCCTTCCAAATACTGGTTTAGCTGCATCCTACAGATTCTGGTATAATTTCAATTTTGTTCAGTGTATAACATTTTCCTGTTTCCTTTGAGAATTTCCCTTTGACTCACAGATGATTTTAAAATATGTTGCTTTATTTCCTAGTGTTTGGAGGTGTTCCTCCTTTCTATCTGTTTTTGATTTCTAGTTTAATTCCACTATATAGAGAAAAATCTGCTTCAAATGATTTCAATTCTTTTACTTTTGTTAAGGTTTAATTATGACGCAGGGGGTGGTTGATTGTGATGGATGGTCCATGTTCACTTGAAAAATTGTATATTCTGTTTGTGGTGGAGTGTTTCATACAAGTCAATTAGATCCAGTTGGTTGATTGTGCTGTTGAATTCTTCTACATTCTTGCTGATTTTCTGTCTACTTGTTTTATAAATTACAGAGATAGGAGTATTGAAATCTCCAACTATAATTATGGATCTATTTCTCTTTTCAGTTCTGTTGGCTTTTGATTTTGCTCTCTATATATTGAATAGAGAAAGCTTAATGTTAAGAATGATTAGCTATAACAAGTGGTAGGAGTTTTGTTCCATGTACTTTTCATATAAATTTATTTATTTCATATATTTTATTTTTGGCTGCGTTGGGTCTTTGCTGCTGCACACGGGCTTTCTCTAGTTGTGGTGCAGTAGTTGTGGTGCATGGGCTTAGTTGCTCCATGGCATGTGGGATCTTCCCGGACCAGGACTCGAACCCGTGTCCCCTGCATTGGTAGGTGGATTCTTAACCACTGAACCACCAGGGAAGCCCTGTTCCATGTATTTTTAATCCTTATTTTAGGTGCACACACATTTAGGATTGCTGTGTCTTCTTGGTAAACTGACCCTGTTTTATCATTAGGAATACCACTTTCTCCCTGATAATATTTTTTTGCTCTGAAGTCTACTTTGAAAATAATGTACTATTTCATCTTTCCTACTCAGATCCTGGATGCTAGATCCTTTTCCAGCCCTTTGCTTTTAACCTAACTATTTCATGATATTTGAAGTAAGTTTCTTCCAGGTAGCATAGAGTTGGGTCACATTTTTCGTCCATTCTGACATTCTCTGTCTTTTAACTGGTGTGCTTAGGCCACTTACATGTATTGTAATTGTTGCTATTGTTGCATTTAGTCTACCATCTTATTTTCGTTTTCTGTTTGTTTCCTCTACTTTTTATCCTTCTGCTTCCCCTTTCCTCCTTATATTGATTATTTGAACATTTTTAATAATCCATTTTAATGTATCTGTTGTGATTTTGACTATGTATATCTCTTTATCTACTTGGTGTACTGATTGCTCTCAGGGCTACAGTACACACGCTTAACTTTTCCCAGTCCACTTAGAATCCATATTTTACACTTCCAATGCAATATAGAATTTTAACCACCATAGAAAATCCTTTATCCTTCACCTCAATACCATTTTCTATAAATTACATCTATATAAATTGACAACACTTTCAACCAGTGTTATATTTTTTGCTTTCACTTGTAACACATTTTAATGAATTCAAGAGACGAATTGTAGGTTACTACATGTGCCCAGATACTTCCCATTTCTGTTCCTCTCCCTTCATTCCTGATGTTCCATTTCCCTCTAGTAACTTCCCTACTGTCTGAGTAACTTTCTTTAGCAATTCTTTTGGGAGGAGTTGGCTGGCATTCAGGACTCTTAGTTTCCGTTCATTTGAGAATGTCTTTATTTCACTTTCCTTCCTAAAGGATATTCTCTGAATGAACTTAGAACTATGGATTGACAGTTCTTTTTTTTCAAAACTGTATTTCCACTTCTTTCTGGTCGCCATGTTTTTAATGAGAATCCACAATCATTTGAATCATTGTTCTCTTATAGATAGGCACTGCATCATTTTTCAGTGACTGCTTTCAAGATTTTTTTCTTGGCTTTAGTGTGTTTATAATATATTTTCATTGTGTTTCTATGAGTTTACCCTTCTTGAAGTTTGCTTCTTACATTTGTAGGTTCAGGGTTTTTGCCAAATTTGGGAAGTTTTCAGCAACTATGTCTTCAGATATATTTTCTGCACCACATTTTTTCTCCTCCTCTCTGAAAATCCAGGACACAAACGTTAGACCTTGCAGCAGCACCCCACAAATCACTAAGGCTCGGGCACTGCTTTCTTTTTTCAGTCTTTTTCTTCTGCAATGTTAAAGTCTGACTACTCTCTCATCTCCATTATGCAAATTTTTTAGTTTTGGTTATTGTATTTTTGAGGTTTACACTTTCCATTTAGTTCTCCTTCATGTTTTCCATTACTTTTCTGAGATTGTCTATCCTTCTGTATGTTTCAAGATTATGCGCTATTACTTCTTAAAGTACTTTCATAGGATCAGGTTTAAAGTCTTTGATAATTTGGTCACCTCCGTCACCTTGGCATTGACTTCTGTTGATTGCTTTTTCCTATGCAAACTGACATTCTTCTGGTTCTTTGTGTGCAGAGAAATTTTGCTGTGTACCCTGAACTTGTGGGATTAGGTCAGGTTCAGGCCACAAGTTTAACCTACCTTCTGTGGGTTGTGGTCTCAGTGCCCATTCTATTGTCAAAGGCTCTTCACCACTATCCAGATCTGCCTACCCGTGTGCTACCCACAGCCAGCCTGGGGCCTTTAAGGTGGTGTATGCCCTGGCTCAGGTCTCAAATTCCTTGATGTGTTGTTTGGAGTCAGGAGTTCATAAAGCTCACAAGAAACCACATGGCTTCCTCCCTCGTTCCCGAGATCTCTTTGGTACTTTCTGATCTCTGTGCATCTCCTTGTTGGTCCTGGTGCTACAGTTACCCTGCTCCACCCTGAACTTCCAATGACGGCATCGGCATCCTGGGCCGAGTGAAGGGAGGCCAAGGAGAAAAGAGAAGCAGGAGGAGCTCGCCCTTCCCTCCTAGAACTACAGCAGCTCCTCCGATTGGAAGGAAGATTCCTTTCTCCAGCACTTTGAGCACCTGGGGACCCTGCTGCTGCTGCCTCTACCACCACCTCTGCTGGTGGGGGGCTGCCTGGGGGCTGGGACATGGACAAACCAAAGAAAAGGGGAAAAGGAGGAATGTTTCACCCCTCTCTGTCTTTTCCGCTCTCTGAGCCCATGCTGGAGGGCTCTTCCTGAGGCTCTGGTCACATCAGTGCTTACTCCTGGTTGGGCAGCCTGAGCCCAGCCCAGGGGACACCGTTAAATAAAAGAGACCAGGAACCGAGTGTTGGTTTAATGGTACTTCAAAATCTTGTCTATCTCCCAGCTCCGTCCACCATTATTTGCTTGCCAGGGTCTCATGCCTCTGTTCCAGGTGCTGTGTCCACAATCCATAACTTCATTCCATGGGAGAGACACACAGAGCACCCTAGCTCCGTCTTACCCGGAACCAGAACTCCACCCACTTTTTGGTTTAATTCTTTACATCTGAATCTTTATCCTTATAAAATGTGTTTTGATGTCATGAGAAGACTTAGATTCGAGCTTTACAATGTGGCTAGCCAGCTTCCCAACATAATTGAATGTGCAGTCCACCTTTCCTGCAGGCTGTTCTACAGATGTGTTTCATTTGAAAGTCCAATGAATTGTCAAAGAAAATTATGGTGGGATCATTTTTCTTAAGTTGTTGGCAACGTCATCTGCAAGTTTATTTGTAAAAAGTAGGTAACTGAGATGCCCAAAGAAATTTCTGAGAAAGAAGAATAGAATATGTGGACTGGATTAATTTTCAGGATTATATAAAGATATAATCATTTAATCAATAAATTGATGATTTTCTGGTGTAATAATAGATCAATGAATGGCGTAGAGAAAATAGAAAAGAGAGGATGTAAATGTCCACCCACCTTCCTCAACATAGAAGGAAAGATAGCATGTGCATGTGGGGTGGGGAGGGCTGGTGGTATCGGGAAGATTTTATTGATATTTTTGGCAAGGAACATCTGAGAATAACAAGAGAAGTGACCCAAGTAACCAAATATGTTGGAATATACTCAGGATTAAAACTCATTGAAAAAAAACAAAAAAACTCATTGATATGGAGACATGTGATTAATAATTGGAAGGTCATAGAATTGGGCTAGAAAAGAAAGAGACTGGGGCAGGACCAGTCCCCTGGAAGATTGCAGCTAGCCTGGTCGCTGTCTGCTAAAGCCACCAAGTCATCCTCCAGACCCTAAACCTTGGCCGGAAGTTGAGGGTAGACTGAGCATGGCTTTGCTCCGAGGAGAGGAAATGCGAGGTAAAATTGATAACCGGGGACAGGAGCCTGGTTTCCCCATCAAGTTGTTAAGAGGAGGTCGGTCATGTTTAATACCATGTAGAGGCACAGAAAATAAACAAACGAGTTAATCACTAGTCAAAAATCAAAACCCAAAATCCTCACCGTTATCAACTTTTCACGGAGACCTCTGTTTAGATTTGACTCCAGTGATAATTACCTCCCAAAAAAACCACCGGCTGCATTCCAGTGCTTTAATCACATTAAAATGTAATCTCATATCTTCTTCCTTAGGGATTGTGAAAAGAGAGGAAGAGACCAGAGAACAAAGAAAACCTTTGAACAGGGAGAATTGAGGGTAAGTCCTTTAGCGTTTATGGAATTCAGATGGTTTGTTGTATGTCAGGAAAACTTTAAAGTTAAAAGTATGTATAAAATGGAACCTTCAGAAACTCAAGGATAAAATGAGATAACAAACATAAGTTGAAAACATAGAGGGCTATAACAGATCCTCAACATCACACGACCTCTGAGTGACGTGAGCTGCTGTGAACCGCATGTCCCAGTCCACTCAAAGCAAATGGAGGTCTGTGAACTTCATCTCATCGGAGCTCAGATGCGGATGAACACACTGAACGCAGGGCCCTCCCTACAGCCTGCTAGCCGGATGGTCACTGAAATTCCCTGAATTCTCTGTCCTGGGGAAACACCACCTCACCAGGGGGCATCCTGCCATAGAGCAGCTCTATTTATTAGAAAGCACTAGCGCTCCTGCAGTTGGACCAAAATGCACATCTCTGTGGCTTCCACCCTCTGATCCCACTGGAGGCGGCTGAAATGTCTCTGTTCCCATTTCTGGTGTAGAATCTGATGTCTGAGGAATCTCCAGCGGCAGTGTTCCTGATTCCTACGACCATTCCTCACATGGCAGGGCTTACCAACCAGTCAGGATTTCAGGGCTGCTGCTATGGTCACTGTGTCTCTTGAAGAAGGGCATATAGCGCTGTCAGCAGCAGAGTGGTGGCCATACGTAGCATGTACTGCGAGCAAACCCTGTGCTACACAGTTCACACGGTTGCACTCAGGCCATAGGAATCTATGAGCAGATGAGTCTCCTCGTGCGGTGAACAGGAAAGCCCCCTGTGGGGCTGAGCACACAGACGGGAGGGTGGTGCACTCTGGCCCACGGGACAGAGGATCCTGCACTCGGCACCCTCCTGGACATCGCTCTATAGCGCTCTCCTGTGGCCATTCCCTCGTATCCTTCGGAATAAATCAGTAATCTCCAAGCACGGTGCCTCCCCAAGTTCTGCGTGTGGTGTCAGCAACTCATTCAACCTGAGGGGGCTTGTGAGCCCTGAATCAGTAGTTAGCCGGGCAGAAATGGGGACCCCGCTGGTGGCTGGCATCTGAGGTGGGGCAGTCTCGTTGGGGACCTTGCCCCTAAACTGAGGGGTCTGCTCTGACTCCAGGGAGTTGCTGTCAGGTTTGAACTGAAGCGTGGGACACCCAGCTGAGGTCAGAAAATTGCATCAGAATACTGAAGCCTCACTTGCTTTTGGGCAAAGAGGCATCTCTGCATTTGCTCAAGGAACAGAATGTCTCTCCCAATGGCTGTTAGGAAGAACCAAAGCCAGATAGTAGTTAAAGAGGTAAAAACAGGGCTTCCCTGGTGGCGCAGTGGTTGAGAGTCCCCCTGCCCATGCAGGGGACACGGGTTCGTGCCCCGGTCCGGGAAGATCCCACATGCCGCGGAGCGGCTGGGCCCGTGGGCCATGGCCGCTGAGCCTGCACGTCCGGAGCCTGTGCTCTGCAACGGGAGAGGCCACGACAGTGAGAGGCCTGCGTACCGCAAAAAAAAAAAAAAAAAGTTAAAAACAGATTTTACCCAGGAACTACTGCAGAAGGGAAAGGAGACCTCATTACGGAACTGAGCTCAACCCCAAATACAGCACCAGCAAGTGAGGGTTTATAAGCCAAGGTCAGTGGATGGAAAATCACTAAGAGGAGACATCAGGGGTTAGGGTGGGCAGATGATTCTAGCTAAACCAACCTCCCAGGATTCTTGCTGAGGGCAGCCAGGATGATCAGACATCGCCCAGGGAGGGTGGTGGATGTGGAATTTGATCAGATGTCAAGGTGGGGACCTGTCTGTACACGTGTTTAGCAGGGCTCTTGCTATAAACAGCTCTGCCAGGAAGAACACGAAGCCCAAGATTGAGCCTTGGTGGAGAAGAGGCTCAGAGGAGCCTGGTAGAGCTCAGTCAGGGAGAGAGTCCGTCCAGCAGGCATTTCTCAGATATACCGAGGTGTCAGGAACCTTAAATGATGCAGGACAGCATATTGCAAACGCCTCTGTCTTTATGGGTCTGCAGATAAACTGTGTATCTCTCAATGGACCACACATTTGTGAAAATGTGTAAAATCTGTGGCCTGAGTGAGTGAGTGTCTGGAGGCCCCTCCAGGGCTAGGAGTTTCTGAAGGGTTTATTTAAAGAGAGGAGAGGCACAAGGCAGGACTGTGGGTGCCACCGCAGGCGGTGCTTTCACGGGGCAAGACCCGGCCCCCTGGCCCAGGTTTCCTGCCCCTGCCTGCCAGGTGCCTGCTTTCTTGTTGGTGGGGGGGTGGGGGGAATTGGGGGGATGGCAGAGCAGAAGGATCTGCCAGGGGTCCCTCCCCAATAGCGGGGTGAGTTGCATGGCTTAGAAAGGGCACTTTCTAGTCCATGCAACCTGGCTTTCACGTTTATTCACCTTAGGAAACAAAACACTCACTAAAAACAGTTCTCTCCGAGGACCCCAGAGGCAGAAGAAACCCCAGGGTTTCTGGGGATTCAGCGAAATCACTGCTCAACCCAGCTTGATGAAACTTTGCTGTGTTCCCCCTTTGAGCAGAGCACTCTGCAAAGGCCATGGCAGGTGGGGAGGGGACTCCATGAAGGCCTTCCTGGAAGGAGGTCCCAGGTGATGAGGGGGCTTCCTGAAGGAGGGGAGTGGCTGAGCACAGACCTCCACCCAGGGGTGGCAAGTGGCCCCCATCAGCAGGGCGGTCCCTCCCCGCTCCCGTCAGGGGCTTAACTACCCTTGCTTCTTTTTTTTTCTTTTTTTTTAATTTATTTAACAGGGGCTTAACTACCCTTGCTTCTTTTTTTTTTAATTTTTATTTTTTAATTTATTTAACAGGGGCTTAACTACCCTTGCTTCTTTTTTTTTAATTTAATATCTTTATTGGAGTATAATTGCTTTACAATGTTGTGTTAGTTTCTGTTGTATAACAAAGTGAATCAGCTTTACGTATACATATGTCCCCATATCCCCTCCCTCTTCCGTCTCCCTCCCTCCCACCCTCCCTATCCCACCCCTCTAGGTGGTCACAAAGCCCCGAGCTGATCTCCCTGTGCTATGCGGCTGCTTCCCACTAGCTATCTATTTCACATTTGGTAGTGTCTATATGTCCATGCCACTCGCCAATGCCTGACCTACGGGTTTTTTCCACTTTGCTTAAACAGGGCGGCGCCTCATCCTCCAGGACTCTCTGGACAGAGGTGGATGGGCCTGCTTCACTTATGTAAGAACCTTGGGGAAGCACAGGGCGCTGAGCATTTAAAAGAGTTAACGTCCGGTGTTCCTGGGGAGGACTCATTTCATTCATTAACCCCTGAAGGGCGGCACAGCAGCATTTTCACGTTGGAGCGCCCACTAGCCACTTCCATGGATGCTTGTTCCCCTCCCCCTCCTCCTTTCCCTCCATGCCAGTTTTCCAAACCCCACCTTACCCAGCGGATTTTCCTTAAAAAATAAGAAGCGATGATGTCTCTTCCTGCTTCAAAGCCCCTGGTGGCTTCCCATTCCCCTTCGATGAAACATCTCAGTCTGGAACTGAAGCCGTCCCAGGGTTGGCCACACCCCCTCCGCCAACTCGTACAGGGCCCTGTGAGTCCCCTCTCCTGAGCTCTGGGGTCCTGGTCCCCTCAGAAGCCCCGGTTTCCTGCAGGCGGCCTCTCCCTGTTGGAGGGGAGCCCTGTGAGAGCTGGAGCTGTCAGCCCAGGGCAGAGCTGCGGGCCCAGCCCTGAGAACACAGCCTTGCTCCGTCCGTGGGAGGGCTGGGTGACCGCTCTCTGTTCTACTGAAGTTTTGCAAATGCAGTTCAGCCTGTTCTCATACAACCCAACAGCAGAACGCTGGGGGGTGTCCATCACTCTCACAAGAGAACCCAGGTTCTGGGGCCCCGGCAGGTCCTGGCAACGGGAGTCTACACTCTGGCGGCGGGGACTCTCCCCGGCCAGTGGGCTCCCCGCGAGCTGCCTGGCCAGCTTCTTTGTCTGTGGTCGCAGCCCCACCCAGAGGGCATCAAAGGTGCAGCTCCCGGGAAAGGGCCAGCCATGTATCAATAGATGACTTCTTACCCTCAGGATACATATTCTCCAGTGTTTTCAGGGGGTGAGGGGAGGGAGGCAGGAGGGGACATGTGCTGAGATAGGATGGAACATAGCTGTTACACAGTATGGGAGCTCGAAGGACACGTTGAAACAGCTAGACCCGGCTGAGGGCCTCCTGGTTGTGCCCTTGGCCGGGGGCACGGCATCAGGTGGGCTCGCGGCTGGGGTGTGGGCTCTGACCCGGGTCCCGTCAGCCTGATTGCACATCCTACAGGGGCCGGAGCCACAAGACAAGCCAGGAGCTCAGAGCAGATGCCATTGCTAGATGTTTATCCCTAGGAACTCACTAGTATGTCATCTACACCAGCAAAATGCTAGAGTCAGCCTCCCTGGTCCACCTGGGGGTGGAGTGGGGCTAACAAGTGAGCATGCCATTCATCCATTCACTCATTCATTCATTCATTCATTCATTCAAATATCCCCTCCTCCCTTGTCTACACCGGCACAGAGAAGCGCTGTCCTCACAGAGCTTAGTTTTCTGGGGGGAGAGATAATTTGATATGGGCTCCAGTGTATGGGACACATGGCTGCGTCCTGAGGGGCTACGGATGACCCTGCCTGTGCACAAGGGCACACACTTCCTGCTTCTTAAAACAACGTTTTTAAATCAATAGTATGTGTTCGCAGCTGACAGAGCTGGGGGAAGGAAAGAGTGAGAAAGCATTGAGAAGGACGAGAACCAGAGCAGCGGGTGTAGCAGCATCTGCACAGTTGACACCTGCGAGCGAGACCAGCCCCCAGGCTCCTCGCCTTCCACTCCGTCTGGCTTGCATCCCCTCCAGAGGTGAATCCGGTCCCCACCTCCCAGAGGAGTCGGTGGAAACCCAGGAAGCCAGGAGAGTGGGGGCGGAGGCCCCTTCCCCAGGGCTGGGCTGGCTCACAGACCTCCCTGCAGGACCAGGAGAGGGTTTGCTGTGCCGCCCTCCCGGCTGAGGCCGGAGCTCCCAGCCCTTCTACAAACCTCAGGAGGGGCACAGGGGCCTGGCCCACTCAGCTTTTCCCTGAACTTGGAAAAAGGAGCTGGGTGGCGCCTAGCAAGGCAGAAAGAAACACGAGCAAGCAGATGTGCTGGTCCTGGGCGTTTCCCTGGCGCTACAGAATCCGGCACGTTGTCAGCACTCTGGGCCTCACTTAACCTGCCCTGGCATCACTGTATCCTTGAGGGATCGCTCACCAATCGGGAAGGGCCTGGTCATCCCCACCCTGGGAAAAGTGGGTGCTCTCGAGGACCACCCGTCACAGGTGTGCGTGACTGCGGGGCAAGTGAGATCCTGGAGCAGCAAGGGGGCCCGGACACACAAATGTTAATTATGTTTCCTCGTGGTCGTTCTTTTACCTTCCATCCCTCCTGTCATCTCAAAAGTCTTTGTTTATTATCCCATTGCCCTTAATTTCCTTAAAAACGCTGAGCACGTACTGCTGTTTCATTCTCACAATGATGCGGCACTCTTGTCTGTCGTAAGCTATATAAAGGACCACAGTCCTTTATTTGAAACTCTTTTCTTAACAGACTTCACGTTACTTTCTCAGTGGCCTGGGACGCCACATCCTCTACCAGACGCTGTTCAGCAGCGCAGCCCTGTTCCCGTGGCCCAGCTGGGCCCCCGGCCCTCCGCCCACCCCTCCATCCCCGACGACAGGCTACCAGCAGGCCCTCCATTGCTCACTTCCCAGGACACAGGCCTCCCAGCCCTTGGTCTGGTCCCATTTGTGGCACATCTAGCAGAAACTCCATGCAGCATGGGACACATGACACTTTGCTCTGGTTTGGGGGTTACAAATGTTCCGCGGCTTTGGTTTTCCTCGGGTCATCTGTAAGGTTTCCGGGATGGGGATCCAGGAGCCGGTCTGAAGTGTTGCCCCCCTCCCCCGGGATGTCACCACAGAAGGAGTAAGTGCTTTCAGGCACTGAACCCTGGCCCTCACGTTTTCGATACTGATGGATGGGTAAGAAATAGTTCAGATGACAGAAGGCTGAGCTCTGGGTCATAACCAGCTGCCACCTGGGCTCTGGAAATCTGGTACCATCAGCCTTGCTCCCATTTCATCAGGCCTGGACGTTTGCGAGTCAATGAGCCCCAGAAATATGGACTTTGCTTCCAATGCTGCCAAAGTGACCAAGATTTCTAAATGTGCGAAATTAGCACTAAAATCTTCAGGGAGCAAAGTTTCTTTGTAAGATCAGCAATTCTTTCCGCTTCTTCAGAAAAGCAGAGGCTCCTCACATTTCTTTACATTTCTGCTTTTCAGCACACCTGGGCACACAGAGGCTTATGCCAGTGGAAAAATGGACAGTAAGATGCCATCCAGTCGTCTGGTCAGGCCCGGGCTGGGGGGCTTGGGGGCTGCTTTGGTTCTTCAGATCCCCCTCAAAGGCTGAGGTCAGCACAGTCAGAACCTGTCCTGTCACTGCAGGGCTCAGCCAGGCACCTTTTCTACCTGGTTTCCTCTTTCTTTACCTCTTTTCCATACCAGGGTGGAAGGGATGGGAACACAGGAGCCCTGAGCATAGACTGAGCTTCTGGATTTTACATATAGTATTTAATTCTCACGACAACCCTCTATGCTCCTCATTTTACTGACTAAGCATCCGGAGGGTTTGGTCACCGGAGAGGTCTTCCGCCTGTGCTCAGCGCACTGCAGCCATGGTCCCCCCAACACCACTGCTCGCTGCTAAGGAAATGTGACCACAAACAAAAGCTTCTCCCAATCCAGGAAATCTCTTCAGAAAGGGAGCAGAGAAAACAGGTGTATTACTGAGGGAGCAATAAAACAGAATGGGATGTGTATCCCAGGCAACCTGCTGAGAGATTGCAGAGACAGGAAGATGCCTCTCCCTTCAGACTCTAAGCAGATACAACCCACTACCCACGTGTTTCCAAGATAAACATAACAACTTCTCAGGTAAGAGACCTGACAGCACCATTTGTCACATGTAGTTCCTCCTAGATTCGTCCGGTAATTGGGGGTGACCACCTGGGTTTGCTTCTTGGTTTTAGACAAAAGAAAAACAAATATCTCCTCTCCTTATGACAGGAGTAGTTTAGCAACCTGGGGCCAGGCACCCACTGAGGTTAGTGGGACACTAACACCCCCATGGACACTGGGAGCCAGAGTGCCATCTCTCTGGGAGGTTGTCTTTCCAAAGAGGCGGTTCCAGATCCTGGAGAAAGACACTCCTGGTGTAAAGCTGGAGGCCAGCTTATTTTGCTTATAATCAGATTTCCATATATTTCCAAGGGAAAGGGAAGGAACTTACAGTTGCAAGTTTCCTAAAGTAGATGCTCTAAGGAAGGCCGGGGGCATCTCCCCCTTATTTTTACAAGGAGGGTTAAGCCTCCTTGTTAAATTAGTATCTGCCTTTGCAGTGCCGACCAGACAGCAAGCCCTGCAGAGTCAGGACGACACATCCTTGTGCCCAGACAACGACCCTGTCCTTAGGGCTTTCTGGGCACTGAGTCAGACTGTGGATGCTCTGTCCTTTCCTTGTGATGCTACACATGAAGGGACAATGGACATGGCCATTTAGGTGTCTTCTGTGCAAGCATTGAGTGCTTTACACTTCTTTACAGATTTTGAACTGGCTTGAAAATAATTAAAGATGCTTTCATTTGGACACTAAGAAATCCTAAAGGAGTCGATCAATTTATCAGACAATTGTCTACTAATTATATTTTTCTTTTACAAATGGATGGAGGAGAAAGAACTCAAATAGAAGGGTAAATAGAGAAAGGATGATTTTGTCTCTTCAAATCCTTTCTCTGCTTATCTCTGGGGTTATTATTTCTCTTATAAAAATGTCAGTAAGGGCTTCTTTATCTGTATCTATGTAGTAACAGTGAGACTTATCATTTTTAGCATCTATATGCCAGACGCTCTACATCCATTATCAGTGCTCATTTCCTCCACAATTCTAAGAAAGCAGGATTATTATTCCTCTGAAAGGAACAGAGAAACAGCCTCAGAAAACTCCCTGGGGAGATTCTAAACCAACCCTGCCTGACCCGAGCTGCCAGCTCTCATTGCTCTGGGAAAGTCTACATGACACAGATATTTTCAACAATCAGCTACTGTCCCTTTGACTTTAGGTTTTTTTTGTGATATCACAATTTAACATTTTTATTTTAAGAATCTGAATTTTCCTCTGTGATTTCTCCCACTGCTTCAAAACTGAAAAGAATTACCTTCCATGATAATATAATTTAGGTTTTCTTCTAGTTTTGCAAATCTTATTTTTTCCATGAAATGCTTTCATTTAGCTGGATTTAATTTTAGCACAGGATGCAAGGTGTGGATGCAACATGCTCCCCCTTGAGATTGCTATCCACTTGGTCTAAGGACATTCATTAACAAATCCTTCCTTCTATCCTTTCCTTAGAGACGTACCCTATCTTGCAAGTTTCAGACACTGGTGTGTTTTCATTCTCCTTTGATCTGTGTGTCTATACCTTTGCTTAAATATTCTTTTGCAGATTTTAGCTTAGCAGCACTATCTTAAGCAGCTGGAACTCCTGATCATTTCTGTTTTGTTTCAGAAGCTTTGATAATCTTGCACATATGTTTTCCCTTTATCTTTAGGATTTTTTTCTCGAATGTTTCATTCATTCCCAAATCCTTTAAGATGTTTAAAGGGTTGGGTTTGCATTAAGTCCACAGATTACTTTGGGGAAAACAATCACATTTTGCGACGTTCTGCCTGCTTGCCCGCGGACATGTGACACATCCCGTCCACGTGGCTTTCTTCCCTTCTGACACCTTCCGGGAGGTCCCTGGTAGCTGGTACAGCTCTCATTAATCTCATTCTTCTGTGCATCGTGTGCTTTTTGTTTCTATTCCCAGGTGAATGCTTTTCTCATCACACTCTGACAGATCTTCCAGGAGAAGTGAATGCTTTTCATTTAACATATTTGCTACGAAGCAATTCTTTTTACCAAACTCTTTTATAAAGTCTGACTGTTTTTGTAGAGACTATGGAGAACACATGCCCATCACCACCTGCCACAAGGCATCCTCTGACTAGGTGAGACTCCCAGGGCGCCGGCAAGAGTCCAGAGGGGCTCTGGTGACCTTGGCCACGTCCACAACAGCCTGGGGGTGTGGCGGAGACCTGGGGGCGTGTGGCTGGTGAAAGGAGCCCTTAAGCCAGGCTCTTTGGTATCATTCCTTTCCCTGCTTCAGCTGGTTCCACAAAGCCCCCCACCATCTAGTCAGTGACACGGAGCCCTCCCGTCAGGTGTGACAAGGGGTCAAGGATCTGAAGCAGAACCTGCCTCACTGTCAAACCTCACATTTATCTTAAAATTATAAGTGGGGGGGAAGCTATGACCCACTTTCTCTCCAGAGAATCTTAAGTTAGGGTAGTCAGGCATTCTGCATCTACAAGGTATGACCTGTATTTCATGGTTTTCCTTGCATCCTGTACTACCTATGTCAGGAGGCCCTAAATGGTCCATATTCAGCTTTTAACAATAAATTACCAAAAAAATTTGATAGTTAGAGCTAATTTGCCACCACAGTAATTGAAGCCAGAATCGCTTATGTGGTCCCACAAATAGAAAGCCAGACCTCCACAGACAAAGGTTGGGGATCCCTGGGGGCCTCTCCCGCAGGTGGGATGGGGTTTGGGGAAGGGCAGTGCTGAGAATGGAAAGCACTTATTTCTCACACAGTCAGTGATGTCGGAGTCTCTGAAAAGCATCCAGGACAAACCCCCGCCCTGACAGCCCACCCGTGAGCACCAGCCCTCGTCCTGGGACCAGTCCTGAACACGGGGGGTTCTCAAGGCCACTGGTCCTGAGCGCCAGGCCACCAAAACCTTCAGTCACGTCAGCTGAGCTCTGATGGGGGAGCCTGAGCCCTAGAAACCCAGCTCTCCTGGCAGACAAACAGGAAGTTCCGTTTCTCTGCAACGGGTTCAATTTACTTCTAGTTCACAAGCTCATAATCAATTTCATTGGTTCCACCCCCTGCTTACGGTCAGTTATGAGTTTGGACTTGGGAGCGACAGGTGTGTCCTGGCAGCTGCGAGATTACCTAACTCAGTCTTTTTGATTCTTGCCATGTTCCTATGATTTATACTTTGTGTATTTGGGCCTCAAATGCCAAAATGCAAGTGCAAATTTCCTGATGAGTTTTCTGAACATTGGACATTTCCTAAGCAGAAGAAAAGTTCTCTTGAAGCTCTTGGTTCAGGACACAAGTCAGACATAAACCAGCAGAGATATACAGTTTCCTCAAAGAGTACCAAAGAATGTAATATAACATTTTTTTTTTGCTTAACAGAAACTCATATGAAGCAGCTCCAGTGATGGCAGCAGAAGCTGTAATGACTCCCACTCTGCTCACAGCCATCAGTCCTTCAGCTCAGATGACTGTCTCACCGTACTGCTGCCAGAAGTATTTTCTGATTCCAACGTTGAAGCCAATTCTCAAGTGCCGGCACGAAATCTCTTGCAATAACAAAAGTGTAACCACGCCATTGACATTACATACATACATGCATGGTCAAAGATCTCAGTGCTTCACCTTTTTACAGCATAGCCACCGACACAAGTCATCACAATGAAGAAAAAAACTTTCCCGTTGCTTGTGCAATATTTTTCTCCTGAAAAAGCCTTGCTTCTACGGCTATTGTGTGTAAGAGCTCTTCCAGCAGAGCCTTGAGTAACAGTGGTGAATTTGTGCAGACCTTCTATTACTGAGTTAGGAGTTCATGAAAATAATTGCACTGCTTTTAGTGGAGATGATACACAAACACATTTGGGGGATATTTGCATAAAGATGCAACGTTTATTCAAAGTTGAAGCTGGGAGGGAACGATACCATGGGAGGTGTGGGCTGCCCTTCCCAGATTCTGCATAATGCTGCTCAGACAGCATCTGAGGTCCTTTCTATGGACATCAAAGCCATCGGCATGAAACGGTTCTCTAACTTCAACATTTGTACTGTTCAAACGGAGCAATTGAAGGACTTGGGTGATTTTGTGGCCATTAAGTTGTATTCCATTCTCTCACATTCAGAAATGGTTGGTTCTCATTAGCAGATGCAGTTGAGAGAATCCTGTTCACGTGAAGTGTTGCAATCATACTTCAATTCTGAAGAAAGGCCCCCAAATTCATGCTGATTTTAGAAATGATTTACTGAAACAAGTCTACTTATTTGCTGTTCAGAGTTTTCAAAATCCTTTTAGCAACAGGATTCTGAAAATTGACAGAGCAGCCCACAGTGCTACTGAAGCACTCCTTTCATAAGAAACTTGATGAATCTGTTAAAACAACTTGAAGAACTATTTATTCCTTCAAATGTCAATGCTGTTCTTCAAAGGGGCATTAATTATGAGCAGAAAAGGAAATTCTGACTTAAAATAGCTCATCCTTACGGCACTTGCCATGACCCTGTTTGAAATGGATTTCACCCCTTCGAGCATTCTTCTCTTTTATGTGGATGTTACTAAATGCCCTTCCCCTCGAGGGGAGAAGTAGGCCATCGCTGTTGTCCCAAAGAGGAAGGGAACAAAAATGAACTGTTATGCTTGTGTGTTGGGGGCGGGGGGGTGGGGGTGGTGAACAACATTTTAAAAAGTCATTGAACAAGAGATGTTACGGAATCCCGAAGAATGGAAAAGCAACTTCTACCAGAGAATGTGCTATGAGGCGCCTCCAGAACTCAAATCCACTGCCCAGTTTTCAGAGCTGCCAACGTTCTGCCAGTGCGTGCTCGGTAGACCAGCTCACAATGCTGGCACTGAGCACGGCTTCTCACTAATAAATAATCAAGGGACGAAGGAATGAAATAAGTGGCATGTAGCCGCTGTAGAAGGTGCATCTCGATGGAAGTGGAAAATGGCAATAATGCAAGGAATTTCATAAGCGAATTCTGCAAAACAATTAACTGATAAGGAGAGCTAAGTCAAGAGGGAAATAGAATTAATTAAAGTGGTATATGACTTAGAGACATAATTTATTTCAGATACACAATGAATAATTTTAGTATGAGGCGTCCCAGGTAATATTTTTCCCTTGATCTCAATGACCCTACGCATGGGTAATTAGAAATGACTTAAATGGACATCAGTATTCCCCTGTGCTGCTCTGGTGTCACCCCATTCCTACCCGCTCCCTGGACTGTGCCATTCCCAGGGCAATCTTGGCCTTAGCCTCATGTCTGTGGAAGGACAGAGCTGCAGGCTGCCTCTTGGGAAATGGGCCTGAGAATCCCATCCGGGGTCTTCCTAGAGAGCTGCACGAGGGGCCACCAGCCAGGCCGGGTGAGGTCCAGTGGCAGGCACAGTGGCCAGGACGGAGGGCAGAACTGAAGTCTCCTCTTTTTAAACCGCCAGAGAGAGCACAGCCTCCAGCACCTGTGTCCATGGGGACCCGTGGATGCTTGTCCGGGGACAGGGCAGAGCAGAACCCCGTGGGCCTCAGAATCAGGCCTGGCTGTGTTTCTTACTCTTTCTTTCTTTTTTAATTTTAATTTTATTGTGGCAAGAGCGCTTACAATGAGCTCTACCCTCTGAGCGAATGTTCATGTGTACAATTCAGTATTGCGGACCGTAGGCACAGTGGTGTCCAGCGGCTCTTGGGACCTCATTCATTTTGTTCAACTGAGTCTTTATGCCCCCTGATGAGGAGCTCCCCATCCCCCTGCCGCAGCCCCCAGCAATCCCTTATCCGCTTCCTGTCTCCATGAGCGTGAAGTGGAATGGTGCAGTATTGTCCTCCTGAGTGGCTTATTTCACGTAGTGTCATGACCTCAAGGTTCAGAGCATGTGTTAGAATTGCCTACCTTTTTAAGGCTTGAATAATGTTCCATGGTATGGATGGACCACATTGTCTAGCGTATAGGTGTGGCCTTGGGCACTTACCTGGCCTGTGTATGCTGAGATTCCTGTCCTCACAGTGCCGTCCTAACCCTGATCTGAAGGTGGTGCTGCTACTTGATGTATTCAAAGCTGTTATTAAGTGAAATCTTCATGGTCTATTACTTCCCAGATTCGACTCAAAAAATCATCTCTTTCCTGTGATTTATGTGCTAGCCAGGAACCCCGGCTTCACTGAAGTCTTAAGGCTGTGTGCAAGGAAGAGCAGAGCCTTCCAGGCCTTTCCTACCAGGTTAGTGATTATTAGTTAGAGACCCTTTACCTGGAGGGCCCTGGGTCCAGGCTGCCGTGTTTGCTCTGTTCCGCTTTCACCTCTTCCCTGATGCTACATTTCCTAGAGACAAGGATGGCCTTGATATGGAAAAAAATAGTAGCCCAAACCTGTTCGTAAGCATGACTGGTAATCAAATGTTTTTACCAACTTCCTAAAGTGTGAGCAGAAATTATTCTTAAAATCTCCAATTAAGAAAAAAATTAGGGCTTCCCTGGTGGCGCAGTGGTTGAGAGTCCGCCTGCCGATGCAGGGGACACGGGTTCGTACCCCGGTCCAGGAAGATCCCACATGCCGCGGAGCGGCTGCACCCGTAAGCCATGGCCACTGAGCCTGCACGTCCGGAGCCTGTGCTCCGCAA
Source organism: Orcinus orca (assembly GCF_937001465.1). Taxonomy (NCBI): domain Eukaryota; kingdom Metazoa; phylum Chordata; class Mammalia; order Artiodactyla; family Delphinidae; genus Orcinus; species Orcinus orca. The sequence continues at coordinate 96,859,612 of NC_064567.1, read as the reverse complement.
CGGGAGAGGCCACAGCAGTGAGAGGCCCACATACCGCAAAAAAAAAAAAAAAAAGAAAAAAAGAAAAAAATTAATAAAAAATCTGACAGTCAAGATTTATATGTTCCCCAAGATTTATATGCAGAGGATTTTCCTTCTCCACTTTCTTCCTTTAGAACATTTCAAAAGAGTTTTGAAAATATTTTATGTATGTGTATATATATACATATATATATGTTGTTGCTGTTGTTGTTGTTCAGAACAATTGAAAAGTTGAATCGCTCAGCTGCCTTTTCCTAACCCCTTCCCGCTGTGAGGATCACGTGACAGAGTCTGGAGAGCACCGAGAGGTGAGCAGAAGTTAGCTGTGTGTTCCTGCCTGGAAGGTGATGTGATGGCTAGAGCCGCTGTGGCCACGCTGTGGTATGAGGAACAGGTCAGGACAATTGTTAAAATGGCTGCCCTGACACTTTTGAGCTGCTGAGCCAAGCTCTGACTTGCTGTTGTTTTATTTAAGCCACTAGAGCTCTTCTTCTATTACTTACAGCTGAAAATATTCCAGAGTCTAACAACAGGTCATGGACATTGCAGGTACAGACGACAGTAGTGCCTGGCAAATGGCATGTCCTGTGTAGGGGACGTAGACAAGGGTGTGACACAAGTGACCAGATAGTGAAAACCCTAAAGAACTCAGGCTAAATTCTGCAGGGTACTGGAATCCTGAAAACACACACCCTTTTTATTTTAAAAAGCATATTCAGTCTTAAAAGGAAACTAACCCCATATTTTAAAGTATACTTGAAAGCACATTGTGTTCAATTTTCAGAATCTTAAACTGACATTATACCGAATTCAAGAGTGAAAACTAAATGAAAGCTGTATCTGGAAAGGCAAATATGGAGAACGTGTTCCAGGCTACACTTTAGGACACAAATATTTTGATGCTCATAATGCAGCCCGTAGGTCAATGTGTATTTCCCCCTCTCAGTTCGCTGAAATTAATGGACATGTTTTGGCACATCAAGCGAAATAACAAACTTCTTAATTCGCTTTGTGAGAGCCATTCAGGCTGTTAACAGGCAAAATGCTATTTGACAACCTGTAATTAGAGGAACTGCTCCCAGCCTGCACCAGGAGTACAGGGACCCATCACTCTTGGTCCTTTGTAATAAGAAGAAAGAATCCTTGTGAACCCACAAACACGCTGCAAACGAACACTGAGTCATCAGCAAAGGACGTGCTTCAGAATCCCCGTAGATGGGTGTGGGGCAGTTGGCTGATTGCAGTTTCTTGTGAAATTACTGGGCGTGTGAGCTATTAGGTGACAGTGTGAGCTGATAGACTTCACCGTCAACGCATTAGGGTTTAACTGGCAGAAATCCTGTTTTCCTTTGATGACAGTCCTGAGAAGTAAGTGATTGTAGAGTGTGTCCTGCATGCCATCTTCCTGCCAGTCCCATCTATAACCAAGCTGGCTCCAGCTGGGTGGGGGGCGCCTCGGACTGTGGGAGCCACAGAGCATGCCTGCGGGACTCTGGCTTCAACACTCTACTACATGCTTCGTGCCTCAGTTTCCTCCCTTACAGTCGCAGATTACACAAGGTAACCCCTGAAGAGAACTCACCACCTCCTGCCATGTGCCATGTGTCAGTTTCTCAACAGCCTGAGAGCTGTGCTCTGTACCCTCAGAGTCCATTGTCTCCCTTGTTATTTCTGCTTCTGTGCTGCTCATCATCTTACGGAATCACAGCAACTCCCACACATCTCACTACAGGGCAGTTCTTAGATGTGAGGGGTCATCCAGGCCGTGCCCCTTCTACCAGTCAGTCTTTTGGGAGCTCACGGGCCACACATCTAACCTGCCATTCCCCAGGGGACACTGGAGTGACTCTCGTGATAATCAGGCTATGTAATTTCATTGGTTAGGACCCACCCTCAGTCCCCTCACTGTAGCTTGTCCTCTGGTCAGGTGGTAAATCCTCCAGGCCCTCAGGGAAATCTCACTGTTCTCATGAGGCTGACGGCAAATCATACCATTGAACTTGTGATACAAAATTTGGACAAACTTATATGTATTTTCTTGTCCTCATGGAATTATCTCCAAATAGTTAATCAAGTTTGCAGATGCAATTAGATGGATTGGTATGGTGTGGGGTTCAGATGGCCTGGGAGGATGGGTACCGCCCTGGACCTAAGAATGATAATTTTTTTTTAGGTTAATTTGTGCTTTTATTTGCCAGTATAACTTAATTACAGTGATCAGAAAACTTTCTTGATCTAAAAAATACATTTTACACCACAATCCAACAAACACATATCTAATATGTATACATATATAAAAGTGAAACAAAAGTTTTGCCAAAAACTTCTACCTTGAGTGTTAATTTTTTTTTGAGACTTATTTTTCTAAAGCAGTCTTAGATTTACTACAAAATTGACAGGAAAGTACAGAAATTCCCCGTATACCCCCTCCCCTCACATGCATAGCCATTATCAACAGAGTGGTACCTTTTTTTTTTTTTTTTTAAGCCAGTGATGAACTGCATTGACACATAATCACCAAAGTCCACAGTTCATCTTAGGTTCACTATAATGAAGTGAACAGTGTTGCACATTCTATGGGTTTGGACAAAAGTATGATGACATATATCCATCATTATAATGTCATTCAAAGTATTTTCATTGCTTATAAAAACTTCTGTACTCTGTGTATTCATCTCTCCTCTCCCCCCAATCTCCTGGCAACCACTGATCTTTTTACTGTGGTTATTGTCTCCATAGTTTTCCCTTTTCCAGAGTGGTATATAGAACCTATTTTTCTTTTTCTTTTTTTTCCAAAAGAGAGGTTCTAAGCCTTTATGTCTGTAAGACCACTCATGGCCCACCCATGCACGGACCAGACAGGCTCTAGGCAGCAAACTCTCCCACTAAATACTGTAGCTTTCCTTTCAATATTGAGCCCTGTCCCACTAGTCCTGTGCAACAGCCACGTGGAGGTGCAGGGGGACACGGGTTGGGTATTTGCTCATAGGAAGGCCACAAGTTTTGTGTCCCTTGTCACAGTGCACCCAGATTCCTGTTGGGTATGCTGTAAACAGAGGAGCTGTTTCTTCAGACCCCCTGCTCTGAGCACACCCCAACCTTAACGGTCTTGAAAAAGCTATCATGTCTAATTGGAATAAAGGCAAGTCTTGAGATTTGCCCTCCAAAAGTGCCCAACGTGACAAACCGTAGATGAGGAGAAAGGATGCCAGAGCAGCTGAACAGGGTTCTCACCAACCAAAGTGGAGACAAGCAAACATCGGAGAGGAGAGTAACCATGGTTGACTGAAACACATTCAACCTATAAAAATCCATGAGCTCATAATAATTCTCAAAGAGAGCAAACACACAAACAAAAACCCTTCCCTAACTTGCCTTCTTTAGAACCAAGAGTTATACCAATGCTTTCCTCTGAAAATTCAGTTAGGCAGGGGGAAGAATGAAGGCCTTATTCACCTTTCCTGCAGAATCCATATTTGGGGTTACGAAATAGCCCCAGCTGATAAGAAAACAATCTTCTGTATGGAATTCGGCGAGCTAATAACCACAGGTGATAAGATGAGAAAATCCCCTTTCATAACCCCTGATGAAATAACTCAGGGCCCTGAGGTAGACGGGGCTAGATACACTCAGGGTTCCAGATGCGCACCCCAATAGCTTTCAGCTCCTAAACCCAGAGAGCTACCTGAGCAAAAGGAACAGTCAGGAAGCCCGTGGAACCCCGATGTGGTTTCCTGTTTAAATTGTTCAGACATAACCACCTCAGGGCTTAGGGACCTCCTTTCCAGAGACAGGAAACAGGGAGCCATTAAACCACTGCAGGACAGTCAGACCCACCAGAGGACAGATCCTCTACAAGACAACTGATCTGACCTCTTCAACAATATAGTGAAAAAGGGAAGTGAGGGAGGAGTCCATTTAGCTTAAAAGTGATACAAGAAATAAAAACTCAAAAATTCTGTCCTTCATCTGCATGAACCATATTTTAAAGATATCTTGGAAACAATAGGAGACACTTGACTTTCTAATAAGTATGAGATGATGACAAAGAATGATTGTTCATTTTCTTAGGTGTGGAAAATAGGATTGGTATTATATAGGAAAGGGTACTTGATTTTTAGAGGAGGACATTAAAGTAATTAGGGTTAAATGCCACAATGTATGTTATTTAGTTTAAAATACTTCAGCTAAAAACAACAGTTGTAGCGATATAACAAAATGTTAACAGTGAAATCTAGGCGGTGTGTATATGGATATTCATTTTAATATCCACTGTATGTTTGAAACATTTCAAAATAAAAAGTGGGAAAAAAAAGGTAAAAGATACATGGCTTAACAGCAGCTCCTTAAGCAAAAGACGTGGTGATTCTGTGTAGGACAAGAGATGAGAGCTGGTGTATCACCAGCAAGGTGGCAGCAACCCCCAGGCACATCCCTGGAAATAGGGTTTGCAGACATAGAACAGTGGTCATCCTGCAGGTGAAGAACTGGAAGAGACATTTGGGAAAGATACTTGGAACCACGCTCTAGAACAGAAGTGACGAATAGATCTTGGATGGTGGCCGCCATGCTGAGCATCTTCCCAGACCATCCTTCAGGTCAATGGGAAGAGTGCTCTGAGCAATGGGTGATGGACCATCCTTTCGCCTTTCTGAAATCCTGACCTTTATGGACCCACAACATATATGAGGGGAGAAGTTAGAGAGGAAAGAATCTATACCAAGTGAGTTTAAAAAGAAAGAAGGTTTGGGTTTGATATGCAAAATAATGTTAGCGACATGCAAATGACCCGAGAGGAGGTACCCAGGTTGTATAGGAACCTTCTACACAGCAAGGGCCCAGCCTGGAGGACACAGCCCAGCCACCCAGTTCCTGGAGGACAGAGAATACCCTTGTCCACCCCAGGCAGAACCTCTCCGTAGTGGGAAAGGGAGATGTCAGAGAAAAGAGGAACTCAGTCCGTTCTTGGAAAGAAGGCTAGAGGAGGATGTTCAGGTGCACACGTGCACGTGCACACGGACGTGTGTGTCTTCCTATTACGTTTGTGTTTTTATTTCCTTGATTTCTGCTCGCATATTTTTTATCTCCTTCCTTCTGCTTGCTTTGTGTTTATTCTGCACTTCTTTTTCTAGGTTCTTGAGGTGGTAGCTCTGATTATTGATCGGAGACTTCTCTTCTAATGCAGGTATGAGGCTTCTAGTGCAGCCTCCAACAGCTAACTATCAAAATGAAAAGTCTGATCATTTTTATTTTCATTTGGTTAAAAGTATTCTGAAGTTTCTCTGGACTCTGATTCATGGATGATTTAGAAGTGTGTTCTTTACTCTCCATCTATCTGGGGATTTTTCACTCCTCTTTCTGTTACTTCTAGTTTAATTCTTTTGTTGTCAGAACATACTTTGTGTGATTTCTATTCTTTTAAATCAGTTAAGGTGTGTTCTAAGGCTGAGAATGTGGTCTACCTTGGTGAATGCTCCATGTGAGCTTGAGAAGAGTGTGTATTCTGCTGTTGGATGGAGAACTCTCTCAATTTCAATTAGGTCAAGTTGATTGATAGTGTTTAACAGATCATCTGATTTCCTGCCTCCTTGATCAATTACTGACAGAAGCATGTTGTAGTTTCAACTACAAAAATGGATTTGTACATTCTCATTTCAGTTCTATTAGTCTTGCTCTATATATTTTGACATATTTTTAATGTATTGTGAGGTTCATGCATGCTTAGTGCTGTTATAGCTTCTTAGAGAATCTATCATGTTACTCTTCATTCCTGATAATCTTTCTTGTTCTGAAATCTTTCTTGTCTGAAATTAATACAGTTCCTCAAGCTTTTGTTTGATTAGTGTTCTTTTGATTAGTAGCATGGTATTTCTTTCTCTGTTTCATTCTTTAGGGAGATTTTCTATCTAAATATTTATATTTAAGTGGTGGGTTTTGGCTTTATGTCCACTCTGCAAACCTCTGTCTTTTAATTGGTATGCTTAGACAACTCATATTTTAAATGACTATTAATACAGATGGATTGGTATCTACTATCTTTGTAACTGTTTTATAGTCATTTTATTTGCTCTTTTTCCCCTATTGGTGCATTTTGTGAGTTCAGCTGAGCATTTTATATTATTGTATTTTCATATTTTCTTAGCATATCATTTATACTTCTTGAAAAATTTTTAGTTTTTGGCCTAGAGAGTACACTATATATAGAGATATAGATATATAGAGAGATATAGATTTTTTTTTTTTTTTTTTTTTTTTTGCGGTACGCGGGCCTCTCACTGTTGTGGTCTCTCCCGTTGCGGAGCACAGGCTCCGGATGCGCAGGCTCAGCGGCCATGACTCACGGGCCCAGCCACTCCACAGCATGTGGGATCTTTGCGGACCGGGGCACGAACCCGTGTCCCCTGCATCGGCAGGCGGACTCTCAACCACTGCACCACCAGGGAAGCCCACACTATACATTTTTAACTAATCTTAGTCTGCCTTCAAAACAACACTCTACAGCTCCATGTGGTACAGGTACTGGCTATTCCCACATTTTCCCTCCTCGTTCTCCCGTCATTGTCATCATTCATCTCACTTAGTTACCCAATACATTGTTATTATTACTGGTTTAAAAAAACAACTACTTTTAGATCAATTAAGAACAATAAAATATTTTATTTTAACCTCCATCTATTCCTTCTCCAGCAATATTCCCTTCTTTGTACAAATACAAGTATCTGATCTATGCAGTTTCCTTTCTACCCAAAGAACTTCTGATATTTCTGTGTGGCATGTCAGGTGGCAATGAGTTCCTTCAGTTTTGTTTTAGAAATTACTTTTTTCTCATTCATTTTTAAATAATTTCTCTAGATATAGAATTCTAGGTTTCTTTTTTCTCCAGCACTTTAAAGATGTCAGTCCACTCTCTTCCTTCTTGCATGGTTCCTGGCAGAAAGGTCTCTCTAATTCTTACAATTGTTCCTTCAGAGTTAAGGTGGTTTTTTTCACCCTCTATTCTGCTTGGGGTTCTCTGAGCTTCCTGGATCTGTGGTTTGGTATCTGTCATTAATTTGGGACCATTCTTAACCATTATTACTTCAAATATTTCTTCTACTTCCCTTTCTCTTTCTTCTCCTTCTGGTATTCCAATTACACTTATGCTACACATTTTGATATTGTTCTATAGTTCTTGCATGGTCTGTTCTGCTCTTTTTTTTCTTTGCATTTCAGTTTGGGAAGTTTCTATTGGCTTCCTTCAAGTTCAGTGATTTTTTTTCTTGGTGTATTATTCAGTGTTCTCCAGAGAAAGAGAGCTAATAGAATGGAGAGGGATGTTAATGAATTGGCTCATGTGATTGTGGGGCAACTGTGAAATATGCAGGGTGGATCAGCAGGCTGGAAGCTCAGGCAGGGTTTCTGTGCTGCAATCTTTTTCTAAATTTTTATTAATTTGTTTATTTATTTATGGCTGCATTGGGTCTTCATTGCTGTGTGCAGGCTTTCTCTAGTTGCGGCGAGTGGGGGCTACTCCTCATTGCAGTGTGCGGGCTTCTCATTGCGGTGGCTTCTCTTGTTGCAGAGCACAGGCTCTAGGCATGAAGGCTTCAGTAGTTGTGGCTCGCAGGCTCTAGAGTGCAGGCTCAGTAGTTGTGGTGAAGGGGCTTAGCTGCTCCGTGGCATGTGGGATCTTCCTGGACCAGGGTTCGAACCCATGTCCCCTGCATTGGCGGGCAGATTCTCAACCACTGCACCACCCGGGAAGCCCCTGTGCTGCAGTCTTGAGGCAGAGTGGCCTCTTCTTCAGGAAACCTCAGTCTTTGATCTTAAGGCCTTCAACTGACTGGATGAGACCCCCCCGCCACATTACAGAGCATTAGTAACCTTACTCCATGTCTGAGTAGAGTCTGAGAAACTGATTTAAATATTAATCACACCTAAAACATATCTTCACAGCAACGTTTAGACTAGTGTTTGACCAATAAACTGGGCACCGTAGGCCAGGCAGGTTGACGTAAGTTGACCACCACAGTCCACCCCTTGTCAATTTGGCACCCTTCCACATCTCCTTAAACCATACTTACTTCTATAGCCAAACACCACAGACTGGGTGGCTTATAAACAACAGAAACTCTATTTCTCACAGTTATGGAGACTGGAAGTCCAAGATCAAGGCTCCAGCACAGTCCTGTTCTCGTGAAGGTCCTTTTCTGGTTCATAGCCAGAGCCTTCTCACTGTGTCCTCTTGTGGTGGAAGGGGCAATGACCCCTCTGGGGTCTCTTTTATAAGGTTACGTATCCCATTCATGAGGACTCCACCCTTATGACCTAATCACCTCCCAAAGGCCCTACCTCCAAGTATCATCACCTTGGGGATTAGGATTCCAGCATATGCATTTTGGTGGCAGGGGGTCAGGCACAAACATTCAGTCCATAGCAGGTAAATTACCCAGGCGTGTGATTGCTGGCTTATATGGTAATTGTATGTTTAATTTTAAAACAAGCAAAAAACCCTGCCAAATGAATTTCCAGAGTGGCTGTACCACTTACATTCCCACCAGTGATGTGTGAGAGATCCAGTCTCTCTGAATCCTCACCAGCATTTGATATTGTTATTTTTATTTTTTTTTTTTAGCTGTTCTAATAGGTGTGTAGTAAACCATCTCATCATGGTTTTAATTTGCACTGCCCTACTGGCCAATAATGAATATATTTTCATGTGCATTTTTGCCATGTGCATACCATCTTTGGTGATATATTTGCCCATTTCTTTTACTGTTTCATTTTGAAAGTTCTTTATATATGCTAGATATGAGCCTGTTTTCAGATATGTGGTTTATAGTTATTTTCTCCAAATCTGTAGCTTGTCTTTATACTCATTTTTCTTTATTCTTTCTTCCTTCCTTCCTTTCTTTCTTTCTTTCTTTATTTATTTATTTTTGGCTGCATCAGGTCTTAGTTGCGGCACACGGGATCTTTCGTTACAGTGCATGGGCTTCTCTCTAGTTGTGGCGTACCGGCTCCAGAATGCCTGGGCTCTGTAGTTGCCGCCCGCGGGCTCTCTAATTGTAGTACGAGGGCTTAATTACCCCGCAGCATGTGGGATCTTAGGGCAACCAGGGATCGAACCTGCATCCCCTGCACTGGAAGGCAGATTCTTAACCACTGATCACCAAGGATCACTCAGTTTGGCTTTCTGGGCCTAATTCTGTTTGCTTATGGGGAACAATTGAAAGAGAACAGCATTCAAAGCTCATTTTGGAACACAAATAGACGATTTATGTAATTAGCCCGGGTGCAATTACATGGCACACCATCAAGTGGCTTCTTCATGAACTAGATTGGCACCAACTAATTCTTATAAACATAAATAGATCAAGTTGTTAAGTAACAAGTAATTGCAGAGAGCACATGATATTCTCTCTGGGCAAATCAGACTACCCGTGTTTAATCTGGCTTCTGTACTGCTCAGGGGAATCAGAAAGAGGTGGAGGGAGGCTATCAGAATGATGTGCTGAGTAGTCTGGGTTAAATTCAAGGGGATATATGAACAGCCCTGTGATCTAGATAAAATGCAAATACAGCAGTGAATGATAAGAACACATTTTTCACCATGGCTTTACTCTCCTTCAGAGGAATCCATTATTCTTAAATTACACACCGAAAACTATTTGCAGCAGATATTATAACAAGCGTGAACAACTTTTTATGTATAAAGAGCTCATGCAAAATTAAGAAAAATATGAAGACCCAAATATTTAAGTTGTCAAAAGATGTGAAGAGTCATGTCCCAGGGGAAGTACAAATGACTGATGCATATGTGACAAAAATTAAATTTCACTAGTAAGCAAAGAAATGGAAAATAAAGCCATGAAGTGATGCCTTTTTGTCACCCATACTTCTAGCAATAATTTAAATGTTGATATTGCATTTGCTTTTATCCCTCTGGAAACCCCATTGGATGGCCTCATAAAAGCACAGAAAATACACCCATGAGAGCAAAGGAGGAAGGAAAGTTGTTCTGTCTATGGATGACTTGAGACAGGCACGGGGACCGGTGTTTGTGGATGAGTGAACAAAGTGAGGGATGTCACAGCCGGCAACATCCCGGAAGTCTGCCCTGTTGCCCTGAGCTCAAGGTCATCGGGAATAGTGGAGGCCAGGAGTAGGAGTGACACAGACACCCAGCACTGATGGGAGGTCGGCGTCTAGAGCAGCTGCAGCTCCAGGCCCTGGACATCTCCCACACCCTGTCCAGACAGCTGATACCTGTGCAAGCCACCCACCCAAAGGCAAAACCAGAGGATTCTTCCCTGAAGAAATGGGGAAGTCCCAGGGTTTCCAGAGTGATGCTGGTACCCACAATCAGCCCCACCCCTTCTGGAATGTGGACCCACAACATGACCCACCTGCTGGTCCGCGCCCACACCATCGCAGTGTGGTCAGGGAGGGGGCCTTGCCAAAGGGGCGGAGTGAGGCCACTTCAGGCCCCACGGTGGGGAGAACACAGGAGGAATGTCACAGCAGGGGGCATGAAGATAAGGGAGAATCCACAGGAAAGCTGACCTGGAAGCGTGGATCATTCTGCAACAGAAGAGCTCCTTCATAAAGGATTTGAGTTTGTATTTTCAGAGCTGTTCAGGAAGATGTAACAAACATATGAAAATAGGATACTGCGACAAAGGAACACTTGGGAAACAAGAAGACCTTTTAGAAATGAAATCAACTGTTTCAATAAAACGTGGAGCTAAAAAAGACAAGACAGAAAATGTGAAAGAAAATGTTAAAAAGAGACAGAAGATCAATGCAGGATGGCCATCATTTGACTAAAAGGGAGGGTCGTTGATCCATGAAACAATACAAAGTCTTCAGTTTCAGAGGCCACCGAGAGTTCACAGTGATTGAAACAGACCACAGATTCAGCCTCCTCTTTTAAGACTGTGAAAATATTAAGGATAAAGAGAAGATTCTAGGAGCTTCCATAGAAAAATCAGATCACCTGCAAAGGCACCAGAGCCAAAAGGGCATCAGAATGTTCACTAGTCATTCCAGATTCCAAGTGAGTTTCAACCTGGAACTCCGTAGCCACACCATTAATCAAGTGTGAGGACTCACTGCAGGGTTTCCAGACATGCAAAACATTCAAAAATGCATTTGTTTTTGCACCCTTTCTTGGGAATTTGCTTGAAAATGTGCTGTCTCAATAGAAGAAAAGCCCAGAGGAAGAAAGCTAGAAACCCAGGGATCTCAGTTGTTCCTGGCTGTGTCCCCAAGTCCGCAAGAGGAGTGAGGCCCAGGGAGAACGGCGCTGATTCCTGGGGAGGGGTAATGCGGGGGAAGCAAGCTGAGGGTGATGTGTGTGTGTGACCGGCTATGGGAAAGCACAGTACTCCTTTTCCAGTATGAAAAAAAATCTCCAGGGGGAGAAAAACCAGACTGCATTAGTTTGTGAGGGCTGCTATAACAGAGAACAACAGGCTGGGCAGCTTAGACAGAAGTTTATTCTCTCACAGTCCTGGAAGCTGGAAGTCTGAGATCAAGGTGTCGACAGAGCTGGTTTCTCCCAAGGCCTCTGTCCTTGGCATGCAGATGGCCATCTTCTTCCTGTGTCCTCACATGGTCGTCCATCTGTGTGTGTCTGTGTCCCAATCGCCTCTTCTTATAAGGACCCCAGTTATATCGGATTAGGGCCCAGCCATATGGCCTCATTTTAACTTAGTCACCTCTTTAAAGACCCTCTCTCCAAATACAATCACATTCTGAGGTCCTGGGGGTGAAGACTTCAACATACAGATTTTGGGGGACATGGTGCAGCCCATAACATGTACTGAAATGTTGTTACTAGAAAGAACAGAATGTACAAAGCAAATTGCAACATGGCCTGACTTTGCAGGGCAGGTGGAGTGTAAGAAATGAGAAACCATCTGGCCACTGAACACCTGGATGTCTGTATTTTAAAGCACATGCCTGCCACAATTGTGAGCTTCAGGCCCTTCACAGGGTTTGGAATTTGGGTTTGGTGAAGGCGGGGTCTCGTTTCTCCTTCTATGAACACCAACTCCCGGCTGGTGTTCCCACAGTGGCTGGAAGAGAGAGGCTGTGACACGCGGAATTCTTCCCATAGTTGGTGGGTGAGGAATTTAATGAGGGACCACCTCAGGCTCTCATGGCCTCGAGCAGCCAGGTTTTCCCACTGCAATGTGGCAAGAAGATTCTAGAACATAAGCTCTGTGAAGGCAGAGACTTTGTGTGTGTGTGTGTGTGGTACGTGGGCCTCTCACTGTTGGGGTCTCTCCCATTGCGGAGCACAGGCTCCAGACGCGCAGGCTCAGCGGCCATGGCTCACGGGCCCAGCCGCTCCACGGCATGTGGGATCTTCCCGGAGCGGGGCACGAACCCATGTCCCCTGCATCGGCAGGTGGACTCTCAACCACTGCGCTACCAGGGAAGCCCGGCAGAGACTTTTGTTTGATTCGCCAGTATATGCCCATAGAATGGGCCAGTGCCTGGCACACAGTAGGTACTCAAGAAATGTTTGTTGAATGATTCAATAAATCAACCATTAGGATGAAACTATTGTCAGTAGTTTCCTGTTGGTAACATGTAAAAGAGTCTTGGAAGGGGTGAGTCCTGGAGCAGGCTGGGAGCAATTCTAAATTTAGAAGGAATTAGCCGCATCTGACATATAAGTTTTGGCTCACCTGCTGTCTCCTCCGTGAAATTTGGTTTCCCATGATTTCATGAGCTTCCACTTGAGGTGTGGATGGCTTGGTGGTCAAAAAGCAGCACATTTGTAGCGCACGAAGGAAAATCTCTCTCTCTCTCTCCCTCTCACCAGCACTCCCACCCCCAAGCCGTCTCTGAGTTTGGATGTTTGCCCTGGGAAGTGCCCCTCCAATCCCCACACCCCCCTGAGATCCCAGGTTTTCCCAGGAGGAAAGGTTTGAGCTCCTCCATAAGAGGCTGGGCAAGGAGCCTCCTTTTCCCCCTGGAATGGAGCGGGGGCACCAGCAGGAGGAAGGAAGGGGAGGGAGGGGCTGGAGCGCTTGCCGGAGGGAGAGGCCGGCTGGAGGGCCTGACCTCCGGGCATCACTGAATGCTGGAGGAAGGCCTTTGCTTCACTGCACCCCAGCCAGTTCCCCGTAAAAGCTTGTTTTATGTTTCTAGTGTGACGGGTTGTTTGAGTTGACTCATTAGTTTGGAAGCTCAACCTGACCAGCACAAGGATGCTCAGGACAGGGGCCCAGGAGGCGTGGGAGGCCAAGAGAGAGTCCTTCTAGGGCCCCTGCCCAGGCTGCCACTGGCAGCTCCCGCACACGTCCTCGGCGCCCTCCCAAGAGTCCGAGAGACCTGCTTGCCCGGAGCCATCAGGTTCTACCACCAGACCAGGCAGGCAGAGCCAATCATTTGATACAAACTCTATTTTTACTCTTGCCTGAGGCCCACATGGGAAGCTCAGGCCTGACCTGGAGAGGAAGCTCGGGGCTTCCACAGGGCATGGAATTAGTGGGTTTGTCAAAGAAAAAAAAAAATCTCAACTTAATAAGGGGAGACCTTATTCCAAAGGTTATCGCAGTAGGAGAGATGCTCTGACCACAAGGTCTGCAACATCTCTGGGGTTGAGCAGAAAGGGTTTCTTGTCCAGAAAGAGGAAAACAGGCTGGAAGAATGGGAATGTGATGGGAAGGTAGTCAGAGGATGTTTTCCCGAGGCCACCCTAGTCCAGGGGTCCAGGTCCTGGGGCCCAGAAGAAGGAGAGATGTTTATGCCAAGCTCAGTTATGACTGATCAGTGGGGACGGCCGTGCAGGTGGTCGTCTACCAGATGAAGAATGGGACCCTGGCCTGTGTCTGGCCTCATCCAGGTGAGCAGGGGCCTCCCTGGGTCTCATCTAGGGCATGCGGAGAAGGGATTCTTCACAGTGGGGATTCCTTTACCCCTCACTGCTTCCAGGAGCACAGGGCTCAGGTGAGATCCGAAACAGCCAAGCTGAGTGTTATCACATGTGTCATAGGAGCCCCTCTGGCTCATGGGTTATACACGCACGTACGTTTTTGTCATTTATTAATTTGTTCTTCTGAAATTAAGAAATACCTACTTGGATCATTTTTCTTTTCTTCATATTTATTTATGTATTTATTTTTATTATTTATTTACTTGGCTGCATCGGGTCTTAGTTGCAGCACACGGGATCTTTCATTGCGGCACTCGGGCTTTTCTCTAGTTGTGGCTCCCGGGCTCCAGAGCACGCAGACTCAGCAGTTGCAGCACACAGTCTCTCTAGTTGTTGTGCACACAGGCTCTAGAGCACACGGGCTTAGTTGCTCTGTGGCATGTGGAATCTTAGCTCCCTAACCGGGTATGGAACCTGCGTCCCCTGTGTTGGAAGGTGGATTCTTAACCACTGGACCACCAGAGAAGTCCCAGATCATTTTTCTTTTAATTAAGGAAATTTCTCTGAAAATGAGTTCAACTTCGTAGGTGGATGTGTGGTAACCTTCCTGCAGCCTCCACCACGCTGACGAGTTCCCCCAAAGGATTAGGCAGGAGTGACAAGCTCCGTGCTGGTTTGGGCTCATTAGTCATTTCTGTACATTCTTTTCATGTGAACAAAATCCCAGATAAAAATAACGCAGTGGGGGCTTCCCTGGTGGCGCAGTGGTTGAGAGTCCGCCTGCCGATGCAGGGGACGCGGGTTCGTGCCCCGGTCCGGGAAGACCCCACATGCCGTGGGGCGGCTGGGCCCGTGAGCCATGGCCGCTGAGCCTGCACGTCCGGAGCCTGTGCTCCGCAACGGGAGAGGCCACAACAGTGAGAGGCCCGCGTACCGCAAAAAAAATAAATAAATAAATAAAAATAAAATAAAAAATAATGCAGTGGTAGCTTTGGAGCCTGCCATTGCTGGGGACACAACAGCGCCACGGGCTCCTGCCGGCACTCCCTGATGGCTGCATGCGTAAGGGGGGACCCTATCTCCAGTCCCCCTAGGAAGGATGCCACCTGGCGCTAGGGATAGTCCTGCTGTTCCTGCCACCCATCAGAGTGAGTGCAAAAGGGAGGGATCCGGGCCCCCCGAGGGCTCTGCAAGCTCCCTGTGAGCTCATGCTTCACCAACGGTGTAACGCCTTCACTTCCCAAAGTTCCCTCAGATATATTTCCTTTCCCATCACAGAGCAAATTAACAATCTCACTTATATCCTCTGGGAAGATACAAGGTTCCACTTGTTTCTTTCCACCTCTCCGCGCCTGTCTCCAGGCCACTACTGTCAGAAACAGGACCCCCCATCACGCCTGCTCATATGAGCGTTGGTCCTCCTGGTGCGTCTCAGCACCAGCTGTCCCGTACCTGACGCCATAACATGGTCCATGGGGACATGCTGTCTGCGACAGGGTCCCTGACAGCATCCTCACCTTCACTCTAGTCAAGCAGTTAGGAGCTGGGACAGCAGCCTCAGGAGTAAATGGGGGATCCTCAAAATTAAGAAAGAGTCCTTGTCCGGTCTAGACCAGACTCTGTAGCTGGACAGCCAGGAGGTCCTGGGTTAAGTCTCCTTTTGGGGGGAGCTCTGGGTCCCATCTGTCAAATGCATAACTAATCAATGTCTGGATGTCTCACAGGAGGTTTATGAAAGTTGTGTCTGTTACTACTGTAGTTCAAGTGCTAAGATTTGATTTTTGTAGGGAATTACTTCATTCAGCTTCTCTTATAGCAATGAAGATGATAATTAATGAATCTGAATTTTCGAAATCTGATTTTTGTAATATTACCTCTGTTTCTTACAAATACAAGACAGAATATTTATTGCCAATAATATATTATAGTAAAACCTTGGCTATGTGCACAATATCGATTGTCTAATTCTGTTATATATTATGATGTTTATCACCACTTATATTTTATCAGCTAGATGACTTGAAGCAATTTTCTCCTCATTTCTGTGATGAGATTTTTATTATTCAGAATTACAACACAGAAATTGGAATGTTTATTTTTGAATGAGATGCAGTTTCTTCTCCCAGAATTTATTTAGAATGTTACATAACACATTTTAAACTCTAATTTGAAAAGAAATTTCTGTGTCAGCAACTACCCTGCAGAGACACCCAAAGTGGTATTGACAGAAAAAGAAAAAACAGATATAACTTTATCCCTTAGAAAAAAATGGGAATGATAAAATCGTTATTCTTTTTCAGAAGGCAACACATGTAAATTTTTTAAAAATAAAAGTAGTCATACTTATGTGATGAATCGTGAAATATATGGGGAAAAAATGAAGGAAAATAAGTTACCTCAAATCCTACCAGCCAGAGAGAACCATTCTTAACATATTGGTGTATTTCCTCCCAGTCTTTCTTCTATGAAATAAACCGATAATATTAGCTGTGCAATATTGCTACACATGATTGTGTCATAGCTTAGTTACTTCCCCCCAGAGTTGAAAATTTAGGTTGTTTCAAATATTTTGCTATTAAAAGATGACACACCTTCTGGTGGGTATGCAGGGATATCACACTGTGATTTTAACCTGCGTTTCCGTCTAGTGAACATGATATGTGTCCTATGTCTGTTGGACATTTTGATGTCCTCATTTGTAAAGTGTCTGCTCAAATCACTTGCTATTTTTCTATTGTGTTGTTTGTCTTATTAATTGAATAGTAGGAGTTCTTTATATCACTGTCCCTCGGCATCCACGGGGGATTGGTTCCAGGACCCCTGCCGATACCAAAATCCACAGATGCTCAAGGCCCTTATACAAAATGGTGTAGTATTTGCATGTAACCTACGCGCATCCTCCCATATACTTTAAATCACCTCTTGATTACTTATAATACCTAATACAACGTAATGCAATGTAAACAGCTACGATACAACGTACATGCTATGTACGTGGTTGCTGGTATGTGGCAAACTCAATGTTTGCTTTTTGGGAATTTCTGGAATTTTTTAAAAATATTTCTGATCCGAGGTTGGTTGAATCCTCAGGGATATGAAACCCGCACATACAAAGGGCCAACTACATATTCTGGGTTCAAGTCCTTTGTTACAGTTACAGTAGATTCTCAATACTCAAGGTAGTTATGTCCTACAGAGTTGCCATGAATATTGAATTAGTGAACCCTGAACCATTGCTCCTGGGGAAATCCAGGGTTTAGGTTCCTGAGAGCCTCTGGTCACAACATGTTCATCAGCCGAAACACTATTTGCGTTTTCTGGGTTCATTTACCAATGTTCTGGTAAAGCAGGACGGTCTCTTCCGCTTTTCAAATCTGCTCTTCCCGTAGCCTTTTCCCTCTGTAACGCATAACAGGTATCGAGACAATCTTCCTCTAGTTCCTGAGCTCAGAATCCCCTGGT
This sequence comes from Orcinus orca, assembly GCF_937001465.1. Classification (NCBI taxonomy): domain Eukaryota; kingdom Metazoa; phylum Chordata; class Mammalia; order Artiodactyla; family Delphinidae; genus Orcinus; species Orcinus orca. The sequence continues at coordinate 96,842,256 of NC_064567.1, read as the reverse complement.
GCAGGCTTGACATTTTCATGCCTTGTCGCCTTTTGAAACCTGCGAGCCAGCCCACGCTAGCCGAGAAAGGTTTTACATTTTCTGGACCCTAGGCAACATGACAGTAAAGTTCTTTGGCTCTCAGCCTCCCCCCGCCACACCATCCACTGCCCTTTTTTTTATTATCAGTCGTCATTTCATGAATCTACACATTTAGCCGCTTCCCCGTCTTCTTTCCCACCGCTTAGTCACACACTGCAGATGTTACTTTGGTACTTTCCGGTGACCTCACATACAGATGGGTGCATTTCCTCTTCCTTTTCCTGGATGTAGCATATCGTACTATTGACTCATTCTTGCTGAACTCCCCAGCCGCAGCACCGGGACTCAGGCCAGGACGGCTCACCTAACACACGTGTTTTCTGCGTAAGGCACATCACGCCTCCTTGCTCGGGACACTATAGACAGCACTTCAACATGACACTTGGGGGCCCTTTTAAACAGTGATATCACCAACAAAAAGCACAAATATGAACTAAAACATGGTACTGAATAGACCACACAAAGAACACTTGTTTTCAGTATGAGCTGAAATAAGGCGGTGTCGCGGTGTTCGACCTCAGCTGGGAACGTGCCCGTGGGGTGACTCAGACTTGTCACCTCTCTGAGCACGTTCGCAAATGCCCATGAGGGCGCCATGATATTCATTTGGGGTTACCTATAAATTTTCGTAAGCAGGCAAATTCACAGCTGTGGAATCTGTGAATAATGAGGACCCAGTGTATTTGTTTTGTGAATATCTTCTCCCTCTATGGGTTACACTTTTTATTCTCTTAATGGGTCGTTTACTAAGCATAAGTTCTAAATTTTTAAATAGTTAAACTTACTGTGTTTGTTAATGGTCAGAGTTTTTCAATGCCTAATCCAAGATCATGACACTGTTCCTTACTCTTAGTTTCCCTTTAAAAGTTTTATTGTTTACCCTTCACATTTAAATTGGCACTCCATCTGGAATTGATTCCTGCCTATAATGTGAGGTGGATATCCATGTGGCTATCTTATTGCTCCAGCATAATTTATTGAAAATAATATTTCCTTTCTCTTTGTGGCCCGTTTTTTTCATGGATCAAGTAACCTATAAAGGTGGGTCTATGTTCAGACTACTTTTATTCTATTTATCTTTGTGCCGATACCAACTGCCTTAATATAGCTTTTAACAGTTCTTGATATGTATGTAGTGTAAGTCCTCCAACTTTGCTGTTTTCTAGAGTATCCTGGTTATTTCTGACACTCTGAATTTCTATATAAAGTTTAGAATCGGCTTTTTTTCTATAAAAATACAGTAGCTGGTGTTTTGACGGGGACTGCATTGAATCAATAGATTCATTTGGAGGGTACTGACTTTAACAAATATCATTGACCTGGATTCATGAACATGGACTACCCCTCGATTACTTATTTCTTCTTTAATTTACCTCAGTAACGTGTGTCAGTTTTATGTAGAGTCCTCGTGCATCTTGTGTTGGGTTTATATCCTTTTGTTCCTACATCTATTTTATCTCATATCGATATAGCAACTCCTGGTTTTGTTCTTAAGTAACATTAGCATGATGTATCTTTTCCCATTCTTTCGCTTCAAGGTACCTGTGTTTTTGTGTTTGAAGGGAGTTTCTTGGAGACAGGATACAGCGGGGGTCTGCTGAGACCAAGTAATTCCTGACATGTTAGGACTTAAATCTGCCAATTTTTTAACTTATTATCTGTTTTATTCCTCTGTTGTTCATTCCTCTTTTTTCTTGTCTTCTGTGTATTTGAACCTTTTCTAAGGTTCCATCATGTCTTATTTATAGTATTTCTGAGTACATGGCTTTGTATATTTTTCATGGGAGTTTCTCTGGACATTATCTCGTGCATACCTAACTTATCACAACATACTGTCATTGATGTCTTAACAATTCAAATGAAGTATTGAAACCTTCTCTCTGTATAGGTCCCTTTCCCATCTCTGTCTCAAAAATGTAATTGTCTCAAGTATTTCCTCTGCGTACACTGAGTACTGCAACTGATACTGTACTCTCACTTCAATCGTTATGTCTTATTTAAGGAATCCACGAGGTGGAGAATAGCTTTTATGCTCTCCATGATCTTTCCTATCCAGCTGTTCTTTCCTCTCTGAAGTTCCAAGTCATCTTTTTTTTAAAAATTGGTGTAAAAGACACATAACACAAAATTTACCATCATAACAACTTTTAAGCGTACAATACAAAAGTGTTAACTATGTCATTGTTGCACAATAGATTCCTAGAACTTTTTCATCTCGTAAAACTGAAACTCTATACCCACCTAACAAATCTCTTCTCCCTCAACCCCACCAGCCCCTGGCAACTGCCATTCTACTCCCTGCTTCTGTGAATGTGACGATTTTAGATTCTGCATGTAAGTGAGATCATGCAGTATTTGTCTTTCTGTGTTTGGCTTATTTCAGTCAGCATAATGTCCTGGAGGTTCATCCATGGTGCAGCACGTGTCAGAATTTCCTTCCTTTTTAAAGGTTAAACAACATTCCATTGTACGTGTACATCATGTTTTTCTAATCCATTTATTGATCAATGGACATTTAGGTTGCTTCCACCTCTTGGCTATTGTGAATAAGGCCCAAAAGGACATGGGGTACAAATATCTCTTCCAGATCCTGCTTTAAATTCTTTTGAATATATACCCAGAATTGGAATTTTGCATCGTATGTTAATTCTATTTTAATTTTTGTGAGGATTCTTCATACTCTTTTCTATAGATTTTGTATCATTTTAGATTCCCACCAACAGTGGTCTAAGTGTAATTGAAATCCAATCTTTCCTTATTGATTTTCTGTCTGGATGATCTATAAATCATTGAAAGTGAGGTATTGAAGTCCTCCACTATTATTGTGTTGCTGTTTTGCCTTCAGATCTGTTAACATTTGCTTAATAAATTTAGGTGCTCTGATATTAGATACGTGTATGTATCAATATATGTATATGTGTATATATCTATCTATATATATGACAACTTACAATGAGCAATTTACAATTGTTATGTTTTCTTGATGAATTTATCCTTTCATCATTATATAGTGACCCTTTTTGTCTCTTGTTACAGTTTTTGACTTAAAGTCTATTTTGTCTGAAATAAGTATAGCTACCCCTGTTCTCTTTTAGTTTCCATTGCCATGAAAATCTTTTTCCTTCCCTTCACTTTGAATCTATGTATGTCCTTGAAACTGAAGTGAATCCCTTGTAGGCAGCATATATTTGGGTCTTGTTTTTTAATCCATTCAACCACTCTTCATCTTTTGATTGGAGAATTTAATCTATTTACATTTAAAGTAATTATTGTTAGGGAAAGACTTACTATTCCCATCTTTTCATTGCTTTCTGGCTTATTTGCCGTTCCTTTGTTCCTTTCTTCCTCTCTTGCTGTCCTTTGTGCATTGATAATTTTCTATAGTGGTATGCTTTGATTTCTTTCTCTATGTCTTTTGTGCCTCTACTACAAGTTTTTGCTTTGCGATTACCACAAGGCTTACATAAAGCATAGTTTTCACAATCAATTTTAAATGGATAACAACTTAGGCTTCATTGCATGCAAAAACTCTACACTTTTATTCCTCCTACTTCACATTTTATGTTTTTGATGGTGCAGTTTATAGCGTTTTATGTTTGTATCCATTCACAAATTATTGTAACTACAGTTATTTTTGATATTTTTGTCTTTTAACCTTTATATAAGACTTAAGTGATTTACACACCACTATTACACTATTAGAGTATTCTGAATTTTACTATATACTTACATGTATCAGTGAGTTTCATACTTTCATGTGTTTTTGTGTTACAAATTAGCATCCTCTCATTTCAGCTGGAGGAACTCCTTTCAGCATTTCTTACAAGGCAGGTCTAGTAGTGATGAACTTCATCAGCTTTTGTTTAAGAAAATCTTTTTCTCTCCATTTCTGAAGGAGATTTTGCTGGGTAAAGTATTCTTGGTTGTAATTTTCTTTTTCTTTCAGCACTTTGAATATAACATCCCACTCTCTCCTGGACTGCACAGTTTCTTCTGAGAATTTTGCTGGTAGACTTACAGGGGTCTCACCATGTGAGATGAGTTATTTTTCTCTTGCTGCTTTCAAAATTCTCTTTGTTTTTGATTTTTGGCAGTTTTATTATAATGTGTGTAAGTTTGAGTTAAATTTGTATTCATTTGTATGTTCATGAATTCATGAACCTGGATGTCCTTATCTCTCCCAGATTTGGAGTTCTTGGATATTATTTCTTTAAATAAGCTTTCTGCCCTTTTCTCTCTTCTTCCTCTCCCGGGACCCCCACAACGTGAATCTTGTTTCAGTTGATGGCGTCCCGTAACGCACATGGCTTTCTTCACTCTTCTTCATTCTTTTTTCTTTTTCTTTTCCCTCTGACTGAATAATTTCAAATGACTTATCTTGAAGTTTACAGATTCTTTCTTCTGTTTCATCAACTCTGATGTTGATGTTCTATACTGCATTTTTCATTTCATACATTGAATTCTTCAGCTCCATAATGTCTGCTTAGTTCTTTTTTATTATTTCTATCTCTCTGTTGAACTTCTCATTTTATTCATGTATTGCTTTCTTGATTTCACTGAATTGTCTATCTGTGTTCTCTTCTAGCTCCCTGAGCTTCCTTAAGACAATTATTTTGAGTTATTTTCCCAGGAATTCATAGACCTCTATTTCTTTGGGATCCGTTACTGGAAGATTATTGTGTTCCTTCATTGGTGTCATGCTTCCTTGATTTTTTCATGTTTCTTGTGTTCTTGAATTAATGTCTGAGTATTTGAGTGCTCAGTCACCTCTTCTAGATTTTATGGACTAGTTCTGGTGGGGAAAGATCTTCACCTGTGGGTAGGTGTGAGGGGACAGGCTAGGTAAGCTGTGGTGGTTCCAGCTCTAGGGAGGGCCCAGCAGTGTCATCTCCGCAACTGTCAGCTGAGGTCAGTGTCAGTGAGGACTGCAGTGATCCTCAGTAGTCAAGGCTGCAGTAGCAGAAAGACTGTTGGGGTCTTTGGCGGTAAAGGCTGACCTCTTTTTTTCCCATAGGGCATGTTGTCACTAGCCCACAGTGGCAATGATGTGTGAGGCATGGATGCCTGTGGAGCAACCACAGAGCTGGGGACTGGAGCTCAGGTGCTCACAGAGCAACAGCGGCTGTGGGGTCCAGGATGCTCACAGGGTTGGAGGGTGACAGCCCAACCCCATGATGGCTCCTTCTGGGCAGGGGGATGTAGCAGCACCTCCCTTCCCAAGGAATCTGCAGTGAAAATGGCTACTGGTTATCTCAGCAGCAAAGACTTCTAGTGTCTTCCACAGAACAGGTCACTGGGAACCAAGATAGCACCTACCACACGGCTGAAAATCCTAGCCATCTTCTTTGTTCCTAGCCATCTCCAACATCTCAGCTAAGCCGATCTCCCCAGTGATCCCTTCTGTGCAGTTATTCTCCCTTTTTTGTTCCACTGTTTTGCAGTAGGTTCTTAATTAGACTCTTGAGCCCTACCCCCAACACTCTTTTCGCTTGTGGATAGCTGTGCAGCTGTTGTTTGGTGTGGGGGGGTGGGGTGGGCAGGGGAGGCAAAGCTAATACCGCTTACTCTGCCGTCATGCTGATGTCACTTCTCTGTACCTGATTCTTGAAGTACTTTTGATGGCAGCTTTAAGTCATTCTCAGTTAATTTTAACAACTCATTCATCTTTGTGTTGCCATCAATTGATATCTTTTCTCACTCAAGTTGTGATTTTTCTGGCTCTTGTTCTGATGAGTGATTTTTTTATTGTATCCTGGACATTTTGGAGACTATATTAAAAGACTCTTGGTCCTACCTAAATTTTCTATATTTGCAGGCAGTCATCCTGTTCAGGTTTAGTGTGTAGGCTCTGACCTACTTGTGTGAGCTTTAGTTTCTGAGCCCTTTGCCATGCTATTAAGGACTCCTTTGTTCTTCTGATTCTGCTGGAGCTTCTGCTGGCTCCCTGATAATGCTGCCCACTGGGGTGGGGGGGTGCCTCCTTGGACCACTCATGTCCTTGAGTATAGGTGGGATGCTGGGCCTGTGGGATGAAGAGTTTCTACTGGCCTGTTCTCTGGTCATCCAGTTTAAATGGGCTTGTAACTCTATCTCTGCCAGTGGCACTGGGTGAAGGAAGCATTTACCGGGACCACCTTCTTTCATAGGATATGGTTCAGGAGACCCTAGGTCTGGCTCACCTTCTGCCACTGGAAGGAGGGCCTAGAGAAGCCTGGATCTTCTGTTGCCAGACAGAGGGCCAGAAGCCACTGGATCTAGGTGGATAATAGGGAGACACTAGGCCTGTTGGCCCCACAGTACCGGCAAAGGGGAAAGACTGCTGCAGTCAGACCCACCCAGGTCCTAAAGCTGCCACTGCTGTAAGCAGACCAGTCCGTAACTTTCAGCTGTTGGAGCTGGTGCTGCAGGAAGATCTGATGACCTGCCACCGGTTATGAGTCTCCCCGTTATATCCCTGCTGGGCTACCTCTTTCCCATTATTTTTAGAGGGGTTTTTTGGCCTGAGAGGACAGGCTTTTCTCTCTTTCTCTTTCTCTTTCTCTTTCTCCCTTCCTTGCATGCCTGTTAGCAGTTCTGGTTGCAGGTATCTCCAGCACTCAGTCCAAGGTATCTGGGAGATAAAAAAAAAAACAAACCAGTGAGCTCACTGTGTGTCCTTTGTCAAGTCCTGATGTCCCTAGGCAGTTCACCTTCTTTCCACCTTTTGGAGCCCTTTATGGCTGTTGAATTATTTCTAGGGTATTTAGTTATTTTTAGAGGGGAGGAACAGAGAAAAATGAGTACATGCCATCTTGCCCTAAAACTAGAACCAAGAGTTTTATTTTTAGTTAATCATAAATGTTGATTTGCAATGCTTATCAAAAACTTATTACCATCTATCAAGACAATCCTATGACATGTCTTCTTTAATGTATTAATTTGGTGAATCACAATGATTGCTGTCAGATGTTAAACCAACCATGAGTTATGAGGTAAATTCAACATTTTGTTTATTCTCTGCTTGTCACCTCACAAGACTCATTCTCTGCCCTTTCCTGGCCCGTAAAAGGTGAACCTCTCCGTGCTGCTTTGCCCAGGCTCCTTGTCCTCTGAGCTGGGATCAACTGAATTTAAATAATGGAAGGTGTAGCCAAAAGTTTAGAGGGTGGGAATGGAGAAGGAAGTTAGGGAATCATCTCCTCCCTCTAACTGCTTGCTGTGGGGAGATAGATACTGAAACTAAACATAAATAAGTGAGAAAAGTATATTGTATCTAGAAAGCAAGAAGTGCCGTGCAGAAAGTGAAAGCACAAGGGAGTAGGAGAATTGGGAGGGGGCAGGTTGTGATTTTAAATCAGATGGGGTCACACTAGGTCTTGTTTAAGAAGGCGATATTTGAGCAAGGACTTCTGACAGGTACAGAAGCAACCATTTTAAGGACTTTGGATTTTCCTGAGTAAAATGGAATACATTGGAGGGCTTTAGACAGAAGAATAACATACTTTGACTTGTATTTTACAAGGACCTTATGGTAATAAAAGTCTCTTGAAAAATAGAAATGCATGAATCCTTCCTTAAAATGATAAAATGTAAACTTCAATCCTGAAGCTCTTATTTTAATTGCAGATATATTAGAGACATCCCCACTAAGGTAAGGATCAATGCAAGGGTGACCAATTTCCCCACACTTCCTAACATTCTTCTGGAGGTATTAGCCAATACAATTGGACAAGAAAATACAATTAGAGGCATAAGAACTGGAAATGAAGAAATAAAACTATATTTTCAAATGTTATATTAGTTTAACAGGAAAATCCTATATAACAATGATAATAAAAGAATTCAGCAAGGTAGCTGGCTATAAAATTAAATTGAAAAAAAATGACCTAAGCCTCATATAAATTAATTCAAATAGATTAAGTCAAAATAGTTTATAGAATTAAATGTAGGATGTAACACTATAAAACTTATACAGGAAAACATAGGAGAAACATGGTGACCTGGATTAGGAGAAAGTGAAGAGGTTTTTTACATGACATCAAAAGCAGGATCCATAAAAGAAAAACAATCAATAAACTGAATTTCATCAAAATTTGAAACCCTTGCTCTGCAAAAGATGCTGTTAAGAGGATAAAGACAAGCAACAAATTTGTAAAAAAATAACTACATATACTACATATCTACAAATATGTAGATAACTACATAACTACATATCTACAGATAACTACATATCTACATAACTACATGAACTACACATCTAAAAATGGACTTATATCAAGAATACATAAAGAATTTTCAAAATGAAACAGTAAAAGAAATGGGCAAACATTTCACCAAAGAGGATACGCAGATGGCAAAAATGCACATGTAAATATATTCAGCATTATTAGCCAATAGGGCAGGACAACTTAAAACCATGATGAGGTGTCACTCCACACCTATTAGAAGAGCTAAACTTTTAAAAAATAAATAATACCAAATGCTGGGTGAGGATTCAGAGAAACTGGATCTCTCACACACCATTGGTGGGAATGTAAATCGTATGGCCACTTGGGAAATTCATTTGTCAGGGTTTTTGCTTGTTTAAAATTAAACAAACAATTACCATACAAGTCAGCAATCACACTTCTGGGTATTTATCTGCTATGGACTGAATGTTCATGTCTCTCCAAAATGCATATGCTGGAATCCTAATCCCCAAGGTGATGATACTTGGAGGTAGGGCCTTTGGGAGGTGATTAGGTCATGAGGGTGGAGTCCTCATGAATAGGATGCATGCCCTTAAAAAAGAGACCCCAGAGGGGTCCTTGCCCCTTCCACCACAAGAAGACACAGTGAGCAGCTGCTGGCTATAAACCAGAAGAGGACCTTCACGAGAACATGACTGTGCTGGAACCTTGATCTTGGACTTCCAGCCTCCATAACTGTGAGAAATACATTTCTGCTTTTTATAAGCCACCCAGTCTGTGGTATTTGGTTATAGCAGCCCAAACAGACTAAGACATTATCCCAAAGAAATGAAAACATGTCCACACAAAATTCTGCACACAGATGTTCATAGCAGCTCTTTTTGTAATATGCAAAATGGGAAACAACCCAAACACCTTTCAAAGGATGAATGTTTAAGCAAACTATGATACATCTATACCACAGAATATTCCTTAGCAGTGTAGCCAGTGAAGTGTTGATAAGTCCAGCAGCTTGTATGGATCTCAAGGGTATATGCTGAGTGGGAAAGGCCAATCTCAAAAAGTCACATATGGTATGATTCCATTTATGTCACAGTCTCTAAAGGACAAAAGCATTGGTGGTTTCCAGGGAAGTGGGGTGGTGATAGGGAGATGGGTGTTACTATAAAAGGTATCACAAGGAATCTTTGTGCTGATAGAACATTTCTGTATCTTGATTGTGATGGTGGTTACACAAATCTACACATGACAACATTGCATAGAGCTCTACTTGTACACATACACACACACAATGAGTTCATGTGAAACTAAAATCTAAATAAGGTCTATAGATTGTACCAGTGTCAGTTGCCTGGTTTGATAGTGTGTTATACTTAGGTAAGACATGACCACTGGCCAAAAAATTCAAAATTCTTACACGTCCGCATTCTTTAACTCACTATTTCCTTGGGACATACCCCAAGAAAATTATTAGAAAGGTAAGCAAATCTTTACAAATATGGATACTCATTACTGTTTTCTTTTTATACATATGTATCATATAACAATATAATTTGTATGCCAATCCAGGAAAACCTTAAAAATTAGGGGAAGGTGCTAACCTAATTGAAATTATAGAATTTCTTGAAATATTTCCTTTTTGACTGACAAGTTGGTTTACCATGATTTAACATGGACTTAATAAAAGAATTCTAGTCACAAAATACTGTAAAAGGACAAATAAAACATTCTAGCTATACATCTTTGATTATGTTTTAAGAGTTACTCTACAGAATATAATATACATCCACAACTTATCACAATATACCTTGAATTACTAGTACACCACTTCATGTATAAGGTAAAAATCTTACAACAGCATAATCCTACTTAAAAACTTTCTGTCCTCTCTGCTACTGGGAGCATATACTTTACTTTAAAAGTTTATAATCCCTAAACACGCAATTATTAGTTTTTCCTTAAATATTAAATTGACTGTAAATGAATTTTTTAAATGAAAGAAAAACAGTCTTTCATATTTATCAACCTATTTACCATTGTCAGCTATCTTCCTTCCTGTTGATCTGAATTTCCATCCTGTATTTGTTCCTCTCAGCCTGAAATTCTTTTATCATTTCTTGTAGTGCAAGTCTGGTGATGGACAATTCTCTCAGCTTTGGTATACTGAAGATAACTTTATTTTGTTTTTGTTTCTGAAAACCTCTGCATATAGAATTCTGGGTTGTCATTTTTTCTTTCAGCCCTTTAAAAATGCTCCATTTTCTTCTTGCCACTGTACTTCTGATGAGAAGTGAGTTGTTCTTATCATTATTCCCCCAGTATGTAATGTGTCTTTTCCCTCTGGCTGTTTTTAGGAATTTTTTTCTTTATCTTTAGTTTTCAGGAGTTTGTATTTGGTGTGCTTTGGTGTGAATTTGGTGGTGGGAGGGGGAGGGAAATTTTTATACTACTTGAGGTCTGTAGTGATTCTTGAATGAATGGGTTGATGAACTTATCAAATCTGCTAAATTATTAAAGACCTAAATGTAAGGCCAGAAACTATCAAAGTCTTAGAGGAAAACATAGGCAGAACACTCTATGACATAAATCACAGCAAGATCCTTTTTGACCCACCTCCTAGAGAAATGGAAATAAAAAAAATAAACCAATGGGACTTAATGAAACTTCAAAGCTTTTGCACAGCAAAGGAAACCATAAACAAGACCAAAAGACAACCCTCAGAATGGGAGAAAATATTTGCTAATGAAGCAACTGACAAAGGATTAATTTCCAAAATTTACAAGCAGCTCATGCAGCTCAATAACAAAAAAAACAAACAACCCAATCCAAAAATGGGCAGAAGACCTAAATAGACATTTCTCCAAAGAAGATTGCCAACAAACACATGAAAGAATGCTCAACATCATTAATCATTAGAGAAATGCAAATCAAAACTACAATGAGATATCATCTCACACCAGTCAGAATGGCCATCATCAAAAAATCTAGAAACGATAAATGCTGGAGAGGGTGTGGAGAAAAGGGAACACTCTTGCACTGCTGGTGGGAATGTGAATTGGTTCAGCCACTATGGAGAACAGTATGGAGGTTCCTTAAAAAACTACAAATAGAACTACCATATGACCCAGCAATCCCACTACTGGGCATATACCCTGAGAAAACCATAATTCAAAAAGAGTCATGTACCAAAATGTTCATTGCAGCTCTATTTACAATAGCCCGGAGTTGGAAACAACCTAAGTGCCCATCTTCGGATGAATGGATAAAGAAGATGTGGCACATATATACAATGGAATATTACTCAGCCATAAAAAGAAACGAAATTAAGCTATTTGTAATGAGGTGGATAGACCTAGAGTCTGTAATACAGAGTGAAGTAAGTCAGAAAGAGAAAGACAAATACCGTATGCTAGCTGGAATTTAAGGGAAAAAAATGTCATGAAGAACCTAGGGGTAAGACAGGAATAAAGCCACAGACCTACTAGAGAATGGACTTGAGGATACGGGGAGGGGGAAGGGTGAGCTGTGACAAAGTGAGAGAGTGGCATGGACATATATACACTACAAAACATAAGGTAGATAGCTAGTGGGAAGCAGCCACATAGCACAGGGAGATCAGCTTGGTGCTTTGTGACCACCTGGAGGGGTGGGATAGGGAGGATAGGAGGGAGGGAGATGCAAGAGGGAAAAGATATGGGAACATATGTATATGTATAACTGATTCACTTTGTTATAAAGCAGAAACTAACACACCATTGTAAAGCAATTATACCCCAATAAAGATGTTAAAAAAATAATATTAAAATTTTTTTTTAAATCTGCTAAATTTTGTCAAATATATGCATATTTTATTGAATGTATAAACTCCATTTCTCCCTCTTCTTCTACCTTTGAGACACCACTTCTATGTATGTTAGACCCTTTGGCACTGTTCAACACGTCACTGAAGCTCCATTCATTTTTCAGTCTTCTTTATCTACATGCTTCAGTTTTCTTCAAGATCACTGATCCTTTCTTCTGTTACATCCAATCTTTTGTTAAGGCTAGCCAGTAAATTTTTGACTTGAGATATTGTATTATTCAGTTCTAGGATTTCCACTGGGTTCTTTTCTAGTTTTCATATCTCTCCTGAAATCCCACTCTTCACTCATTACAGTCATATTGTCCCATGGACTGCGTAAGCAGAGTCACTGTAGGCATTTCAAATCCTTAATGCTGATTCCAGCATCAGCATTCCTTGTGATTCTACATCTAATGACTTAGTTTTCTGGACTGTGAGCCACATTTTCCTGTTTCTTCACATATCTAGTGAGTACACTCCTGTGCCATGGTTTCTTCATTTAGTGAGAACTTTGGTTTCCTATGAGTGGTACTCCACTAAAACATGTTCATATTAGTGCCACCAAAAATTTATTTTATCTTCAACATCAACTTTAGTAGCATGCAGAATTATGTCAGATGTTATATTTTCTATGAAATAAACTTTTAAGATCTTTGTGTTGATTCCCTGAATTACATTAAAAAAATGAAACAATTCATATTGACTAATTTTCTATTTAAAGGATCTAATGACTACAACAAAAAATGACATTTTTAAACTGATTTTAAAGTTTTTTCTGAAAATGGAGGCCATGTAATAACAGATACAGCTGTACTTTTGATACATGCAAAAAATCCAAAAATAGAAGTGAAAAAAATAATTTAGAATGACAGCCATTTGACATAAAAAGGCATGTTTCTCAAGTGATATATGAGTGTAGCTTCTGTCATTGTACATCTTAATTGTTCACCTTTGAGCATTATGTTCTTAAAATAACTACTAACTTTTGAAGCAAAAGCTGATACTTTCTCAGTCTTTTTTTTTCTTGTGGAGACTGGTGGCCTGGTGCCTTTGTGTGTGTCAGAGACTATGCCATGCTACTTGCCTTTCAGATTTAATCAGGAGTTAAAGTCAGAGCTCTGCTTACCACACATTCATCTCACAGTGGCAGCCACTGGAGGTACACAGTGGTGGTCTACCAGAGTCACCTATCTTAACATGGCTATTTATAATAAAACAATTAAAAATGAAAAACCCAAGATAAATAATAAGCTATATGGGACTCCAGGACAACAGGATTGTCGTGGGAAATTGGGGACATATAGTCATTCAGTTTATACCTACACTTTGCAGTTATTTTGGAGATGGGGCTGGTCCTTTTGCTCATCACAATTCTATCCCTGTACCATTTGCTGGTATCTGCCGTTCCATCCCTGTTTAAGGTTCAGGCCTTGAGCAACGACACGCTGAGTGCCCACAGACATAGATCTGGCCGTTCTTTTCTGCGGCACTCACTGGATTGAGAGGACAGCTTCACACAGGCTTCTCCAGGTTTTTGGGGTCATTTCAGCATTAACCTGAGAGTAAAATGGCCCATTCTGCGATTCTCTAAGTGCACTTCATTTGCTCACATCTCACTCTTCTGTCACAACAGATGACGCCCACAGAACTCGAGTTGTTCCATAATTGTGTTCACTGCTGTTCGTAACAGGCCACAAGCTTGTCATCTGGCATTAGTGCTGGCAGGTCTGGGGCTGGGGCGGTCCCTGCGTGTGACTCAGGCACCACACACACATGCTCACGCCGAACAGAACTCATCCCTGTGGTGGCAGATGTCACCTTCCTCAGCAGGAACCTCCATCTCCAAGAGGTTGTTAAAAGTAGACATACATCTTTAATGGGGACATTAATACTTCATGAGCTTGTAACGTTGCTGGAGAGCAGGGTTTTAGTCACTTTCCAGGACCCATTAAAATTCATGTGCAAATTATTGGGGGGAGTTTTTTCAGCTCATCATCCATTAGTAACTAGTGAAACAGCTCTTTCACATGTGCATGATGGAGGGAAAGTGCTGCATAAGCAATCAGACCTAATATTTATCATACTGCTTGGTTTTTAGGTTTTGGAGCAGTTGGTAATTATTACAAAGTTGGTAAATTTTGGAACCAGCGTATTGGTTGTACAGGAAGTACAAACATAACCAATCAATGGTTCTCTGACTTTAGGAGGGTTCAGGCTGCTGCTTTTAAGAAGCATCAAAGCCCATTTTGACAGCTGAGTGTTATGGGAAGAGGCTGCTGTTGACACTTGCGTTAGGAATTCACATCCTCTTAACAGACTGCCGGAATTCCAGCCCTGCCTAAAGGTGCTGGTCTGAATAGAAATGTCACAATCATCTACGCCTGTCCCAGGAACAATAACTCAAATTCAACTAAACTAAGCAAACATTATTAAGCATTTACCGTGACAGACCCAGTGCTGGAGCTGGGGATCTGTGGGGATCAGGTATGGTCCTGGCCCTGAGGAGGCTCACAGACTTGTAGGATCCAAGGAAGGAAAAGGTTACACCATAGCAGTGTGTGTGAGGAAGAAGTGGGGAAGGCATGAGCAAGGGAAGCTTCTAGAAAGTGGCAGGCAGCACCACAAATGGAGGAGTGAAGATGAGGCCTGCAGGCACACAGGTGGGCGAGCGTTCCAGACCGTGAGAGCAGTATTGGCAAACCCAGTGATCTTAAACCTATCTGAATTGGGCAGGTCCTGTTACCCAAAAGCTGGGTTCGCCTCTTGGGTGTTAGGCCAAAAGACACAACCAAGCCAAAGATGAAGAGAAGGAAGGTGTGATTACTTGCAGCAAGTGAGGGGAACACAGGGGATCTTTCCCAAAGCAGTGTCTCCCCAATAGCAAAACTGGGGAAGTTTTAAGCTGAGGGTACGTGCATATTCACGAAGGGGCTCGAGCAGAGGAGAATTCAGCATAGAATTGGGGCAAAGGTCGACAGAGTCCCTCCCTCACCCCCCTCCCCTTGGCAACCACAACTCTGTTCTCTGGGTCCGTGGTTCTGTTTCTGTTTCACAGATAGGTTCATTTGTGTCATGTTTTAGATTCCACGTATAAACGATATCATATGGTATTTGTCTTTCTCTTTCTGGCTTGCTTCACTAAGCATGATAATCTCTAGTTGTATCCATGTTGCTGCAAATGGCATTATTTTGTTCTTTTTTATGGCTGAGTAGTATTCCGTTGTATATATGTACCACATCTTCTTTATCCATTCATCTGTCGATGGACATTTAGGTTGTTTCCATGTCTTGCCTATTGTGAATATTGTTAACTTTTTAAATGATAGTTGTTCAGGAAGGGGTATGAAGACATCACATAAATTTTATGGGGTTTTCCAGTTTTGTGGTGGAAGCAACCATTGTTCCAGCACTGTGTAAGCAAGTGGACCTGGTCACCTCTAATCCTTTTGGGTGGTTCTTTCCCAGCTCCAGGTGTTTTCTCATGCACAAGTGCTGACCCGCAGTCTGCTATTTACTAAAAGGGTACCCTTTGTAGATTTCTCTGTGCCAATGGCTCCTGCCTGTCAGTCTGTCCTGCAGACTCTAGCTGCCTTGATCTCCCCAGACTCGCAGCTCCATTTCTTTAACCTGGGCGTCCACTAGGCATCTCCTGGCACCCCCTTGCTGGGCAGTCAAACTATCCCAAGGTAGTAATCTGGGGGCAATCACAGTGCTTATCTCACTTGTTTCCTGCCTCTCAGAGATTATTCACCTACATTGCTAAACATCCAATGTCTTGGAAACCAGCGTCTCATGCATTTTGTCCATTTTTTTGTTGTCTCTGATAAGAGGGTCAACTGGTCCCCATTACTCCATTTGTACCAGATGTGGAAGTCTTTTTCACACATTTTCAAATGGATAATTGGTAGATATTTAAACGTTATTGCATTTAGATTTCAGATACATTTAAAAGAGTGATGCCACAGTTTTATTTTAAAACTTCAATATTTACATTACTCTAGGGGTCACATCCATGGAGTAGTTAACCTTTCAATGAACATTTTTATATGTCAACTTGAAAAGCACTTTAAGTTAATATTTAACTTAATTTTAGCATTTAAGTTAATATTTTTGTCAATATTACTTTGAGGTTACAGAAGCAAAACAGTCTGAGGACCATTGTTTTAATTACCCATATGGTGTCTCTGTCGGTCTGAAACTAGTGACATTTGCCAACATAGTGGTCTTTTAGGGACTCCTGGGGTACTAGGACCAGCCTGTGTGGTACCCTTGTCCCAATTCCTTCCCGACAACAGGCTTTGTCTTGAATTTCATGAAAGGGGAAACTGCACCTAGTTTGCCATCTACGGTTGCTTTTCGCATATCTCATTTGTGCAAGTCCATGTCTTGGTCTTGGTGTGATGAGCATAGACACACACTCTTGACGGGTGAGTATAAGCTCAGATCTTGTTTGGAAGGGTTGCCATCCCAACGAGAGACAGTGAGATGGCTCATCCACTGTCACACTGTTAATCATGTGTGGATCCAGAATTGGAACCCAAGTGACTAGATACAGCGTCTCCTGTCCTTCTTCCCACCAGAGTCTCTAATATAAGTGGGACAGACAACCATATTGGCCATCTATCCCATCTGTTCCCACTTTCACATGAAGAAAGAACTTGAGTAAAAATTGTTATTGTACAAGTGAAAATTTGAGGGGCACTTATTTATTACCTATGTTTGATCAATAAGAGCATAGATGTTTCATAGTTGATCTGTGTATAAGTCTTAAGGCTACTTCTTGGAAAATTATAACCCCAAATAAAGTTGTTACAATAACAGACCACTATATAGTGGAAAATTAACCAAACAAATTTAAACAAATTGTATTAATAATCATGTAGCAATATTTTCAGTAATTTAAGTGTAAAAAATAAGAATGTCAGCAAGTGAAATCCATTCAATTTAAAATGACAGTTGTCATAAAACAGTCTTTCCTCAACTGTTGGTAATTTCAACTATGTGCATGCAGGAGATTTTCATCTATTTAGGGGGTTTCTAGTAAGTGGCTACTAAGAGAAATACAAATCTGGAGAGCTTCATGTGATTCTTCCATAAAAAACAAAGAAAGGGCTTGAAAGTTGAGATTAAAAAGGAATTTGAACTTTGATTCTGGTGGCATGGTAGATTAAGTACCCCAATGGATCTTCCTGACTGAATCAACTAAATGCTGGATAAAATATAAGGATGAAAAATAAAAATTACAAACAACAGTAGCATGTGCATTGGAAGGGGGTGATAAGGAATAAAGCATTCTAAAGTCCTTGAATTATTGGGGTGAAGGTATAGATACTGACTACTGTTGTTCTGTAAAATTAAGTACACATGTTAATATACTAGCATAACCACTAGAAGAAGCAGCACAGAGCATATTACGTGCAAACAAGAAGTTAAAAAAATACTGGAATCGGAAGAAGACAAAAGAAAATCAATGAAAAAGATGGCAGTATAAAAGGAAATAGAAAACAGAGCAGACCAAAAAACATACCTAATATGATAATAAGGTTATATTCAAATAGAGGAGTAATCAGAATAAATGTAACCGGATAAGCTGTGCAGTTATAAGACAGAAATATCAGACTGTCTTTTTTAATTCAGCCTAACCGTTGTTGGTTTTATAAAGAGACACGACCAAAAATTACAGACACAGAGATAGTCCTTAAGTCAATGGATGGCTGGGAAAAAAATGTGCACCAGAAAAATGCTAACCAGAGAAAAGCTAATGTAGCCATTTAAATAGCAGACAAATTAGTTTCTGATCAAAGGTTCGTGTTAGCAAAAAGATATAACCTCTCTAAGCTTGCAAGTGCCTGAGAAAATAGCCTCAAATTGTACAAGGCAAAAATTGACAGAAAACTAGGAACGTTTGACAAATTCACTATCATAATGGGGGATTTAAACCCCTTCTTTCAATAATAGGGCAATCAAGCAGGCCAAAAAGTGAGTAGGAACGTAGGAGATTTGAACAACAAAATGAATAACTGGATCTAATGAACGTTTATAAAACACTGCAACCAACATTCAGACAATACACCGTCTTGTTAAGCGCTTACTAGAATCCATGAATTTCAAATGATAAGCCCCCTTCTTTGACCACAGTTCAATTAAGTTAGAAACCAACTGCAAAAAGAAAACGAGAGAAACACCACACATTTGTAAATAAAACCTCACACACAGCTAAAGCCTTCATGGATAAAAGCAGAAATCATCAAGGAAATGAGACAATAGAACGGAAGGATGATGAGATTACCACTTATGATAATCTGTGGGCTGCAGTAAAAATATTACTGAAGTGGAAATTTATAGCCCCGAGTGCTGACTTCATATAGCTGGAAAAGCACACGTCTCAAAATACAGTCATTTCATCCCAGGTCTAGACTCACATACATACTGCACCAGAAATCATATGTAAGAAAGTTGTGGAAGCCAGGTTTCTCACAGAAAACCGCATGGTCGGTAAATGTGGTACATGTATGATGACAGGCAAAAGGCTTACCAACTTGCATGGTACATTTTATTCATACATAAATAAAAATCAAAGTTCCCTTATATTCTTTAGATAAAACAATATTCCTTTACGTAAGTGCCTACCAAGCCATGTAAATTGGAGTGCAAATTTTTAATCAACTCCCTCTAATAATTTCTAATTTTTTAAATTTTTAATTGTGGTAAAATACATATAAAATTTACCATCTTGACCATTTTTAAACATACAGTTTGGTGGTATTAAATACATTCACACTGCTGTGTAGCTATCACCACCATCCATCTCCAGAACTTTTTGCATCTTCTCAAATTGAATCTCTGTCCCCACTGAACACTAATTCTCCATCCCTCCTCCCCCAGGCCCTGGCATCTGCCATTCTACTTTCTGTCTCTATGAATTTAACTAAACTAAGGACCTCATATGAGTGGAATCATACAGTATTTGTCCTTTAGTGACTGGCTTATTTCACTTAACATAACGTCCTCAAGGTTCATCCACGTTGTAGCATGTGTCAGAATTTCCCTCCTTTTTATAGTTGAATAATACTGCATTGTATACATAGACCACATTTTATTTATCTATTTATTCTTTGATGGACACCTGGGTTGTTGCATCTTTGGGTATTAAAAATACTCTTCAAGACTATGCTTCCATTCTTTGGGGTATAGACCCAGAAGTGGGATCCCTGGATCATATGGTAATTCTATTTTTAATTTTTTGAGTAACCGCTACACTGCTTTCCACAGTGACTGCCCCGTTTTACATTTTTACCAACGGTGCACTGTTTTTTGATAGCAGCCATTCTAATGGAGTGAGATGGTATCTCATTGCGGTTTCTAATTTTCTAAAGAAAGGATTTGTTCAGTATTTTGTCTGATGCAGCTGTTACAAGCTAAATAATGGCACAGTTTGACCTGGGAACCTTTATCCAGTGTTCACCAATTTCCTCATTAACGTGATACTCGGTGACTTATACCCACGAACAGAAGAAAATTCCATTTGACATGAAATTGTTCATGGTGCTGCATCTTTTCTCCACTTCTGTTGCAGAATAACTATTTTTAACATGTTCTAGTCCTTATAAAACTGTGTGTGATTTTTGTATATCAATATATATTTCAACAGCTGTCTTGAATATCATTATTGAAACATTTAATTAGCTTACTTTTGTTAGTTTTTATTAATTTTCAAACTCCATATTTTGAAAAACATCACAGGGCTTCCCTGGTGGCGCAGTGGTTGAGAGTCCGCCTGCCGATGCAGGGGACGCGGGTTCGTGTCCCGGTCCGGGAAGATCCCACATGCCGCGAAGCAGCTGGGCCCGTGAGCCATGGCCGCTGAGCCTGCGCGTCCGGAGCCTGTGCTCCGCAACGGGAGAGGCCACAGCAGTGAGAGGCCCGCATACCGCAAAAAAAAAAAAGAAAAACATCACATAGGCAAGTCTTTGGATTCATTAAATATAAATACCTTAAGTATTTATTATATATTTTTTCCTTTTTTTCATCAAACAGAAAATGTCTTCTCCTCTAATTTCTCCTATCTCCTATAAGATAATCATAAGTTGTTCTCTTGGATTTGATTTTTTGTTGTCGTTTTCAACTGCTATTTGGTATGTGATCAGTCAGTTTCATCTAGGTATGATACGCAGCCATAAAAGAAAATCTCCATGGCCTTCGACAAGGTTGTTTCTCATGCACATGGTCCCCCGCGGGTTGGGGGCCGCTGGCTTCAGGTCTTAGTCTGGGATCAGTGGCCCATCTTCATGCCTGGATAACTGCCCCCACAGGGAACCGAACCAGCAGCTGCTATCACATCAGCTTGGAGGGTCCAAGAAGCATAAGATGTGCAAAAGAATCAAACCTCCCAAGAAGCACAGCAAGAGACTGTCCCTCGCAGGTTAAAAGCAGACACATGCTGCCCAGGGACTCAAATACGGGCTATAAACAGTACAGCATAGGAAGGAACGATTAAGACAAAATCCAGGATACTGGCGAGCTCCATGGGGGGAGGGATGGGTGACGTAACCAGGAGAACCTGGAAGGGACATGAGGGCAGCTCACACACCATAGAAGAAGAGATGGCTGCAGGTCAGCAGCACGCCGAGGTCCACACTCCAACGTTCCCCACCCTCCCTGCTTTGGGGTTAGCCCCGAAGGAGACTCATTTTATTATCTAGCTGGGAAATCTGGACTGTTCCTGACCACGTCCAGGGAAAGGGGAGGTTAATTATGTTATTGGGGATTCTCTTAGCTGGTGTCAGCAGCTCAGGGTAATTAAGGACCTACAGGAATAATAAACAACAAGAAACTAAAAAAATTCCTGAACCAATTAGGTTGGATTACAATGTTTAATTTTTTGGAGCTGTCTCTGTTGCTATAGAAGTTAACAACGAAGACAAGACACCTGAGCGTGGCCTTTCGAAAGCACTCCAGCCCCCAGCCTCACTCCGCAGCCGGTGGCACCGGTGCCCAGAGCCGCCCCTGAGGCTGAAAGGGGTGGGGGTCATGTGGTCTGTCTCCAGGCTCCAGGACAGTGCCAGCTGCACGCACGGAGGTCACAACCGGCAGCCTGCACCCAGTTTAGGAAGGTGACCAGGACTTGACCCACGTCTGTCTCTCCCTGTGTGGCCTGGGCGGGGCCTCAATTTTCTGCCTCTGGGATGCAGTCGTGATGTCCTTCTCACCCGGTGGTGAGGCCTGGATGAAGAGCACATGTGGACCCCCCATAGCCCGTGGTGACCCCCACGTCCCCATGCTCAGTGAGGGCGTCCCCCGCGTCCCCAGGATCCACACCACAGCCACGTGCACCATGCCCTGCGCAGGGTCCCTGCCTGGAGTGCACGTGCTCCAGCCCACACCATGAGCACCCGTCCCTGCTCCGTCGCACTCTAACGGCCGGTATCTGCTGGGGAGGGGTTGGAAGTGGTTTGCATTTATTCGTTGTTCTGCCAGCAGATATAAAGGAGGATATGTGCGCAGAATGGGGTCAGCTGAACTCAAGCCCCAGGGCGGGGCTCTGGGGACACCTCAGCGGCTGCCCCTCCACCTGCTCTCCTGGGACAGCCCCATCTTGGCCATCACCGGCTTTCCCTGTTGACCACACGGATAGTGGGTGGCCCGGTCCTGAGACGCAGCGATGTGACCGGGTCTGTGGAACAGCAGGGGCAGCGGGCACAGGGTGCACACTCGTGCGTGAAGCCGTGCAGGGAGGAGGCTTCCAGGGGGGGAGGGGGGAAGAGGCTGTGTGTGCAGGGCTGAGTGGGCGGAGCTACAGTCCCGTGGGGTGCAGACGCGGAAGCCCCAGGCCCCAGAGGCAGGAGCTGTGGCCCCTAGGCTGGGAGTACCTCATACAACCCTCTGAGGAGCTGGAGAGCCCTCTGCGTCCGAGTCTCTGTAAAGGTCAAGACCACATGCATTTTGAAATCTCAGAATTTGTTTAAAATGGAGCGTCAAAGAAATCAGCATGATGAGATGTGGGCAGCATGATTCAGGAAAACACCCTTTCCCCAGAGGTCACAGGCACAGCCCCTCAGCCGAAGGTTCCAGCACACGGGCCACTGGGGAGTCTGAAGGGTGCGGTGTGCGTCTGTGTGTGTGTTCACGTGTGCGTGTGTGCACATGTGAGTTCATGTGTTTGTTGGCACATGACACGGGTGCATGTGCGTACACGTGCATGTGCACTCAGGGACAGGGTGCCACATTCCGACGTGCCACCAGGTGGCCAGGTCAGCACCTACAGACACGTGTGATAGGACAAGTGTTAGCTCCCCGCCCGTGATGTCCCTGATCCGATACCCAGGGCCACCTTCTTTTTTGGTGGCTTGCATGACCAGAAATGAAGGGACCCCTTGTTCCTCGGTGGGAAGTTCTCTGAGGAGAGAAAGAAAAAGACCGGAGCCAAAAGATATTTTAAACGTCAGAGACACACGCTGAGACGCCCCCGTGCTCCTCGGGTGCCTAGAAACGCACGAGGTGCACGGTGGGAATTCATCGATCACCAAACCTTCATGAAATACACGTTCCTAACTTTGTGAATTTCTCCAAAATCTGAAAAAGCGGGAATGACTCGATGACTTGATTTCCTCTTTTTTTTTGTCGCAGCATTGCAGCGTCTGCTCCCAGGCCTGGCAAGTGTTGACCGGCCCTGACTCTGTGAAATGAGAGCGAGTGGTCACATGACGCTTGGCTGGGGGGAGGGGGAGGGCCCTGCTGGTACCTCTGGGCCGCGACTCCCACGTGAGCTGTTCTCTGGGGCGCCTTGTGTCTGGCCCGGCTCTCCCCGTCCCCACCGCCTGTCCTCCTGACGTGTCCCTCCACCAGCATGGCTCTCAGACACCCCCATCGAGCTCTCAGCCCTGCATGCCACCGCTGCCTGCCCCACGTGCCCACCCCCGCCCCCTGCCCTCTCTGCACCACCACCGTCAGGCTCCACTCCCGGCTGTGGCCTCCCAGCCTCCCTAGCTCCAGTCCTGCCCCCAAGGTGGCCACAGGGGTGATCTCAAGCCCCTGCCTCTTGTCCGGGTGGCAGAGCTGCAAACTACACAACCTGCCCCAACGGGCGGAAAGCCTGAGGACAGGGACGGGCTCCCAGGCCAGAAATCACAGGTGTGGGGTCCCAGGGGGACCAGCGGGGGCCCACCTCTGTCACTTACCACCACGGCCCCGGGGTGAGCTCCACCTGAGGCTGGTTCACAGCAAGGCTGCTGGCAGCACAGCAGGGCCGGCTCCCTGCCCTTGTCCTGCAGGGGACACACAGGCTATCTTTGCTGCTGTCCTTCGAAACAAGGAAATTTCCTCACTTCTCTGCACGCTCTTTGGCCCCAAGCAGGTCATGAGGCCATTGCTGGCCAATCACTGTCCCTGTGAGGTTGAACGCTGACAGTCTCGGGCCTGGGTTCCTGAGTGGCGCCCACGGGGGTGCAGGGATGGGCTGACTGTGACAAGTGATCTTGAAAAAGAATAAACTGTCACTACTTGAAGCCACTACGTGTTGGGGGGCTTGGTTATAGGACATTCAATCCTGGCACGCACAGCGATGTGACCAGTAAGAGGACGGCCCTGGAATGTGCTGGGGTGCTTTTGAGGGACAAGCAGGCGCTCCGTGACCTCTGGCGCCCAGGCTGGTAGGAACCCTGACCTTCCTCCACCACAAGCCCCTCTCACGCTGCAGGCCGTTGCGCTCAGCCAGGGCTGCAGGGCGTCTCCTCAGGGAGTGTCAGGAGGACCCTCACAGACTCAGAAGAAGTACGCTGAAGCAGAGTTCGTGACTGTGAAGGTCCCAGATGGCCACAGCATCCAAGCTTCAGTGGCTTCTCACATGCTGGGTGACACATGCAGATATGCCGAGAGCATGCAGCCCAGCTCGGGAGCTGATGGGCCGCAAGTTTGCCCAGCATCGCAGGGAATGCATCAGTGAAAGTGGCGGGGCCGGGCTGGGCCCCCCATGGGGGGATGAGGTCAACGCTCTAAGGATATCCCACGGCGATGTCTCCTGTAGTCTGAGCATTGACTGGGGCCTCGGTTGGGGATGAGGCGACCACATCTGCAGCTGCAGGAGAACAGAGATGGGCAGTGTGGTGGGGACTGGGGTAGGGAGTCGTGCAGTGTGAGGGTGCCTGTAGAATGACATCTACCATCATGGTTTCCCAGGAGTCCTCAGGAGCTGGAAAGAGTTGCACTGATCTTGGGTCCAAGTGTAGGGGCTGCGAGTATTGTTGACTAAGAATCACCATGCTGGGGGCGGGGCTGCCCGGAGTCTCTGTGTATGGCGTCTGGAATTGTACATAGGCCATATTGGCCCATGGTGTGGTCGGGCATTCAAAGCACAGCTGGAATGCTGACCTCCCTGGCTGGGTGTGGAGCTGGTCACTGTGGTGGAGGAGCCCTTGTGGTCCTCTGTCCACCATGGGGTAGCTTTGGATCTTGGCTAGGAGCCTTGCTTGCTTGGTCAGTCTTTTAATTGACCACAGAACGGGCAGCTTAAACAACAGACATTTCTCATCTTACAGTCCCGTACACTGCAAGTCTAAGCTAAAGGTGTCGGCAGGGCTGCTTTCTCCCGGAACCTCTCTCCTCGGTGTGTAGATGACCGTCCTCTCCCCGTGTCCTCCTCGGAGTGTCTCTGTGCGTGTCTGTGTCCTGACCTTTCTTCTTATGAGGATGCCTGTCATATTCAATTAGGGCCCACCTTAATGACCCCATTTTAACTTAATTACCTTTTTAAAGGCCTGACCTTTGAAGAGTCCCATTCTGAGGTCCTGGGGGTTAGACTTCAACCTGTGAATCTGGGGGACACAGTTTGACCCACAACATTTCCATTAGTCTCTCTGATCCTCACTGGAAGCCAGGGTACATGTGGGACAGGCATTAACCTCCATTTTATAGACGAAGTGACTGGGGTGAGAGACACTGATGCTCGCCCACCAGCACAGAGGCGGGAGGGTCAGGGAGAAGCCGTCCAGCTTGTTGCCCGACGATCAGGGCTGAGATGAGCACGGACAAGACACCTTGGCAACACACAGCTCACTGCGATCCACCCCTGGAGAGGCTGTCAGACAGGAGTGGGGACCATCTGGGGGCCTGGGAAGGGTGTGGTTGGACTCTCCCAGGTCTTAGCCAGTGACCACAGCTCTGGACACCCCCCGCCTCTGCCTGCACAGCTTCCAGAACACCTTGCTTCCTCCACCTTCTCCTGGGAAGGCTGTCCTTGGGTGAGCCCTGTGCCCCTTGGACCCATACGGAGTCTTGCAGCACCTGCCTCTCCTTCCTTCATGTCTCTGTCCCTTCTCGGGCCACCCTCCTCTGTCAGCACTAGAGACCTATCTGCCTTGTCCACCACAAGACAGAGGTGCCAAGAGGAAACACAGGCTCTCCTCACAGCTCAGATGCAGGCATTCAGGAGATAACTCAGTGAGAGGCTGGTACAGCACGGGGTCCTGTTGGTTCTCCTGGTGCCACGGCTTCACTCCTTCCTCCCTGGCAGGACTTCACATGGTTATCAACAGGTATTTACTGAGCTCCTACCATGTGTCACCTCTGGCCCATGGAGCTAACCCACAAGCAGGGTAAACAGACAGCAGGTACCAAACTTAACGCATAGGTGAGTCACAGAGTGCCCTGAGGATGCTTCATAAGCACTAAGGAGAAAAGAACAAGGGGTGAGGACGGGAGGCGTAGGGTGGGGCTACTGGGCACGGGTGCAATTTCAGGGGCCACTCAGTGACGTGGAGAAGGTAGTATTCCAGCAAGGACTTGACGGGATCAGACGCCCATCATTCTGGGATCACTGTAGCAAATTGCACAGGCCCCCGAACCTGCAGCTGTGCTTAGAGAGGTTGGGTCCCCAGCTAGGTGCTGCGTGGCTGGCGTGGCAGATAAAGTGGAGTGACTGAGTGGAAGCAGTAAGTAGGAGCTTAAGGAAGGATAGATAATTCTGGAACTCTCTCCCTCTGTCTCATTTCAGTATATCTAGCATACTGATTACAAGTCAGCAAAGATTTGTACTGTCCATGGTCACTTTCAGAATGATCCTACATGCTGTCTCATCGGGTCCCGACTTTTGAAATAAACACATTTATGCCCGTTTCACGGACGAACAACAGATCACTCTTCAGAATCACGATTCTCCAAAGAACGGTCTGGAAAAGAATTAAGAAATAAGACAGGGGAGTTTAACTAGCCAATATCTCGTTTCCATCTCTGCACATCCATGATCACAATGATCTGAAACGTCAACATTCTGCTTCTTCCACTGCTTACATTTTCAAAAATTAGGCCAAATCACACTGGCAGGCATTCTCTGAGGACATCTACCCGCCCAGATAGGTGCTGTGAGGCCTGACAAACGTGTAAGCTGCAGTCTGAGTTTGCAAGCAACTCAGCAAAGTAATTTACACATAAAAATGCAGACCTTGTATTTAAGCAACACTATTAAGGAAAGTGCAGGAGGTAGCTGAGTGCGGAAGATAACCACTCTCGGACAGCACGATCCTGGGTGGTGGTCCCGACTCGGCCCTGGGCAATCACCAGCCCCTACCTGGCCTTCCGAGCTGTCCCTTCCTCAGCCACATGCCCCAGGTCCCACTGGAGTCCCACAGTTCTGTGAGAGGTCTGCCCTCAGTCACAAGCATCTATCTGGCCTTTTCCCGTTTTCTAACCCTCTTGACAATTTTACCCAATGAAGATCACACCAAAGGAGGCAAGAATCAACGAGACAGGATTCCACCCCAGGGATACTAAATCAAAAGCAAACTGAGCAATGTCTTTGCATTTAGTGAGTCCTGAATATTTCGTGTGCCAAGCTGGATGCACAGCCTCTGACGCTGAAACCTCACAAGAGTCCGTCTGTGTGCTCAGCTGACCTTGCTGGTATGTGCTGGTCTTTTTATGGGGTTGCTTTATATGGACCACGCCGTTCCTTGTCTTGTGTGAGGCAGCGCCTCGCCCCAGCGGGCGCGTGCTGAGTACTGTGTGGTCATAATCCTTCTAGAACTTCTTAGCTAACAGCAAAATGGCTTCGCCTGCTCATTCTATTTTCAACTTATTTCTGTCTCTTCCCTGTACGGTTTCTGTTGTTCCAGAAACAGGCCTATACTCAGATCAGAAAGATGCAAACACTAGCGTTGAGTTAGTCCCAGGCCAGTGTTCAGATTCTCTGAGCTTTGGACCTCTGAAAAGCGACAGGGATAACAGTGTCTATTTTGATATAGTGAAAGAATTGTGGAAATGCACGTAGCCCGGCACGCGCCCGTGCACGTTTGCCGGAAGACTTCCCACCCTGTTCTTGTCTTATCTTTTATCGTTTTTAAACAGGAGACGGCTACCCTCATCTCCTCTCATCCCACACTGAGCAAAAACAATGATAGAGAGCCCGATCAGGAGCAGAGAGTAAACAAAGGAATGAGGACTGACAGGGACACGTCAACGCTGAGTTCCAGGAAACCCCTCTGGCTGCGGCACGAAGGGCTGGGAGACAGAGATGCTAAGACGCGCTGGGTTTGCTGAGGACGGAGACCCGGGTGGGAAGGGAGGACCAGCAAAGTGGCACAGCTCCCAGCCTGCTGGCTGCCTGCACGAGGCTGCAACTCGGTGATCTGGGAAGGAAGGAAGGTTTGGAGGAGAGGATGGAGGGACGCCGAGCCAGACGCACCTGCCATCTGGAGCGGCAGCTATTCTGAGCCCCAAGCAGCAGAGTGGAGCAGGGTGTCCCCAGAGCCATGGAAGAGAAGGTGCTGGAGGGGAGGGAGGGGAGAGAGGGGCGGGCAGAGGCTTCGCGGGGCTGGGAAGCAGATGCAGGAAGCAGATGCAGGCGATGGGAGGGTAACCAGCATTTGTCCACTTCTGCCAGGTGTCCTGGTGCAGCCACCAGCCAAGCCGTGCAGAGCCGAGAGGACCCATGGCCACAGAGCCCAGAGTCCCAGCATCCCCACCGGGTCAGAGAGCAGAGTACGGCCTCTTCACCTGTGTTCCCAGTGGGAGGGGTGCCCACTCCACCTTCCGCCTCCAATGGGAGGACTTTTACTCTTTAGATGGAAACTGGCAATGCTGCTCTGCCTTTTCAGTCTGCAGAAGTCCCATCACATGCCCCTCACCGCGGCTGCCCCTTGAAGACACACGTGGTGCCCACGTCTGCATTTCTTCAACACGTCCTGGCCTCCCAGTTGGTCCTGCCACACGTGCTGTCCAGGTGCTGAGCACTGACCCCCCAGACTCGCCATGACATCCTGTGTGCCTCCCAGGGCTGCAGCTACGTCTCCACCCCCACACCCCACCCTGGTGCATTTGGGGGTTTTAACCCAAAAGCAGAGCCTGATAGCCGCCCTCCCTATCCCATCTCACTGTCTGTCTTCCAATCGCCACAGAACATAAAAGCAACTAAAATGGAGCTGACACCTTCTTCTAAGAAATGGAAGATTGAAAAATGCTTTTTGGGGGGGTTCCCTGGTGGCGCAGTGGTTGAGAGCCCACCTGCCGATGCAGAGGACACGTGTTCGTGCCCCGTTCCAGGAAGATCCCACATGCCGCGGAGCGGCTGGGCCCGTGAGCCATGGCCGCTGAGCCTGCGCGTCCGGAGCCTGTGCTCTGCAACAGGAGAGGCCACAGCAGTGAGAGGCCCACGTACTGCAAAAAAAAAAAAAAAAAAAAAAAAGCTTTTTTTAAAAAAAAGCTTTAAATAAATGACAAGAGCAAGAACAAGCTGAAAACTCATCATGAATGAAGAAATTTAAATTCCATTTTGATTAAAAATAAAATAGAGAAGTGTTGCTTTCTGTGATGAAACATGTCTCTCACTTTCAAATCTTCATTAAAGTCTCAAAGTTCCCCCCAAATACCCTGTTTTAACACTGCAGCCTGTGTCATGGGGTTATATGTCTGGGTGAGAAAACTACCCCCAAAATACCCATTCTGTCTAAACCAGTATAGAGATTTAATGCAATTTCATCCCAATGGCCTTTGTTTGAACTAAACAATAGATTCTAAAATTTATCAAAATAAATAATGAGATTGTGAGGAAACTTTTTAATATGAAAATTAATGAGGGAGCTTCTTTTTTATCGAAGTATAGTTGACTTACAATGTTGTGTTAGTTTCAGGTGTACAGGAAAAGGGATTCAGTTCTACATATAGATATCCTTTTTCAGATTCTTTTCCATTATAGGTTATTATAAGATATTGAATACAGTTCCCAGGAGCTTCTCCTTTGAGATAACTTTAAATGATTACGAAAAAAGAGGAAAGTTAATTTAAAAAGAAAAAGCGTGTGTGGTTTCCCTGGTGGTGCAGTGGTTGAGAATCCGCCTGCCAATGCAGAGGACACAGGTTCAATCCCCGGTCTGGGAAGATGCCACATGCCGCGAAGCAACTAAGCCCGTGTGCCGCAACTACTGAAGCCCTGGCACCTAGAGCTCGTGCTCCGCAACAAAGAGAAGCCACCGCAATGAGACGCCCGTGCACTGCAACAAAGAGTAGTCCCCGCTCGCCGCAACTAGAGAAAGCCCGCGTGGAGCAACGAAGACCCAATGCAGCCAAAAATAAATAAATAAATAATTTTTTAAAAAAAGAATAAACACGTAAAGATTCTCAGCCATCTCCAGAAACATGCTTCTCCCCTGAAGGCCAGTCAATAATGCGGTTTGCGGTCCATCCACTGGCCTTGCCTTTGACTCTTCCCATCGTGGGCAGGGTCCTTTGAGGAGGAGCCCCTCTCAGTGAACCAGATGTTGGAGGTGCAGATGTGGCTGACACACAAGACGCAGCTGCTATTCCCCTGATTTAGTGCAAATGCACCCATGCAGAGCCCTCACCCCACCACCCCCGACTGGGACTGTTTTTAGGTGGGAGGTTCTGTCCTGTGGACAGAAAGGAGAGGCAGTGGCCTAACTCTCCAGACGGCCAATTCCAGCTCTTCTGGGCACTCATGGTTTGGGAGCAAGGCTCACCCACCCACCCCTGCCGAGTAGGCTGGTCTCTCCGCCACGTGGGCAGGGCTTAGGGGAGCTTTCCTGAGCCTTATTCCCACCTCTGTTCCGACGTGGGGAGAGGGTGTTAACACCGGTCACTAGTGCGCTCGTTGCACTAACCGCTCTGCCGTTGTCACAGGCATTCGAGTTAGCCGGGTCCTGCTGCGGCTACCGCGTTCCTCGTGGGTGAAGTGAGGGATGAGACAGGAGACGGTTAGAGAGGGCCTTCTCCACAAGCATTTTCTGGCACAGACAACTTTCTGTTTTTCCAGACACGCTGTCCCTAATGAAATGTGCAGCTACGTTTGTTTTCCCCGATGAGGCTGAGTACCAAACGTACCACAGTGACTGTGTTTAAACCATAAACTGCTTATGATTCAAATGTTCATATTTCTCAAGCCATGAATCATCATTTTAGTAATAGTAGTTGGAAATGGCCATTGTGTGTGTGTGTGTGTGTGTGTGTGTGTGTCTGTGTGTGTGTGTGTATGAGAGAGAGAGAGAGAGAGAGAGAGATGGGGGCCATTAAATGCCATATGGCCTCAGTTTAAAATCAGGTGACCTTATTTACATTTTCCAGTGTTTTGTGAAGAAAGATCAATTGAGCCCACTTAAGGAACATTGGCGATGTCTGTGCCCGGAGCCATGTCCTCCTTCTTTGGGTATGGGAGCTGGGCCCTGGCTGCTGCGGGATGAAGCCAGCTGGGTAGGTCTCTGAGCTCGTCCAGAGCAGGGAGGGTCCGCAGTGTTCGCTTGCCTAGCTGGTTTGGACAGAGTGGGGGCGGTCCCTCCCTCGACACTGACCCAGCCCGTAGCCCCAGCCAAGCAAGCTCCCCACAGGGCGGGTGGGTGAAGCACCAACACGGGGAGCCACAGGCTTGCACGAGGTCACCACTTCCTGACATTCAGGGGACAAGGCGGCTCGTTGGCCGGAGGGAAAGTGGAATGAGGAGAAGGCCGCGGGAGTGGGCAGGGCAGAGCTAGCGTCTCAACTGCACCCAGGCCAGGTGGGCAGCTCACCTGCTGTCTGAAGGAGCCGGTGCCTCTAGCATCACGCCTGGCTGATTTGCTGGGCAGATCTTGCCCGGTGTGGCTGGGGAGCAGAAGAGAACGGAGGGTCACCAGACACCACATGCCCTCCCATGAGGACCAGCTGGCTAGACCCAGTTCATGGCCTTCGCCCGAGGACCTGCGGGGCCATGGCTTCTGGTCCTGCCTCTTCACCCAGCGCCCCCTCCCTTCATATTGGCTCGTCCACGGTCCAGCTCCAAGGCTCCTCTCCTTTCTCCCACCCACACGTGAAACAAGAATCCTCCACATCTCTGGGCTTCCCCCCAACACAGCCGTTTTGGGCATCCCTGCGTTACCATGATGTGTGCATACCTTGGACATCCTCAGTTAAATATTGTCTCCGGTAAACCCAAGTGGGGGCAGCATCGGGCACGGAGCCAGCCCCTCTGACCCAGATGCTACTTGACTGAGAGGAGGCCCAGGTGAGCGGCATGCCTGAGGCCTGCCCAGGGCCAAGCCACCAGTCACGGGGACCCGGAGAGCTATGTTTGCTGCTACAAAAATGGATTAAAGGGACATTCTCCACCTATGTAGCGGAAGTGCAGGGTCTTCCCTGTTGCTTGGGTTTTATAATGAAGACGGAAGCCAGTTTCTGGGATCCAGGAGAACCCAAGAGACTGCTCAGGGTGTTCTCACAGCCAGAAAGTAATTGAAACACTTTTCAAATAGGCCAGAATGTCCGGTCTGGAAATAGTCTGTGCTTTTTCAAAGTAAAACATATTCACTTCAGATCTCATCCACGGGGGAGGCTTCTCAGCAGCCCTGCTCTGTGCGGGTGATTGGGCTTCGTGGAGGACGGACCAGAGGCTCTCACAGCTTTGCATTTCAGCCCCTCTCAGCCCTACCCCAGAGGGTCTGCGGGCTGCAGGGCTGGTCACGAGGGATCCCTCAGACCATCTTTCAAAACAACAACAACAGTGATGGCAATAACAGAGCTGCTAGTTACAAACATCACCACAGCCAGACGTGGCCTGCCGGCTCCCCTCACTCATCCACAGAGGCCCCAGTTAGCTTGTGCGACTCCACCTGCTTCTGTCCTCGCCCCCGGGGCCCCAAGGTGGGAGAGGAAGCCTAGAGCCCAGCTCCACCTGGGCATTTCACCATCTGTGAAATGGAGATAATGCTGCCTGGCCAGTGTCCCGTTCCCCCTCCCCCGCCGCCCCCAGGGCAGCCTGGCCTTAGGTGTGGCTGGGGCAGTGAGGCTGTGTTCCAGGAGTCCTTCAGTGAACAGGAGGCGGCGGGACCAGCCATAGCAGAGAGCTGAGGAGCAAGAGGCCCCAGACGCAGGTGGGAGGCAGCGAGGCCAGAAGGGCTCTGAGGTCCCGCATTTGCCCAAACCAGGCCAGGCCTGGCGGTCTTTCCAGTGTCAGGGCGGAGACTTCCAGCCAGCCCCCTCCCTCGGTCCCAAAGAACAAAAAACTGGCACTCTTCTTTTCCCTCTTTAGCCTGTGAACTCCACCCCCTCCCCGGGGGGCACGGGCCTCAGACAGAGGACGAGGAACACAGCCTCGAGGTGTCTGTGCTGACCCCAGGGCAGCTGCAGTAACCTCCCACCCCGGACAGCTTCAGGGGCCCAGGCACACCCACCCCACTCCGCTCAGCTAAATGTGGACCCTGACTGCCCCCGAGGGCATCCCAGGACCCCTGTCCAGATGGTGCTGGACCCAGAAGGAGCCCCTCCCCACGCGGACCCCACATGCATCCCAGCACCCCTCCCACCAGTCAGGACAGCTGGTGTCCCCGACGGGCTCTGTCCTCCCGTCACACCCACAAGGAGACAAACACACCTACCTTCACCTCCATCTGACGGTGAGAGGTGAGAGGGTGGGCTTTCCACAGGACCCCAGAGCACCCGTCTCTCCTGCCAGCCCTGGTGACTCCGGCTGGCCCCCGGGCTCCATGCGTATCCACGTGGGCTGCCAGCATCCCACAGCAGATGGTGGTGCCAGGAGCCTTAGGCACAGTTAGACGTTCAGGGCTCCAGACTAGTTAGCCAAAAAGCATTTGTTCCCCCTGAAATAATATCGGTCTGAGGAAATAACCCCAATAAAAAGTTAATGCCCTGACCGACTCATCTATAGCCACTTTGGGGAAGCCCCCAGGGGCCTCAGTCTGACCCTGGTGCTCATAGCAACATGCAAACTTCTCCCGTCTCCGCTCCCTCATTGGCACGCGGTTCCGGTGAGTAGTCGTGTTGACGCCTCCTCAAGTGGCTTGGACAAGTCCACCAGTCACGGAAAGTTGTCTGCCTCCTTCTTCCATGCTCCCAACACGCCAGGAAGAAAAGGCACCCTAAAGCCCTGCAGGAAGCCAGCCAGAGGAAACCATGCCCCCTTCCCCAGAGCAGGTACTGGGGGACATCTCAGGGCAGGGTGGAGGGGGGGACTCTGGACTGGATATCAGGTTGAAGTTTCGGTGTGGCCTCAATGGGATTTTCACATCAGAGAGTGAGTCCTAATCGCTTACAGAGATTCTTCAGGCCATGAGATCTTCCTGAGATGTCATGCTGTGGGAACTAGGAGACATGAAGACAGCCTTTGCAGGCAAACAGCCATTTAAGAAGGCTCACTGTGCAGTACATCGGTGACACAAAGATTCTTTTTTTTTTTTGCGGTACGCGGGCCTCTCACTGTTGCGGCCTCTCCCGTTGCGGAGCACAGGCTCCGGACGCGCAGGCTCAGCAGCCATGGCTCACGGGCCCAGCCGCTCCGCGGCATGTGGGATCCTCCTGGACCGGGGCACGGACCCATGTCCCCTGCATCGGCAGGCGGACTCTCGACCACTGCGCCACCAAGGAAGCCCGATTCGTATGTTTTTAATGATGGCAGTTCCAGGGAGCTAATGAAGCTGACGGGAAAAATTCCTGTGCCCTATAGAGGTATACATATAAATAATCCCATACGCCACTGGCTGCTGGACACATGCCCGTATAATCCACCTATCTGTTTTGTGAAGCCTACTAGTTCAATGGCTATTAAAACAGGAAAGCATGTGGACGCTAACGGGAAGATATATCTTCCTTATCTACACGAATGGAAACACTCAGAGTCAGACTCGCGGCTTATTCAAGTCACGATTGTAGTGTTTGGAGAAGAACCTCCAGTCTTTTCTCATCCTACTATCTCAGCATCCTATCCACCGTACCAGGCAACAGGGCCACCAAATACTTCCTACGAGCCAGGCACGCCAGGTGGAATTTCTGCATACCCATCCGGATACCCTTCCAATCCCAGTGGTGACCCAGGCCGTCCTTACCCACCTGGCGGTCAGTATCCTGCCACCACAGGTTCCCAGTACCCTTCCCAGCCTCCTGTGACCATTGTTGGTCCCAGGAGGGACGGCACAATCAGCGAGGACACACTGTCTGAGCCTCTCTCATCTCAGCAGTCAGTGACAAACTGAGATGGCGGATGAAGGAGGAAATGGATCGTGCCCAGGCAGAGCTCAATGCCTCGAAACGAACAGAAGAAGACCTGAAAAAAGGTCCCCAGAAACTGGAAGAGATGGTTACCTGTTTAGATCAAGAAGTAGCTGAGGTTGATAAAAAACATAGAACTTTTGAGAAAGAAGGTTGTAGAGCTCAGTTCTACTCTGGAGAAAATGGAAAATCGATCTGAAAACAATGATATTGATGAAGTTATCATTCCCACAGCCCCACTATACAAACAGATCCTAAATCTGTATGCAGAGGAAAATGCTATTGAAGACACTATCTTTCACCTGGGAGAAGCCTTGAGGCGGGGAGTAATAGACCTGGACGTCTTCCTGAAGCATGTATGTCTTCTGTCCTGCAAACAGTTCCAGCTGAGGGCATTAATGCAGGAAGCAAGAAACACTGCCAGTCTTAGTGACCTCTACTGCCTCCTGTGATACCAGCTGGAGATTGAGCTCTTCTAAAGCATCCTCGTCTTCTCTTCCTTTCTCTTACCTCAGTAGGTGCCCAGAATAAGTTATTGCAGTTTATCATTCAAGTGTAAAATATTTTGAATCAATAATATATTTTCTGTTTTCTTTTGGTAAAGACTGGCTTTTATTAATGCACTTTCTATCCTCTGTAAACTCTTTTTGTGCTGAATGTTGGGACTGACTATGCTAAATAAAATTTGTTGCATAAAAAAAAAAAGTATGAGGCATTCACTTTCTCCACATCCTTGTCACTTGTTATTATAACACTTGTTATTATCTGTTGTTGTTTTTTTTAGCCGTACTAGTGGTTATGTAATTGGATCTCGTGGTCGATATTTTCATTTCCTTAATGATGTTGAGCATCTTTTCAGCAGCTATTCAAACTTTTGCCCGTTTGCTGCGCTATTTATTTTATTTTTACTAAGTTGTAAGAGTTCTTTTTATATTCCTATATAAACCTATATATAGGTCCTCCAATTTTGTTTCTCTTTTTCAGGACTGGCTATTCTGAGCATTTGCTTGTTCGCTTCTGCAAGAAAAACTGCTAGGATGTCATAGGATTTGTGTGGAAACTATAGGTCAGTTTGGGAAGAACTGTCATCTTAACAATATTGCTTATAATATCTTAACAATAGCTTAACAATTCTAATTCATGAACTTAAGCATCTCCCCATGTATTTTGATCTTAATTTCTCTCAACAGTGTTTATAATTTTTGGTGTATATTTTATACTTTCTTTTTAAATTTTATTCCTAAGTATTTATTATAAATGGAATTGGTTTCTTAATTTCATTTAAGATTGTTTATTGCTAGTATGCAGAAATACAATTGAATGTTGTATATTGATTTATATCCTGCAATCTTGCTGAAGTTGTTTTTTAGTTCATGTCGGTTTGTGTGTGTGTATGGATTACTTAGGATTTCTGAGATCTGAGATCATATCATCTGAGATCTGAGATCTGAGATCATATCATCTGAGATCTGAGATCATATCTGAGATCATATCATCTGTGAATAAAGACGGTTTTACTTCTTCCTTTGCAATTTTAATGCCTTTTATTCCTTTTTTTGCCTTAATGCACAAGCTAGAACTTCCAATGTTGAATAAAAGTAGTGTGATTTGATGTCCTTGCCTTTTTCTGACCTTAGGAAGAAAATATATAGTCTTTCACATTTAAAGATGATACTAGCTATTCGTTTTTTATAAATGCCCTGTATCTAGCTGAAGAAGTTTTTTCCTATTCCTAGGTAGTCCAAAGTTTGTATCATAAATGGGTGTTGGATTTTGTCAAATGCTTTTTCTGTCTATATCATGGTTTTTGTCTTGTTAGTATTCTGTACTAATTGATTTTCAGCTGTTAAATCAACCTTGAATTCCTGGAATGAATTCCATTTGATCATGTGTATAATCCTTTTCATACATTTCTTGATTTGGTTTGCCAATATTTTTTGAGGATTTTTGTAACTATATTCCCAAGGGATGTTGGTCTGAGTTTTCTTTTGTTGTGATGTCTCTGTCTGGCTTTGGTATCAGAGTAATAACTGGCCTCATAGAATGAGTTGGGAAGTATTCCCTCCTCTCCTATTTCCTGGAGGAGTTTGTAAAAATTCGCAGTATTTATAGTCTAAATGTTTGGTAGAATTCGACAATGAAGCCATCTGGGTCTAGGCTTTTCTTTGTGGGTAGATTTTTAGTTATTAATTGAATGCCTTATGTCCTATACTACATTCCCTAGAATGCCCTTTCCAGTACCTTTCTGGCTACAGCATACTGCAAGGGATAGTCCCTTGTGATTGGAGGACGTAGGGAGGAAAATGCCATTTTGTAGCATACATGCACCTTCTCTCCGTTATTCAATCAAATACATTGTAATTGCTGCTGTGAAGGGATCTTGTGGAAGTAATTAGAGTCAATTGACATTTAATCAAAAGGAAGATTATTATGGGTGGATCTGATTTAAGTAGTTGGAGGTCCTTTAAAGGAAGGTCTAGGTCTTCCCTGAGCTCAGAAACCCCAAGGAGTAGTATAGAAGGAAAATTGCAGAATCTTTGTACGTTTTGGGACCTCCACACTCACTTTGTTGGCGGTGGTCTGTTGATTTACCTCACTGGCATGAAGCAGCAGCTGGTCCTGCAACTGCTTCCCAATTGTTTTATGGCCTAGACATGGCCTTTCCTCAAGAAGAGTCCATGTGTGCTTGAGAGGAAAGTGTGTTCTCCTGTGGTTAGGGGAAGTGTTCTATAGAGGTCGGTTGGGTCAAGTTTGTCAAGAGTGTTGTACGAATCTTCTACATCCTTGATTTTCTGTTTAGTTGCTCTATCCATTACTGAGAGAGGGGTACTGAAGTCTCCAAATCTTATTGCTGAATTGTGTATTGTTTTCCCTTGAATTCTGTGGGGTTTTACTTATTATATTTGGGGGTTTTGTTGTTAAGTGCATATATATTTATAACTATTCTGCCTTCCTGATGAATTTTCCCTTATGTGATTATAAAATGACCCTTTGTCTCAAGACCTATTTTGCCTGATAATTCTACAGCCACTCCAACTGTCTCGTTGTTGTTTGCATGATATATCTTTTTTCCATACTTTTATTTTTAACCTGTTTGTGTCCTTGAATGTCAGTACATGTCTCTTATAGACAGCGTATAATCGGATCTTATTAACTTGTCTACTATGACAGTTTCTGTCTTTTGCATGGTGTGTCTATCCACATTTAATGTTATTATTGGTATGATTGGATCTACATATTCCATTTGCTATTTGTTTTGTATATATCTCATGTCTTTTTTATTCTTTCTCCTTTATTGCTTTCTTTTGTATTAAATATGTTTTCCTACACTGCATTTTCATTCTTTCAGTGAATTTTTTACTACAATGTTTGAGTTATTTTCTTAATGATTGCTGCATGGATTTCAACATGTATCCTGATTTACGACAATTTAGTTCATATTAATAGCACCTTAATTCCAGTAAAATATAGAAACTTTTCTCCATCATTGCTTTATTCCCTTCCCCCATTTTATGCTATTATTGTCATCTATAGCATGTCTATATATGATATAAACTTAACAATACAGTGTTATTATAATTATTATTATTGTTATTATAATAATCTTATATTTTTTAAGTTTTTAAGGAAGAAGGAGAAATTGCATTTTAGAATCTCTTAGATTAACTTTCCACTACTCTTAATTTCTTCCTGTGGGTCCATATGACGCTTTGGTTTCATTTCCTTGTTCCAGTTTATTTCCATTCCTTGTCTTCTCTTTTGTGCTATTATTGTCATAAATTTACATATTCATATGAGGCCAACAGAACAACTTTATAATTATTGTTTTGTGTAATTGTCTTTTAAATCGGTTTTTTAAATTGTCTTTTAAATGAGTTTTAAATCAGAGATTTTTTTTTTTTTTTGCGGTACACGGGCCTCTCACTGTTGTGGCCTCTCCCATTGCGGAGCACAGGCTCCGGACGCGCAGGCTCAGCGGCCATGGCTCACGGGCCCAGCCGCTCTGCGGCATGTGGGATCTTCCCAGACCGGGGCATGAACCCGTGTCCCCTGCATCGGCAGGCGGACTCTCAACCACTGTGCCACCAGGGAAGCCCTCCCACTATTTTTTAAACCGAGTTTCAGTAGACTTTCTTGAATTAATGCTTCTCAACTTGCTGTATGACTTTGGCCAATTTGACAGAAACCTTAAGGGATTATTTTTGACAATTTTGTCCAGTATTGTGTAGGCCTTGTGGGAGACAGGATTTGCCAAGCTGTTCATTCAGACCTTCCAGAAGTCTTGCCCCAGACAAGGATTCAGATTAGGAAATATTACAAAAAATATCCCCAATGAAAACAGAAGTCTGGGGAAATATCATAAGTATAAACAATAAGAAAACTCCTTTGTTATCCAAAAGCATAAACTTTTGTATTTTAATGTCTGACCCGTATAAGCAAGGTCCCATGAGCCTGTACTATAACCATAAAATGAAGCCTCGTTTTAATCATCAAATTAGGATGGCATGAGCTTTCCCTGGCCTAACTGGGAGATATTTGCTCTCTTCAAAATTGTTCCCAACGACTTCGAGAGTTCTCCAGACACGTGTCCCACATCTGCTCAGGAACCCACCCTTCAGGATTCCCCAAGCCTTCCTCTTCCTGCTTCACATCTAACATCCTATAAGATGACCACTCTTCTGGGTCTAACTGCCACCCATGGAGACCAGCTGAATGCTCCCTCAACGAGGGACGCAGCCCCCTGCTCAGTTCCTGCATCTGAATTGTGTGCAGACTTTTCCAGTTTCCCCCAGAACAACTGTGGCTCTCATCAAAGCTTTAAGAGAGCTTAATTGAGGCGAAGTTGTATGAGTGACAGTTCTAAGCGAGTTGAGGTTCTAATTATGAACAGCAGAAACGGACTCCGACTGATTAAATAGTCAAAGGAATTCATCGAAGAGCTATTTGGCAGATTGGAATATGAACAGGAGCAAAGGGAGAGCGGAAGCATGGACCACGGGCGGAACAGCCCTCAGGAAGCCCCCTGTACACGCTGATCTGTGGACAGTACGAATGGCACTGAGCCCCCGGCACCACCACCTACCTCCCTGACAGTGGCTGCAGTCACATCCTTCCGTTCCATCCGTCCTGCCAAGGATGCTCCTTTCCCAGCTTTGGCTCCATTTTCAAGCATCTGACTGACCAGGGTAAGGTCACATACCCACCCAACTGCAGCCAGAGGCCTGGCTTTGGGGCTACAGGAGGGGGTGGCCCTTTGGAGCCCTCAGACCAAACCTGAGCCCGGAGCTCTTTTCCAGGACAGGCTACATCCTGCTCATCCTGTGTCCCTGTGCCTGACCCACAGCCTGCGCTCAGTGTGCACTCATTGAAATAAACTGAGAGATATTCATCCTCAGAAATAAAAAGCCCACACACCAATGGATAAGCTACCTTTGATAAAAAGAAAGCAGATTTTTTTGTCATCGCCCCATCCGAGGACATGTTCCAGTTTCCATCTTGGCTTCTGCATCTCAGCTACCGAAGACCCAGTGAGAACCACTCTCCCCATTGACATCATTCAACCACAGATTCAAGGAGAAGCGATGCTGTGAGGCGGGGGCTCTTTCCTGTGTCTGCAAAGATCAGTGCCAAAGAGGAGAGTCCTTGCCTTCTGCACTAAGCCCTCAAGGGACTCTGAACAGGCAGGGGGGAAGGGGCTAGTCCATGGCCACGCAGCACATTGCGCAGGAGCAGATGTCCAGACTCCTGAGGAAGGGAGAGATCCTTCCGTTACCTGGCTCTTCCTTATTCGGGGCATGCGAGTCTCCACCGGTCAAATGAGTACGCCGAGCTGGCCAGCAAGGTGGAGCCCTCCTGCAATTCCTCTGTCCAGTACTGGCTGTGCCGTCAGGAAGCCCTCCGACCCACCCACCTCTCACCCACAACACAGACTCCTCCTTGACCCCCCAGGAAGACTCTTGGGAGTAAAAGGAAAGATACATCTAGATGATAGTCCTTGAGGGAAGTCAGAGGTCCAGGAAACTGTCTGGCATGGCTTAAAAGCAGCTACGAGCAACGCTCTGTTCTCCTCCTGCTGAAAATAGCCTTCAGATGAGCACGTCCAGGAGGCTCTGTGACTTCTGTTCTCCAGCAACTCAAAAGATACCTTGAGGTTCCTGCCACTAAAATAGAGCCCTCTGTTGTCTCAGGAGCACATCTCCGAGGATTGCTGTGAGAGCTCCAGCAATCCTCCCTGGAGCTTTGAGACTGCACGTAATCCTGATACTCTTAACCCCATATAAATCTGGTCAAGGCTCTGCCTTCCTCTGCTGGTCCTTCTGAGATTGGAGCAGGTTACCAGGAACCAGGTGACGTGCATGCATCGCCACTCATCCTGAAGGCATGGGGAAGGCCGGGCTGTCCTCCCTGTTTGATACATATGGAGACCAGGGTCAGGAGCATGACAGAGCAGGAATCATGGACTCGGAGGCCTTCACAGGGTTAGGGCTTCCCTGGACAGGATAGGCAGTGCCATCTCAACTCAGAATATTTCTTTTTCATTCATTCCTCATTCATTTATGAGTTCAAGAACGTGGACCTCACATCAAGCCTTATGCTGGAAGCAGGGAGGTAAATAAGACACAAAACCAGTCCCCACATGGCTCAGTGTGGAGAGGCAGTGGTCCCACCAACAAACAGCTCCCCGCATGGTGGGGTCCAGGGACGGATGAGGCATGACCGTCCCGTGGGCACCAGGCTCTGCAGAAATTTCACCAGGAGCGAGGTGAGTGAAATAGCAAACCTCTGGCTGCAAGAAGAGCAGAGACCAAGGCCGGGAGGACTAACGGGACAGGACAGTGCAAGTTCCCCTGTGGTCAGCAGGCGGGGCTCAGTATGGGGGAGTGGAGGCAGGACAGCCAGCTCCCCCAACACCGCAAACAAACCCTGGGCACTGAACTTGGCTTCTGGAATCCTTCTTAGAAGTATACTTCCACGCCAGACTTTGAGTTACTGAGGCTACTACAGGTGTTGCTGGAAAGAGCTCCCAGATGAACAGAGCCAAGCAGAAGGTGGACATTGTTTTCTCCCCTGCCATGTTGGACTGCTGAACCAGCCAGTACCTACTGTGGATGTGAAATTGGGAAAAAACAAGCACTGCATTCAAAGAGAGTAAACCGGGCTTCCCTGGTGACGCAGTGGTTGAGAGTCCGCCTGCCGATGCAGGGGACGCTGGTTCGTGCCCTGGTCCGGGAGGATCCCACATGCCGCGGAGCAGCTGGGCCCGTGAGCCATGGCCGCTGAGCCTGCGCGTCTGGAGCCTGTGCTCCGCAACGGGAGAGGCCACAGCAGTGAGAGGCCTGCGTACCACCAAAAAAAAAAAAAAAACGGCAAAGAGAGCAAACCACACTTGGCAGGATATTTATTTTCATTAGGATAACTCCTCATCATTCTAAGCAACTGTGATAGATACCATCTCAGCTTTAACAGATGTAATTTTGAGAATTAGCAGTGTGCTGTGGGGTAGAAGGAAAGGTATCTGGCATCTGGAGACAAGATTAAAGCTAATGTTCCACCCTAAGAGTCGACATTAACAGACTCAAAAATGTAATTCTTGTCTCCCAGTGTCTGGTAGCGAGCCACTGCATCTTATTGTATGTATTTTAAAATTCATTCAAGTGTGGAATAATTGATGATTAGAGAGCTGGCAGAAAGACTTGTGTGTAACTCAATTTGAGGGGCTTTTCACATGCTAGGGGACATAATAGAATAAATAATAAAGCAGCTACCAGATGACGAATCAATTCGAGTGTCAATCCCACACCAGGAACAGAAGAGTCTAGAAGCACTGTGACCATTGCCTAGAGCAGCCCTATCACCCACAGCACCACCATCATGGCTCCCTTGACATGACGCCAAGATGACCATGACCACGTTAGCCCCAGTGCCGCCCAAACCACCGTGCTCGCCCTCTGCACCATCATTATTCACGTCTCACTTTCTTCCTAACCTACTGACCTCTGAAATCGAGTGCCCTGGGGCTATCCTCAGACCTCCTGCTCTCTGTGTCCACCCTCCTGCAGTCCAGTGGCTTTGAACACCAGCAGTTTCAAGGCCAACTCCATGTGCACGCCATTCACTTGAAGTTCCTCAGACTCGACACCTCTGCTCAGTCTCCACGCAGAAGTCTAAGATGCATCGCAAGTGTAAGCATCCACCAGCTTTGGACTTCAGCCCCCCACCCCTGCTGCCTCCAGCCATTCTCATCTCAATAAATGGCACCTCAACTCTGACCTCTGTAACTGGCTGCGGAGACGGAAACCTGGTACCACCTTTATTTACGCCAAACGCAGCGCACCTAGACTTCACCCACAATGCCACATCTCACGGCCCAGCGCACCTGCTGAAACAACGTGATGCCTTCTTAACTCCCCTCCCTCTGCTCTTCCCCTCTTAATTCTGCACAGGAGCCAGCCTCCTTCTTCTAAACACACGTGAGATCTTGTCACTCCCAAACCCAAAGTCTGTTAAAGGGCCTAACCAGATGCAGGTGCAGCCCCCCTGCCCTCAGGTGGCACTGCTCTCCATTTTCCCGGAAGGACATGCCCGACCCCCAGCCTCCCACCCTCCCAACATGCCAGACTGGCTTCTTCCGTGCAGACTTTGATCTCCTATTTGCTCTGGAAGCCGGGACCACTTCTCACTTCCTTCACCCATGTTCAGCATCGCTCTACCAGAGGAGACTAAGATAAAATACCACGTCACCTGCTGTGCTTTCTCAGCCTACGCCTCTTTGTCTTTCTTCACAGCATCTTTCAGCCTGTTTGGTGTCTGGCTATCCCAATCAAAATGTCAAATCCACGGAGCAGAGGTTGGCCTGTTTTGCTTATTGCCATCTTCCCACCCATTGCCATCCTGCCCCACGGCAGTCATGGAACACGTGTTTATCGAGTGGATGAACAGATGGATGAGGAAGTGTGGAAATATCCCTAGTGTTCATGAAGTTGAAACATTAGTGTCTTCCATGTGGGGCATCTAGACCAGAAGGGGAGACACCAGGTCAGCACCACTAGAAGCGTCACAGACACAAAGAGAAGCACCAGCGCCTGTCTTAGGATCTGGGAGTCACCGTGAAATGGTGGCCAGTGGGCAAGTTCTCACTACATGTGTCCCCACTTCCAGGGAGGGTTTCTGCCAGTGACTGCTTTCAGGAGGTTATCCATAGAAAGGTTCTCCGGGGAGGGGAAGAAATTAACGATGTCCAGATAATTCAAGGTAAGTATTAAAAATTAAAAGTAGAAACATAATACAACATTTTCAATAACAGACTTGAAAACTAGCAAAGGAGGTCGCTATAGACCAGCCCCACGAGAACTTGAAATAAGGTAAGGCTGCCCTCAAAACCAAACTGCTAAATCAATCCACCACGTCTCAGAGATGTGCCAGGTCATCCTCAAAAGACACGGCGGGATGCAGACGACTTCAGCCCAAATGGATGTGGCACCTGCTATGTGCCTGGAGAGCTTCTAAGCACTTTGTGGTCCTGATGACAATCGCGTGACCTATTTTGTTGACGAAGGCACTGAGCCACAGGGGATGGGAGGGGGGCGGAGGGGAGACGGGGTAAATTGCTTGGCCACCGGCTGATATGCGGCAGGACAGGTGCACAGTGTAGGTGGTTGGTGCCTGAACTACCAGCCCTGGTGACTCCTGGCAGTGACCACCTTGTCTTATCTGAAAGGAGAGGGTGTGTGTTGTGTGTGTGTGAGAGTGGCTACGGTGGGGCGTTCTGGTGCCACGGAAGCTTAGAACAAGGGAAGTCACAGACATGGCACAGGCGAGGTGGGAGACCTTTACTCCTCTGGTCCTCTTGGCAAAGCCGTCCGCCTTACAGCAGGGCAGTACCCTGGACTGACCCCATTAAATAGATGCAGGTTGTCTTACCTGATAGCGTGACAGTCAGGCCCCTAGGAACCTCCCTTTCTTCTGGCGCCCATATGGGTCTACCTTCTGGAA
Organism: Orcinus orca; assembly: GCF_937001465.1. Lineage (NCBI taxonomy): Eukaryota > Metazoa > Chordata > Mammalia > Artiodactyla > Delphinidae > Orcinus > Orcinus orca. Next base: position 96,797,700 of record NC_064567.1, on the reverse strand, counting down.
GGGAGGCACTGGGTCATGTGGGTGGGAATATTCTGGTCTGCACAAATGACATACATTAACAAATTGTCTTATAATTTACTCCTGCATGTCAGTGGAGGTCATCAGCTTCCCTAAGCCAGGTCAGCAATGAGTGTGGCTGAGACCTCGGTGGATCCCTTCCCCACACACATCCATAAATTTCTAAGAATCCTCCTGGGAGGAAAGGGATTCCGCTTCTGCTCTTACCCCAACTCCCTCCTTGAATACAAGACTGAAAAACACCTCCTGAATGAGAGACTCAACAGCCCCAACCAAAGCTTGAGTGCAGGTGCAGCAATTACATGGGGTTGGATACTTGGGAGGAGTCGCGAGACCGCACAGTTTACTCACGAAAGGTGTGGATAAAGGTGAAGATTCCAGGGGAGGAAGGAAGCACAGGCAACCATAGAAAGATGCCGACCCCCAGGATCCTTTCTCAGTTGCAGAAGACGTGTTTCACCTTCGAAACATGAACCACAAAGATACGTGTGAGATGTCTTGGAATTGGGGTCACGGCACAATTAACCTGGAGTAGGGTGCTGGCTGTAGCCATAGGGTCCTATCTTGGGTATAGAGCTGTGTACCTAAAGTGATGGAACCTGGGAATAAAGGGCTGTAATACCTGCCAACTGTGGGTTTTTACAGAGAGGTGAGAGAAAGAATGCCTCTCCCAGTCGAAAAAGCTGTCTTTCTGGCTTTGCCCACACCTCCACTCTTGAATCTGTCCCCCTCACTCCACACCCACTGTCCCCACCCTATTCCAGCCAACTTCACCTCTTACCTGGATCGTTGCAATTGTCCTCCACCCTGGGAGTCTCCACTCTGCACTGGTTCCCTGTGGTGGAGATTGGGGACTGACACATCACATTCATTCCAATTTTTTCCAGGCTGGCCATCCTCTGCCACAGAGGCTGGGGACAAAAAAAATTAGATTTCTCACACGACTTTGCACCTGTTCCAGTTTCACCAATTAGACGCATCCATGCAAGATATTGAAAGCAGAAGAGGTAGGGACTGAGGACATGGGGAGGGGGAAGGGTAAGTTGGGACGAAGTGAGAGAGTGGCATGGACATATATACACTACCAAACGTAAAATAGATAGCTAGTGGGAAGCAGCCGCATGGCACAGGGAGATCAGCTCGGTGCTTTGCAACCACCTAGAGGGGTGGGATAGGGAGGGTGGGAGGGAGGCGCAAGAGGGAGGGAATATGGGGATATATGTATACGTATAGCTGACTCACTTTGTTATATAGCAGAAACTACCACAACATTGTAAAGCAATTATACTCCAATAAAGATGTTTAAAAAAAAAAAAAGAGGTAGGGGCCCTTCTGCCTCTGTTTCAGCTATTTCGGTTGGAAAAATGGGAGGTTTTTCTGCAGTCACATTCCAGTGTCTATTCCCCTGTGGGCATTTGGAGGCAGGGCTGTATATAGTGACAACGGTGGGTCCCGAATATTGGATCACAACTCAGGTATGTTTTTCCCAGGATGGAGTGCAGAATATGACAATAGAATCTAACTCGATTGTGAAAGTATGAACCAATCTCACTGAAGGGAGTGGGGAAGAGGTCCTGACCTCAGTAACTTTGGAAATGAGTGGAGTCTATACGACTCAAGGCAAAAAGAACAGTACATATATAAGCACTGCACTCTAGTTGGCAAAGTTATTTCTCATGGGAGTACGATTTTACAAGTCTGAAATCACTATACATATATACTGGAAACGAAAACTTAACTAAATGGATAGAGGATGGTGAGAACCAGGTGTGTCACTGTTGGAGTTAGAAGTTCCAGAAAATCTAGGGAAGGTTAACATGAACATGTGGTATGGAATAAAATTTGGATAGATAACTATGAACTTATATTTACCCCAATATAGGTACAGATGGTTGTGTGTGTGAGTGAGTGTGTGTGTGTGTGTGTGTGTGTGTGTGTGCACAGGTAAGTATACACACATATGTTTCCCAGCCCCATCTGCTGAGAAAGCCTAGAATCAATGATACTCCTGTAGCAATGAGCACACTCAACGCCCAGATCATGGTCTCTAAGAGCATTCTTCAGTAAAAGGAACCAGGGCTCCTTAAAGAAATGGCTTATTCTAGGACTGGGGCAGGAAATATTGACATATGAGATGATTCTGCAGTATCTTGTGTTATAAAAGATAAGAAAATGCTCAAAAAGCACCAAATGATAGCAGTACACAAAGTGACGTAGGAGCAAACCAAAGAGACTCCTAATGGCCAAAGCTGGAACAATTTGAGTAACAAAATAAGTAATGTAGAATTGGATTATAACACAAAGGATAGCATAAACATCCCTGGGTTCTTGCTGATGTAAATGATGGAATAGATGAGTAGACAGGAGGGAATAGACAGGGCTTCTTGCAGCAGAGGTCCAAGGTGTTTATTTCCCCCTCCACAAGGTGGTGCAGCATTTTTCCCCACCCCTCGAAGGGGGAGAGCATGTAGTAACTTCTTTATGAATAGCACAGTGTGGAAGGGCTGGGGGGCAGGGAGTAACTTCGCAGTGGGGGAACTGGCCAGCAGTACCCCCAATCCCTCTTCTAGTATTTATACTAGAGAAATGAAAGCCAGTGTTCTAATTTTTGTTTTAATTTGTATTTTATAATGATTAGTGTTGTTTAGGATAGCCATATGCTTACTTGCAATCCATATATTGTCTTTGAAGTATCTATGTAAAAATTTTTTGCTTATTTTTTATCGGGTTGTCTCTTTTCTTGCCTTCTTTTTTTTTTTAATTCTCTTTTTGTCTCTTTTCTTATACTGAGTTTTGAGAGCTCCTTCTACATTCTGGGTACAAGTTCTTTGTCAGACCTAAATACTACTTTGGAAATACTTTCTCCCTGTCTGTGGCTGAGCCGTTCATTCTCTTAATGTCTCTCCGAGATCAGAAGTTTTAAGTTTTCATGAAGCCCAATTTCTTAGTTTGTCTGGCCGCGGATCACACTTTGGTGTCATATCTAAGGATGCTTTGCTTCGCACAACGCCACAAACACTCATTTCTGGGTTGGCTTCTGTGCTTGATTCCTCTCCTCATTATGGTCCTATTTTCTGGCTTCTTTTCATGCCTGGTGATCTTGGATTAGATGCCAGCATTGTGTATCTTACCCCGTTGGGCTAGGGGAGTGAGGGGAGATTTGGGGTCGGCCTCCCTGTGTCCCCCAGTCCCTCACTCCTCACAGACACCAGGAGGAAGCATTCCAAGCCCTCCTAGGTCCCTGCCTCCCCTACTCTCCCTCTACTTTGCACTTGCCCATCTTGGCTGGGCAGGGCACATCCCCTGTAAGCAAAGATCATCTGTGCTTTCTCTCCTCTTGAGGCCACTAAAAGTGTCAGCCTGCCATCCCCAGCACCACTGGCCCCGGTGACCTGATGACCATTGAAAGATTTCCCCCCTTAACCCAGGCTTGGCTGCTGTCCTAATGAGAGGAGGGGTCTCCCTTGCTGCAGTGGGAAAGGGTGTGGGGGGGAGAGGAGGGAGCCTAGGAGAAGGGCAAGCTCTACCCCTGCAGGAACATCGAAGGCAGACACAGATGCTTTCTGTGATGAACTATCGCTTTTTTATTCTAAGATTTCTAAGAAGCAATATTTCCACCCTGAGAGCAGCAGTTTCCTTCAGAGACCCGTATGTGATCTGTGTGAGTCTCAGATTCTTCTCCTCAACCTCCACAGCATCAACCCCTGTGCCCACGCCAGGCTGACTACACAGCCACCCTTCCCCACACCGGCGCAGGCCACAAAGCTTTTCCAACGTTGCCCTGATGGGGTGGGGTGCAAACCCCCCGACTTTCCCCTCTGGCAAGAGTAGACAGGCTGTGGGAGGAAGACTGAAACACAGTTAGGGCTCATGGCACAGGCAAAGGCAGGGTCAGGCTCGGAGCCCACAGGCTGGCCCCAGATCAGAGCCCCACCATCGTCACCACCACCAAGCTGAGGGCAGGAATGAGGGAGCCATGTGCCAGGAAGGGCACCGGTGTTTCGGTGGAAAACCCTCTCGGGTTGGAGTCTTTGACTCCTTTCCTTATTAGCTGGATCAGCCTGGGCAAAGGGCCAGGAAGTGACCTGGCAGAGGACGGGGCACCGGCATCCAGGTGCCTTCAGAGGGGCCACCCAGAAAGAGCAGGGTGAGGCTCCAGGGAACCCAGGAGGGGCTGGGGCACAGGCTGGATGGGTCCCCAGTCCCTTCTTCACACTTAGTGCTGGTTTTTCATCCCTCCACCTCTCACCAGGAGACAGAGGGTTTCCTCTCCAGGGAAATGAAGCCAGACAGGATCCAGGTCTGGGGCACAAGAGGCAGGATAGCAGGAGGGGTGGGACGGGAGCAGGTGAGGAGTGAGACCAAAGGCCAAGCGTTGTCTGCAAACCCTCCAAAGGGAGAGAGGTCCACACCCCTGGCCAGCTCCCCAAACTCCATCAAGGCCGGGCACCCTTGGAATACAGCCTTTCTGAGAACCGATATCCTCAAAGATAAGGTCTCCAGGTGGGGAGGAAACGCCTGCCAGTAGCCAATCTCCACTAAGTAAGTGAACACAGCATTTCCCACCAGCTTTAGAGCATGCACGCTCAAATGGGAACCCAGCCTCCACAGCAGGCAAAAGGGAAGCCTAGAGGAGATAGAGGCAGTGCAGGGGGATAGGATAGAAACCTAGAAAACAAAGTTTCTTTATCTTAGATAGCATTACCAACCAAAGAAATGAACGGGAAGGGCATTGCAGACAAGGGGATAAGCAGAAACACAGTATGCTAGTGAGAAAAACACAAAGCACTAAAATGTTCATTGCCCTTTGCTTTGGTGTTTCAAAATGACTGGGAATTCATCCTAAGAAAATTATACCAAACTATGAAAAGCCCCCATGCTTCATGGCTAATAATCTTCAGCAATAGGAATCAATTTGAGTGGCAACAATACAAGAAAAGTGAAGCGAATCACAGCCCACCCACGTGAAGAACTATCACGCAGCAAGCCAGCATGATAACTAAAGGACCAAGTAGTAATAACAAAGACATTTGTGATGCAATTACAGGAAATTGTATACAGTCGGCCCTTCATATCAGCAGGTTCTGCATCTGCAGATTCGACCAACCACGGATCAAAACTATTCAGAAAAAAATTCTGGAATGTTCCAAGAAGCAAAACTTGAATTTGCCAAGCTCTGGCAACTACTTACATAGCATTAACGTTGTGTCGGTTATTGTCAGTAATCTAGAAATGACCTGAAGTATACGGAAGATGCATGTAGGTTTTATGCAAATACTACACCATTTTATGTAAAGCATTTGGGCATTTCTGGACCTTGGTATCTGCGGGAGTCCTAGAACCAATCCCTCGTGGATTCCGAGGGACAACTACATGTGCTGTTTGCACATGTTTAAGACGAGTGCATTCCCAGGGGTAAAGGCTGGAAGAACATTGAAAAATGAACACGTGGCAAGATTGTACGTGATGTTCATTAAATGAGGTTCTTGTCACATTGCTGATGACTCAGTAAATGAACCTTCTGAAAGCTGAAATGACCTAGCTGACTTTTTTTGTGTGTGTGTGTGTGTGTGTGTGTGTGTGTGTGTGGTAGTTTAGTGATAGTGTTCCCTGATGGAAGTGACTGCATAACGAGTTGCAATCACCCCTTGCTTCCCAGAGGACACATCCCCAGGCTGTGTAGACCAGGCTGCTGGAGGCGAAGGCTCTCAGCAAACTGACACTCCAGCAGATGGTTTCCCACACTGCGTTATATTTATTAACATTTAGCCCAGACTTAATTGACAATACTAAATGCTGGTTCTTTAAACATTCAGTTTCATTATTTGCAATGGTAATTTTGGTAAACAGTTTCTATTCCAAAACTCTGTAGTGTGAAATTAAGTTTGTTGGTTAATTAATTGGAAGAATGTAGCAACTTCATTCTGCTTACAGATTGTGGCATTGAAATTAGTGATCTGTAAAATTACTCACAGTACAGCAAAGTCAAAACAATAGAATAAATACACTTATCAGCTTTTAGAAACCAGCAAGCACTGAGTTGCCTGCAACAATGTTATTGGAGAATTAACACACTGCCATGTTGGTTGGAGGATATTCTTGTTTTAATAACAAATTCCTCGTTTGCTTATTGCTTTGGGGTCACTATACCACCCGAATTATCGTCCTGGACAATTTTTCTTACTAATGTTGCATTTGACAGAATGGAAGTTGGAGATCCTCACCCTAACGGCAGTTGAAAGGAAAAGGTCTTATTCAGAGAGTGGCCTTCTAGCTGAAGGTAGTTACATTACATCAGTATTTTCTATCAGCTTGTTATAAATCTTCCAGTTACAAATTATAACGTGAACTACTTCGACCAAGGACATTTTAAATGGTTGACTTCAAAAGATGATCACCAGCATATGTCTGACGGCCATTAGCAGGCCCAGAACATTACCAATTATAATAATGAGATGACTTTTTTTTCACCTATTGAATTGGCAAGGATTAAAAGCACGGATAATCCCAGTGTTAACACAGTGGGTGAGAAAGCATCTGACACACTCTTTGAGGAGTAGAAACTGATACAATATTTATGAAAGCAACTTGGGATCAAAATTGTATCAAACAAGTGTCACAAGCCTCTGTACAGCACCTCCCAAGAGATTCCATATCCGGAAATGTGGCCTTCAGGTGTGATTGTGGATGTGTTGAAAAGTGCACACGTGAGGATTTGACTCACGGGGCTATTTACAATAATGACTAGTCCAAATGATTAATTTTTCATTGATTCTGGCCAACATTATGGTGCTGATTAAATGCATTTACAATGTTCATTCAATGGGATGATTATGCAAAACGTGGAGATAACGTAGCAGAAGACAATATAACGATACGGAAACCTGTTCATCACATAGTGTCAAGTTGTAAAAGCTGCCTGTGTATTCTGCAGGGCAGCCCCCTTTCCTGAAAGCCATGTGTGTGGGTATTGAAAGTGACTCAGAGGTTTACAGGTGGGGCTTCAGGATGGGGCTAACAGGGGATTTTCTTCTTTTTGGTCATCCATATTTCTTCACTGGAGCACGAAATTGTTTAAGACACAGTCATCACCAGTTCTCCCAAGGAGTGTGGAAATGGCTTCGGCAAGGGCTGGCTCACTGCGCAACCCAGCCAGCACACAGAGGCATATTCAATGAGAAAGTGAGGCCAAGTTGCCTTCCCGGAAGGCTGTACTAGGTTTTCCCTGAATGCCCTGTGGCTTTGTCATGCTTGAAGCAAAGAGGAAATTAGAATTAGAAGAGGCTGGGGTCAGGGACTTCCCTGGTGATCCAGCAGTTAAGACTCACGCTCCCAATGCAGGGGGCCTGGGGTGAATCCCTGGTCAGGGAACTAGATCTGGCATGCCACAACTAAGATCCTGCACGTGGCAATGAAGAGCCCACGTGCCGAGACTAAGACCCAGGCAGCCAAATAAATAAATAAATAGTAAAAAAGAGAAGGGGGTGGTCAGTTTGCACAGGACCCATAATGGACATCAGCAGATGCTATTGCCCCCAGATGGATGGAAATGTCCCAGTTTATCGTAATCCTTTCAAGGCTTTCGTCTAAACGTCAATTAGTATAATCTGCAAAAATACTGAATCACTATGCTGTAACTATGCCGTACACCTAAAACTATAACCAGGCAGGACCCTATGTGGCCTTCCCAGCACAGGCCTTCCCCTTCCCATGGGGGTCCTTCCCCACACCATGTTGTTGCCGAAAACCCAGCCTCTGTTCACCGGTGCCGAATAGAAATGGGGAGACAGAGCTTTGGAAGAAAAGAAAGGAGTATCTTTATCACTTTGCCAGGCAGCGGGCTCCTGCCTCAAAAAACTATGCGTCCCAACCCAGAGGGATTTGATGAGGAGTTTTATGACAATACTTCCTAAGGGTGGGGTTGCTGACAACATTAGGGCGTGTGCAGGGGCTCAGGTCGCTGGTCTCCTAATCTTTTTTTTTTTTTTTAATAAATTTATTTATTTATTTTTGGCTGTGTTGGGTCTTCGTTTCTCTGCGAGGGCTTTCTCCAGTTGCGGCGAGCGGGGGCCACTCTTCATCGCGGTGCGCGGGCCTCTCACTGTCGCGGCCTCTCTTGTTGAGGAGCATAGGCTCCAGACGCGCAGGCTCAGTAGTTGTGGCTCACGGGCCCAGTTGCTCCGCGGCATGTGGGATCTTCCCAGACCAGGGCTCAAACCCGTGTCCCCTGCATCGGCAGACAGACTCTCAACCACTGCGCCACCAGGGAAGCCCTGGTCTCCTAATCTTGATGAGCTTCTCTGGTTCCTTTAATCTTGCCTCAGGTGGTTTCTTATTTTTTCTTTTTTTTTTTTTAATTTTTGAACTTTATTTTATTTTTTTTATGCAGCAGATTCTTATTAGTTATCCATTTTATACATATTAGTGTATATATGTCAATCCCAATCTCCCAATTCATCACAGCACCACCACCCTGCCACTTTCCCCACTTGGTGTCCATACGTTTGTTCTCTACATCTGTGTCTCTATTTCTGCCCTGCAAACTGGTTCATCTGTACCATTTTTCTAGGTTCCACATATATGTGTTAACATATGATATATGTTTTTCTCTTTCTGACTTACTTCACTCTGTATGACAGTCTCTAGATCCACCCATGTCTCTACAAATGACCCAGTTTCGTTCCTTTTATGGCCGAGTAATATTCCATTGTATATGTGCACCACATCTTCTTTATCCATTCATCTGTCGATGAGCATTTAGGCTGCTTCCATGACCTGGCTATTGTAAATAGAGCTGCAATAAACACTGGGGTGCATGTGTCTTTTTGAATTATGGTTTTCTCAGGGTATATGCCCAGTAGTGGGATTGCTGGGTCATATGATAATTCTATTTTTAGTTTTTTAAGGAACTTCCATAAATGTTCTCCATAGTGGCTGTATCAATTTACATTCCCACCAAGAGTACAGGAGGGTTGCCTGTTCTCCACACCCTCTCCAGCATTTGTTGTTTGTAGATTTTCTGATGATGGCCATTCTAACCCGTGTGAGGTGATACTTCATTGTAGTTTTGATGTGCATTTCTCTAATGATTAGTGATGTTGAGCAGCTTTTCATGTGCTTCTTGGCCATCTGTATGCCTTCTTCGGAGAAATGTCTATTTAGGGCTTCTGCCCATTTTTTGATTGGGTTGTTTGTTTTTTTAATATTGAGTTGTATGAGCTGTTTATATATTTTGGAGATTAATCTTTTGTCCATTGGTTCGTTTGCAAATATTTTCTCCCATTCTGCGGGTTGTCTTTTTGTCTTGTTTGTAGTTTCCTTTGCTTTGCAAAAGCTTTGAAGTTTCATTAGGTCCCATTTGTTTATTTTTGTTTTTATTTCCATTACTCTAGGAGGTGGATCAAAAAAGATCTTGCTGTGATTTATGTCAAAGAGTGTTCTTCCTACGTTTTCCTCTAAGAGTTTTACAGTGTCCCATCTTACATTTAGGTCTCTAATCCATTTTGAGTTTATTTTTGGGTATGGTGTTAGGGAGTGTTCTAATT